>NC_142138.1:17563333-18299166 GCF_024610735.1 Ursus americanus
TCAGGTGTTTGTGTTTGAGACTGGAAAGCTTGTCCACCCCAGTTGTAAGTGACCTCCAGGGTGGGGGGCAGCATGTGGGAAGGGCACCAGTACTTCCCGCTACGTTTGTTTTTGAAGCCAGCACTAGGGCTGATCAAGATGCATCCAGACTGGTGACCCTGACTAGGGGGTTGACAACCTCATATAAACAAAGCTAGGTGGCGGGGCTGGGGCGGGGAGGGGTTGGGCAGTGAAGCTAAGATCAGACTTAGGGGAGGAACAGAGGAATTGGAGTAGTCAGACTCCAAACTTTGGTCCCAGTTCTGCCACTTATTAGCTCCGTGTTGTGTGAGTCACTTAATTTCTCTGAGCCTCAGTTTTTTCATCTGTAAAGTGGATTTAGCTGCCTTCCAGCGTTCATAAAAGCCTTTGTAAACTCTTTAGCCTTTGCACTGTTTCTGTTGGAGCTCCTGATGGAGGCATCTGATGGGGCACCAGGTGGGCGTAGAATTTTGAGGGCCACTGTTTGCTTTGTGTGAAGCTCTTTGAAGAGTACCATCTCAACACTCAGGAAGCCTATCCTCTAATATTCTGACACTTTAGAAGTCATGGGTGAGTTCAGGCTCAATCTGGTTTCTGGCCAGCTGAGAATCGGTAGCCCCAATTCTGCACCATAGTGAGATTATGTTTCCAGTAGCTCCCTGTGAAGTGCAGATATCTATGTCTATATCTATATTTTTTTTCTCGTGAAGGTTGGTTTGGATTTGCAACCCCATAGGTAAAGCACCGGTTCTCCTGAAGTTCCACCAGCCTTTAGAAGATGTCAGTGAGGCTTTCACCTCCCATTCTCAGTTTGGTTTCTGACCAAAGGCTGACTCTTCCACAGGTGGCTGATGTCAAGTGAACCAGGACTCTCCACATGTGAATCTGGCCCTCATGTAGCCAAGAACTGCATGGAGAGCCGGGAGCACATGTCGGTATCCACCCTTCGGTAACCCCTGGCTCCTCGGGAGTCACACTCCGAGGGGGAGGGCGGAAGGCCTGAGTGTACAACCTCACATCCCTCGCCATGCCGGGGACTGCCATTCCTTCACCCCATACACCCAGTCAGACCGTGGCTTGAACTCCATCACTCAAGAGGGCACATTAAAAAACCCACACCTCTGACTCATGCTTTGATTTTGCGGCCTAAAGAGGCAAAGACGCCGTAAGGAGCTTTTAGGGGCCATCACCATGGAGCCTCTTTAGTGCCTAGCAAGAGCCTTAAATGATAATGGGAAACCTCACTATTGATTGGCTGACTCTTAATTCTTCCTCTTTGGGTTTTGAAGTAGAAGTGATGGTCCAGAATATTTATATTACTCATTGGATATATTAAATTAAACATACGAAAGTCCTGAAGTCATTTAAGATGAGGTTGCAGCACTGGTGAATAGGACTTTATTACCAAAAGAGGGAATAGTAGCTTTTAGTTGTGGCTTAGCTGGAAAGTATATTGATGATGAGAATGGCTCAGCAGAGGTCTTAGGGCTCTCAGAAGGGGCTCTGAGTGTGCTTTCGTCAGGCCCATCCTCTGTAAATACCCAGGTCTATGGTGTGATGGAGGGTGTGGGAACAAAGACACAACTTCTGTGCTGGCTGAAGATAAGCCACGCTGGCGTCGTGGCAAAGGCCATTGTTGGGCCGTTAACGGACCAGTGCTTGAGTTCTGGAGGTGCAAGTCTCTGAAGGAAATGTCTGCTCATTAGAAGAAGCCACTTGAAGTCCAACCTCCCTGTAGTATAGGATTTAGATTCTTTATTGCTCTCTCTCATCTTAAACCCACTGGAAATTAGAATGCATGAGAGGGTTGGTCGATTCTGATAAATGACTGGGCAGGCATGTAAGGCCTACAGTTTTTGTTTTAAAAGATTTTGACCCCTAGAAAAAAATACAGGGTCTGAGGCAGTGAAATGGTTAATATGCCTGCCTCCCTTACAGGTTTCCCCAGATATGCTTACTTGCTGTACAATGGATAATTGTTAGCTCTTGTTGTGCAGATGCTGTTGCAGATGGAGTCCTGTACCTGCATGCATAGCAAATGAATTAGACTGGCAATCCCCTTTATAAAGCATAAATATGTAATTTGTTCAGCTGTTGTAATTAAATATGTATGTGTGAAACAGCCACCATTCAGGTCATTAATGATGCGCCATGCCAAATTAGAGCTTACAGACAGTAATGTACATTGTTGTGCAATGAGGGAATTGCAAATAACATAACTAAGCCTTTCCTAGTAAAGTGATGCATTCAGCAGCTTTAAAAGGAATATTTACATTTGCAACATTTTTATTTAGAAGGTACATTTTTGTTCATTGTGAAAGTCTATAAGAATTACTTTTATCACCAGTTTCATTTTATTAATGTTTTAACATTTTATCGTACAAATGCCACAGACTTTATTAAACATGCTGTTTGGTGATAAGTCTTAAGTATCTACTTCTATATAAAACAGCAGTTGCCCCTGGTTTTCTACATGGTTATGATAGAACTGATGTATCATAGTCCCTTGGAAAGTCTTGATTATTTCATTGCATTAAGAAAAAAAACACTCATAGTATTTCAACTCTATTCCCCACTGATAGATAAAGAAATTCCTCTGACAGTAAACAGAATTTTTATTTCCATAGAAATTGAGCTGAGAAAAATGCAGTTATCAAAATATAAACAAATAAAAGTGGTAAATTTGCCTCTTGTGCTTTAATTCCCAATGAATTGCTTGTGAATCCAAGGAATTTCCTAAGAAAAGTGTCATCCATGGGTCAGAATGGTTGTTTTTTAAATTTTAAGACTCAAAGTTTGTGAAGTTAATACACTTGGGAAAATTATTGTTCGGTTCTTTTACTCCTTGGCTTCATGTTACAGTCTTTAAAATACTTGAAGCTGAAATTCAAATATATTAGAACTATTTTTATTTAAATTTTTTTCTACATTTAATGTTAGTTGCCTACAGAGAATCTATTTTTAACACGCGTGTTGTTTTGACGGTTGGTACTGAGACTGTAAGAGCTAACCATCTTGACCTTTCTGTCCACCAGGGCAGCAGGAGGAAGCGTCTCAGAGTTAATTCTGTCTTGTTCACAGCTGGGAACAGAACATTCCTCTGTGATTCGCTTGCCCATGATTCGTTGGGATCTCTTGGAAGCCAAACTTGATACTATAAGTCCTGGGCTTCTGAGGTCAAACACAGATCAACCTTAGTGACACATTTGGTTAAGAATTAGATTACACAAGACCGATGTAGTCGTTAAAGTTTTACAGACACTTGAAAACGGAATTATTTGGTATATTATTTTAGTTTTGCAACAAATTCAGATGTAGAAATTTCTTTAAGCAAGATCAATCAAGATTCAGGACCTTGAATTTTCAAAGTTAGAACTCTGAATTGTGTACAGATATAAAATCTTTATTTTCAACAAACAGCAAATGTTTCAATTAAGGGAATGTGCATTTTATTTGAAACAGATGAAATCATAACAGTTGGCTTGCTTTACCTAAATTATTGTTCCATTACTTCAAAAATTGTGCTTAAAAGAAGTTCTTACCTTCATATTCCTTAATTTTTCTGTCCTGTTTTCTGTATAACTTTTCAGTTCAGCTAAACAGAAGCATTTCATTTACAACATTGAGGAAAAATTTGATTCATTCATTATTGTTTATGAAGATAGAAATGTTATATGGATGACAATGATTTAAAAATTTTGTGACTTATCTTGATTGTATTCAAACTGCCCTGAATACTGAAAACCATGAAAAGACTTTGCCCTACTGGCTACATGCTTAGCATAAACTATGAATTCATAACTTCCCTGAAAAGATTTTCTTCAAGATCCTTTTCTCATTCAGTTCCTTTATCTCTATTAAAGATCATAATCTTTTGATGGGCAGCTTCTCTTATTTCCACCTATTTCAGAACTGTAGAACCAGTAAAAGAGCACAGTGTATATTTTGGTTTTTGGAGAGCGAATTTGAAGGATGCATGGCTTTATTTAAAATAGCCTATTGTAGCTATCTATCAGACGTCTCCTAATTTATTTCCTTGCAGGAATTTAAAGGATGCTTAAATTCATCAAATGATGATGACTGAGGAATTTAATTACAGAATACATAGGGATGAGAACTGGAGGTGTGCTGGTGGTGCTGGACCTGAGAAATGCCAGTGATTTTGTGAGGCAGGAGTGTGTGTAAAGCTCACGGGCCTTACGTAGGTAGTTTCAAGGAGCAAACCCTTGTTTTTCAGTAGTGGTAGCAGATATATGGGTGGTTTGGCTCATTCAGGCCCCTCGCTGTGGAGGAACACATGTAAAACCATCGGCATGTCTCTTGGTCTTGTATTAACTGTGGCAAGGCTGTGTATTAAAGAACCTAACCATTACTGAAAGGGTGGGAGCACCCCAGTGGCCAGTGGCCAGTGGCCAGGTGCTTTATGATAACACCACATGCAGGCCCAGCCAATCAGATGCGATCTTTTGCTGGCAGTTGCTCCTTTGGCCACCACTGCAGTAAACACTTTCCCTTGGATGTTGGTTTTCTGTTGTGTCTGGCAAGCCACACTGGGCTGCTTGAACTTTAGCCAGAGGCAAATATTTATACATCAGAGTGTGCAGTGTTCAACTGGTCAGGCCTGAGAGGGAGAGGGAGAGACCTCCGTGCCTTTTCGCCAAAGAGGATGTGTCCTTTTTTTTTTTTTCCTTCCCCTTTCCACTGTCTGGCATGGTGAAGTGGGACCATCCTGGAGGTCATTTGAGCTCGGGCTGCATGTGCTTCTTTGCAAAACGTATATAGGCGGCAAACGTGGGATATGCTTTCCAAAGGGAGGGCTTCCTGACATTTCTGCCTGCTCCTTTAATTCCTCTTGGAAAGTTTACAGTTAATATTTTCTCTGGAACATTGTCAAGCTTTTGACAGAGCCTGAGTGTATGCCGAACTGTGAAATTGAGCCGGAGAAGCAAGTTGTGAGAAATCTGTTTCTACTCAAATCCGTAAGGTTTATTTAAAAACAAAAACAAAAACAAAAAACTTCAGGGGGGAAATTGAGAGTGGGACTCAGCTTGCTTCTCCTGGTGCGGACTCAGGCCGCCATTTTAAGAAGCCAGCGAAGGGCGACGTTCCGCTCCTTACATGGCGGCTGTATTTACTCGGCCGCAGCCAATCACGCCGGCCGTGCCAAGCCACGTGACGTGCCACGAGGGCACGTACAGCCATTTCCTTGTTTCTAAAAAACTTGCTACCTCCACTGAGCACTTTACCTTGTTTTGCATGCCAAATGTTCCTGCAGAATGTGTCTAGCAGACTGGCATTTGTCCATAAAGTTATTTTAGTAGGTAAAAAGTCTCTGAGCACTTGAGCTTTGTGCATTCTTTATGTAAAATGGATTTCCCTTCTTGGCCAGAGGCCAAGGGTACAGCACACTCGCTGGGTGAGAAGAGAGCTTCTCTGCTGAGAAACTGGTGGACCGACACACTCTAATTTTTTGGCTTCTGACCAAACAAGCTAGATGGATGCCAAAATTCAACAAAATAACACATTATTGTGTGATAGGAGCCGTGTTCGAAGAGAGCAGGAACTCAGAGGAACTTCATACTGGCCCTTTTTTAAAAGCATTGTCACATTGGGGAGCTTTCTTGGAGAAACGAGAGGAAAATGGCAAAATGCAACCTAGAGAGTAAGGTATAATTTACACATAAACACGAAGGAAGGAACTGAAAGAAAACAGAGGAGTTTAAAATTACTTTTATGAACTTCTCCCAGACATAACCCACAATTCTCTGACTTGACTCTACTTACATTCTTTTAACCCTGTAGTTTCCGTCTATGTGTCTGAGCTGAATGCTGGACTACTTAATATTCAAATGAAAATTAATGTGAGATTTAAACACTGTAAAAAGACTTTGAAATATAAGGATAGCTGCAGATTTCAAATATGGAATCTTGGCAGGCTTTTTAGGGACAACAGAAAACTTTGTAAACTTACGGGTTTTATTATGCCTTGCCCCCTGACATCTGACTTTGAGTGAAGTCCGCTGTAAATTACTTGCATGGGGTTAGCAAGTCACGTAAGCTCTCTGTACTTCGGTTTCCACATATATACAATGAAGACAATAGAGAAGAAAGTTAAGACGTCTCTGAACTCTGAAGACACTAGAAGTTAAATTTGGGTAGACAACTAGATAAGTATAGAACACATCTCCCATTTTTGTATGACAGTTTGTCCATCCAAAGGGGAAAAAAGAAAACATCTCTAGCCTAGCCACCATCATCCTTGCTGAGACTACTTCAGTAATCCTGAGAATTCCCTCTTACTCTGTTCTTACTCCTTCACACAGTAGCCAGACTGGTCTTTAAAGGATTAAATTAGTTTTTATCATTCCTCTACCTAAAAACCTTTCATGGTTTCCCATGGATTTAGAATAAAATCCAACTTGTTGCCATGGCCTACGGACACCACATGGTCTCCCTCTCCAGCCTCACTGTATACCGCTGACTCCTTGGATGCCTTACTGGTCTCTTTTTGATTTCCAGAACCCGCCAACCTCTTTGCTACTTTTGAGTGCTTAGAATGCACTTTTCCCCGTTCTTTCTGTGGCTAGCTTTATTTTCACCCTTCAGGTCTCAGTTCAAATGATGTGTCTGTGGAGGAGCATTCTATCTAAAATTGGCCTTCGTGTTTATATTTTTGTCATGGCACTTTTAGCAATCTGAAATGGTCTTGTTGATTTATTCGATTACTCATTTTATACCTTCTTTCAGTCCCACAAGGACAGGAATCCTATTTACCACTCCGTTTTCTGCTTTTTGTACGGTACCTAAGCACAGTGGGAATGAAATGTTGGGCCAGTTAGGGCACTCCAAAATACTTACTTCATTTACCTTAATTTCACTGAAGAATCCCGTATTTTATTACCTATACTCAGAAAACTTTTATTATAAGGTGCCTCGTGAAACTAATGCTTTCAGTTCTCCGCCGAGAGTCAGTAGATCACGTGGGTTCAGAGAGGACAAGCTTGTGCATCTTCAGAGGGCCTGGACTTGAGTGTTGGCCCCCACCACGGACTAGCTGTGTGACCCGAAGCAGGTGACTCAGCCTCCAGACTACAGTTTCCTCAGCTATAAAGTAGGGTTCCAAATGATTCCTATATTATAGGATTATTGTAAAGATGAAATGTGATATCATATGTAAAACTCTTGTCACGAACATGTTAACCATTGCTATTGCTACTGCTGCTGATTCGTGACGGTGGAGTGGGCTCGGTCCTGGCAGCCAGAGTGCAACTGTAGTAAGAAATAGTCCTCTCCATTAAATAGTTCGGTCAGCGGAGGAAACATGTGTAAGTTACCTACAGCAGGTGAAATACTTACAGTGTGCCAACAGCTCTGACAATATGTGAGCGGTGCATTAAACACTGGAGGGGGAGCAACTTCCTCTCAGTAGACCGCAAAGGTGCTTGCGGGCAAGTAGCGTGTGAGCCAGATTAAGTACCCCTTTAGGTAAAATTATGTTCCTTGGCAACAGTAATAAAATAATAGCAGCCTATGCCTACGTAATTCTTTTCCTAATACACAAGACCCTGAGTGTTTTACGTATATTATCTCATTTAATCCTCTCAGCAACCCTGGGAAGCAGTGCTATTATCATCATCCCCATTTTACAGAGAAGGAAACTGAGCCAAAGAGAGGGTAAGTGGCATGGCCAAGGTCACACAGCTATTAAATGTCAGTCCTGGGATCTCCTACACTCTTGTTGTTAGAACATAAGCACCACCCCTACTTGGGTGCGTTGGCATTCCAGGAATGCTCTCCACTTTTGCCTTCATGATGTATGGACGCCCTAAAAGGATTCCTTAAAGAGCCGGTTTCACCCCATTAGCCTTGTTGCCTTATTGGTAAAAATGTCCACCTACCTTGTAGGGTGATTATGAGCTTAAATGAGTAATTCAGGTGAAGTGCTTAGCATATTGCTTGGCATATGGTACACATTTAACAAATGTTCCCCATAAGTGTTATTATTATTATTATTATTATTATTATTATTGTTATTATTATTAAGCATTGAAACGAGATCTGTGATCCCTTGTGACCGTCCGGAGCCTCCCTCCTCGTGCTAGCCTCCATACTGGGATATCTGCCTCCAAAGAGAGCAAGTTCCCGGCAGTTGAAATGGCATGCTACCCAGGTTGCTAGCATCGTCCCTCAGCTGCCTCTCCAACTGCCATAGCTGCCTTAGTATTTAAAAATTACTCTTCCCGTTTTATATTTCAACTCAGAAATCGATGCATCTGTGAGGCAGTTTGTTTTCCTGGGGAAGTGTAAGGAGCTGTGGTGGTGGTATGGAGACGCGCTCGGTTTAGACTCAATATTGCCACCCACTCCCTCAGCAGTGTCAGAGAACAGTCTCAGAAAGATCTGTTCCTTCCCCTCCCAGACTTGGTACCACAGACTGGCCTATCCTCCATGACTTTGCGTATCTACAGGAGCAGGGAAGTATTGATTGCCCACAACTTGCCTCTGTTTCTTGTTTCTCTGGGGTCCATTTTTAAAACAGTATCTAATGTTTCTCTTCCTTCAAGACCTTTCCCGAACTGTATAGATGCCCCTGTTTCAGAAAGCTCGTGTCCCGTGCCTGCTAAAAACCAGGGCAAGGCTCAGCATAGCCCAGTTTCTGTTTTCCTTTTGTCGAAGTGGGTTTCAGGGGAGGGGGTGTGCCCCCTCTCTCTCTGTGTTTGGGACAAGGCAGTCGTGCAGGAGGAGGCTAAGCAGCCTCTCTTCCTTTGCTTTCCTGGTGGAGGTGGGATCTGTGTTCCCAGAGGCGGTGGGCCTGGCATGGCTAGTTGTTTCACTGAGACTGAGTTAGCTTATCCTGGAAGTTTTCTTCCACGCCCATCTTTAGATTTCAGAGAAGGAAGAACACAGTCCCCAAAAGCACTGAGAGTTACAACATATAAATAGCCCTGCTGAGCTGAACAAAAGTGACCATTGTGTGGTGTACTGCATAGCAAGATATTAACTGGAAACTAAGAACAAAATACTGGAGATTTCTTTTCTTTTTTTTCCCTTTTTGCTGGAAAAATTTGTTTTCCCCGTATGTATAGTGCATTTACTCTTGGGTCTGAAACAGGGTAATTTAATAATGCGGGTTCAAATGCTGGGCTGACCACTTGGCAGCTCTTTGATTTTAGACAAACTGTTGAATTCTGTGCTGTTGTTATTGTCACTGCCCTAGGTGCATTTTTGTAATCTTCTGGGGGCATTTACAATGGATAGAAATCTCTTCTTCTAAGGGAGTCATCAGTCATTCATTGTACCTAAAAATTTCCTTCTTTAACAGGCAGTTTTAGTCATCATTTTACTATTAATGGTTGCTATCAGGTCATACCTAGTTTGTGTTTTTTCCAAGTTAAATAAAGCAGTTGAAGTCATAGTCACTGGTGCCTGCACTTGTATTCCAAGCCCTGTAGGTCTGATTCTATCCAGGGGTAAGTTGTTTAACTTACAATAAATGTTTCCTTGTCTATAAAATAAGGATAGTAATACCTACATAACAAGCTCATAATAGGCTCATTGTGAAGATGACACATAATACAGATTAAAAAAAAAAAAGCCAATTTGGTGTCTTTCCAGAATTTGGGGGCATCCTGGCTGGTCAGGCAATCCAGCTAGTAAGGAGCCAAGTAGATCATCTGTGATCACTTTCAAGTCCTAGGGTCAGGTAGTGCGGGCAGGATGAGGTGGTAGAAACGGTGAGTAGTCTTCTGTGGCCAGGAGAAAGCAGGGCAAGGGGGTGCAAATGGAGAAGAGGCAGATTTGGAAACCAAGGCAGACAAGGTCAGGAGTCCTGAGCATTAGAGGTATGGGGCCTGATCTCTGGAAAACAGCTCCTGGGCTCTGCCTTTCCTTCTGCTCTCCGCGTCAGTTGCACATGAATTCAGAACTAGAGGACAAGCATAGAGAGGCGGTTCTAGAACGTGGTTCAAAGATGTGCCCGGAGGTTGCTTCCCCGGTTTTCGAATAAGTACAATATAGCTAAATCAGGAAGTTCGCTACCAGTGTTTTCTAGACAGAATGGTTTGCTTATATTAAAGAAGACTTCCTTGTCTTCTTACCTGTAAGGAGAGCTGGCTAACAGGAGTGCGAGGATGTTGGCTCAAGGCGGGCATTAGCCATTTGCTGACGGGTTGGTTGGGTTTGGATCACATCTGGGGTTGGGGGCAGTCTCGTTCGTCTTTAGTCTTAGGATAAGGGAAAATGTCATATATTGCTATTTCTGATTATAATGCTACTGAATTTTAATCATATTAATAGCATGTATTGAATGCCACTGTGTGGCAAGCAGGCAGTGTTCTAAATCTCTCTGTCCGTTATCTTATTTAATCCTCACAGTACTCTCTGAGTGAGGTACTGCTGTTCCTCCTGTTTTACTGACCAGCACATTGGCACCAGTTAGGGGACTCCAGAGGCCCTAAATCACCCCATGACACCGTCTCCACTCAGAATCATTCCATCTCCGTGGTACTTTGGACTAATTAATTCTCACTCCAGCACCATGTGGTTGGTGAATTCCTTCATTTGCCATATATTTATTATTTCTGGGCTACCAGTATTGGGCTAGGCATGGAGTAGAATGTGAATTCACTCCTGGAGACTAGATCATTTTTCCTGGGCAGGATTGCTGTCAGAACTGCAATTTACAGATCCAAGTTCATGGCTTCTGGTCTTACGCTTGTAAAACAGACATACACACCTTATCCCATGTTTATAGTTGCATCGCAAGCATGATTTGCATTTAATCAGACACAAGTGGGGCAGAGGGGTAGCTAATGTGTCTCAGGATTTGTTGCAGATTTTGTC
This sequence comes from Ursus americanus, assembly GCF_024610735.1. Taxonomy (NCBI): domain Eukaryota; kingdom Metazoa; phylum Chordata; class Mammalia; order Carnivora; family Ursidae; genus Ursus; species Ursus americanus. Next base: position 17,574,197 of record NC_142138.1, read on the forward strand.
ACTTATAGATCCTGTAATATATCAGATTCGGTCAGACTTGAGGCATTCACCAACACAAGAAAATAAACAAAACATTATCTGACCTTTAGAGAGTTACACAGCTTGGGATTGGAATATGTGCAAAATCAGGACGTAGAAATATGAGTTGGATAGTATATTAAAGCATAGACTATATTTGGTTGCTCCAGCACCAAGGATTTTAGTTACATGACTTAGACTTGGATTTCTTGCAAGAGTAGCTCCTTTTCTTTCCTTCCCCATCTGCAGGCTTTATATCATTTTTGGTACGGAGCACCAAACTCTTCTGGCACTTTTTTTAATTGAGGTTTTGTAGTTTTAATGGTCTGGTACTATAAAAAGCAAACTTTGTGCCAAAATTCTTCCAAGACCAGACATGGGTTTTGACACCACAATAAATTAAAGATAAATAAATAAAGAAACATGGCAGTGAGAATGCGGGAAGTGTTTTTTTTTTTTTTTTTTTAAACTAGCAAGTGGGGCCTACTTGTAAATTTCAGGCGTGTTTTCTTAGTACTCAATGTTACAATGCTTAGCTACATTAATCTGTTACTGGGTAACTCCAGAAAGAATGTTAGACCAAACCATTAGGAGATTGGCGATTTTTTACCCCCCTTGAGCATTATTGAAATTTGACAACATTCTCATAGCCTCTGCTTTCATTTAAGGATTTGGCTATCAAAAATACGGGCAAATGAAAGGAACCAAGAGAAACTAATGACCAAACGAATAGTAGTATTTACAGGCGCAAGTTGCTGCGCTACAGGCTTCACCGCGACCTGGATGGAGAAGGGCTAAACAGGATTTGCTTTCTGAAGAATCTGAGTGCCCATTCCAGCAATCCTGCTTGTCTCCAGCCTGCCTTGTTGGCCTCCTCCTTCTCCTGGAACCACTTATTTCGGTTCTGAGAAGCGGCTTCCTCCCATTGCATGTAGCGATTCAATTAGGCAGGAGACAGTGCTGAAGTTTTTTGATTCCATCAGCTTCTGGTGTGTAGACAGTACCTCTGTTTGGGAAAACTTTGTGTGAGGTGCATCTTTCTGGATTCTGATCCCTACTTAACCTAATGACTTTCACATCAATCAGTTTTTCTCCCTTCTTTACCCCCTCCTTTCATCCCTCCTCTTTTTCTCCTTCCCTCCTCCGCCTCATCACAAAAAATGGAGGGGATTGCCCTGATCAAACCCAAGATCTGTCTTGGTTCACAAATATTGATAAATCGTCAGGAAGCCATTAGTTTTCTTTTAGATGCTAAGTAATGATAACACCCTTTTGAGCACGTGAGTTTGGAATTTAGTTTGTCTCTGCAGGGACCTGCTTCCTCTTTCTAAACTGTGTCTTAAAACTTACCAAAAAAAGGGCTGAACAAGCTTTGAAGCGTATTAAAAATAACCCAACAAAAAACTTCCTTCTCTTTCTTTATTCTACTAAACTTTGTCTAATTTTAAGCCAGCATGTGGAACCGAGCCTTTATTGAGGTTTGAAATGTCAAAATAAGGAGGGATTTGTGTATATTTTCACTTTTGACTTCATTTACTGGAAGTGCTAAAGCACCAAGTGGGAGGTGGTTTTGGAAGTATTTCTGATCTAAAGAGGAAATTCCATAAATCATCCATGGTGATGTGTCTCATTTGGTTTTCCAAGGAGGTGTCGGCCATTTTCATCATGGATCCTGGCTTTTGACCACATACCTGACCGTAACCTGGATTTTAAAATTTGAACATTTCGGTTCCTCACTCTTGAAAAGTTTTATATTCGGATTCTTAAAATCTTCTTTTAAGTATTTTCCAGATTAGCCTAGAGTTCAAAACTGGCAGGCACTGTCAGAATCCTCTGATATGGGAAAAAACATGGCTATTATCATTGAATGTGCCTGTAAAACCTATCAAAGTTGGCAGGTGACCATGTGTTTGGTTTGGACCAATTTATAAAATGTTCATGTGTTTATGAAAATTTTAATCTCTGCTCTTCAGAATAGTTCAGTATAAAATTGGGCAGAAAAGCTGAAGAAAAGATGCTCTCTGTGACTTCCAGTATTTCTCTTTTGATCACTGAGTGCCGTGGGAAGAGTCTTTTTCTTCTCCAAATTTGCGAAGTCTCTTAGAGTTACATCGCGTGATAACTGAACTTACTCTGTCTAGTGTTCATCTGTCTCTTCCATGACCCCCTCCCCTCCCCATCCAAAGAAAGATACAGTAGTTCTGAGTTAGATGTGGCAAATAAGTAGCTTCTAATATATGGTCAAAATTAATTCTTTCTCTATTGACAAAAATGTGCAGTAGGGGCTTTCCAGTGTTATTCTGTGAATGTTTTCTCTGTTAACGTGGTGGAAAAAGATGATGAAGGATCGTCATCCAAAGTCATTTGTATTTTGCTTCTACCAAAGATGATACACAAATGTGTTATCTTTACTGGACAAGCTATAAACCCGCTACATCCCAGAAATAATTTCTGATGGCTGATGTATTTATTTCATCATCTGCCCGCCTTTCCCTTTAAAAATCTCCCCCTTTAATGCCTATATTGCCTTTAATGGAAATACCAAAAGGCAAGCATCCTACTATTATAGGACTTATGATTCTAGTTCAGATTCTCAAGAATATGTCTCCTTATGCTTACATTTTTATTCAGGACTTTGTCTATATACATCCAAAGTCAACTTAACTTTTGACCCAATTAACTGATTGGCCTGATGAATTTAATTAAAATAGGGGAAGTGCTTGTGCAGAGAGGAACAGCATTAGTATAATGTGGTAGTTAAGATTAACAAGATTGATTTGATTTGGTAATTAATTCATTTGATAATTTGATTAACAAGATAATTTAGGGTCAGAGACCTGGGTTCAAATCCATATTAGCTAGATGACTTTCCCTTAAACATTTTAAGTGTCGTTTCTCCCTGTCTGTTAAAATGGCAAAATAGCACATACCTCACGAGAATGCTGTGAGGATCCTTGAAATCAGTCATGTAAAGTGCTTAGCACACTTGGTCCAAAGTCATTGGTGGACAACGGTACCTTTTGTTATGTTCTAGGATTTTAAAATATGTGTCCTCCTAAAAACACCACGTCTCAGATTGCTGTCAGGTTTTTTTCTGAATGATTAGAGAGTCCCTTTTTTTTTTTGAAGACAGCAGTAGCCCAAGCACCACGTTGTCTCTGAATTGTGTCCACATTTTGGCAGCGGAAGCCCTCCTCCCTCCCGTATTCACATCAACTTTAGGTCTATATTTTTAAAAATAACATTTAATAATTTCTACAGAAGCTTATTTCATTCTCACAGAAACCTGGTAAGGTAGTCAAGGTAAAGATTAGGTCATAGAGATAAAGAGTTTTAGAGCCGGAAGGATGTGCGGTGGCCTCAGCTCCACGATTATTTGGTAAGTGAAGCAGATCTGAGTTCAGTGCCCTTTCTTCTACACCATGCTGATCACTTCTCTTTTTAATTAAAAATGCCCTATTCCTGGCCTCTTATTGACAAGTTGCTCATAGCTCTTCATTTCTAGGGTTCTCAAAACTGTTTAATGAGTGTATCTGGATTAAATCCAGATACTTTGACTATATAGAGAGCTCCTTTCAGTTTCAAAGATACCTAAGCAAGTACAGCATAGAATCCATAACACGTTCCTGTCAATTTCCTCTTTGAAAAATCTTGGCTCTTTTTCTGTAGCCCTCTGAGAAATCAATTCTGTACCCCTCTGCTTCCTTCTACCACCACTGCTCGTCACATATGCTCCTCTGACTGTAGCTGCCACGTTTAAGATAATGATAGCGAAGAATCTAGACTGCAGTATTTGCCATTCATTCTTATTTAGTCTGCACTATGGACATTCCTGGGCTTCTAGGTATGCATTTACAGATTGTCCTTTTCTGTTTTATCAGATATTAATTGTGTTCAACTGAGGTTCCTTTGTCAAAACTGCTCTGATCACAGGGCCTTATGCCATCCTTATGAATATCCTCCCCTGTTAGTTAATATTATCTTAGCCACATAAGAAAATGAACAATACATGCAACTTGTATGTGAAATGCAACCCAAAGGGCTTTCACCTAAACTTTAATTTTCTTTGAGTCCTTTGTATTTTCAGGTCTAATCCATAATTTACCCCCATAAACAATTCTGTTCTTGTGACCTTCCTTGCATACTTGCCTCTGTACGTTTGTCTTTTTCTTATTTTGGGTTGTATTTTCTCACTAAAAGTTAAGAAATTAAAAAAATACAATTTATGGCCTTATCCATATTATCTGTATTTAAATTGTTTTAAACAGTAAACATTTTGCTTTTGCATCAGATTTAGGAATTTTTATCCTCTAATACATTTTGCCTTTTCAAAGGTGATACTTATTTTTTGTAAATGTTCTGTGATTTGCCATTCTGTGAGATTTGGTAAGAACTTACACGTAATTAACAGTAGATATTATTTAGAACCACAAGAAATCTCTGTTTTACATGTTATTTTATAAAAATTCAGAGACTGGAAATTCAGTTTTTTAATAACCTAGTTGTGTTCTGAGAAGAAAATTAATGTATATATAAAGCTGCCTGAAATACCATATTTGACAGTTTTTAATGAGCCTGATTTTTCTTATAGAGTAAATGAATTTTTTCTGTAACAGAAACTTGATCTTTTGGGGTAGCTTTTGCTTTATTTGTCCTCATGTGGATTCTGATTCTACTAATATTGATTGGAAAGTGTATTTTAAACTCAACAGTTGACACTTCTATAAGTTTTTAATTTTATAAAGAAAATTAAAGCTAAGTTTGCTTTGCGGGTGTGTTTGGTCTTTTGTGTGTAGGTGCTGAGGTGGGTTTTAAATGAAATTCAGTGGTATCTTTTGAGAGAATTATAGCTGTTGTGTGCTCTTGAAATCCTAGGGCTGGGAATCAGTACTTAACAGTTGATTTGGAAAAGAAATTTTCTATTAATTTGATAGAAGATTTTAGCAGGACAAAAAATTTGTGCCCCCAAAGCAGTATCCAGTACTACTTTGTAAATTCCTAGGTCATGGCTGTGGAGCCCTTCCTCAAATGAAAGGAATCTTCACTTGATCCAGTTAAAGCTAGTTTAAGATAGATTTGGAAAAGATCTAGAATTGAGAATATATATTCGCCTTTGGTTTTCTCTGTTGCTCTTAAGGGAACATTTTAGTGCTTTTTTTTTTTTTTTTTTTTTTTTTTGGTGCAGAGCAAATTTTATAGACACTATGACGGAGCAGTAGTATTTTATTTCGCAGAACTCATGCTAATGTATAGGAGGCTACAGTATTTTTTGTTTGTTTGTTTTATCAACAAGCTTTATTTTTTTAAGGGTAGCTGTATGCAGAATGCATATTTGCTGTCCAAACTAGTTAATGGGCTTACGACTAGAGGGTGTAAATTCTAGTATCTGTATTTTCCAGCTTGCAGCAGTGTTGTCTGAAGCCTGAAACGGCTGATGTTAATCTTCCGCTTGTTTTGTTGCTTTCCAAAAATTAAGTTGAAGTAGAATAAAATGTGATGTAAATCAATTGCTCTGCATAATAATAACAATAGCAATAGTAAAATATAAAGTGAAATTTCCTATATGTCAACACTGTTCAAAAACTTGAAAGAAGTATGTGTGTGTGTGTTTTTAATTGAATAGGAGGAAGCAGTAAATTGCTGGCTTTTAATCAAATTGATGAATTTTGAATTTCCACTTCAATGATAGTTCTACCTTAAATTCATTTGGCTGATTTGATAGCAGTATTTGGAATGCAAGGAAGAGATAAGGATTTGGCCCTCATATTTGTAATATCCCAGAAGAATTTCGTTGCTTATTGGCTAGAAACTCCGATTTCCCACAGAGCTGTAGATGGTGCAGTTTGGCGGGTACGTTTACTTACTCTGGGTCTTTACAGTCAAAGATTTATAGCTCAGAAGGAGTCAGTAGGTAGAGAAAGATCTAAAGAATGGTTCTCTTAATATTGCATGGTTTGGCTAGGAAACCCTCTCGTTACTCTCTTTCTTGTGGGTCCTAGACTTGCTTAGGAACAGCCGACTTGGACTATTCCCACATCAGGTGGACTCCATAGGCACAGCGGGACAAGGAGAAGCGGAAGAAGAAGCCACAAGGCAATTCATTAACCCATTTTAAGACATTTTCAGATGAACTTGTTCAGCTTCAAAGGTCAAACTGACCAACATTTAATTCATCATGGAAAAAAATTCTGGTAGCAGAAAAAAGTTAGCCAACTTGACCTTTAATGCTTAACAAGTTGTCTTAAAATGTTTTTATTCCATCTTGATACTTTGCTAACATGATTCATCTTCTAATCTATGTAAATGTGACTTTTAAATCATATTTGGTTTTATGTAAGGGCTTAATGCTATGGACTTTGGAGCAGGTAACACACTTCTTAATCGCCATGCCCTGATGTGTCCTATCACAGATACACAGAGAGCTCCTCCTGCAAGGATGACTTGGTGTGAAAGTGCCAGGGTCTCTGAAACTGAGAAATCACACACACACACACACACACACACACACACACACACACACACACACAATCAATGGCTCTGCTGTTTGGGATATTTTCTGGCTTGAAACTGCAAATGGGGCATGGGGGTTTTAATCTTTTTCTTTCCCTCTCTTTGCTCCTCACTCTCAGTCTGAATTGCAGCAGTGGTCCCTGGCAGGCAGCGTCTACAAGCGGTGGCAGGCAGTGCTGCATAGGGGGTGATGTTGGCAGAGCAGTTTCCAGGCATGCTAGCACCTAGCGCACAAGCGGAGAACTTTGCTTCTGCCAACTGTGACTTCAGAACCCAGGTCTGTTCCTGAACCTGGACGCCCAGCTGTCAGTGTGTCGCCATATGTCACCAGCACATGGCACCCTAATTAAAATTTCAAATTGCATGCATTTGTGTTTGCTGGCTGGCTTGCTTAAAAGGCAGAGACCTCACCACCCCAGCCTGCCCCCCTCCTCCATCACTCGGAGGTATTATGTCTGCCATCCTGAGGCATGGGGTGGGGAATGGCCTGTCCCCACTAAAAAACCCATCATTCTCTCATTCGCTCACCTCCCATTTTGAAGTAAGAAGAGTCCCTATTTTACAAGACAAGGAGGGGTGTGAGAAAATGTGGCCGGTGGCCTCTACTAGAATTCTAAAGACCAGAAATGGGGTCTCTGGTTTACCAGTGGCTTGTACAGATTACCCTTCAGTCTGTCTCTTTCTTTTCCCAATTGAAAAAAAAGTGAATATTACTATCCCTTAAACATAGTATAAAAATTGTTAAGTGAAGCTTGTTTCTTATGTTAAATATTTATACCTTTGGATTAAACGGTGTGAGGCGGTGGTAACGAATACATGTGTTCTTTCGTGCTGTCCTCCCTCGGTGCATATCCATGTAGCGCTTTGTGTGTTTACATTTGGAATTTTAAGAAAGGATTAGATTAAGTTCGACTGGAAGACAATAGGAGCAAAATTCTATGGAAGTAGGTCCCTCTTGTTTAAAGTGGAAAAACATACTCCTGGTTGGAGATCTCATCTACGAATAGCTGCCATTTATTGACCGTTCACCACATGCTAAGGCAAATGCAAATCAACTTGCCTGCGTCACCTCATTTAATTATCACACCGTCCCTACTGTCACAACCGCTAGCATCCGCACTGCAGCAATGACTGTACTGTGACTTGCTTCTGAAACTTTCCCAAGTTAACGCACTTGGTATGCAGTAGGAGCGAGATTTGAACCCAGATCTACTGGCCTGGAAACCATGCAGATGCTACTACTTCCTCTCTGGGAAGAAGATGGAAATTTGTCTCTGGCTTATTCTCATCCAGCTTTCCTAGGTCTGAGGTGAACCTCCGCGTGTAAGCATTCGTGTGTCGTGTTGGTAAGTTCTGCTGATATGCTGGCGAATTTGAGCTAGAATTACGTGATTCATTTCCTATCAAATTGTAGCCACCATTTCCAATGACGATGAGCCAGGGGTATTTTCCACTACAGCCGGGTTGGGATCATGCTGCCTCATGGTGAAATGTGCCCGTGGCTTATTTTAAATCTCCGACGAGCTCCAACATTAAGCTTTAGGAGGACAGCACTGCCAAAGATGGCACTGCTCGGGCGTATGTGGCTGATCAAACACGTGTCATAGAATTTATGTATTTATTTACGTACTAACTGGTGATTAATGGTGAGGCCATTCATCTCTAGAAAGAGGCATACAAGCGGTCTTCTTTCTACCACTGAGGAGGCCGGTGACTCCCTGAGGAGGCAGTGTGGTCGTTAGTATGGACTCTGGAGTCTGATCACTGGTTCAAATCCCAGCTTCCCATTTTACTAGCATTACAATCCTGTGCAAGCCACATGACCTCTCTATACCTCAGTTTCTTCATCTGTGTAAGAGGGATAATAGGAGTTAATTCACGTCAGACACCTCAGAATGTTGCTCCTGGAACACTGGAGCTGCTCAACACATGTTGGCTACAACTCATTGTCACATTTAACATCTGACACAGAAAAAGAAGTTATTTTTCAGGAAGGTGAATCAATCCACTCTATCAAAAATGCTAATATTAAGACATAAATCTTCTTTAAAGCATCTGACTAAATAAAACAAGTTACCCTCTTAGTTTGATCTGCCAGCCAGCAGATGTAGAGGGAGCTTCTGCTGTGAAATGGTGTATGGAATCTCCAAAATAAAAAATACTGTCACAAATCTTAAAAACCTATCCGTCATGTCGGGTAGACAAGACCTTCCGCTTACCTATGTTTCAACAAGTGCTGTAGAGTATTTACATATTCTGTACACCGAACACAACCATGTAATTAAATGTATACTCATCCGCCAGTAATGACACAAAGGATGAAGGAAAGCTAAACACATAAAAAAAAAAAAAAGCCCAGAAATGTTGGTAATGTATGTAATGCTAATAGCGATATTTCGAACAATGATAGGAACAGTAGTAGAAGCTGGCAGGACACACTTAAGTAGCTTCTCTTATGGCTGTAGACAAGTTATTTACGTACTTAGCAAAGTTATGAAATTCTATCATCTATAATCTTTTCAACCACAAACTCTTCATTTCTTGTAAAACTCCCATGTATTCCACAGGGTTGCTGAAACACAGCAGAGTGTGAAGGGGAAAACAACTACTCCCTCTACATTTTATTTAAAAATAGAAAGTTCTGATGACAGTCTGCAACACAAGCCAAGATACACTATTAAGATTTCACATACGTTCTCAGATTTGGCTTTTTTTTTTTTTAACCCCAAGTATCATATGGAAGGAAATACATCCTGATAGCTGAAAGAATCAATATCCTTTACTACATCTATGGAAAATACAGTGATTGTTGATAATTTTTGTAAGGTTCATAATGCTCATTTTCATCCACACATCCTCCCACCTATAGCATCATTGCCTTGAGATAAAACTGGCTAATGACCCATTAACTGACCTGTTTTCTTTCTTTCGTTGAGCTTTAAAATGTAATGCTCTCTCTGGTGTTCAAAGAGATGTATTTGTATGAGCCTTTGTGTGTATTATGTATCATTAAGAAAATTATAAAGAACTTGATGAAAGCTCAAGGCAAACTCTTAAAATAGAATTTGTCATGTCAAATTCCTATCTCCTTTGAGCTAAAAAATTTTTTAAAAAGAAAAAAAAAAGAGAGAGGAAAGAAAGAGAGTGAGGGCCATTACGAGGATGGCAGGTAGTAAAAGCCTGTTTAATGTAACATCAATTGTGGAGAAAATATTAGGTACAATTACATAAGGATTGCATGAGAGGGAGCACCTTGAGGAGCGTAATTTAATTAGAATGAATTTATGAGAGAGGTCCTGTGCCATTAGACAAAGGGAGGGCGGTAGTGTTGCGTTCTCCTTTCACAAGAGCATTTTAATGAGTTTCCACACAAAGTGTTTCAGGTAAAAGATTTGTAGCAGGTGGGAATAGAAATGTGGCACAAAGCAGAAGCTATCAAGTGGCTCCAGTGGTAATTTCTGAATTAAGAGTATTCGGTGAAATACTTGGATATTGGTGTTCCTTAATGGTGAGTTTAGTCAACAACTATCCCAGCAAGATAACCCTTTATTTATTTATTTATTTATTTATTTATTTATTTATTTATTTATTTAATCAGATGCCAGCGCCTTCCTGAGTTTGTCAGTGAACATCAAAATGTAGTCCTTGCTTGACGCCTGTCTTGGCCATGTGATAGGTCACACCTGACTTAGAATCGCAAACTCATTATCGTCCTGATATTCCAGAAAGATAGGTGCCAGTGATGACTTTAGACTGAGATTTTGCTTTCATGCCATGTTTTCTGTTTCTGGTAAAAGGGACTTGAAGTGTTTAACTCCCTGTAGTAACTGTGGTCATAAACTTTATCAAGATTCTCTTAAATAAAATTCAAGTAGGTGAGAAGGAAGGAAAGCATTGTGGTGAAATTGGGGGAAGGAGGAGGATGCAATAAAGACATGACCTTAACCTTGGTCAAAATACGTTCAGTAAGACTCCGGGAAATTGTGTGTATATAAGATTCACATGGAAGGGTTTTTGGTTTTTTATTTATTTATTTTTAATTGACAATAGAATAATTTGTTGTTTAGGGATTTATTTGTGTCTGTTCCTCAGAAGGTATGTTTTGGGGATTTATTGCAAGTAATTCTGTTCATCTTTTCTAGGTATTTTGGCGTGCCAGGTGGCTAAAGAAGGGTGATATATAGCAGGTCTATGGAAATGCCATAAATTATTGCATAGTAATATAAGTATTTGTGGTATCCATGACTAACTTTCAGAATGGCAGAGTTATAAATATCTATAAAGTCTATGTGCAGTTGTTACTGATTATTGTGGCATTAATGTGTAAAGAACATTTGTTTTGTTTTCCACCCTTAAATTTTCTTTATAAAACAAAGATTTTGTATTTGCACAGGAGAATTAGCAGGGTGTAAATTAAAAACCAAAAAAAAAAAAAACCCATTGGGGAGAATATTTTATATGTCTTGCAGGGAGTGGAAGAAAAAGTTTTGCTTAAAAATTCCACCATATGCTAACTATATACAGCACTTCAAGTTTATTTATTGTTAAAGCCTCATGTAAATCACGTCATTCTGAAAGTCATGGAAACTGCACATTTGTGCCTTAAACTATGTAAACAACAAAAACTGGTCATCCATCCAATTGTTGCTTCACTTATTTTGAATTATAGTGCAATTTTGTGGAGAGTGAAATGGGGATTACACAATATAGCGATTTCCTGTAACACCTACATTTTTGCTGATCTAGCAAGGTCTGTTGGTATGAGAGCGTAACCTTTATTTTATTTCAAAATGTGTTTTTTATTCTGAGAACCATTGGTGCCTACGGTTTCACTTTTCTCCATGAGCCACATTTTAAAGTCTGCCCTGTCTAAATGAAGGAGTCAAGTGGTAGAAAAGATGTTGGAGGCAGGGGAATTTTATATTGGAATGAGTTCAGGAATACTTTGAACCTATCAGGAATATTATTCATAGGGAGACAGCGTAAATGCTAACACTTCAAATGCTCAAGTGTACCTGTCAAAATTAAAGCATGAAGTTACGTGAGACCCCTCACCGTCTTCCATTATTTACAGAACAGATATATCGTTTTTACCTGACTTGTCCCTCTCCCCTCTTTCTATGCCTGTTCTGTGACTGGGGTGCTCAGTTCCTCCTGCTCAACCTTCAAGCTGCTGCCAGCCTTTTGTGGAATAAGGAATACATGTTTCTTCTTCTGCCCCGCCTGCCATGACGAGCCTCCTTCCTTTTCCTTTTCCCCACTGCACCTGGCTTACGTTGCCTTACGGTAGTTGAGTCTGCTTTGCATTTGCCGTTAAACGTAGGAGAGTTGGTCTTCCACACCGGACCTGTTTTCTTTGTGCATGTGACCGCTCTTTGTAACGGTGGATGCTCAAAGCTATGGTTTGGACTGAAAGGGGGGGAAAAATGAGAGTAATCTACTTCAGCAGGAGCCAGGCCGTAAAGTGGTGAGGATACGTTTAGGGAAATCATGGCTAGTTGCCAGACTCCTACAGTCCTGTTGACCCCATGTCTCAAGGTAGATTTTAAGGTGTGTGTATTTGCTGTGGCCTGTGACTACTCATTTTTGACCAAAGAAGAAGTTGTTTCTTTACCGATATTCCTGTGAATACCCCTTCCATAAATTCTAAAGAATTATTTTTTATTTTTATTTTTTTTGCCCCACTGGCTACCTAGCAACTTATGAAATGATGAACTGGAACAGGAAACTTTCTTCATCCAAACTCTTCTCATCAAAGTGACCCCCACTTTTCCTGCGGCCCTCTCGGCGTGGACCTCGTTTAGAAGAGCCTCTGATTAGTTGGTTCTCTTCATGTTTTTATCTACTTAGGCATAGGCTCAAAGGATCAGCATGAAATTTAAGTTACGATTAGTGAACTGAAGCTGGTTAGCTGAGGGACTGCAAGTTATTCAGGCTTGAGCTGATTCATCCTGAGATCTTCAGAGGTTGTCCTGGGCCACAGAACTTTCTATAGTCTGTCTGACTTGTACATCAATTTGGATTTAGAGCACGTGCGTAAAGGACCTTAATGGGTAGTGCCTGCTAGAAGATGTAGAGGAGGACCATCTTTTTAAAAAAGTGCCTTTACTGTGTAATCCTAGGTGGTGTGTTAAGTGACTTTCCTTTTATTTGTACCTATCTTCATTTCTTATAAAGACAAAGAAGCAAAAATGCACTAATATTTAATTTCTCATTGTGGGTGTTTGACGGTCCCGTATCTGCCTTAGTCCACCTTATGGCCCCCTTGGGTCGATGTGGTTACTGGAGAGAAGCTATGTGGAGATTGGATGTTGACCTTCACTTTAGTAGAACAAACTCAGCTGCTGTTCTTACCTACCAGGGGAGGTGAGTTGTGGACAGCTGCAGTCTGTGATTCTGTTGTTAGCATTCCTCTGGTGAATACTGGGTGATACTGAAAACATTTAGGTAGAGCTGTTTTCTCTCAGAGTCTGCTCCTTCGTTCACCTGGCAGCTGTGTACTCAGCACCCACTATCCTAGGCACTGAAGTTGTATTCTACTAGCTCAAGCACAGTGTGTTTCGTGCTAGGACACATGGATTGTTTTCATGTCTATTGCCAATCAATCATAAATTTATTCTGCTGCCGATTCAGTTATGTCTTTAGTGGCTACCCTATGAAGTCACACCATTAGTATCCCCATTTGACAGATGAGGAAACTGGGACACAAGAACTGAATCCATTTACTCCAGGTCATGCTGCTAGTATATAAGTCGTAGAACTGGATTGGAACCCAGCTAGTCTTCAACTCTGAGTCTGTACTCTTCCATTCTTTTTTTTTTTTTTTTTGTACTCTTACTGTTACGCCAAGTTGCCTAAGACTTTTCGAAAGGTTTGGCCTAAATGAAATACAGCATTTCAATTTCCCTGAAGGTTCATTTAACAGATTTTCTGAAAAGCTAGCTCTCAGAAATGAGGCTTTCTCATAGGTATTGCAGTGATGATATCAAAGTACAGAAAATTTGAGTATCATGCAAATGTATAGTCCCTGGAGATGATCTATCCGCTGGATTCTTCATTTTAAAAATGTGGAAGTTGAAGGTCAGGAAGTTGTGAGACAGGCACAGCTTAAACCCTCGGTTATCAGAAAAGGCGGGACTGAGAGGTTTGGTGAATGAACCAAGAACTTCAGTGGTCCAGTGTTTGTTTCACAGGTGACATAGGTCTCAATATTTTACATTGATTCACAGTTTTACAATAGTCAACAAATATCGTACAAGTTTTACTCTTTGCAGGATATTTTAGGCTCAAAATTTATAATATGTATAAGACTTACATGGGCAAAAGTATGTTATTTTTCAATATTTTGTATTCATTTGAAACCAGTCTTTTTGTCAACTCATGGAGTGTTATCTGAGTGGATGCACAGTTTCTTTGGTGAGACGCCATCAAGGTATTGGTATCAGCCATTATTAGGAAGAAAAGCTACCAATGCTCCCTCGGCAGCTAGCGAGACTGCAGATCAGCCCTATTTCACTCTGTCGACAGGACAGAAAACTGGTTGGGCTTCTGTGAGCTTTAAACTGAAACCAGTGACTGGCATGTTATCTCTTCCAGTCATAAGCGTGGTTAGAAGCCAATCTGAAGATTTTCTTTCCTCCATTTTGATCATTCTTGTCAGTGTGACCTCAGAGACACCTATTTCCTCCTTTGCTGTGCATCCTCTGACCAGATGGAATTTCTCCTACTTTGGATTTTGCCAGAAAGCATTTTAAAGATGCAAGGTGTGTTCTAGATGAATATAAATTAATTAGGTACTAACTTTTGAAAAGAACAAAGACAGTCACAGAGCCGTTCTTTTCCTCTTTGTCTTTCAAAATTATTATTTTCTGCCTATCATGATACTCCCAAACCAAACCTATGGCAACACACACACACACACACACACACACACACACACACACACACCCATTGTATTGTTGCTTTTGCAAACCTTTGCATTGAGACCAGCGTCCTGGTTGTTTTGAAGAGCTGTTGTATTAAAGAATAAGTGAACTCTTGATGGTTGCAGGTATATATCTAGGATTAATGCCTGGGAGTTAGAGGCAGACAGAAATCAAATCAGTATGAAGAAGGTCATTGTAATAACCAAAAGAGTCCAACAGTGGACTAGACTTGTGGACAAGCTGGGGACCCCATATCTGGTGAAGTGGTTTAGGGATTTTGTAGCTGAGATGAACTGAGGAGTTGGATAAGAAGACCTTCAAAATTCTGTACAATTTTTAATTTGTTCTTTCCCCATGATTTTTAAATTTAAAAACAAGACCACAAGGCAATTTAAAACTGTTGAACTGTGATGTCTATGTTTTCCTTTTTCCTTTCCTTTCTAGCTTCATGATTTTGTCCTGGAAAACTTACTAATTCCACTTACATGTGACTGCCATCCCAACCTGACAACGGTCATTGAAAAGCAACCTGGGTGCTCCTAGGCTGTGGAGGGTTTGTTTGAGAGCCTGGAAATGCGGAAGGAGCCCAGGGAAGGATGTAGCTGTGAGCGCTCATGTTTGGCCACAGAGGCGCTGTTAAGATGTGCCCAGATGGAATTCCTGTGACTCTCTCTTCTAAGAAGTGGGACTTTTGTGGCACCAACAGCAAAGTGATTCATGAATGAAAAGCATTCTCTGGTGTCCCCACTGCATTCACTATTCTGCGTCCCTTTGCTTTTGCTAGGCATAGGCCTTTTACTGATTGACACACGAGTTTTTCAGAGATTAGAGTATACTTCCATGGTAATCATATTCCATGAGTTATCATTTTGGGGGGAAAGGCGCACATTTCATCTTGGTGTATGTGTGGGGTTTTGCTGAGGAAAACAGAATTGAACAGTTTCACTCAGTATACCAGATAGATGGTAGGCCTTGGAAATTACTAAACTTTTTTTTTGGACTCAGCTTTTCTTTTCTTCCTTTTTAAAGGTTTTATTTATTTATTTGAGAGAGAGAGAAAGCACAAGCAGGGGGAGGGACGGGGTAGGGAGAGAGAGAAGCAGACTCCACCCCCTGAGCAGGGAAGCCCAACTCAGGGCTCGATTCCACGACCCTGAGATCATGACCTGAGCTGAAAGCAGACGCTTAACCGGCTGAGCCACCCAGGCACCTCTGACTCAGCTTTTCACGAAAGAATAAGATAAGCCACTATCTCCAGCATGTGAAGTTCTTTTTAAAAAGTGAGCGTGCTCAGTCGACCCGTGGTACGGCAGCAGCGGGCCCAGCGCTTCCTCTCTTTGATAGTTAGCCAAGGGAGCCCAGTTCGCGACTCTGAAGCTTTCCTTACAACTGATCATCCCTTTTTCTTTTTTTATTCACCACATTACGATCCAGTTCTTGTTCTGCTACACCAATAAGATGTTGCATCCGAAGACCGTGCTGCAAGCACGCTCTGCCCAACTCGCCGTCCTTCGGCCGTCCTCTGCCCGAGTGCGCAAGCGCGGCTTGCTTCGTGCCGGGCGTAGAAGGAGCTCAGCAGAGGAAGGACAAATAGGTAGTGGTCTAAAAGCACGAAGAGGAAAAGTGTCTTCTGGTGGCTTTTCTGTCTTCATGTTTGCTTTGTGTTTTAGTTTTGAAGAGACCCAAACTCCCGCTCTCTTTTATTGGGAGGGGAACAGTTTGACATGGGAGAAGCATGGTCTTTGGAGTCAAGAAGATCTGAGTGGGGAGCTGTGCTTTGTGACCTTAGACAAATTACTTAGTCTTTCCAAGGTCTAGTTGGCTGTGTGTAAAATAATAGCAGTGTATCATAGGGTTGGTAGGAGGATTAAATAAGACATTGCCTGGAAGGTCTGCCGCACGGAATAGGTGGTTTGCTATTATTCTTGTATTAACAAAGCTGCCCTGGTTTTTCTTCCCATTGTTCATTTTCATAAAATACATATTAAGATTAATGATTGAATATGACGTGAAATCTTTAATAAACATGTCTGGAGCTGAAGATTTAAGGCTTTAACAAGGGCTCCCATATGACTGGTTTCTTGGTGATTAGTAGCGGACAGTGGGAAGCCACTTATTTTATGAGATGTTTAGGAGAAAGTACCGAATGAGGTTCATAATAGTAACAGCCCCTTTAATTAGATGACCAGATAGAGAAGTCACTCCCGTTGCTGTCCGGGAAGGGGGTGGATTTCCTAGTGCATTGGAGTAGCTATGGGTAAAGGACCCCCAAACATTCCTAAATTAAGAGAGCTTGGAAACTAAAAAACGCAAGTATGTCTTTTCTTTTCAGAAATTGACATATTGCATTCTAAAGATATTAAGTAGAAGTTGTTTTTTCAGAAGAAAATAGCTCTCTCTTGAGAGAGTTGCATTTTCTGTCAAATTTACATATTCGATTTTGGGGAAACTGAAACCTGTTTATTCTATACAAGTAGTTATTTGTGTTCAGATTTGCTCTTCTGAATCCATCGTTAATCATTTAGGGTTAAATAGTTTTCTCTCCCCTAAAAGATTTTTTTAATTAATTTTTTTATGATATGTTAGTCACCATACAGTACATCATTAGTTTTTGATGTAGTGTTCTCCTAAAAGATTTTTGAATATTAGTCATTTTTTAAAAAATTCATTTTTCCATATAATCTCTTTGAGAGCAAGAATCAGGGAGCCTTCAACGTACAGAGCATAGTAAGAACCTAGGCTCAAAATTAATGTCTTTATTTTTAGGTACTGTCATTATAAAAAGTAATATGAGCTTATTATAGATCATTTGGAAAATATAGAAAAATAGAAGGACGAGAACTCATACACAGTTCCATCAGCTAAAAACAGTTATCATTAACACCTTGATGTATTTCCTTCTAGATCCTTTTCTGTTTGTACAGAGCACTGTGGTAGATACTCATGATTATAAATATATATGTAAGGTCCTCAAAGACCTCCTCATGCTGAGATCAGGTGTTGTTGGACAGAAACTGATGGTAGCCAGGCAAAGTGTATAGACATGATAATAAGGATGACAGAATCCAGGGAAGGATACAATACCCTTGGTTTCCCCAGCCCAGGGCTCCCTCCTCTCTGCAGTGGGAAATGTGGTTTCTCACGTGGAATAAGACTGTAGAGGAAAGGTAGGCAGACTCAAAATAAATCTTCCAGTTGCCCCTGCGGCAGGTAACAAGGGCAAGAAAACAACCAGCTCTGCTGTATTGTGGTATTCCTATATTCAGAAAAAAGATCATTAGTGTGCCAAGTCCAAGTTTTGAATGTAATTTTTTCCTCTGAAACATTCCTCATTAGGGCTTACGTTACTGTCATTGACTTCAGATGTGGAAGGAGGCGCATAGACATGAGAGGACTGAGAACTGGTAGCACATACACATTTTTGCAGCGTCTATCACAGGCCTGAATGATGAAAAACTATTTTTTATTGAGTTCTGTCTTTATTTATAGATGCTTTCTAGTATGGCCCATGCATCTCTGGCTTTTCTCCTGCTGAATCATACCTTATTCTGTTACATATGTGTGCGTGTGTACATGGCTGTATATATATATTATTGTACGGAGACTGGAAGAACGGATATGGCATTGGGAAATGTACAAGATTTCCAGAGATTGTATTGAGAGATGATTTTATTGTAATCCTTCCTGATTGGACACCTCAAACCTGTTATTCTCATCTGCAAAGTGAATGTTTTTATTCATTTTCCCTGGGCTCCTTGTCTCCATTTGCATGCGTTGCTCAGGTGGACTTCTTTACCGAAAGGAAGAGCATAATATTCTTCTAGTTTGCCTAGCTCTTTGGTATTTAAACAAGCTAGAGAGATGCATAAATTTAGCAAAGGATCGGGGCCAAAGTGATGGCTGAACTGGCATCATTTCACATTTTTCATGTGCTGTATTTATAGCAATAAATTTCAAGCAAGGAAATAGATTGCAAGGAGTATGCTGTATTAGGAAGGAAGTTTGTACACTTTTGTGGCTTATTGGTATCTTAGTATAACCTTCTTCCCACTTCCCTGGTTGAGTGAACTGAAATGGATAAGTTCAGGGACTTTTTGGTTGTTCATGTGTCTGGCTGGTTAAAGGATAGTCTTTTTCTTTTTTTTCCCTTCACTAAACTGGGCTCCCAGAATTAGTGTGTGTGGTTATTTGTGACTTTCTTTTAAGGAACTTACCCCATAACACACACACTCACACACACATACACTCAACTCACATTCACAATCTCTCTATTTCTCTCATTCTAGAGCCTGAAGATATCTTCTCCTGAATGCTGCCTCCACCCTTAGAATATTCTAGGGCTTAGCAGTAAATTGCATATGTTAACTTAAAAAACAAACAGTACCCATTTTTTGATGAGAAGCCTACAGTGGCACAAATTGTGTTTCCCAGTCATTGAGACGCTTTAATAATATTGAGAAAATTTTGGTTCCATGATATTCTCGCTCTTTGAATCAGCAGTTACAGTTCAGAATAAATTGCCAAGGGGCATCTGGCTGGCTCAGTTGATAGAGCGTGTGACTCTTGATCTTGGGTTTGTGAGTTCGAGCCCCATGGTGGGTGTAGAGATTACTTAAAAATAAAATCTTAAATCTTAAAGAAAAAGTTGCCAATTACTATTTATTTAACAGCAATAACATTTAAATGATGATAAATAGTAACAGCTTATCTTTTAAAAGACAGACCAAGCTAAATGCTTTCATGATGAATGATCTCATGTAATTTGCTCAACAACTTTTGAAGTGTTACTCGTTAATCCCATTTTACAAATGAAGAAACTCAGTTTTTTATTTTATTTCTTTTAGGGAGGGAGAGAGCACATGCGAGCAGGGGGTGCAGTGAGGAGCAGAGGGAGAGGGAGAGGGAGAGAGATTCCTAAGCAGGCTCCTCACCCAGCACGGGGCTCAACGTGGGGTTCGATCTCACAACCCTGAGATCATCACCCAAGCCGAAATCAAGATTTGCACACTTATCCCTCTGAGCCACTTAGGCTCCTCAAACCCAATTTCTTAAGAGCGTAAATTAACTTCTTTTATTATTTTATTTTTTTTTTTAAAGATTTTATTTATTTATTCGACAGAGATAGAGACAGCCAGCGAGAGAGGGAGCACAAGCAGGGGGAGTGGGAGAGGAAGAAGCAGGCTCATAGTGGAGGAGCCTGATGTGGGGCTCGATCCCAGAACGCCGGGATCAAGCCCTGAGCCGAAAGCAGAGGCTTAACGACTGAGCCACCCAGGCGCCCCTAAATTAACTTCTTTTAGAATGTAGGTCCTAAATATCTAGAGTCAGTAAGTGACACCGGGAACCATTCCCCTCAACTGAGCATGTTTTCTGCCACTTATTCCATCAGGTAGAGATTTTTGGAAAAGGGGCCTGTTTTTTTAAAAGGAGAAAACCCTAGTGGGGATTTTAGTCTTCGTTAATCATACACACACACTTAGGGTGTGAATCTGAATGAGCAAACTGGGTTGTTGGATATGTTGTAGGAGAACGGGGGTGGTCGTGAGAGATTTAAAGGAGGGGTGATGGTTTTAACATAGAAGCTTGTTTTCAAGAGGCCATGTAAGCACGCTGGCTTTCTATGCTCAAGAGCACAAGGTCCGGTAGAACATCAACACAGACTCCACCTACTGCTGAACTTCACCTTTTACCCCCATGAAAATGAAAATTTTTTTTATGTCACCTTTGAGACACACACACTAAAGCTTCTTGTCCTATAGAGCTGCCAAATAAATTACATTTACTTCAAGGACAGTGAAATACTAGTCTAAAAGGATGTTTCAGATTTAGAAAGCATGATTTTTGAACTCTCGGTGTTTCATACCCCATGTGGACTGTGAGCCCCATGAGGAGGACCTGAATTGTCTTCATCTCTGTGTCCAGAGTGCCTGAGACTGTGTCCAACACAGAACGTGGCAAGGATGTAATACAACTTTTTGAGTACATGAATGAGCGAAGAAATGAATGAACAAAATTTATAGTTTTCTTCTATCATCTGCTAAGCACCTGCCTATCGTGTTACAGAACTTAATTTTATATAACATTCGAAAGAAGGTATGGAACATAGCTTTTATTAACTGTATTCATTCCCATATAGTGCGGTGGTCCCTATTGTTAAAAGAGGACTTTGTAGCTTTGTTCATGAAAGAAAATCCACAATTCCGTAGAGCTGGGACCACACCTTCAGACACAGACACTCCATTCAGACTTGCAGACCCCCACCCTGCTCAGTGTCTGGGTTGCAGCCCAGACTGAGGTTGGGCAGTGGGAAGGAGGAAGCCGTGTGGTTAAACCACTTGGGATAATTGAAAGTCGACCATACTTATTTTCAATTTGGCGGCTGCATTAGCTTTTTCCTCAAGTGTGCAGTGTTCCCTGGCTGTCTTCACACTGTGGCCTGCTCACCACTGGGGACCCGGCAGGGGCATCTGGGGAGGCTCGCCGTGGCTCTTCCCTGATGGTTTCCCCCATTCCGGCATTTTCCCTGACTTTGCCGTGCTCTCCGGTGTCGGGGAGTTAGATCAGTTTCAGTGAGTGCAAAAGAAGGTAAAGAAAGACAAAAACCAGGAAAGCATAACCTCGAGAATAACAATAATGAAATTCTGAATTTAACGGGGTATGAGTTTGGCCGTAAGCAAACATGTACAGCATGTGAGAATGCTTCTGGTTCGTCCAGCTGGTTCACATACTCTGGTGCAGACCCTTCGAAATTTCAGGTGTCAGCCCGATGCTCCAGACCTGGATACCATCTTAGTTAGAGGCCCAGCATGCCTGCTACAGATGAGGTGTGAATGTTTCAGTGTCAACAGGAGAGGAAGGTTGTGAAGATAGGTGTGCACGTGGGACAGACTGCAAATCCCGATCTCCGAGGACGAGCTCGTGTACGTGACCTTGTTCGTGACGGGCCTGTGTTTTCTCCCTTTTTCCATTTTCATCTCAAGTTGATGATATGTCATTTAAATCTTCACTGTCACCTGGGCATTGTTTTCTCTCGAAGTTAACCTCAGAAGGACCTCAGCTCCGTGGTGATCTTATTTTATTGTTTTCCTTGGATAAAATGCCCTTGATACCAAATAACTGTATGCTGAATATTTATTATTGCTAGAGTATAGTTTCTTGGAAAGGACATCAGGGGTTTCATAAAGGGGCAGTAAAGTCCACTTTTCCCTTTAGCGTTTACCAACAACTTCGCAACTCGGGTGACTTGAAATATGGTCAGAGTGCACATTACTCAACTTCTCCCAGCTGCCCCCGCTCTTTCACACTGCGCACGGATGATACCCCCCACCCCCTGCCAGTCAAACAGTGTAAGGCCTGCTGACGCATCAGGCATGTGTAGGGCTCTGATTATACGTTTCATGACTCGAGCAGGGAAGGATACAGGCTGAGAAAGTAAGAGTCAAAGTACTGACCTGCCTGAGTTAGAAGACAGCACCACTGCATGTCATTGGAAGTTTGGGAGTTTGGAGGTGCTCCCAGTCAAACCTAAAGCTGCAGGTGGTCAACTGTGATTGGGCTTTTTTCTTCCAGGTGTGTGGGGGGGCATCATTTCATGACTCCCTGGGCCTCAGTGGACAGGTGATTAAAAGATACAAATTTGTGGATGGCATCAGAGAGAGAATTCTACCTCGTGGTCAGAAGTGGGGCTCACTCCTGTATTCTACTTGAGTTGATCAGGATATTTCTTGCTGGAAGTTGTTTTTCGAGTTTGGATTGAACCACTTGAGTTAAATGGAGCGCCACCCTTAGCTTTGCAAGTGAAAAAAAACAAACAAAAAAACCCAATCCTGGGAAGTAAGAGTTATGCTAATATCTTGTGTAGGATCTCAGTGATAGGAATTGGAACCAGGAGCCAGGGAGTGTCTTGTGGCTGATGGAAGTTAGAAGTTGGGCTAATAATAAGTTACATTTGCATATCAGTTAACAGCTTGCAAACTGGCTCACATATCTTATCTGAGTGTTATAATTGCTCACTGAGGAAAATAAGCTGTTATTAGTATTTTTACCATGATCACCAGCATCATATTCCATTTTACAGATGATAAAATTGAGGCTCTGAGAATTTAAGAGATTTTTCCCAGGTTACTGAACTGTCACTTCTGAATCTGGGCATATATGACATGATCCCTGTCCCCAGATCCCACGTTGTCACCCATGAAGTATACTGTTGCTAAGCCTAGCTTTCTGAGGACTTCCTTGTCTTTTATTATATCATATTTGGCATTCTAGCAGAGCTGAAGATGTTTTATAAATGCATATTTTATTTAATACTTCCATAGCCAATATAGGAAATGGCACCCAAGTTATATACTTTGCTTGCTAAAATCAGCACATTTGTGAAATCGGCCTAAACTCCTATAAACTTTCTTAGCTCCCTAAGGCTTAACTTCTATATTATTATAATGAAGGTAACAAAGCACTGCAAATATTAAGAGGCATACTTTTCCTCTTTCCTCACACCAGATAGTACTGTGACATGTCCGGAGTCTTCAGCAGAAGACATTGGCCTGCAGTGATATAGTTATTAAAATTTAGTGTTTTTCAGTGAGTAAATTTCTTTTAAAACTGAAAAAAGAGATATCTAGACAGAACTTGTAGCATTGCTTTAAAATGTGTTTTTAATGAAGAGAATTTACAGAGTACGTTTGATAGATTCTTCCACATTGCCAAACTTCTAAAAATGTTTATACCGTTATTTGAGGTATAAAATCTTTTCTATCCCATATGAATGTTTCCGTTATTTGTAACACAGCTGGGAAATTCTAAGAGGGCCATGTCCCTGCAACTACTGATTGTGTAATGGTATAAATTTTTGATAAGCGTGTTCCAAATTTTCCTGTTCTAACAACAAAAGCATTAAAGTCACCCACTATTGAAGACAAAAGACCATAACCTTTCTTTAGGAGACATCATGAGATACATTTAGAATGAGGTAACACATCAAAACTAGGTCAGAAATCAGAAGACAGCAATCAGAAGACAAAAATTCAGTTCCTCTGTAGCTGATCAATAGAAGGTCCTTTCCAGTAACGACCACAGAACACAGCAGGCTTTTAAAGTAGATCCTTGTAGAAGAGTGTAACTTTCTCAAGTAGGTGAGATGAACCAACTCTCCGTCTATCAAGCTGTAACTGAACGAGGATGATAATATCTGACCTATGAATGACTTCTTTTTTTATATTGCCTGTGCGAATCAGGTCACTACAAAATAGCTGTT
Source organism: Ursus americanus (assembly GCF_024610735.1). Taxonomy (NCBI): domain Eukaryota; kingdom Metazoa; phylum Chordata; class Mammalia; order Carnivora; family Ursidae; genus Ursus; species Ursus americanus. Next base: position 17,597,906 of record NC_142138.1, read on the forward strand.
TATTACCTTATTTCAGTAACATGATGGTCTGATGTATTTCACGACTTGTCCATCCCTTTTCCATGTGACTCAGAATCAGATCCTGCCCTCTGCTCGGCCAGCCTCATTCTCACCTCAATCAGGTAGACGAAACAGGAGAATGTGAGGACTTAGGCACATGTGGTCATCACATATGTTCCTTGCTTTGGTTAAATGGCCCCTTTGCTGTACTTGATTGCTTATTTACCATGTACCTGATAATCCCCCCGAGTGCTGATGTTGCCAAGTGCACGAAGAAATATTGATGGTTATAAACTTTGCACAGTGCTGCTGCTGCACACAGTGCTATCTGGCACCATTAAACCTTCTTGGTTCATTGTCCATTCACTCCATCAGCCTTTAGGCCTTTAGTGAATATCAGTGTATGCAGTTCTTGGTGATACATAGCCCTCATTTCTAGAAGAGCTCTGAGGTTTGGGTAATAATCTAGGGCTGTCATCGTATAATCTTTTCTGGGGAAGAGAAGAATCTACATAATGCCAATAGCCTTTAACTTCTTGGATGCCAAATTCAGTACGGTGGGGTCCAGGTTTTTTTCCTACCGCCCCTACAACCTCCAAGTTGAAAAAATAAAATAAAATAAAGGTGAGTATAGGACTTCCAAAGAAAGGCATCTGGGACCAGTAGTACATAGAATATCATGGCGGAACAAGGAAGTTGTTCCAGTTGGTTCTTGAAACTTGAAAAAGTTTCACCATTTCAGCTGAATTGGATACTCAGTTTAGTTTTTAGAAAACTGATCAGTTCAACAAGACATGATTGATTGCTCAGGCAAATTAATTGCTTCTGAGACAAATGTTTGGTATAATTATTCATGTACCATCTCTGGTATCAGTGTGTAGCAATAATCTTTACTGTCCTATTTTGTTTAATTGTCTGTGTATATATTCTCTAGAAAGGAGGTTGATTAAACTTTGAAGTAGCTTGTATCTATTACATGAACTCTATTAATATGCATAATTATGCCTGGAAGAGAACTATAAGTAATTATAAAATATATGGTTAGAACAGGTGATCTATCTATTTTTTTTTCTCTTTTTCTTTCAGCTGTGTTTTAAGAGCTGTTCTGGAGTTCAAGTTTTGGTTAATAATCCATGACAGAGCTAAAGTCAGGAAGGGATGGTCCCACAGGACCTGAGCTGGATCTTGCTGGGAAAAGCTCAAGATTGGGAAATAGAACTTTGGAGACACAGGTCAAAGGAGGATATGAAATATTTGCCCCACAACCCCATACATGACTAACCTTTATTTTGGAGAGGAAAGGTTTCTCAGGCTTACTGAAATAGCATTAGATTAGAACAAACCTGACTTCAGTGGTTTATAAACTCTTAAATGTAACAGAGTGAAGGCTTGAGATCAGACATTGCATTCAGTCCGAGCTCTGCCACTTAAGAACTTCGGGACTTTGGGCATGCTTCTTCTTATCTGTTAACCTGAATTTCTTCAACTCTACAAAGGCTAATGATAATATCTATATTGTGGCATTGTTACCAAGAAGAAATGAGGTAATGTCTGAAAGTGTTTAACACAGTCACTGGCACATAGAAGATATTAATAAATGTTGGTTTCCTTCTTGTTCAGAAAAAGCTTAAGGAGAAAGCTGGTGGGGATGTTTATGGATTTCATTACTTCAGTAGCATTTGCCAAACGTATTTGCCTCATTGTTGCTAAGTAATTAAAACAGAAAGACACATATCTAAATACACAGATACATCTTCTGTAATTAAGGGACCATTTGTTTTTTGTTGCGCATTTGGAGTCTTACTTTGCCTCTGCCCCTCTGAACAGTTTACAATTTTAAGATATGTTTATAACCTCGTCTGGGAGCCTTCTGATTGAAATGGGGCTTCTTTACCTCCATTTGTGTACTGAGTTGAGAATATCTGAGAACTCCCTGAGTTGTTGCACAAAGTGGTTTATGTTTGTGAGTGTATGTGTTTTCTTGGGAAGAGGGGCCATGGCTTTCATCATTTCCAAAAGAGATGCAGGACTCCAAAAGTTTAATATTGATTCTAATGATAACCTGTTTGCATTTTTTGGTCCAAGAATATGCATATTGCTATTGATATCTCTTGGGAGATTTGTTGTTATATGTTTTATGCTGGTGGAAACTGGGCCTTTACGAACCTCAAGCTCACAGGGACTCCTTAGCACACCCAGGAATGGGAAGCCAAGGCACAATTTGCCATGACACTGTAAAAGACCCAAACCAGGGATGGAACACTAATTCCGCTGTTCACTTTACATATAGTTCCTAAAATATGTGACTATACTGACATAATAATAATGTTATGTTTTTATACCATGTATAAAAGATATTAGAGTTTTTTTTTTTTTTTAAGCACTAAAATGGTGTGATGTCGAAATGATCATTTCATGAATCGTGGTGTGTGGCTGGTGCATGGAATGTGCCTTAAACCATGAACCTCAGTTTTGGGGAGATTTATTTATGTATTTATTTGGCATGAAGCCTGCCATTGCCAAAAAGATTAGCTCCACTTGTCTTTCATTCCCCTCTATGGGAGGGGAAGGGGTCGATAATCTATGGAAGATTCAGATGGGTTAGAAAACCCACAGCAGGAAATCTTTTGCTGTGAAGTGTCCCAGTTACAGCTGGGAAAATTAGGAATAACACATACTGCCAAATATTTGGACATTGGCCAGTTTGAGAAAATCTTTAATACAGAGATTTAGCAAATTCTTAGTCGTGTTGAACTGATCCATCATGTACATAGCTTGAAATTATCAAGACTTGTGAGTTGGACATAAGATTGTATTTGCCTTGATTAGACTTGTCAGCCTTACTGGACATCTCCTGCAATGGCTGTTTTGTACCTGGGTTTGTTTATGTCTATTGTATTTTAAACATTGTTGATAATACAGTCAGTCCCAGTACCTCTGCGAAGTCAGTTTTAGTGGTTACCTGGTTACTTTTGTTTGGAGCACAATTCAGGTGTCTGATGGAATTCTTTTCATCTATTTTGTGTTTTTTATGGTTTCTGTAAACTTGCCCTCACATTTCATTCATTCACTTTATTTGTTGTAAAAGTATTGAAGAGCTATTATGTCTAGGATACTATTCTGTGTTCCAAGTATTAGTTCATTGCTTTTAAGAGTACACATCTGGACATTGTTTTAGAATCATTAGCTGTGTTTTGTCCAGAGGAAGAGGTGAGAGAGAATAAGGAAATTCAGTAATTTTGTCAGTGTTCAAGCATCAAAAATGATGAATATCAAATAGAAATAGAAGTCTTCTGTTTCCTGACCACATGATCCCCCACAGTTTCTCATCTAATATGCATTATAAAGTGTGTGTAGTAGAATTGCTGTTTTTCTAAAGCCATCTTCAGAAGATTTTTCAAAAGATTTTGAATTTTTAGGGGATATAGAAGAATTTTACTTCATTTTGGCTGGAAATTTGGTGTCTCCATTGAAACTTGGAAACCAAACCAGACAGCTTTGGGTTCTCATTCATCATTTAGAATGTCAAAGAATGTAAAAGTGAAAAAGCTAATTTTGTCTTAATTCTGTAGATCCATTATATTTTATTCTCAATTTTTACCGAATAAGACTGACTTCACTTGCTTCTTACGAACTGAGCCCAATAATCATATACTTTTCAACTAGGTGTGTTAACTAAATTATGTATCCTTCAACAAAGTAACATAAGCTTTATGGCTCTCAGTCTACTTCTTGACAGTTTTTAAATTTTAAGATTTGTTTTTTACTTAATTTTTCTATAAGAGAATTTCATGGTAGTAATCTAATAATAGTCTGTATTTACTGTCTCTGAACTTTTCTTCCTTCTCACTTTTAGAAATGTAGCACAATTTAGTAAGTACTGATTGGCATTAGCACACACCAGAAAAACTTACGAACATTTCTAAAACGGATCTGCTATTAGGGTTGAATTTAATGGGACTGATTTAAATGCCTAGGGCACAAATGCCTTGTATCCTGGTATCTATTTAAAAAACAACAAAAACTTACTTCTGTTAATTATTACAAGATTTGTCTGCCATCGTCATAATTTGCATCATACATCCAGTAAAGAGAAGAAAATGATAGCACCAAGGGGAAAAGAAAATAAAGATCTCCTAGGGAAGATCATTATTAAAATTTTGCTCTTTTGGGATTTAGCCTTCCAGATATATGTGTGTGTTTTTAAAACTCCTTCTTAAAAATGTAATGCCGTACCACAAACACCTTTGCCTGTCATTGTACGTTTTCCCCCAGCATTGTGTTTAATGGCTGCATTATATTTCATAATATAGATAGACCTTTATTTGTGAAATCAGTTCATTGGAGGCTGAGTTTGTTTGTAGGTTTTTGCTGTTATAACTAATATGACAATTAATAGCAAGAGAGCACAATCCCAGTTTCATGTTTATAGATCATCTTTATAAAAAAACAATATTTACTTTTGATTGAAGGGTTTTTTTTTTTAAAGCAAAACTGTGTGGTATGGAATTGGTCAGTTCTTCCCTTTTGTACTTTCTTACTGTTTGCTCACTTTGTAAAAATTATTTTTTCAAACTACTAACCTCAATTATTTTGAAGCAATTTTAAAACATTAGCTATATAGTTTGGTGTGTCGCATGAGTAATCTAGTTTTTAAGCTTATGGTTATCTTAGATTTAAGGAAATACCAATGATCTCACATTATTTTCACTAACAGAACAAAGTATAATACTGTCCGTTCGGGATGGCAGGTAAAACTGCGGTTTATTCCATTGGCATTTTCCATCAGTAATATGGGAGCATGTTTATGCCACTGTTTTCCTGGAGAAAAGTGAAGAATTTCTTGGGTCTTAGGGAAGAAGAGGGACCACAAAATTCACAATAATTGTGTTTATATTTTTAAAATAATCTTTTACTTCCTGTTTGTTTTCAAAACCTATGAGGCTTTAACTGTATGTGTGTGTTTTTCCCTGCCCATATGCCTCTCTATCCCTCATAGAATATCTTAAATGCCATTGGAATACTTTACCCTGTCCCCTCCAATTTGTGGGTTTGTGGGCTAGTCCAGCAGCAGGCTCTGGAGAAGTTACTTGCTACCTTATTATAACATACTTAAACTCAATAGCAATTCAGGCCTTACTGGGTATTTACCTAATTTATTGTGGCAATGCGGTATTTAGACCACTGATTAAGTGAAGTCTGTCAGTATAGTTAAAAGAAATTAGAGACACTATCATTGCTAAATCACTTAACAATTCAAAGAAGAATTGTAAACATATGAATCCATTTAATTATAATAGTGCCAATTATAAGAGAAATTGTAACGCTGAGAACAGTGGCTTTTATGTAATCATAATAATGGCATGTATTTATCTTGGTTTGGCAAGTTAGGCCTTTCTTTAATACTTGGCTTTGCCTAAATAGAATGTGGTTTGCTGAAACCCACAATAACCCCCACACCCTCCAATTTGTTATTGCAGAAAATACTGAACAATAATCATGCAGTATGAATGATTAATGTATGCATGGGTTAGTAAGTATCTTTGAGGTTTAAAAAGTGTTTTTATTTACATTCTTCTGCTGGCTGGAGGTATAAAACAAATAAATACAAATCCACATGTGTTAAATATCCCCTCCCTTTTCATACAAGTATTTGCCATGTGAGTACAATCATAGTTTTTTCCTTATTTTCTGTGCTTTCTATTTTTGTTTACCCAATGCATATCCTTTAATTATATTGTAACTGTAGTATTTGATATGTAATCCATTTTTAGATTCACAATTCACCAAGTACTTAGAATATAGCATCCCCAAAATATAAAAATAATCATTTTAATATTTGAGGATTGGCCAATTTATAATGTTGTATTCTAAAATAATACCTATTGGAATCACACTCATTTGAAGAGCATATGTAAAAAGATTACTCACGTTCTCTGTTTAATAAGATCACGATTATTGTTGAGGACGAAGTGCTATCTAGTGGTATAAACAAAATTACTTTGGAATTGGAACATTTCTACGTTTTCATCTCGGGGCTTTTCTTTCTTTCTCTTTCCTGCTTTCAGAAAGATAATTTGCAGCAGTTTCACACTGCACATTTGTAGAAGTGGAAGGAAATCCTACTTTCCTAGGCAAAGAAGAGAGGAATTTAAGTTTGAAGAAGGCTCTGATAAAAACTTACTTTTAAAAATTCAGACGGGCCTTTAAGAATAGCCTTTTCCGCGGACGCTTGGAATTCATTGTGAAAGCTATCTGTTATAGAGAACATCAGAAATCCAAGCTTGATTTTTTGTGAGACACAGCCTACAAAGTAAAGAGAAACAGGAGATTTTAAAAATTAGTGTCCAGAAAGGGTTAATATTTTTATTACTTGAAATTTGATATAAAATTGTGGGCGACCCATGACATGGTTTGGAGTACTTGATTATTCTTTTCTCGATAAATAAGAGTGGCATACAGTTAATTTCAGCACCGTGATTGAGCAATGCATTCTGGGAAGTCGAAAAGCACTGTAAGATGAGGAAATGTTTTAGGGCCTAATCATGAGAAGAAAGAAGCCTTTCATAGCCCGTATGATGCTGTTGTCAGAGCTAAAGGCAGATAATGATTCAGTAATAATGGCACATTGTGAATATTTAAGCTGAAAAGATTTGGGCAAAATGAACAGACATTGTTGGTTTGTTAAAACTGAAGAGTTGGTCTTTGGGCTTCAAAAGCACTCTGAACTCAGTACAACATTTTTATTCAGAATTTTTCCTAAAACAAGATACTTTTTTGAAAGTTCTATCGAACACACCATCACTGCAAGAAGTTTTTAAAATCATCTACTTGTTTAATTTTCACTCTAGAAATGGATAGTATGGGCTCTTTTTTTCGTTACAGAGAAGTTTAAAAGTTTCACATGTTTCTTCTTTACACATCTTTTCAAGTTCGTTGGCAGAAGCAACACCTTCAAAGAACGCTCCCATAAAGAGCAATGATGTAAAATATTAAATATAAAACCCAAAGTGTCAGATTGCGAAGAAAGTGAAGTAATTTGCATTTTGTTCCTAAGGTTTCCAATACACCCTCAAGAGTCTTGCAGCTGGGTTTCTATGTACCTTGGCTTTTCTCATTAGTGTATTTTCAACCTGTTTGTTTTTGTTCTTGAAACATCTGTGAATTGCAGATATGTACAGCTCTAGTTTCCCATTTTGGGGTGAATGTTACCAGAAGCTTAAGATTGGAGTCCTCATAGCCTTCCTTTAACTTGAATAGAAGAGAACTGATGATCCCCAGTCCACGAGCAGTATATTTTAAAACCTAACTAACTTTCAGGGTAGGGTTTTAGAGTCCATAGCACATCTGGTAAAAAGCCAGATTCTGTTTTGCCAAAGTATAGGTAATACAGTGTTATTACATTGAAATAATGCTTTTTGAGACTTTAAAATCTGATTCAGTTAGGAAAGAAAACTTTTAGAGTAAGTTTTGGGACAGAATTCAACCTTTCCGTATGTAAGATCCGTCGATCTCCAGGGAGCTTTCATCTACTGTGTACGTGCTACAATGACTAAATAATCCGCAGTCTGGTATTTCTTTTATAAATATACTTCTTGTGCAGTTTTACACAAAGACTGAAATGAAACAGATTTCTGAGGCTATACAAATGTTTTTTCTTGAGTAAAAAAGATTACTTATTAAAAATGGCTTCATAATTTCAACCAAAATAACTTTTTTTGGGGGGGGGTATTTCTTCTCTGAGATTTTTTTGAAGGGAAAAAAATGTTGCTGTATGTTTATACTAACATTCATTTTTACCCATATGCTTTAAATCTGTGTATTTGTTTAACCAAATATTGTTTATTTTTAGAACTGTTTGATTTTTCTTCTTAACTGGAATTTTTAACTGCAGTTCTTTTAAAATTAAGTTAAATAAAATTACACCATTTAAAGGACATTTTCATCACGAGTCTGAACCAAGAAATAAATCCTCTGTTACCATTAGGTGAGACTTTAGGCAGGAAATAGGCACAGTCCAGCAGCAAAAATAAAACAGAAACAAATGTTTACCAAGAAAGTGTGATGTGATCCAGGCAGATTCTTGTATCACTTTTTAAAAGTAGCTTTTATGCAAGGAACCCAATGCAGTCATAAGCAGAAGAGGCTTTCCCCGTACTTCTGTAAGGAAACACAATTTGAATTTTGACTTGGACAAACTTACACCTTTTTAAGTTTGTGGGAACTGCGAATATAAAATGAGATTGTTTGCTTGGAAGTTCTATAAAATTTAACTTATTTTTAGGATGTATGATCAACGTTTCAAATTGTATTTTTTAAAAGTCCGTATAGTCAGTTTTTGACTTTTTTTTTTTAACATTCCACATAACATCAGAATTGTTTGTTGTAATTTTTTTTGTCTGATTGTGTGTCTGAGAGTGTAGATTTATTTGATAGTAAGCAGTAATTTTATTGAGAATGATGGCTATTGTCCCCCACCCCTTCCTCTGTATTTCTGTCTATTCAAATTTACATTTTTTATCAGACAACTCTATGGTAAAAATCAAGGGAATCAAGGATGCTAAACTCTATTAACATTTACTCTGAGGTTTTCCGAGGATATCAAGTAAACCTTTATCAGAGGACCCTTCCAGGAACATTAACCTTAAATTTTGTTATAAATAATTTAAAACCCATATTCAGAAACCAGCCTGTTTGAAAACTGGCCTCTCCACTTACAAATTACCAGATGGTTTCTTGCCTAATATTAAGGGAAAGGCTTGAGTTGGACTGTTAGTGGGGAGGTGGAGGGATTTTTACTGCTGCTAGAGTGGTATTTTATTTATTGAGGTATAAAACAGTAAGATTAGTTAGATGATGTTCTTAAAATAGGGAAATTATTAATGAATTTCAATTAGTTTAAAAAATGTTTAAATTAGTTTATTATCTTGAATTCAGCATTTCAGTTTAAACAATTTTACTTAATAAATGTAAGTAAAATTAAATAGGTTTAAGTAAAATATAGAAAGAAAATATACTTGTTCCAATTAAAAGCTTCAAATTTATACTAACCAAAATCCATTTTTCAATATCTGCATCTTATGACATGCTCTATGGAAAAAGGGAGTGTGTGTGTGTGTGTGTGTGTGTGTGTGTGTGTGTGTGAAATACTTTTAAAATATAAATGCATACTGTTGTCCCTCTTGAAAAGTCGCAGTGTGCATTACTATATGAAAAGGTTTGAGAACTTAGTTTAACTTAGCAGTTCCCAAATTTATCTGTCAGTAGAACCCTTTTTGCTTGTAACTCTCGTTAACCCCTCAAAACACACTTTGCGAAATTTTGCCTTTCACCTTTTCTCTGCATTTAAGTGAAGAAATCCAGGATTTCAGTCCCTTTTGGTATAAAAATTATCTTCCTGCTGACCCTTCTGCTCTGCAGGAGCCCTTAAAAATGACTATGTTCCAGCATCCATTTGGGTACCAAGTGCCCCCTGGAGGGGGACTTCATCTCAGAAGCAATGCTACTGGATTCAGTTGTCCCACCTCTGCTCCTCATCCAGTCCATTGCAATTTACTTTAAGTACTTCAAACTGTGTCCTTGGAAGACAGATTTGCCTGGAGCTGTTCCAAGTTGGCAAAGAGATGTTCTAATAAAGCTCTAAGTGGTACTACTTGCTGATCAAGAGGAAAGGGTAAGGGTGGTGACAGTGCGATGCCACAGAGGTCATTTCATAGGACTCTATGGTCCATTTTTAAAGGTCTCCTTTCCTTTCACCCCATAGTTTTGAGTATTGCAAAGATTTGTTAATGAAGTTCCCTTATTGTTATGCCTACCAAGAAAGAGACTTTTAAAAAACATTATTTGCAAGATTCATGACATAGGTAGGAATCCATTAAATACTTGTGCTTTAATTTGGCCCATTCCTCAAAAAATGTTTTTAACACCTTTATTTTTTGGGGGAAAAAAAGTCTATGAGAAGGAAACTGGTTTGAAGACTTTAACCTAAAATTCAGTAAATATTCGATGTAAAACCATGATATGAATTTTTAGATACTTAGTATCTTTTTACGTGGGAAAGACAAGGAGCAACGATAGTTGGAAATTCTGAGTTGTTTTATCACCAAAAAGAAGTTTGCTGTCCTCATCTAGACTGTCCTCATCTTCAGTATTTGCTGAGTAAGCACCAATGATTTTTTAATATCATAATATATGTTCGCATCTATCTAAAAGACTTTACATTTGCTAATGTCTGAAACCCTCCCCGGTATGAGAGATGAGTTTATGTCAGTTCTTGAGCTGTTACCAAGCTAAATAGTCTTTAAAACACATACACACAGACACGTGTGCACGTGCATACACACACCCGACACCAACCACATACACAACACCAACTCTATAATGTTCTTACCAAGTAGACTGTACTAATTCCAGAGGATTTGACACAGTTTATTAGATAAATGACTTATAAGTTTAAGAGATTGTAAGCATACATTTAAAAATTATTATAAGTGAAACAAGACCTTGATAATCATTCATGTAATCTAATTAGCAAATGTATCAGTTGTTAATACTTTTAAGATATCCAGTAAACTAAAATGAAATGTTGGACACCGGCAAACATGTGTGACAGAAGAGAATCCAACTCCAGCAGGAAAAAAGTATTTGTGGAATATTTAATGTGGTTCTCTAGTAGTATTACAGGAAGATTAGTGACCAGCTGGGGTTATTAAACCTCCAGTTTGCCTCATGCTATTGACATTAGGCAGCCACTTGGTAAAGCCTGGAGAGTAACATGTGCCTCAACAGTTAGCGCTTAGAGACTGTGTTAACAAGTCACCAGATATGTATTTACATGATAGACCATACTAACACCTTTTAGTGTTATCTGTCAATCAAGATTTAATAATGTTCCTTGATAAAATGTATCTGGTGTTCATTTCCATCAAGTTACCCTACTTATTTTGTATTTTTATGTATTCGTTAAGAATCCATGGTCACCTGACCTCTTGGCAGCCTTCCATACACCGCGCATGAACCCTGCTTCCCAGGGATAGCAGGGGTCATTTTCACCCTTGTGGAACCGAAAGTTCCAAATAATGGAGTCCAAAGACAGTTGAGAAAAGATCTGCAAAGTCTTCCCCCCAAAAAAGAAAGACTTAATTTATGCATTTGGCAACCACCCCCCTCCCATCTTTTTATTTTTATTTTTGGTAAAAGGATTTTACATCAGACAGATATTATTAAAAGATTTTATTTAACACTCACATGCATTTTGTTCTAAAATGAATGCTTGCTCCAGAGTCTAAGAAGGCTTCATGGGAAGAGCAAAGCAATCTAAGCCATATGTATTGGGCAGGTTGCCAGTTGTTTGCCAATATGCCCAAGCCACCTGGCTGTGCATTCAGCCAAGTATGCCATTCCGACCAGCCAGCTTTAACCTCCCGGCTGCTTTTCAGTGCTTAGGAAACTCCAAAGGCCTGGGAGCTGCACTTCATTTCTCCCATGCCAATGGTTTTCGCTGAGACAAACTGCACAGCTACACTGACCAGTAACTCACAAACGCCCATTTTGAATGAGCTCTCCTTTTGTTGAAAGCACCATTCACTGGTGTTGAACCAGTGCCATAAGATGAGTCTGGAGATAGCAGACTGAAACCTTTACCCATATGCCATAGACAGACACTTTGACTGACAAGCAGTATTTATTCCCAAGCCTGCAGTGACAAGGTTTTGTGATTCTGGTTTGCTCAGATTTAGGTTGACTTTATTTGCCGCTGGTTTCAATTTTTATTTTGGGTGCTTCTAACTTTTAAGTGTTTGGAAACATTTGTTCATTTGGTTTTCCCTTTTTGTTTAGTTTAGAAATTGGTTGTGCTGTCTCATAATTTATTTATCAAGTCTGATTTCATAATCTTTGGCAATCTAGGTCAGGAATTGTGCAGCCTTAAAATTGTCGATGGAATCTTGAAGACTGATTTGTTCTTTTCCACGGGCACAATAGAGCAAGTTTTATTCCTAAAAGGTGGTATTCTTCCTTCCAGCAGATCATAAGAAGCATATAATATGTTGTCCCTTTTTGCCTTGGCTTGTAAGAAACTCCACAGTAAATTTAATTCTTAACCTCAGTAAATACATCAGCCTAGGTTTCTGCCTTCATGACTTCTCTTCTTTAACCCCTGTTGTTTTTGTTCCTATGTTTTTCTTTTACAGCCTGAAATTTGCATGTGTTTGTATATGTATGTGTGCATTTAATATATGTTTGTGAACCATCTCAGGTCATTTTTGGAAGGTAGGTGTGATAACTGAGAGGTAAATATCAATTCAGTGTAGAAACTTTATTCCTAATTAAGCTCTTTAAATGGACTTTTCTGGTGTAGTAAGCAGCTGCCTCAGATTAATTATCACGTTTTAAATAAAGGGGGTTGTGATGATTTAGGCCTAGAACTTCCATTATTATAAATTTCCATGCTAGCCTTTGGACTGGCCAATTTATTATTTCCCATCAGTATTGTGGTCTGTACATTCTCAGTTGATGCTGTTTCCCTCTTCCTGGCTCAATGACCACTATCTCTCAGATCTTGAAGATCTGTTTTGGCTTGGCTCCAATTTAATCAGTCTGAATGGATCCTATTGAGTAACTTGACTCATTCACCCTGCTGAAGAGAGTCTGAATACGCTATTTCTGAGGGTTTAAAAAAAAACTATTATAATGTTCTTTTTGATTAGAATTGTCAGTCACTTCAGGAGACACATGTGATTGTGTGTGTGTGCGTGTGTGTGTGTGTGTGTGTGTTTTGGGAGCCCATTTTTCATTCCATTAATAAGACCCTTTCGGGTGGTACATTTTGGCCAAAGTCCTGTGACACACTCAACAAAGCCCTGAGCAAGGTGGAGTTACACCAGCTCACAAGATGGATAGACAGAGCTGGGGGAAGTGTCCCAGCGGGTTTTTGCAGTCTGTCAGAGGAACTGCAGCTGTAACCACCCATCTGTGCATCCTTGGCTTCGACTGGGCTTCAGGATTGAACACTTAGCCTGTAGAAAGATGTTCAAAAGGAATGGATGGTATGGTTCAGATAATAATGACCAAAATGTGACAGGGGAGATGTTTAAGAGGAAAAGTATTGTATTCCACAAACTGTAGGATTTAGTCCTTTGACAGCTCTAAAATTCTAAAATTTCTGCAATCTTCAATCCTTTGCTTATTTTCCTGGATCCTACTAAAAAGAAATACTGGGCTTTTGGTTTATTTTTTCACATGTACATGAAGATTTTCAGCATAATGCTACATCCAAAAGAATCCCAGTGACCATATTCATAGTGTCTTCCCTGGTTGATGTTTTTAGCTTATGAGTTAAGCTTTCTATATTAGGTAGTCGTCTTACAGATCTTGGCTCCTGAGCATTTATTATCTCTTCATTCATTTTGAAATACCAATTTTTCTTTTTAAAGCACTTGCGTACAACACAGTGAGCTCAATGATTCTGGACAAAGAAAAGGTCGTTGATTATTTGTATTTTTTTAAAGTTCTTTATAAAAACCTTAAAAGAACCTCATAAGAACCCATTAATAACCAAGAATGCAAGTATTCCTCCCCAAATAATAGAAAATTTCTCTCCCTCTTTTTGATGTAGGCAAATCATATATATCATTTATATTATACTCACTTGATATAGACAAATGAATAGGTTTCATCTGAATTGTCTAAACTAAGTTATTAATGAGGTCAGGGTCAAATCAAAAGCAAACCTGGCAAGATTCTTTCCCTTATTGGATAAAAAATTTGATAATTCCAATATACAAATCAGACTGAATTCAAGAGCCTATCACTTGAAAGGTATTCTTGGAAAAATAAATTACATTTGATCCTTGAACAACACAGGCTTGAACTGTGCCAGTCTACTCATATGTGGATTTTTTTTTCTGATAAAGTACTATAAATGTATTTTTCTCTTCCTTATGATTTTCCTAGTAATATTTTCTTTCTCGTAGCTTACTTTATTATAGGAATATGGTATATAAAACATAAAACATACAAAGTGTAACATATCGACTGTGTTATCAGTAAGGCTTCCCAACAGGAGGCTATTAGTAGTTAAGTTTTGGGGGAGTCAAAGTTATACATGGATTTTTGACTGCGCTTGGGGATTGGCACCTCTAACCCCCGTGTTGTTTAGGAGTCAACTGTACTATGCTCTTTCCCCAGTACAACTTCCCAAACCAATTACTCAACTATATACTCTTAAGGAAAAGAAATATCTTTATATTTATGCTTAAAATTTTGTTATGTATTTACAGTACAGTGAAATCTATATCCCATGTCTTAAATAGTTTTCCATACTCAGCGGCCCCCAAAACACCATTGCTGTTCTAGGCAAGATCCGTGGGTAACATTTTTTTTTTTAATTCCCTTTGTTTGATTTCACTGAAGTAGATGAGCTTATCCAGCGAAAGTGGAATGTTAAACCGACCTCATCTCACTGAAGAAACATTTATGGGTTTATTTATTGAGTGCCTACTATGCTAGGTGTGATGAACCCCATCCTTGTTCTGTAGAATGTACGATTAAGTCAGGAGCCACATGTCTTTCCTTCCTCCCCAACATTGATTTATTAGCCCTTCAATCTAATTTCTTTGAAAAATTCTTAAATGTTGAATTTTCTATTGAAATATAGGGTACAGGTATAAAAACTTCATTAAAAATAATTTTTGACAGGGGAGCATGGGTGGCACAGTCTGTTAAGCGTCCGACTCCTGGTTTCAGCTTAGGTCATGATCTCAGGGTCGTGGGATTGAACCCCATGTAGGGCTCTGTGTTCAGTGTGGAGTCTGCTTGAGATTCTCTCTCTCTCTCTCTCCCTCTCTCTGCCCCTCCCCCCTAAAATAAATAGAAAAATCTTTAAAAACTAAATAATAATTTTGGACAAAAAAGATTTGATAAAATTCAATGATTCCAAACCTTTCAAAACTCTTTGCTAACCAGTAACAAAGAACAGCATCCTTAACATGATAAAATTATCTGTCATATCAACAGAAGGAATCCTACTGCATTATGAAACATTGGAGTCATCCTCACTAAAATCAGGAACAAAACAAAGATGACTGTTATCAGGATTATTATTTGATGTTCTCCTAGAAGTTTTGGCAAATATAATAATATATGAATCAGAAATAAGAGGACTGTTAGAGAAGAGAAGACAAACATTACTATTTGCAAATGATAGAATTATCTACTTAGACAAAGGGTTCCACCAAAACATGTGGAATTAATCAGAAAATTTAGTAGAATATCTGGTTAAAACATAAATACCCCAAAGCAATTTATTTTCATCATTCAGTCGTCTCCACTAAGAAGCTAGGGTGGAAAAAAGATCTCATTCAGGAAAGGAATAAAAAATACAAAATGTCTAGGAATAATCTTAAAATAATTTGGCGGTGATTTGATGAAAAAGCCAGCTATGAAGTTAGTGTTCTGAATTTGTGAAGATTAAAGAAATGGGAAGGAATGGCATCTGATGGGGTTACCCCTTATGCATCTCTCCCATATTGCAACCTGGAAGTTATCTCTTACTCCTCTTTCATCAAGCTTCATCTCTAATCAGCCACCAAGTTCTGCCAAGTCAGCCTTATTAGCATGCAAATCGGTTCCCATCTTGCCCCGTGGTTTCTTTAGTTTTAGACCCTTATTATGTCTAACCTACACTTTCTCTGTAGTCTTCTCTGTTTGCTCCTGTTCTTTCTTTATCATCCGTCCCTTCCACCCATTCATGATGCTACTGCCAGAGTGATCATTCCAAAAAAAGAATTCCCACTCCTTTACTGACATCCCTTCAATGGCTCCCATCACCTGCTGTATAAATTTTGTGATTCTCAGCATTCCATACAAGATGCTTTATGGTCTGGCCTCTCCTCACCTCTCCAGTGTCATGACTGCCACCCCACCTTTCACACTTGGATACACTATCCTTCAGCTTTCTGATCCACCTCTGTTGAAATGCTTGTGGTTTATCAAGGCTCTGTGCTCATCAGTGCCTCAGTGCGGCGATAGCAGTGCGATGCATTACATATTCTAGTCCTCTGTTGAGAATTCTCTCCATCCAGATAGCTCCACAGCCTGCAGAACTCCAAGTCCTCTTGCAACACTCAGTGTCAGCATTGTATCATTTGGAAAACCATTGCAGACACCTTCTTGCAAAGTTAGAGACTGACTTTTTCTGTTCCTTAGTATCTTTGTATGCTTCTGTCCTTGCACTTACCATGCTATACAGTAGCCAGGAACCCCCATTAGCCTATGAATCTCATTGCAGCTCTAACACCTGGCACAGTGGCTGGAACATAATGGGCACTCCATATTATTTGCGGAAATGAATATTAAAAAAATTCCTTAGCTTTGAAATTCATGAAGTTCTATGTTTCTGACATAATTTTATAGTTACATAATTGTTTTCTGGGACAATTGTTTTGAAATTTCTTAGTTTTTTTAACATCTTGGAACTAAGCAATGACTGGACATAAAATAGAAGTACACACATTTTATGTCACAGCCAAAGTTTGACAGATATTTAATGTTTTTTCAGGAATAAATAATAAAGTTTTATGAGTTAGGCTACAATTTGTGTTTGTATTGTCAGTGCTAATCATTTCTTTATTAGATGCGTGGTTTAAGGTTATTAGCTTATTTGTTGATATTTGTAATCATATAACAGCGTTTTATTTATGCTAATAAATGACTCAGAATCATAGATATGTAAAATTTGGATCCATCTGAAATACTCAGATTCTTTTATACACTTCAGACTGAATTTGGTGCTGTTGCATTGCAGAACGGTATAAAACAGCTCCATCATTAAGAAGGTTGTGTAGAAGATAAGACTTGCTTACATACCAGCTAAACTGAGACAAAACCAAAAGGGTATTGCATCCTGAGAAGCCAAGAGTCGTCATCCCATTTTATAGACAAGGAAACTGAGTCTCAAAGAAGTTTGGCGATTTTACTAGCCTTACACCCGGCTGTTAATGATGATTTGAGGCTAGGACCAAGGTTTTCAATATCCTGATGAAGGACTCAAAACAGAGATTAATATGCTAAAAATTAATTTAATGAATTGGGAACATGTAAAGCAAGTCTACAGAGATCAAGGAACAGAATAGTGATTCATGATTTTTCTAATTGTTTTCCCCTATTTTATTTATGCATTTCCAGAAGTAAATATTGAGTAGGTTATATCTGAATAATATAGCATGGCATTTGGGCGGCTCTTTATTTTGTAGGCATTCCAGAAGCACTAATTAATCTCAGGTCGAAAATATTCCTCTGAATGATTGGGCTAGACCCATTTTAACTAAGAGGGAAATTAAGCCATCTATATTATATATGTACGTATTTATGTAAAGCAAAGTAGAGCACGATTACATCAACGTTTTATTGCCGTGAGTTTGGATGACATGCTGTAAGTGGTAAAGCCACAAGTGAGTTATGCGGGTCATCTCAACTAAATGCCAATAAAATGTTTTTACTGTACCACATCATCCGGTATTCTGCCTATGCTACAAATTTAAAGGGAACCAATTTTAGAAATTTCCAGAGTTGTAAAAGTTTTTATTGGCACTATATTTCAAACTTGCTGGTCTGTAAATATTAGTTCCATTAATTGTGGCAAAAATTAATGCACAGATTTAAAAAAAAACTCGATAGGGGTCTTTTTTTTTTTTTTTAAACATGTTTCTTTCAGATTTAGTCCAGTTCTTCTGGTGTTAAGTATAGATGCTATCTTCTCTCTTCCTTTTTATGTAAATCTTCCCTCTTTTCAAAAAGCACCCAAAGCCCCGTCTCCAAAGAGCTCTCTGTAGCTATGTCGCCCCAAGTTTGATCGTTTGATCTCATTTTTCCGAACGCTTGCTTTCACTTCATAAGTTCATTTGGCAAATTTTTTATTGCTTTTTAACCACTTATAGTTTATTGTTAAATTATTAATTTACAATTTATCATTATTACACAGTTGAATGCTTACTATCTAATAATATATCTAGTAAATTCTTAGCTCTTATAGAGTGTACTCTAGGCCTTTATGTTGTCCCTGGGCTCTAAGGCAGTATTTTGTTTATTTGTCTTTGCTGTCCTTTTTTGGTGCCTCCCTTCCTTCCACAGGCATCACCTGAGTGCCCACCATTTCGTGTCTAAGCTGTATGTTGGATACTGGAGATGAAAGGCTGCCTAGGAAAGAGCATATAGACATGATTCTCAAACTATTATGTGCATAATTATCCCTTGGAGGGAATTATTAAACAGGTGTATTTCCAAGCCTCACACCCAGAGGTGTTGGCCAGAGAAACAAAGATCTACCCTTCTCAACAACAGGTGATTCAGTTTCAGGCAGCGCACAGACTTGGAGAAACCCCAGTTTATAGGTGATGGGAGAAAGTTCCGTAAACAGATCGTCATAGTGCTATACTATTTAAAAAGTCCTGTGATAGCAACATGCTCCAGCTCTTGAAGGAGCCCAGTGGAGGGACAGCTGTGGGGATTGGAGAAGTCAGAGGAGTAATGTCATAGTTGGTGCTTAATACTTGCTCTATAAATAAATGAATGAACATGGGAATTTAGAGTTACACTGAGGTGGTTGAAATCGTGGGGCTTCTCAGAGTCTGAGGGGAGTGACCATAGGTTGGTGTACCCCCAAGGCCATCTCCGTTGAATCGGTTTCCGTAGTTGCTTGGCATAGTTGGTTATTTTTTCTGAGAATCCATAGGTAGATGCACAGGGAGCTGTGAAGCAGTCATTGGACTCTGACTTTTTCTCATTTTAAGCGATGTGGACAGAATGGAAAGAATGGTCTGCCCTTGTTCCTAGTGCTTTGAAGGGTGTGTTTCCCAGGGACCTAATATACAAAGGGGTTTCTCAGATTCGAACCCTAGTTCTGCAGTTTCCAATGCTTGATGCTGATCCACCCCTGCATTAATTCCGGGGGTACGTGTGTGCCCCCTCGGTTCTCTGTTCTCTCCTGCGAGCTGGAATGTCTGTTCCCGTCTTCTGTCTCTACACACCTGTCGTGGTGCTTGGCCCTTTGTTATCCCTTCAGAATACTGGCAGATAAACAAAACACATCCCTCAGGGAGGCCCCTGGCAGCTAGCTGCTACCCCAGCAAAAGAGGCAGCATCTAACCTCTTCAGGTTAAAAAAAAAAAGAAAAAACCCCGACAAAGTTTGCGCTTTTCATATTACCAGAGAGCAGTCACTGCCCCTGCCTCCCTAGCTGTGTTGCTTTAATAGTCAGAGAGCTGATGAATTACCAGTTATTCAAGAAGACTGACTATGTATTTTGACTGCAGGTACTTCCAGAATGAGATTTTTTCACTAAAAGACAAGAAGAAACACGTTTGTGTTACCATATTTGTACTTTTTTTGTTTTTAAAGATGGCCACAACGGGGTTGTTTCCTGGACATAGAGCTGTGATAGTGACAGCCGTCCTAGGTTTCTGCAAACCCGTGAAGGCTACGACATCTGTCTCTGGATTCCCTGGCTTCATATTCGAGTCCTTCCCTCTCCCTGGTGGACTCTTAAACAGAGTCAAGCCTTTATACCCTTTGTAAGACTGCACTCACAAGAAAGCAGCTCTTCCCACTAACGGAAGTTACAACTCGTGCTCAGGGTATGGTAGACAGGAGGACCAGTGTCTGCTGAGTGAATGAAGGAAGAGAACAGCTCCATGACATGCAACTTAAAAAGGGTGAAAAAAGTCCATGTATCAGCTGGTAATTTCATTTGTAAGAACAGAAGGGGCTGGGTTCCCCCACTCAG
The DNA here is from genome assembly GCF_024610735.1 of Ursus americanus. Taxonomy (NCBI): domain Eukaryota; kingdom Metazoa; phylum Chordata; class Mammalia; order Carnivora; family Ursidae; genus Ursus; species Ursus americanus. The sequence continues at coordinate 17,617,686 of NC_142138.1, forward strand.
TTGAAGATTGATTTGCACTTATGCAGACTCATTGCTTTTTTAGGGTTAGTGTCTGATGTTGTAGATTATAGATCAGTGGGGAAGGACGTTCTCTTATTCGTATGGTTGCTGAACTTCCCTTCCCTCCCTTTAACCCCTGCCTTGCGACAGAACACTGGGCCTGCTCTCGTGTTCTAATATGGATTCAGAAAACATTAAAAACATCCTGAAATGGCCAGTTCGTCTGCATCCATGGCAGGGTATACTTATGGTTTCAGAAAAGGTCCACCTTTAAGAAAAATGTGGGCAAAGGGGAAGAGACATAATTTTCTTTAGGTCAATGTCAACATGAGAACAGCTATTCTGCTTACAACTGACAGACACAGTCGTCATTTGAGAGTGGCCTTCAGTTAAATAGGTGTGAAGTGGAGGGTGTATCTTGAGTGTACTGCCAGGCAGGGCCCCCAAACATATGGCACAAGATGTCCTGGAACAAAAGAACAGTGTGTGCTGCTGCTTTTAAGGCTGGTGTTGTATATAATGTTTATATTCTTTCTTCGATGTGAGTTGTCGCAATGTACCTTACGACATCCAAACCATGAGTCCTGATGCTCACCTACAAGAATGTTATCTAGACAAAGAAATAGAAAAGCCGGAAGTTGTAGGGCTAACAAACACCTTCCCGCCATCCCTTGGCCTACTAGTCAAACTTGGATGCCTTTTAACTGTTACTAGAAAGGAGTTTTCCTAGAAAGGACCTATTTCTTGTTTCTCATCATTCAATTTCTTTATTTTTGTAACTCCTTTCTTTTCCCTCTTGTTGATTAGTTGACAATAGCTCCGTGGATTCAGGGTACAGCCCGGAACTGTGCTTTTTTAGTCTACGGGCGGATAGTGACCACCTCTCTAATTATGCCCAGCTCGATGAGCAATGTCAATAACTGCTGCTTTTCATCAGGGAGAAAACCTTAAGAAACTTAGCCCTTAGAAAAAGAAAACAAAAAAACCCCAAAACAACTCCTGAAGCCATAGCCAGTGACTTTTTCATGTTTTTATCCCAGTGCCCAAGATGTTTACTGATTATCACATGGATGAATTAATACATATCTAGAATCTTTGTTTTGAACTCCAGTCTAATGTAAGATCGCAGAGGGCAAGGAGTTTTTTTCTGGTTCACCGCTATACCCATAGCACCTAGAATGCTGCATGGTACAAAGTGTGGTAGATGGTCCTCACCGTCCCCAGTGTTGGCTGAATGAATGAATGAATGAATGAGTTCAAAGCATTCCCTAACCCTCAAAACAGTCAACGATGTGCTCATTTCTAATCTATATTATTGAGAACCTCAGACTCACATAGCCATGTTTCAAGTAAAAGCATTTACACAATTCTTACATAATTCTACAAAATATGTATACTTGTTTTTATAATTTCTAAGTCATGCTATTAAACTGAAGATAATAAGACAACCTTATCTTTGTTGGGTTATATTAGTCATACTTATTTTGACAATCAACTAGTAAATTCTTTAGTCTCTATAGTGGGCAAAATATTGTGCTTAAATATATTAGAAATGGAGTTCAGAAAATTCACAAATGTCTAATGGGCAGAATCGGTTAAGAGCAACAAATAAGACTCATTGTTTGATTTTTCTTTTTTTTTAAGTAACGAAATCAACAGGAGGTAAACCAGATCACTTTTTTGTTAGGTATACAAGTTATTTTTTTTTTCCTTTCCTATCACTATTTTTAAATATAAATTCAAAGGGTGGAATATTCTGTAAGTTTCCCACATTCTTATTTTCATTCTCGCGTATGCCCTCGAATCTTGGTTCGCCATTATCACTTTGCTATGCCTCTGCTTTCCCAGGTGTAAAACTGGCCTGACAGTGCTCATCTACTAGCAAGGGGGGGTATGAGACTTAATTAGCAAACAGCTGGAAAACCCCTTGAGATGGCTCTGTGAGTCAGAATGGAAGTGCATTGTGATTAATCATTATTATTATTGTTATTATTTTTAAATGGCTCAGAGCCATCTCTAAATTTAATAGTAAAATAAATGCATCTAATAATTCTTTCCATGTACATGATCTGTGGCCATGCATTTCACAAATTAAATGGCAGAATACTTGTAGGATATAATTGTAATGATCCAAGTAAATGATCCTCAACCAATTCAAAATTATGTGATTAAGACCCCAAGGAGCTAAAGCAAGCACCTTGCTTTGTTACCTTTCAGCTTCTCGAATAACCCATGTTATGTTAATTTATGTGAAAGGGAAAAATTAGCTTTTTGAAATTATTAACATGGAACTTTTCTGTGTAATTAGTTGGGAATTTGGGAGTGGGTTGGGTCAAATAAGTCTGTCACACCTTGTCTATAAGATACATCTCAGTTGTTTCAAATACGGTTGGTTTCACTTCCCATTAGTTGTCGAGTCCCGTTTAATTTGTGAACTCTTGAAGTCAGAGATCTTCAAATACCACCTGAAAAGATAATCATAGGTCTTATTTTTCTGGTGGTTTCCTATCTCCTCCTGTACGCTTCTCTCAAGAAACGCTTTTGGGTCTGAGCTAGGTTATGTTGCAAGTCAATGAAGAGTCGGTTTCTACTGCAGATTGTACGCCTTTAGCTTGAATTATCGCAGGCAGACATCCTGGCTAGCTGCAATGCAAAACTCAGAGGGCTCATGCCTGGGAAGACCTAAGGTTGGCAGCCCACTAAGTTGGAGAGGAGAAAAGAAAAGGGAAATTCTATCTTTTCTGGTGCTTTTCCCCTCCTGGCTTCCCCTCTAAAAATCAATAGCATGGTCGATAGTTGGTTTTGAGTTGTTCACTGCATGATGGAGTTTTTCTGATGTAAACCTTTGGTGTCTGGGCTTCAGACATTATAATGTATCAGGGAAGGTTTGATAGCTGCCACAGCCCTCCTGGGTTACATTTTATTCCCTGTGACAGCTTTTGTAATGTGAAAGGGGAAGTACAGATCAATTTTTACACCATTTAGTTGTTGGGGGAAATTTTTTCCCCCATGAATTGATTATTCTTTTACAAATTCACCATATTTATGTATTTTTCTTCTAAACAGCCGAAGCTACTAAAAATGAGGCCTTTTCATTAAAGAATATTTAAAAATATAAAGCAATTCAAGTCTTTCTTGAAATTGTTAAGGCCCAGTTGTGTCCTGTTCAGAATTTCTCAGATTCTCTTTGCATGACTTGGAATGACACTTTTAATTTTAAATGTATCCGTTTGGGAAAACCTGGTGTCCTTTCTTAGCAATACTCTGGAATGGTGATATCAGGAAGAAAATGTCACAGTGTCAACTATAACGTTTGTGTGGTTCTAATGCAGATTTTGGTTTCTTTGAAACAATATGGTACCCTTTATGGATATTGAATAATTATGGATGGTGAAGAATCATTATAAATGATGTCTACTACAAAGTTTCAGTTTTTGTTGGCGTCCTTTCTGTTAAATGTCTTGCTCTCTAGGTTAGCAAATTATTAAATTTTCTCTTCTGAAAATATTTTAAGTTGCTTACCTATTTTCTCTCTCATTCGAAATTCATTTTACTTCAACACCATAACTCTTGTCAAAATTGTTCTTGAAGAGTCTTTAGGTAACCTCTAGTCTATTCAGTGAGTACAAGATAATAAAGTTGCATTTGTAAAATGTCTTCAAGTTTTGAAAGATCAATTCCTAAATGGAATGAAAATGTTTCTGTAAAATTGTAAAAATGTTCTGTAAAATGTTGAAGCAGCATTGCAGAAGTGCAAATGGTAGGTCTTTAAAATACTAAATTCATTTATTTGAAATATTGTCAAATATTTGAACAATAATATTTAAGCAAGAGCACTGGAATCAGGCCTCTTGCTTTCAGACAGTGTTAGATATCCATCATGCTGTATTAATTGAAAGGATTTGGTATAATCTCATAAAGAAACAGGCAAACTCTGGGCTTTCCTCTCTAGTAAAAATATATCATTCATGTCTTCCATTACTGTGCTATAATTATGGTAAGTGAAGCAGAACGGAATCAATAGAGCAATTTATCAATGCATTCTAAAGTATGCTAGCACCGTTTACGTCATCCACTGCAGATACTGTCATTCAATAAAGAGACATCTAATAGTATCAGGACTTAAGACTGATCCATTTCAGCATAATGTTTCCTATGTAATGCTCTAGTTTTGACTATGGATTAATGAATTGTTTCATTTGTAGGATATTATGGGAAGTAAAATATTTCCTGAGTTAAATTTCAGTAGAAATTTAGAAACTTAGTCTTCAAGTTCGAAAGCACTGCAACATTATAAGCATTGGAAATAGTGTATGGATTTAGCCTTTTTAGGTGCTATTATGAATTATATCATACTTGGAAATAGAATACAAGCTGAGTGTCCCTCTTGCCCCAAGATGCATTAAAATTTAAATGACCACTATTTGGCTAGGGATTTATTTAATGACTTCAAATTTTTGTCTTTTATCATCACGATATTCAAAATTATTTAGGCTTTATCTTCATATTTATGATTTCACTATAATAGTGGATTCACAGAAAGGTTAGTTCACTTCGATTTTTTTCATAAAATCATAAACAATATGGCCTTTTTACCATAAACCATTCCCCCATACTAATATGATAATAAATATTCATGACACTGAAGGGAATATACTAAGTTGTATATTAAAATGCTATTTATTTCAGTATGGAAAAGATATTTCAGATTATTAGGTTTATCATTTTCCTTTTCCATCTGGTAGTGAAATTATCATCCCATATCATTTTAGTTAATTCAACCTTCTATAAAACTATATAATCTGGTGATGATGCCAAAGTTATACCAATCAAAATTATCATTTGTATTTCAAATTTGTAGCCATCAAAAAACGTTTTCAAGGACAGAACTTATTTTTCGTCAAGTTACAACCATTGAAACTGAGGTGAGGTTGAATATAACAGCATTATCAGAAAACATTTATAACTCCTGATTTTGGAAAAGTGTCATTATGTACAAGTTTTTCCTTTTTGTTTTCTTTTACACAAGTTCTTAAGGTTAATTTCCTTACCAAAGGAAGAGTTCTGTACTACATGACTCCTTAAGATAGTTTCTGTGAACTCATAAGACATTAAGTGGGACATAATTTGAAGTTGTGGGATCATTTTCTAGAATTATACTCCGTGGAGTGGGGATGACAGTGCTTTTCTCTTCTATTTTGTATCTTGAATTTGAAGGGACTTGTGAATGTTTTGATGTCAGTTGTGACTATGTGTTCGGCCACCTCTTTCATTCCTTATACTTTCCACTGCCCTACTCACTGGTGCCCCTCCAGTATGGATTTTTAAGAACCTGTCTGCTAAAGGGTTAAAGAGTCAGCTTGTAAGCTGCTTTAGCGAGAGGAATTTAAGAAAATTTGAATGTCATTTACCTCGGTGAAGATGTTATAAATTGTTTTGTTGGCAAGGTTTATTGAGGGTTATTCTACCTGATATCACATTGTATTGTTTAACGTGGACTATTTTTAACTAGCATTCTATTTAAACAGTGTCAGCGAATTCTGAGAGCTTGCCAAGCAAATTCTCAAAATGGTTGCCAAGCTGTAAGATGGCTGCCAAGGTCTGAGCACACTGAACAGGTTCAAAATGGTGACCAACTTCTTAGGGTTTGTTGGTCATATTCCCCCACTGCCACCCTTCTACTCCCCCACCAAATACCACCCAGAAAGGAAGGGGGGAAAAAACCCCGAAGATGCAAGACTTGGCACCAACTCCTTGGCACGAGTGGTTATAGTGTCATCCAGAGATTCAAGTAGTCACCGTGTACTACTTGTTTCACATGCTTGGCAGAAGACTATTCAGGGGAATACGTGAGGTGAAAATACCACCGTCGAATAACATGGCCATTTTCTCTACCTGATCGAATATGCACCAAATACTTAGTTAGAACGGGGTCTGGGGGAAGACTAGACTAGGCAGTACTTTGAAAGAGCTTTCTGCATGAGATCGAAGAGAGCGTTAACCAAGGCTTCAGGCTGTGCCTTTTTGTACTGCTTGCCTAAAGTGGCACAAACGTTATATACAACAGGTTTAAGATTTATTTTAGTTTTGCATTTGTTTACTTAAGTTTATAGCAATTGCTTTCTGGCAGTTGTGCTACTTAGCAGATTGAAATAAAATCATAAGGGTGAATTAAAACATACTGCTGTTAGTGCTGATTAGAATTTTAGCTTAGTGTAAATACCGGATGCAGGGTCCAACTTTTCAGACACTTGGCATGAGCTCAATAGGGATCTCCAGGCTACACAGGAGACAGTGTGTGTGTACTTGGATGCTTTTAAAATTCTTGGATAGGTGGAGCCTACTACTTCTGCTGGCATGTTAGTTCATTGTGCTGCTGCATAATGTGCTTGGGTTCCGAGGTAGAGAGAGAAGCCGGGGAAATGATAATAAAGGAAAATAGTTTGCACTTAAGAAACAAAGCCTGGAGAAAGGGATTTTAGTTAAACCCCGTGCAGTTTTTACCATGTGTTTTGGTTATTAGGTATAAACAGCTAATACCACACTTAGTTGAAGAACTGTAGAGTTTGTGGTAATTTGAAGAATGCTCTGAAAGTGAATATATTTCTACAACTTGTTAAGATTTTTCTCCGTGTGACACTTTAAAAAATATACTGGTGAGTTAACTTCTCCAGGCAGGGGCTTTACTCAGTGAACGGCTGGCATGGGTCTTCTGTTTCATATCAGCTGTGGACGAGGTTTTCCGTTCTGATCGAAACCTGAATTCCTCACAGCAGTTTTTCATTGGAAGAGTATTTTGTTTAATTCCGAAGCAGCCATTCAAAAAAAGCTGGTTGTCAGGAAGGTGGTGGTTTTATGTCCGTTAGTAGAATCAGCTAGTGATACCATAATAGTAAATAGTGTATGTATGTATGTATGTATGTATGTATGTATGTATATAGTAAATAGTGTATTGAGCTTTGGGAAATCTGCAGTTTTAGGATGGGTTCAGTCATGAGCCCTCAGGCGATGAGATGTATGCTTGGCATATACTCTATTGTAAGAGGTAGCCAAGAAATGTCACTTTTCAAGCCCTTTTTTACTGATTCTCCCTTGCCGTTTAGTCAACAGTGTTTGCAGCTAAGACTCTTGTAAGTTCATTTCCAGTCCTTTCCCTCGTGGTAGACAATTATCAACCAAGACCTGCTCCTTCAATAGGTGAAAACTAACGTTATTGACAGTGCTGAGATCGGAACTCTGTATCCTTCGGTGCAAAAGATCAATGCCATTAAGATGCTTTCGCTCTGGAAATTTCAACATAGAGCTACATAGGCATTTAGAGGTCAGCTGGGCAAATCTGTGAGATGAAAGTTGCGTAGCAGATCCTTCAATACATATTTACAGCGTACATTCATAATGTGTGATATTATGAATGTAAGATAGTTTAAGGGTCTTGCTAATTCTTATGTATCTTACTGTAAATTGGTGACAAGGAACTTGAATGTCTCTTTTTAAATTAAAAATCAGGAGACCATGCCTCTTTATAGTAAATCGAAGTACCTTTTTAATCTTCAAATTAGGAACATGTAAGTAGTACTGATTATTACCTGTCATTTTTTCCCTATATTGGCAGTTTATTTAGGTGAGTAATAGTATTGTAGCAAAGGTAAAAATTAAATCATTTAAATTTCTTTTTACGTTGTTCATAATGGATTGTATCTATGAATATGTAAGCAAGTGGAATTGTTTCAAATTGCCTGAAACATGAGATAATTCTAAATTTTATAGTATAAAATGCCAATTAGGCAATGTCTAAGGAGATAGAGTAAGGAATATTTTTGGAAATTCTCAAAGAATTTGTCAGCATTCTTGCTTACATGAAAAGCCCAGTACTCTTTTCAGTATTTAAAAAAAAAACTTTTATTTATTTTTCCATGGTCAGACGTAGTCCATATTTTAAATCGGTGAATTATAAAATCTTTTCTTCAGGAAATTTATCTATTTGTGCTTCCAAAGTGAGTATTTTCATTCAAAAGAGCTGTTTGTATTTTAAATTTATGCGGCGGTGTGTTTGGCATTGTACCCTTTCGTACGTAGTATATGTGTATAATTAGTACATGGGGTGTATGTGTGTGCTCGTGTCTACCCGAGTATGTATAGGGATATAAATTTTACTTTCTATATAGTAGCTTTCTGCATAGGGCAACCCAAACAGCTGTTATTCCTTTTTATAGCTTCTTTAATCTATGTGCCAACAAGTCAGTTTACAAAATCTGTTTTGTTGATGGCTGCTGTGATAATAATTGTGGTGTTTTGTGGCTTGGCAAAAGGCTGGGGTCTCCTCTGAGGACTCTTGCCAAAGGCTTTGAAGGGGTTGAGGTGGATTCACTGCCAAAATGAGTCACCACTCTCTATTTTATTTAGTGTCCTTCTGCCAAGGCCTTAGACACTTTCTGTTTTCATTCTTTTGTAGGCTTTCCTCCCCACATTGTGGTTTTCTTCACAGCCAGAGGCCTGGGTCTGCCAGGATAGGTGACAGAAGCTGGCTACCCTTCTCTACACACCAGTGTGCAGTGAGGCTGAAGGGCTAGGGGGTTGGCTGTGGTGCACCTTGAATCAATGTGAGTTTAATTATACAGTTATGAATTATAAATAAAATGATGGACTTGGATAATCTAGTGTACCGTAGTCACCTGGGTTTGGATCAGAAATTCGCAGAAGAGTAGTTGTTACTTACTTTTAAGTAGCATTCAGATAATGTGACAGTGTTTTAGTGCTTTTCATAATTGATTGCTTAAAAACCTTAGATAATTCATGAGTTCTGGCTATAGGCCCAAATCTTGAATTTTTCCTCAAACAAAAGAGTACCAGTCCCGTCCTTTACAGTCCCCTAGTATTTTGCCCCACATGAACTGTTTTCTACATACACCTCATGGTTTTCAAGGAGTAGTCCTAAAAGATTTTATTTCTACCCCTCTCGATGTAAATTGTCACTAGTGAGTAGACTCAGAGATATGGATTGCTAGTCTATTATTTAAGATAGAGTAGAAATTTGAATACTTTTTCATCATTAAGTCCTTTCAATGGATTGAAATAAGTTGGATTAAAAGTCCTCTTGTGCTAGGTTCCTCCAACTCAAATATGTATTATAGATATAGAAAAATGCCTGAGATAAATTGGGATCTTCAAAATGTAAGCAAAAATGGCATTTCATACGTTCCTGTGAGGAGGACTTAGACCTTTGATGATTTCAGCTTCATAAATTCAGATGGCTTTTTCTTGACTAAAGTTATGACACCATCCTAAAATCTAATAAACTGTGGGTGCAGAATTAAGTTGAGGGGGGTAGCTTTTGTTTTCTTAAGTATGCATTCATTGTGTTAGATCTTTAAGCGTGGTATACACAGTACAACTTCATTATAACATCCCCTGAAAACATTTCCATAAATATAAAGTATATTTTTCAAAGTTCAAAGTCTCTAACTGTGGGGCACCAAATATTTTCCATATATTATGGTCCAAGCTTTTGTTCCTCAGGGGGAAGAAAATGCTATAAACTGACTTAATTTAACACTTTGTTTACAAAATAAATGCTATTAATAATTGATTATTATTCCTTATAAATATTTCAGTTAGAGAATGTATAATTACATAGGTGAAGAGTCTGAGATAATATTAGGGGTAAAGTCGATCTAATCACATCCTACAAGGGTCAGTGGTTAGCATTCAGACAAATTAATATGTGTGGAGGCCCTTTGTAAACTATAAAATATTATATACATTTTAAGACATTACATTTTTATTTCTTTTTTGTTTTCTTAAAGTTATCAGACACTTCTCTCCATGTATCTGCCTTACAGTTTTCATTTTAAAAGAGCAAAAATAAGAAAACAGAAACAGATACTAAAAACGTACAGTCATTTCGTGATGTAAACTCATTTGGAATTTAAATACTTAGAGTTCACGGCAAGACTCCAGGACAGAAATTCTTTTGGATGATCTATAAACCACTCAGTCCCTGGTTAATGCTCAAACCATGTGAAAAGTTCCAGGTAAATCTGACTTTGAGTCTTGTGTGAACCCAATAAACAGAACGAAGTCCTGTAAACCCTGTGTGAACCCCAAAGAATGAAATCACTAAACCTGGTGCATCCAATTAAAACCCACAGTTTTCTAGTGGACGCTTTTATGTGTCTGAAATTTGAAGACAAAATTTAAATTTGGAAGTGAGCTGTTTTATTTTGGAAGGTATGAATCATAAGCGACTAAGTATTTAGATGTAGCTATATTGTTGTGAAGCTCTGATCAGAATGCTGTTTCAGAAAAGGAACGGGAACCTCCCTACGAGTATTCATATTCCCAGAATCTCTTACAAAATCAGCAAGACATAAATATAGTGGTAGTAATGGTGGTGTTAGCAATAGTATTAATAGTAGAGATCTTCATCAATAGTATTTTGAAAGAGTAATGTTATTTTGAATTCATACTGAACCTTTGTGCCAGATACTTAAAATAAGACTCTCGCTGCATCATTTGTTAACGATAGTACGAGTCGATAGGGGCCAGGTATTATTTGTCCCTTTGGACAAAAAGAGAAACAGAAGCAGTGATCAGTTAAGTCACTTGGCTTCCACCTCGTTGCATGACTTCAGATACAGATATATGAATTTGCAGGGGCGGGGGGCGGGGTAATATAGTGGTTTCCTCTTCTGAAAAATGAGGAGATTGGACTAAAATGACTTCTTAGAGTCCTTTCAACTCTTAAAAAAGATCTAGAAAAATATCGCTGTTGGTTACGAACGCCAGCCATCTTTGTGTCATTGTTCATTCTATCCCTTTTGAAGATGAGGTGACTGAACCATGGAGGACACATTATAAATCACTAGCCTTCACTTATTAATCACCATAATCAGAAGTATAATCGTAGCTATCACATACCGAGCTTCCTCTGTCTTAGGCCTTGTGTGCTGGGCTCGTTCCATGAATTAGCTCACTGGTCCTTTTGTAATTTTTCATTAGTAACCTTGGTATCATGGTGTATCAGTGATTTTACTGACTTGACTAAGCATTTTGTATGACTGTTTTTGGAGGCAGAAGGAGAGGGAGAGAGAGAATCTCAAGCCGACTCCACGCGGAGCCCAACGCAGGGCTCGATCTCAGGACCCTGAGATCGTGACCTGAGCCGAAATCAAGAGTGAGATGCTCAATAAGTTGAGCTATTCAGGCGCCCCTTGTATGACTGATTTGTAGTCCGGTGTCCTTGAGTGTTCAGTTATCCTGGAATCTTCCCTTTGCCTGTAAGTATTGATAGTTCACCAAAACGAAGACTCTTTCTTTTTTTTTTTTCTTTCTTTTTTTTTTTTTTTTACAATTTCATTTATTTTGAGAGAGAGAGTGTGAGCGTAAGCAGGGGAAGGGTCAGGGGGAGGGAGAGAGAATCTCAAGCAGACTCCACACTGAGCACGGAGCCTGATGCAGAGTTCTATCCCACCACCCAGAGATCATGATCTGAGCCGAAATCAAGAGTCGCACACTCAACCAACTGAGCCACCCAGGTGCCCCTGAAGACTGTCCTTCAATTTCATAACCATTTTACATTTTTGACTGTCTCCTGATCAGTTTTGTAAGGACTCAGTAACTTTCATACATTCATCTGCTCAGCCCTCCGCTGGAGTTCATGGCGCCTTTTGCTCACTGGAGAAAGCAAGATGAGAGAGAATTGCTGTCTATCTTTAAGAACGTACAATTCCCAAAGTTACAGGTTCACCACAAAAAGAGTATCGTGCACACCTTAAGTTCATCCCCTAAATGCATACATTCATCACCTAAATGGCACTGATAAATATTTTCGGGTGGGCAGAATGTGGAGCTGGTGCTGAGTGAGGTGTGTGCTTCACAGATTTTCACGTTCCATTTCCAGATAAGAGGTGGCACGTGAAGAACGGGCTTTGAGAATGCATGTCTTTAGCCCATACGAGGTGCTGAAGTCGTGCTCTGTCCAGCAGTGAGCAGGATATTCGAAGCAGTCACTACATGCACAGTACTGCACTGGGCTCTGTCTGGTGTAGGGTTAGCTCGTTAAAGCTACTTTCCGGGGCTTCGTTAATGTCATGCATACCTTGTGACAGGTGTTACGGCTGCCATCCTGGCACAGCCCATTGGGGGTATGCTATAATTGCTCTTGATGCCACCCCTAATGGGTGGGGGAAGAAGGCAGCATCATGGGTGAGGGAAGGCAGAAGGATGCCCTCAGGCCATTACTGACATCTGGTCACCACTGCTGTTTCACTGCGGTGTCTGTTCAGTGCCTACAAATGTTGGACCTCTGGGTTGAGTTTGCTGCCACCACTGGATTCCTGGCAGCCATCTTATTTCACAGCTGGGCCGTGATTTTAGCGTGGAAAAGGGGTATTTATCTTAGGGCCAGAAACGATCTACTGCCAACAGGACCCTGAGAACTTTCTTATGTTGATTAAACAAGAGATTTGTATCCTCGGGACCTCCTTTATTAAGTGTTTCCTGGTTTTGAACTTTTGGGTTGTTGGTGAGAATGTTATCTTTCGTCATGATATCTGAACCCGTAAAGGACTAGATTTCCTCTTGAAGAGTTCCAGATATTTCTTGTATGTATGTAGGGTGATAAGCAAACCTCGATCGGAGGAAGTTCTAAAAAATCTCATTCAGCCAGCATTTACTAAGTTGTTTTGTATCAGCCACTGAACTAGGGGCAGGGAAGTTAAAGGCCTGACCTCAACCAACTCCCAGGCCTTCTGGAGGGACAGACCTATGCATGTAAACCGTAACATTAGGCAGACTGTGATTCAATTAAAAATGAAATAAAATATATAAGAGTGTGCGTACAATCAGGATCTGAGTGGACTGCAGTGCAAGATACTGCTTGTAATTGTAAAAGCTTGGGTGAGACGGATTTTAGAAAACTTCATGCAAACTTTTCTTTGATGCATGAATGAGACAGCTCCCTAATATTAACACACTCTTAAGAGGGAGTTTTTAATTTTGTCTGGAATCCCCAAACTTGAATATGCCCACAGAACTAAATTAAAAATGAGTACCTCTCCTTGTGATCTTTTGTTTCTCCAAAAAAGTACCATCTTGCCAGGGCTCTGTGTTCTTTTGGTCAGAGCAGAGCTGTAACCTGTTGGTACATTGCTTAGGAAAGCTCTGAGACAATTAATGAAAAGGATTTGGGTGCTTATTTAAGACCAGTCACAAAATTCTTTACAGAAGATGCCCACAGTGCCATCCTAACTTAAATACCAGCTTAAACAAGAAACTCGATTCTAGGTGTGCTCAATAAATATTCAGTGACCATTTCTAGGGTATTATAAGGCACTTTTAAAACACTTAATTATAAAGATATTAGTAACTAAAAAATTACCAATTAAAACCCCCTCCCTCCCTTCTCACGTCTCTCTGTGCATACACACTCTCGGTGCTCATGGAGAAATAACATTAAGGCTCTAATCTAACTGTAGTGGTTTTACAAATGTAAAGGTAGCATTTCATAGTCCCTGAAGTGATATATTATTGGAAGAGCGTTCATACAATTTTGTTTTAATTGATTCTGACTCTTAAGTATGCAACCAATCTGTGTATATCTCCTTTTAATTATTTATCTGAGCTGTGAGAGAGAAGGAGGCAATCATTTGGTGATCTGTTCAAATATCTTGAAAGGAAGGCATCCATCTTTTATATGACAGACATACTGAAAGATAGAAAACACATTTTTATTTAATAATTTCATTAATATTGTTTATAGTACAGCCCACTTAAAATACAACTTATACAAGATACTCAATAAGTATTTATTTGATTGAAAGAAAATGGCCACAAGAATTAACTTTATGAAATTAAGTGAGGAAAAAAGAACATGATAAATAAATGAATGAATTCTTTTCATAAGGAAAACAAATGTTATTATTAGGACAAACAATAAAGTAACCCCACTGTAAGAAAATGAATTCAGTGAACACATTTATTAAGTTTTTCTGTATGCTTACTATGAGAAGTATGATGGGAGGATGTGGAGGAAATGTATCAAAAATGAAAAATATTCATTACCATGTTCCTATTGACATGTTTGAATATACAACATATGCTTGTGAAATTGTGAATTCAAGGAAGCAAGCATAATATAGGTTAGAATCATCATGGATGGATATGTACTAGAAGAGGTGGAAAAAAACATAGAATTCCTTTTCTAGGAAAATATTTGTAAATTATGCTTGGTTAGTACAACCACACAGAAGGCACATGAAGTTTTCAATCTATTTCCCATAGAGTTTGTAAAATGCTGGGTATGGTGTATGGGTCCTTGTCCTGGCCCTTTATGCTGAAAATGAGCATTTTAACTGGATTGCTTCTTTGGAAGCAAGACAAAGAGTACATTGCTAAAAGCTTTTGGAGGCCATTTTCAATATTTGCAATAATATAAGTGCTAGAAATGTGCTTCCATTTATATGTAAAGGCAATAGTGCCTTCTGTAAGCATAGAGTCTCTATAAGACTTTTATTCTATTGTTTATTTAAATGCAAGCAAACAAAAACTATTTTTAACTTCAGAGGACCAACTTCATCTTTCTCCTTTGCAACTTTTCGGCTACTCTATTTCTGCTCCCAAGAGCAGTTTAAAAGTCACTTTTTATTTTGCCAAAAAGGGAATGTTTGTTTCTACAAGCACCTTGTCAGTTCCATATGATCTGGATGGTGTGTGTCATAAACATAACCTCTATATGATTGGCCGAATTTTTCACCTTTACATTGAGATGTCTGCTATAGCCTAATACTTGGGAATGTTTGCATTGGGGGATAACTTAGAATTTATTACCTTATTTTTAAGAGTACCTCTGATAATACAGATTTAACAGTTCAGTTATAAAGTTCCATCATCTGTATATAGGTATATACACGAAACAGGTTTAGAAATTAAATAGCCTATACCATATGATATGTTTCTTTTCAAGATTTTAATTTGAACTTTTATGATGTTATATACACATACCAAACAAAATTTGAAATTTTAAGAAAACGATTCAGTGTGTTATTGAAATGTACATTGGGATATCGAAATGTAGAGGTGAAAATGTAAGGTGAAAGGCTCTCTATCTCTTTTCTGAAGCCAAGTCAAAAATTTTGCTTTCATAACATGCTATTGAAAAACATACTATGAAAATATTTAATAAAATCTTACCTCAAAAAATTTTTTTCCTACAAGCAAGGAATTATGTTTAAAATTATGGATTTTACTATAGGATAATGTAATTGTGTTTAACATAGAAAAAAAATCATTGAAAATGTGTCGATTTGGTTCATCTGAACTGTAAGTTGGTTGAACTGATTTTACTTTTGGATATTCCATGAATTCCAGATGTCTCTTCCTGTCCTTCCCATGTATGAGAAATCCATACACAACAGAAAAAGGACGGAAAAGATGGAGAGCTTTCATTTCCCTATTTTCACTTTTGTTCCATCCCTCTGTGCTTGTTCTTTGTTTAAATAAACTTTTGTGGTATGTCTTTCACACATCATCGCTCCTTGCTTCAAAGGCTTCTTTTAATAACTTAGCCCTGGCTCACTTTTCTTTTGCATATGAAATTGGTTTACCGAAGTGTGTGTTGTGTGTGTGTGCGTACATGCCAACGTGCACACACACATCTGTGCAAATAAAAATTTCACTGGAAAGTCTATGATCTCTGGTTTACTTTACACACACACACACACACACACACACACACACACACACACACAACTTGTTGAAGTCAGAAGCCTAAGCTTGGAGTCTATCTGTTTTTGAGATCCTGATTTTTTTTCTTAGGGCTGTCTCAGTTTCCTCAACCTGAAGTAAGAATAATATTTACTTTGCAAAAGTTGCTGGGAAAGTTACATGTATGTAAGTCACTTAGCTCACAGTGCTGGCCATTATTATTATTTTTAAGCAGTTAGTAAACACTTGCTTTTACTATCATCGTCATCTTCATCATATATGGATACAAGTGATACATTTGTTTTAAAGCTGTTAATAAACTGATAATAATAAGTAAACTAATAATAAGCAGAAAGTTGAGATTAGGCTTTTTGGTGCTAAAAAACTGATCTAAGTACAATCACATGAAAAGTGATAGTTATATTAACTTGAAAATAATAAAATATTTAAAAAATTATGACAATATTATCTTTGTGACTGTTTTCAATTGTCAAACCAAATGATGTTAAAATGGGTATTAAAGTTTTCCACTATCACAATGCCTATAATTTTAAAAAAGTGTTTTACCAGTCACAATTTTAAATCAAAAACAGAAAGAATGATAGTCTGGTAGTTGTATGAAATAACAAAAATACAAATACAGTCTACAGTTCAAAAATACTATAGTAGAAGCTAAGCTGTCCAATTAAGTTCATTGTTGTTTTTTTAAATCCATTCAGATCAATTTAAATATTGCCTTCCATAACAAGTGGATAGAGATACCAATTCAGTTACTATTTTAAATACAGTAACTCTGAGATATTCTTCTAGTTATTTCTTATGCTGTTAGAAATTAGGGCTGGGGCGCCTGGGTGGCGCAGTCGTTAAGCGTCTGCCTTCGGCTCAGGACGTGATCCCGGCGTTGTGGGATCGAGCCCCACGTCAGGCTCCTCCGCTAGGAGCCTGCTTCTTCCTCTCCCACTCCCCCTGCTTGTGTTCCCTCTCTCGCTGGCTGTCTCTCTGTGTCAAATAAATAAATAAAATCTTAAAAGAAATCAGGGCTATACGAGAATGCTGGGAAAGACGTCTTTTTCAAAAATGTGTCCCACCATCAGGTATCATGCATGCAGCATCAGTGCCTGCTCGTAATAGTCACTCAACGACTATTTGAATTTTATTTTCTTTGGTGGACCCTCACTGTAGAAGCTTTGTATTAATCATCTTGCAAGGGGCGCCTGGGGGGCACAGGTTAAGTATCCGACACTTGATCTCAGCTCAGGTCATGATGTCAGGGTCCTGGGATTGAGCCCCACGTCAGACTCCACACTCAGCATGGAGTCTGCTCGAGCTTCTCTCTCTCCCTCCCTCGCTGCCCCTCCTGCCTGTGCGTGCTCTCTCTCTCTCTCAAATAAATAAACAAATAAAATCTTTTTAAAAATCAACTTGCAAGATTAACTTTTTATTTTCTTTGTAACATACTAACTGATGCCCATAGCATCTTGACTTCTCATAGCCAGTAGTTACCTACTAGCACATCCTAGAACTTTTGTTTTTTCTGGTTGTGTGCTTAACAAAAGTCAGTTGTGTTACCACCAGGCCTGTTTATACTGCTGTATTGGTATTGTTGTTATGGAATTCAATTAAATTTATGTGAATCGATGACATGCAATTTCAAAAATGAAAAAGAAAGTTTTATTTCTAAGACACTAAGCCAGTGCTTTGGCAGAGACTCATTAAAGGTGAGTTACAAAAATTTCTGTCAGATTATGTGTGGATGAGCTGTCTCAACTGTAAAGGGAAATTAGGAAAATATAAAAGGATTCTGTAGTCAGATTATTTTAGAAGTATTTTTAGATTGCTCTGTACTTTAAAAAATAAAACTAGAAATCGTGTATGATGCATTATGAATGTGTTTTAGTTAAGAAAGATGCTGTAATTAATAGACATTAAAGTTAAGGCTTTTCTGCATAAAAAGATCAGCCAAGGAAGGTGTTTATATGTGTGTTCCAAGTTAAAATGCCTAAGGTGTGTGTCTCACAAAAATTGTCTTTATCCAGTTTTTTAAACTAACCAATCGACTACTGGTCCCAACAGCATTGGATAAGAGTGCTTCTACTTTCTTGTTTATATTTTTTTTCAGAGTTTAGAGATGTTCTGTTTCCTTCCTACCAAGGAAAAGTAGAGGGAATTGACAGACGGGGTTTGTACCTTGGAGAATTAGACTAGTAAAGGACCAAGACTTGAAATTATGATGTGGGAGTTAATATTCTGAAGTTGGGTCTAGTTTTGGGGTTCTGTAAAAAATATTCAACCCAACCAAAAGAGATTCCAGATGGTCTGATTATAGAAATTGATTACCAGCTTAGTGGACAACATGGAGGTCTAGTTGGAAGACAGTGAGTGTCCCAAACATTGGGCAGACCCAAGAAATAGAACACACGGGCGGGTGACACTAATCTGGGCAGGAAGTTAGCATCAGAGAAGTCTGTCGCCAGGTGGTGGGGCCCTGGTACTCGCCTGGGTTTTAGTGTCAGAATCTTATTCTTGGGAAGGAGCAAAGGAAGACCAAATCGGTGTCTCCGGTTGCAGGTGAGGCAGGGTACTTGACCAAACACAGGTATAGGAAGGAGTTGGCAGCAAAGGGGGAGCTTACTGGTTCGAGAACATGGCACAAATTACTGGAATCAAAATGGGAGCCTGAGCTCACAGCCTAGGGGGTGGCTGAATGCTGGTGAAATTAAGTTCCTCACAGCCCCTCCTGTCTGCAGAGAATGGATGTGCTTACAGATTGGGATTCTTCTGCAACTGGATATCAAATGGTTTAACTGGGGAGAGTCAGGTGAGGACTAAAAATGTTCCAGTAGGGAAGAAAATAAAATTACTCTCTGTCTGTCTTCATGAAGACAAATCCAACAGCCAAATGACTGAAAGCTTTTCCGAAGAAACTACTGGTTTTGAAAGGGCAGTGGAAGATGCGTTGCTTCCTGTGTTAGAATAACCACGTCTAAATAGGATCAACTCTTTGTCTTTTATTGTTGCTATTGTTGATTTTTGTCCTGGTATCTACTACCGCCTGGCCCCCCCCCCCAAAAAAAAAGCAATGAATAATTATTGGCTAATTTGACATTTCTTGATGGCATTTGTAATTCAGATATAATCCTTCCTTAAAATAAGTATAGGCATTTTTTTTTCAAAATCCGTTTACTATTTCTGTAAATTTGGGTGTCTATTTTGTTTGACTATTTTGTTGTTGCTGCTGAAGCCGCTGGTGTTTTGCAGCGGGGCACACCTGGGGCGCAGCTAGGTGTTCGAGTCAGACTGCATAAACATCAATGTGCTTGCATGAGTGTATTTCATGTCCTTCTTTTTACATCATTTGTGGCACTGCAAGTGAGATTGTAATTCCCAGAGGGTTGGGACAGTTCATTCAAAGGCCAGCCCACCTATGTTTATAGTAGTTCTCTGTGATATAATTGTAACTAATTTCCACTGTTGTTTTTGGAGAAAACAGTAGACTGTAATTATGTGTTAGCACTTTTTAAACAGCTCCCTGCATTGTCATATTATTTTAAACGGGCTCTGTTTTAAAATAGCCTTTCATGTTTTGATTGCAAGAATATAGCTTACACGGGTCTGTAGTTAACAAAATACAAGGATCTAGTAAATGACAGAGCGTCAACACAACTCTGAAAGCATTTGTTCAACATCTCTAGTGCTGCCCTAGGTTTAGAGGGGAAGATAGGGGCAAAGTAGAAATTCCGTGTTCTTTAACAGGTGATCAGTCCTACTGGATAGGCAAGATATTACATAGAATGGGGCACCTGGGTGACTCAGTCGGTTAAGCAACTCCCTTCGGCTCAGGTCATGATCTCAGGGTCCTGGGATCGGCCCCCACATTGTCAGACCCCGCAGTTAGTGGGGAGTCTGCTTTCTTCCTTTGCCTCTGCCCCTCCCCCTGTTCGTGCACACACACACACGCACACTCTCTCTGTCATATAATTAAGTAAAATCTTAAAATAAAATCTTAAAGATATTACATAGAATAGCTAAGCCCCCACATGCCAGTTATAGAAATGTCAGAATGCTACATTTGAAGCCTAGCATATTTCATGTTTGTGGTTCACTCATAGGAAGTCTCAGAGCACACTTAGGGTGAAGTCCCATCTTCCAGGGTTAAGACCAGCAACACCATTTTGTCTTTTGGTAAATGTTGCCCGTATCTTCTTCAAATGGCAAATATCTGCATATAGTTAGTCATCTGGACACACCCTTCCCCTGCTACATTTTGTTGCCATATTAGTAATAGAATTTTAGTGGTGATTTAAAAGACAGTCTGCCTTAAAGCAGATTGCATCGTTTGCACACTGTGAATTGTAATTAAAGTGTAAGGGGTGCTTATTATGTCAACAACTGGCATGAGAACTCCGGAGCAGCAGGTGACCCCGAGCATGTGACGTTTGTGACAGCTAGGATCCCCTTTTCACTGGCTTAGCCGTCTGAAAGTCCAAATTGAAAGAAGCCCAGAGGCTGTATATTTCATTAGATCCCAGGGGAAGTACAGGATAGAGCTTCCTTCTGTTCTCCTGGGAGGTCGCCAGAAAGTTTGTAGAGCTCTGTTTCTGTCAGAGGCTCAAAAGAGAAAAGAAAAAGCACACACAAAACAAAACAAAACACCATACACACCACAAAACCATCCACCAATCACCCCCAGGACCATAAATTTGACATTTCCCACAGTCTCTCTGAGACCACAGTGTTGCTGCGTCAGCAATATGCCCCTTGCTTTGAATGGTATGAAAGGAAGGCTCAGGGTTCTAGCATTTTAAAAAACGTCTCCTCTTCCCTAGGCAGTGGCATCAAACCATGAAAAATTATCAAGTACGGATATCATATGATTTGCTTTACTTTCACATTATGTATCACAATCTCCTCACCTTCTAGAATGGGATAGAAGGCCAAATTTAGAAAGATGAAACCACACGAATAATGACGGAAGCAGACCAAGGAGACATGCCATATGTATTTCAGTTCTTACGGTGCTGGGTAAACCATTTGAAACAGTGGTCCCATTACAGGTACGTTACTGGAGGAGGCTCAGAAGCTTTTGAGACTTGAGTTGTGTTGGATCCCACAGTGAGTACAGACCCTCCCTTAAGGTGTTCGTTTTGGTGGAAGGTTTTGGTCTGTAGTCATCTTGGAACCTGACTGGCAGTTGCTGGAGTGAATAGAAAAGGCGAATCCTTTTTTCTTGGCACCTCACATGGGATCATGGGCTTCTTACTATCACAGGCACAGAAACTGTGGTCCTCTGTTGCTTAACTTTGGTAATGTACATCTTTTGGGAGTTGATTTTGAATTTGAGACTCAAGCCTCCCACGTGAATTTGACGTGGCTCCTGCGAGTCTGTCCTCAGGAAGACCAAAATTTAAGCCCCATAGAAAGTATTTCTAGCCCTACGTATATACGTATCATACTTTTTAGTCCCTAAGTGTTGTTACATTGAAAGCAGAAAATAAGAATTCTCTGAACGCAGACTCCGTTTTCTATACGTGCTTTATTTTTTTTGGTCAAGACAAGTGTTAACAGTCACCGTGTGTATGCTTGTGTGTGACTGCGTGTGCTCTCATGCTGGCCTGGGAAGAGAATTGCAAGGCTCGAGAGAAAAGGAGGCACCGTTTTTATAAATGCGGTAAATAAATGAAAACTGTTGAGAGATGCCTTCAAGTATTGTTATTAAGGGCCTGCCAGTTGTCGCTTATTGTCCGCCCATTTTGGCAAATTTGCAAAATGACTATTTTCTTTTTGTTTATATTTTTTCAAGTTCCATTCCTTTATTCAGCCAGAGGGAAACCCAATAACCTTAGCAGAATTTTACTTCAGTTACCTAGAGAGATAAGAGAAGAACAGGTCGGAGGGATGTGACCGGAATTTGTCTGTGCTGCCTAAGGTTAGCTAGCTAACATCAGTTTCTGTAGCAATATAAGCGTGCAGAGCTAGAAAATTGTCCCAGGTCATGAATTTTCCATTTCTTACTTAGCTGCTTATGTGAAGTTTTCTTTCCCTCTCATTGTATTATTTAAATACTTAATCTTTATTCTTAGTTCAGCATCCTGCGTCAGATGTCCTTACCTCCCTTGAAAGTGTGCAATATATTGTTTTCTCATCTGTACAAAACCACATCACTTCGTGGATATTCTAAATACAGTCTGTTAGTAGATAGCCCTAATAAAAGGTGAATATATATAGCCATTTTCAGAATTTTGGCAAATTTTAGAAATAGCATTCTCAACTTAAGGCCAGGTTTTTGAAAAAAGACTTTTAAGAGTATCTGATTGTGCCTACATCAAGCCAAAGGTAAAAGCTGTTCTGTTGAGTGAAAATAGGGTGTGGCAAACATGCTACATATTGGAATTGGTCTCTTGCCTCACAACTTTTTCAACATAGTTTCAATATCCATCTCCTAAAATGTATGCTACAATGAAAACCAAAAAGGAAGTTTTCATATCTTATTTTTAATGATCTAAATGTAACCTTTGATGTCCTTTTGATGTTGTTCTATTCTCATTGACTGCAGCTTTACTAATACACTAGTCCAAACATAGCTATGTCACTCTTGCATATACTTGTAAAGTGTTCTTGCCTTCCAATATATATCAAGGAGTTGTCAGTAATTATGAAACCAGAGATGCAGAAGCCCATCATCACGTACTACAGAAATTTTCTATAGGATTGACTTAAAAGGATTTACATTAAATTACATTTTAAACTTAACCTTATTCCATCTACTCCAGATAACAGGAAATGTTTTTAAAAGCTGGTCCCAAAATATTTGCAAAGAATTGTCAGAATTGTCTCATGATTCGAATAATCTACTTCCCTTTTAGAGTCCTATTTTTGTTGGTTTATGTTTCAAATATTGCATTGATAGGATTATTGTGAGCACGGGAGGAGACCATTTGGCCACTGGTGATAGAGACAGGGAAGTTGCTCTCTCATATGTAACCATTTCATGAATTGTAGCCCTCATTGAAAAAAATCCAACATGTTTTCTGACTGGGTTTTGTTTCTGCTAGGAGGTAGAAAAGTCTATAAGCCATCTCTGGGATGGCCCTTGCTTAAAAGTCTTACCCAGTCTGGCTCCTCCCCTGTATTCCTCTCTTCAAGGTCACTTACTGAGCATTTACTATGTGCACACTGCAGGCAAGTAGGAGCCTTGTGCCCTCAAGGGTTTACAGCTTGTTGGGAAGGCAGATGGGGGATTATACACACAGAGAAATGAAATAGGAGTGGAGCCCTGTTCTTACCAGGCTGTGGGGAGCCAGAGGAAGGGAGTGATTAATTTTGCCAAGAGGAAGGAAGAGGATTCTGTCTTCATCCTCTTCTATCCTGAATTACCTTCTAAATTCAGGACAGGGATCTGCGCCGTATAAATGTGACTAACAGGGCTCGGGAAAGAATGCAGTTACTTTCTATGCCCAAATAGGGTGTTGGCGAAAACAGGATAAAAGCAAAGTCAGAACTATACAAATTGACTGAAATCTTTTCAAGTATTTGATAGAAGGCCTTGGGTTAAGTGTTACAGCTTTAATTAATGTATTTTAATGGCAACTGAGGGTTAATAAACCCGACGGGCATTGCCCTAGTTATCAACATGTTGTGGCCATACAGTTGGGAATAGCGGTGCGGGCTTTTTTGTGCAATACGGATGGGTTCATTAAACTTTGCGATAGTCTGCCACTCATTCCTGAGGCAGGAGAACTTTTGAGTTTGCAATAGATCGTGCTGTGTTGCAGTTTTGCTGTTAAATTGGGCTAAAATTGAGCCTACTGAAAAAAATTGTATAAAAAATGGAAAAAGTGTGGGGCGCCTGGGTGGCTCAGACAGATAAGTGATGGAGACTCATGATTTTGGCTCAGGTCATGATCTCTGAGCCGTGAGTTCGAGCCCCACATCGGGCTCCACCCACTTAGGAAGGAGTCTGCTTGACGTTCTCTCTCCCCCTCTCTCTCTGCCCCTCCCCCCACTCATGCTCTCTAAATGAATAAATAAGTAGATTAATTAATTGATTAATTAATAAAATCTTCTAAAAAATGGAAAAAGTGGAGTTTTGAATTAATGAATTGTTCAATCAGGGCAGAGGTCCAGTTTGAACAATTTAAGCCACAGACACCTCTCCCAGGAAGGCTGTGTCTACACTCTCATGGTCATTGCCCCAGTGTTCTGCTTTGCTTTTCTCGTTCTAAAGGCATGGGGCCTATTTTCCATATGATTTTTCAGCAAATATTTGTACCTGTTTATTTTATTTTCTCAAGAAACTTTTGAGAAGGGTTTTCGGTGTAGCGCACACCGGGGACCCTGTTTCTCTCCGCGTTGGTGCTGTCCAGTGTTGAGCAGCTGGCGGTTTGCTGCAGAGGATGAATGTCCTAACTCCGTAGACTGTCGGGTTACAGTGCTGTGGGTATGATGAGTACACAACTCTGTGAACCTTCTAGTCACTGTTCTGTCTCCAGGGTTCCCCAGAGTGTTTGGCGCACAGTAAGTGCTCAACAGGTATTTGGTTTTATTGATGGAATGATATGCTGACTGAATGCGTAGAGTATATCATTAAGGAATTAAGTTGAGCTTTCATTTCGTTGGTTGCTGGATTTGTAGTATTTTAATCCTGTATATGACAACATTTCACAAATTAAATCAGACTCCTCCGTGGCATTGGAAGTCCCATTTACTGTTTTGCAATCCAGTAGTTGCTGGGGACATCCAGTTCTTAGGAAAACATGATTGAGACTTAAAGAATTGAGACATTTTAGGGAAAATCGAGGTCTCATGGACTTTAATAGCCTTAAAGATGAGGTAAATGGGATTCAGGTTTACCAAGCTTTTAACAATCGATGCTGGGTCCCAGATTTCCTGATTCTGAACTTGGTGTTCTTTTCTTTTCTTTCTTTTTTTTTTTTTTTTTTGGATATTAAGTCAAATACCTTCAAGTTTTTCCCCTCTATTGCTCTCACTTTTGATCTCTCGTTCGTGAATGCTTTCTTTAGACCAAACAGGGAATAATAAAGTACTCCAGTAGAAGAGAACTCAGGGGTGAGCTGCACGTGGAATTGTCACAGGCCAGGCCCTAACGGAAGGTGCAGCCAACAACAACAAAAACAAAACAAAAAAACAAAAAACAAAAAAAGAAAGAAAGAAAGAAAAAAAGTCCCACCAAGCTGGCAATCCGCCTTCCATGCAAAGGTTATTTTTCTTATTACAACAAAACTAATTAGTGGATTTTTCTAATGTAAGAAAATGTTGCTGTTAGTAAAAGTTTCCTCAGTGTGCCAGAAAGCAGATGGTGGCAGTGAACAGTGTTTTCCTTTGCCAGGTTTTGTATATGCTTTCTAAACCTGCAAGAGATTTTGCTTTTCCAGATTCAGACTTCTGATCTTTTTTATTTTTCTACAGAAATAGAAACTTATATTTAAATGTACTTGCATCATGTGGCCTGTTTGACATATCATGGTTACTTGAAAATGTTGAGTAACATTTAATGTTCTGCATGAATTTCTTCTCCGGGAGTCTCGTTGTTCTATGCTTTCTCTCCTTACGGAAATCAAGAGTGTGTGCCTGGAGAGTGCCACAAAAATGAGTTTTGATGGGGTTATGGAAAGCAATGTATAAGATTTTCTTTATGTGGAAATCTTTTTTATTTTGTTTTGTTTTGCTTCCAATTACTGTGTAAATACCAGCTTTTCTCAGGAAGGTTCCTGAGAGCCTGCCTCTATTCATTATGACATCAGCGTTTGTATCGTTTTGAATAATTCATTTCCCTATCTACTACTGGTGAGATGTTACTCTCTGTTAATGTAGAATTTTCTTTTGGCCTGTTTTTTAAAATGAAATTCCTTCCAAATATGTTTGTGTAAAGTCTTCCCCTGTGAAGTCAAAGCATGTCCGTACAATACCACGATGGCAGGTATTAAAACAAAGTGCTTTCTGATTTTTCAGGCCAGTTGGGAGAATACGCGGCTGCAGTGGGAGGTAGACGTGAGGCAGTTTTGTATGGTAGAGACTTACGGCTTTGTTGACTAAGACTCCAGACATTTTTCCCTTTCTACAGCATTTCCATTTAGAGGGGAAAAGGAAATCATGACATCATTAGGTTAGTTGTTAAAGTAGAAAATAAAAGTGGAAAATGGAAACCAACCCAGTGATATTGTTGAAATCATTTGGGTGAAACGTTAACAAGAAAGAATTGTCCCCAAGTTACGAAATGGAAAAGTCTTATGAAATGATGTGCTGTTGGTGGAGATGATAGCCAGCATCAAAGGAAAAGAAAGAAAAACATCCTTCCTATGTTAAGGGGATGCCGAGACCATTCCATCCATTCCCCAGGACTATCCTGGCAATTCAGAGACGCCCAGCAGGGAGTTATATTACCCTTCATGCTGAATTAACTGATTTTTACTTGTAACTTTCCCCCTGTCTGTTACAAATAAAATTTCCTATCCCATTGGAAGAACTGCTGTATCCGACCTCAGTTCAAATGATACCACTTCTTTTGTTACTGCTTCTTTTTTTTCTTTTTTTCTTTCTATTGTTTCTTCTTTTTCTTTGTTTCCCCCACTTACTGTTTGTGTTTCTCTTCTTTTCTGGTAACCAAAAAATAAAACAGGACAGAGTTTAGAAAGGACGTTCATAGGTTCCAACCAAAAATGGTCTAGCCGCTGTTTATTCTTTGCTTATCTTAAGATGTAGATTTGAAAAGATGGTGGTGATATTGAAGTCACTGGAAACATAGGTCAGGGCCTTGGCTGTGGGAATGCTGCAGGGGTTGAAATGGGGCTTCATGAAGCCCAGCAGGGCCAGGGAGTAGAGGTGAGGATGTGTGAAAGTGGGGGCATGACTGGCAGGGAGAACTGCTGGCTTCTGTTGTATATGCTGGTCCCTACACCTCCCTATAAGCTTTTGCTTGTACACAGGCTTTCCACCATGACCAAAAAATTGGAAAAACCATACATCCCAGGGATTGGTCATTTTCGTTGACTATAAAACAAACAGATAAGCCATTTCTTATTTATAGAAATATCCCCCCATCCTCCCCTGATAAACTTTGGAAAGGGTTCTGACTTAGAGAGACTCAATGGTACTACCACCAGTGGAGATGGGGGAAGTAGGTACTTTTAAAAAAACAAGTGATGTACATTTTTCTAAGTGGTATAGAGCTGAATGGAATTCTTCGTCAACATTAAGAGCTACCTTGGGACTGAATAAAAGCTCACAGTGCTTTTGCACACAGTAGGTGATCAGTAAATGTTTGATGGACTGAAATGAGCAAGCTTCTTCTTCCTAAGAATAACTAATTAGTCATTGCATAGAGTGGCGATGATTTTTAAACAAGGAATCAGCGTAAAGATCAAATCGCCCACTTGGAATTTTTGATGAGGAATAGCTGTTGAAATAGCACCTGATACTAGACTTCCCAGAACACATGATTTTTAAATCAAAATAAATCCAGGTGACAAGAAACTTTTATTTTAAAAGCATATCCTCGGGGCACCTGGGTGGCCCAGTTGGCTAAGTGTCTGCCTTCGGCTCAGATTGTGATCCCGGGGACCTGGGGTCCAGCCCCGTGTCGTTGTCGTTGGGCTCCGAGCTCAGGGGGGAGTCTGCTTCTCCCTCTCTCTCTCTGCCCCCCAGCCCCAACCCCTGCCCCAGCTCACGCTCGCTAGCGCTGTCTATCTCAAATGAATAACTAAAATCTTTAAAAATAAATAAACAAACAAACAAACAAATAAACGCACGTCCTGAAGAGATTTCATTTGGCTAATCTGACCTAAACTATCGCTAGGCATTGAAGACAGTTTAGTTGTAGGATCATTACTAAGCAGATTATTCATCCATACTGAGTTCCTGAAGTGGAAAATACTTATCCCCCACCCCAGCGTCACCACAGAAAAGAACGTAGATTGTGTCCTAAAATGAAAACAAAAATGCAGATAAATGAACTTTAAATGAACACGTGAGCTCAACTGGTCCCTCATTATGTTCAGGTAGTAGGACCCCACAGTCAGTGGTGGATTTCTAAAAGCTTTTCCGGATTTCAAAGCTCCATGAGTGAATTCATGTGTTTAAATGATCTAGGTTTGTTTTTTTCTTGTTATGTAGAATGTTTGCAGTTTTCTCATTTGTATCAACTCGCACATTTTTGAAATTTTATAATTCAGTATAGTTTTGGTTATAGATTAAAGTTCACTGACTAATCTTTTTAGCATGTTCAACTGCTTCATGAGAGATACACAGAACTTGATAGTTTCCAAGTGTGGTTCAAACATCCAAAGCACTTGAGATTAGCACCATGTGAAGAAATTTTAAAATATTGTACTGCAATTAATTTTAAATAACTTAGCACTGCATATGTCAAGGAGAAAGCCATGATAGGATCCAAATGGAAACTCCTGAAAGTGAAATGATTCAGTACATTTAAATCATTTTATCTATCATAAAGACATAGAAGCAAAACATATATGATTTCTTTCTCCTTGCAAAAGGCTTGGGTGAATTGGTAGAGAATCAGATATCACTTGAGCTTTGTTATGATACTATGGGAAGTCTGAGAACCGTTTTTTGGTTGGTCAAATGGTAACTCCCCTTATTCATGCATATTCGTTATAGGTTCAGAAACCAAGTTATTAGGGAAGAGTTATTGTCAGTATGTACTTTAAAGATTATATGGGGCATCTGGGTGGCTCAGTCGGTTAAGTGTCTGCCTTCATCTCAGGTCATGATCTCAGGGTCCTAGGATGGAGCCCCCCTGTCAGGCTCCCTGCTCAGCGGGGAGCCTGCTTCTCCCTCTCCCTCTGCCCCAGCCCATGTGCTCGTGCTCTCTCTTTCTCAAATAAATAAATAGAATCTTTTTTGAATGTGAGGGTAGAATCTTTTTTAAAAAAAGATTATACATTATATATCTTTTTAAAAAGATTATATATTATGTATCTTTTTTAAAGATCATATATTATATATGATCTATAATATATATTACATATTATGTATTAGGGGAAATTATATTACAAATTATATTACATATATATATGTAATATATATATATATGTACTAGGGGAAGTGTGTATATATATATATATATATATATATATGTACTAGGGGAATTTTATCTGAAATATTTTTTAACAAGTATTATTTTAAACCCTAGGACCTAGGACCTAGACTGAATTCTTTAAGGATACCTTAGTCAGTAGCTCCTAAAACACAATGTTTTCTGGGCTCTGGATGACATGGTGAATCAAGGTCTAAAGAGAAAACATTGCTTATGACCTTCTGTGGTCAGGGTTGGCCAAGTCACTGAAGATAAACATTTGTGACTCTTAGCGGGCTATTTGCGGTCATTTGTAAAGTAAAGAAGAGACAGTCTTTGACTTATAATGATTATTGCACTCATGTTTTTTTCTAATTGCACTTATAATTGGCAGTAAATAGGAAAATATCACCCAGTCCCTTTTGATGAAATAGGGTCCCAGGCTTGATTGCAGCCAAAAGACCAACCACTGGATTGCTCATGATCTATTTCAAATTAGAATTCTAGGGCTGCAAAGAATCTTTACAGGATACCTAACACCCCCCTCCTTCTGGTCCAGGAAACAGGCCTTCTGACCTCTGTAGGGTCTTCTCTTACCACGTAGACTATACCACCATCCCGTCTTGCAGGCTCCCCAAAGCCAGAAAATCCACCCAAAATATCTGTTGACATCTAAGATGGGCCCTGTTGTATTTCATGACCCTAAGAGAGCTATTTTTTCACTTTTTGATTTCCATCCCATTTCAACAAACATCTATTAGTACCTATATGTTCCAGATACTGTGCTGTCTGGCAATAAAAATAATGAGGCAGGAAATAAAAGGAGGTAGTCAGTGCGATTCTTTCGCCAGTTTATATACTTTTGAAAACCTGCTTCCGTGCAGTGTGCAGTGAGAGAATTATTGCTCTTATAATTTACAAGGCATTTAAAATCACACCACTTGGTTCTCATAATCTTGAAACTCGGGCGTTTAGAAGATGAGGAGAAGCAACGGGGCTTGCCCAATGGCCAAAAGAGGCCTGAGACCCAGACTTGCTAATACCTTTGCCTCCTTGGCTTGTCCCCAGTTGCCTCTGTTAGAACTGTCCTTCCTGTTCAAAGGGAGGATACCGGGCCTGATTAGAAATACCGCCTGATTAGAAATACCGTTCGGCACTGTCTATGAAATTGTTTCTATGGGGAAAATCTGATTCAAAAAAACCATTTTGGTATTTTCCACCATGCCCAACAATGCCAATTATACAATAACAGCTCCCCATTTCTCTTAAAAGGACTCTGTCTCAGCTTCCCATAGCTCCCTAGAAAAGCGGATCCCAGCCATTACCGCCAACAGTTAGCATCCAGGCTCCTGTAAATTTTGTTACGAGCCTGCATTTAGTGGTACTGATTCCTGCTAACAGAGGATAAAAGCAATTAGGCGTGTGCACAATGACGTGCTGCTGTACATTGATTTCACCAGGAGATAGGACTCAATCAAGAGGAGATGCCGCAGAATCTTGATTGTATTTTTATTAGCCGCATAGACTGAGAGCTCGCTGAGAACAGAGACCTCACCTTTTAAACTTTTGTGTCTCTATACCAGAGATGGGGTGAAGGGCACACAGTGGGTGCATTAATGAATGCAACAACTTCATGAATGGAATGGGTAGGCCCAAGGTCAAGGAATCTTTTTTTTTAAGATTTTATTTATTTATTTGACAGAGAGACAGCCAGAGAGAGAGGGACACAAGCAGGAGGAGTGGGAGAGGAAGAAGCAGGCTCCCAGGGAGGCAAGGAGCCTGATGCGGGGTTTGATCCCAGGACCCTGGGATCATGCCCTGGGCGGAAGGCAGACGCTCAACGACTGAGCCACCCAGGTGCCCCCCAAGATCGAGGAATTAAAAAGGAAACAGTTACTGTTTCAGGAAAAGGTCCCAGTGTCATTTTCCCCCTTGGTTCAGAGTAATGGTGCGAACACTGCCAACACTGAAGAATCCCAGACTTGTCCAAAATCTCTAGTTCTCTTCCTCCCCAGGGGTGGAATTCATAACACACTGATAGACGGTCCTGTTTTCGCAAACGCTTCAGGATAAAGACCAAAAAGAAACAAAAAACCCCTGAACGTCCTGATTTACCCAGCCGCAGAGTCTTTAACCTTCTCATGAAGGTGTCTGCATTTTTTAGGCAAATTGTTACTATGCCGTTCTCACTCCTGTTCTTTCACAGAATTATTCTCTGGTTATGGATGTGACAGGGGTCCAGTCATTTGATTTTTGAGAGTTCGGTTGTATAGTCGGGAGATTTAAACCTCTTCTGCTTGTGTTTTCCCCGTGCCCCTCATCCCTGGTCTCCCCTCTTAATCCCCTTTCCCCTTTTTGCCTTTCCGAGCAGGGAACTGTCACAGCACACCCCACCACACCACCTTGTCATCCCAAATTCCGTGGGAGCCCGAGCTCTGGGGGTCTTCTTGAGGCCTTAACCTTACTTTTAGACAGTTGTCATTATCTTTGTCTAAAGGTCATAGCCAAATTGAATAAAAGGAAAGCTGTGTTTTCCTGTCGATGCACAAAGGCAGTATTGACTTCCCTAATCCAGTTTGCTGAGGGGTGAGAGAATTAAATTAGATATCTAAGCACAGAAATTGAGAGCCTTTGAAAACAAAGATAAGGAGACAAGACTGTATTTTCCCTTTTCCTGGGAGCTCTGGACTCAAGATTTTACAGGTGTGTCACCTGATCCCTGGCCTGCATCGATCAAAACTGGGCCAATGCATATTTAATTAGCAAGGGGACCCTGGATGCATTATAGCCATCATCCCTATATTGAATGGACTGTCAGACTTTCTGCACACTTCTCCACCCCCACCCTCCCCTCCAGCCATGCCCCCTCCCTTGCCTCCTTGTTCGGGAAGCTTCTGCATTTTGTCTGAGCGGCTAAAAAGTTTCTTTGTTTTTAGCTGCTGATGCATACAGCACCACTGAGGAGAATACAAACAAGTAGAGTCCTAACGTGTTTATTTTGTCTAGGAAGACAAGCTAAACCAATTCGATTCCTCTGGTAAACCCTGTTGAAAACCAACAAGAAAAACGAAAAGAAAAGAAATACACTGTTCGATTTTTCACGTATAGATTTTTTTTAAAGAGTTGGTTATATTAGGATTAAAAAAAAAGGATCCTAGGATAAATAATAATAGGATTAAAGAATACTTTTTTTATTATGATTCTTTTCTAGAAATCTGATTTTTGATCATTAGGTGGGGCATATTTGCAGTTTTTTCAATTTGTCAGTCCAGTTTGCATGATAAAATTCACCATTCTGTCCTGAGCCTATCATGCCTTTAGGAGATCCAGTGAATGTAGAAAAGTTATTTAAGATAGAAGGTGGGCAAAAAGTTTGAGCTCTATGAATTTTTTTTTTTTTTTTAAGTTTCAAAGGTTTCATGGGAATTCCTACTGGTGGGGATTCTTAAAGTGACAGGAGGTTTGGAGTTTTGCCTCAGACAGGTTATTTCATGGGATTATGGTCACCGTTCATTTTCACACAGGTTACAAAGCCCGAATACCCAGACAGAGTGTTGTCTGATAAACAGATGTAATGCACCAAGTCTGCTTAGAATAAAGAGCAACAGACTGTGAGCACATGTTTAGGACTCATTTAAACTAATCAGCATAGTCTAGCTCTTAGTTCTGTCTCTAGTCTACTTTTGAGGTAGCTTCTTGCTGGTAAAGTAACAAGGAATTTTTTTTCCCCCTGCTACAGTTTGCTGCAGAGACTCATGGGAAATTCATTTGCATACATCTTGTTACAAAGACTGACTACTTCCTGGCTGAGACAAAGTGTTGCCTGATAAACAGACTTAACACACAAATGTCTGTCTGGAATAAACAACGGCAAGCTGAGATTTACATTTCCATTATCAGAGATAATCTCTTTCCCAGCATATGGGAATTAAGAACTTTTTCTTTTAAACCAGGTCCTTGATGCTGATGTTTTATACCAGAATCACATCATGTGTGGGTTGGGTCTGATTTTTAAAAAGAAAAAAAAAAAAACCTCATTGGATGGGAAGATTTATATTGCTGTGGTAAATGGACATTTGTGTGTGGGGGGGACCTATAGTTTTAAAACCAGATTTTCTTGTATTATTTTAGTTGATATCCACAACAATCCTGTTAAATTGGGCCAGGATGGTGATTAGTGTCCCCATTTTACAGATGAGGAAACTGAGATCCAGAGCAGTTAAATTATATAGCTGAGATTTTTTAACACCTTTTTTTTGTTGTTGTTCATTTCATACTCCTTTAAGTAGTAAAGTATGAATGCAAGAAAAGCTAGCAAGAAAGGCTAATACTTAGTATACATCCTGAGCTTAAAGAGCATAGTTCCCCTTAACAGAGGTCACTTTGTTATTGTAATAAATTTCTTTATAGATATTCAGATACAAGAAAATAATGCATATAGACTATAACTCAACTATGCTTCATTTTCATTTGACACATTTGTTTTTATAACATGAGGGTATAGAGGGAAATTTTCTATTTTAAGTTGTATAGATGACTATGTGAGTAATCTTCAAATATATATATTCTTCTGTTAAAGAACTCCAACAACTTACTGTTCTAATTAATTTTGGTTGTGAAAAAAGTGACTAAAAGGGGGATATGATGGCTTTTTAAGCAGGTCTTTGTTTACACGTGAGTGGGTAGGTGACTGGTTGACTCAGGAACTTTGGAGTTCTGAATTGATCAACAGGTTACCATCACATTTCCTGTTGTGGGAAAAACAAAACTCAAAATGATTACCTGAATACTATAGTTATTTTAGTCACAAACCCTTGTTGAAGAAATGTGGCAAATTATAAATTTAGTATCATGCTTGCAGATCTTTTATAATCTGCATATTCTGGCCATTGACTTCATGCAGAACTTCATTGAAAAAGCTGATCATTACTTGAAATCAGCCTCATGCAAAGATTGAAGGTTTAAGATTGAGTCATTTTGTCACTACTTTCAGAGTGACTGAATTTGTCATTTTTAAAGCTTAGAAATGATTCCCCCTCACTGTCATAACACAATAGTTACGCCATTTTATTTTTTTTTCTCAACGTGTTAAAACTATATCATTCCACAACCTCCTTGTGCACATAGAAAAATAACACATTTATGAGTAGGTGATAAGACAGTTGACTCACTCTTCAACCTAAACGGTCTCATCATCATACACAGTCCCGACTAAACAGATGGGCTCTGAATATCAACACTAATGCCAAAAACTCTAATTCCTGCAAATTTAATATTTCACAAATTCTTCTTCAGGAAGGCATTTAAAAAAAATTTTCAAGAAAAAAAATGGTAGTAACCTAGATTATGTAACACTCTTAAGTATGCCCTGAAAATGCGATCCAGGGGAATGGCTAAGAGGTCGATCTCCCGAGCAGCTGGCAGCCCCCGGGGTGGTCTGGTGGAGCCCTTCCAAGTCACTGCTGCAGGAACACAGCCTTCCCCCTCCGTCCGAGTCTGGATTAGAGGAGAGGAAGACCCACGTGTGCACGCTAGCCTAATTCTTTCGGAACTGGGGCTTTTCCTCTGCTACATCTCCCCATCTCCCTCTGGTGAAGGACTTGCGTGGCACACTTCGATTACTGCAGTTATCACACACACACACACACACACACACACACACACACACACACACACCCATACAAACACTCCCTCCTAGCTTACTGGGAAAGCGATGGAGATCAAAGTTTGTATTTTAAATCCAATAAAGATAAGACTTCCCGTTTAAAGACCCGTGGAGTGTTTCCATTTTTAAAGCTGAGAAAACTTTGATGGTGTGACTCACCTCATGATTTATCTGTGTTAAAAACTAGGTTATTGTATGTTAATTTTTCATTAAGTGGGTCACGACTGTGTACATTAATTGACATTAAATATTGGTTTGGTTATTCACTGAGCTTAAAGGATTTTTATCTATTCTCTGGAAAGCTAATAATAATTGAATATATTTAGTGGCCCCAGATTGAATGATGACATTATAAATCTCTGTTTGTTCTTCACCAGACCATGATGGATCATGTTAGATTTAGCTGATGGTATTGTATTCATCAGTGTTCACGTGTAAGCTGCATATTGCGTATACATATGTGCACCTAGACACTGACAATTCTACATTCTCAGATGAAGGGTTTCGAATAATTTCCTCACAACTCAGGCTTTAAGGTCATGGCGATACTGGGAAAAAATAGATAATAGCTTTAAATTTTAAAAGTCTTAGAATATTTCTTTTGTAACTGTAGCTATAATGACTAATAAATGCGACGGTCATAGCCATTTGCCCTTCCAGATTTCTTTACTATCATAACGTGTGATACTGGATGGTCTCAGTCGAGTATCCTAAACCTTACACTAGCAATCAGAGGGAGAACTATTTTTCCATCATAACATCACGGATGTAGAAAAAATGAACCTTGGTGTGTTTTGGCCTCTTTTGCAAAGAACTCTGTCTTCCTGAACCATAAGAAACAAAACTCACCTGAATTTTGAATATCTTTAAGGGCTACAATTGTGGAGTGTAACTTAATTATATTCAGAGTATAATTACCCCTAGTCCTTATTTTCTTTTCTTCCAGAAATGCTCCTAACTCTTCATTTATTTGCGGCAAAGTACTCATTCCTGTCTTTGCCTTTTCTTTTCACATCACAAACAACTTCCAACTCTCTTAGGTGGAATTTTCACTTTATTTCTTTCATTTGAGTGACTCATTTTTGTTCCTGGATGCCTCTGGCTTCTTCCTATCACCTTTACATTTGGGAGATTTAGAACTGGACATGGAAGTTTAACAAAGGCTTTTCAAACTTCATTTTTAGCCAAATCATACTGTAGGGACAGAGGTTGAAACTTGGGCTGAATTATTTTTCTAATGGAACCAGAATTTGTCCTTTTATGGTCCATGGCCTTTTGTGGATATCTTGATAACTGAATAGGAATTCCGTTGGCTCGTGGCAGGGTGGGGAGGGTTCTTCGCCATGTCCTGTCTGGTCTTCCTTCATCACTTGTTCACCACAGCGGCTGCCGGGATTTTAAGGCACTCCTCAGGTGTCCGGATATGGCAGATTTCTCTCAGCTTTGTATTTTTTGAGTGTGCAAAAAGATCCTCTGTCGTCCATCATTTTAGGCTGCACACATTTCTGGGGGCCTCCGGTGTGTCAGACCCCGTCCTCAGCTCTTGTCATACGGAGGCGCCTCTTGCGGTGTGTCGTCCAGGGGACCATAGGAGGTGATTGTCTGCAACTGCCAAACACTGAGCAAGAGTGCCCACCCACCAACCAGAGGGTGCGCCCGTCTCTCTCTTGCCAGGCCCCACGAAGGGGAACATCAAGCAGAAATAAAGGCCTTTTTTTGCCCTCCTTCCTCATTTTGTGAGTCCCAATCCCCGGTAGGGATGAACTGAGTATGTTTTTCGGTCGTTGGCCTTGGCCCAGGGTTAGAAAGCCGAACGGCAAGTTCATCTTATTGAAGATTCATCTCTCGAGTTCGGCAGTTAGTGAATCCTTGGCTGGGCCAGGCACCCTTGGAAGGTACTGGGGACAAGACAAGAGTGAGAAAGAACTCTTTTCTTATGGAACTTAGATTCTCATAGGAGATCATTTAAGATCCCTTTAGTAGAAAGAGTATAAATCACACCATAAGAGATGGGTGTACAGTGACGGGACCGGAGAGGAGAAAGTTTAACACCAAGTCGAGTGCAGGGAAGACTTAGCAACATTCCACCTTTGCTTCACGTCTAAAGAACATAAACTGCAGGGAATTGACGTCTATCTTTTTTGCCTGTTTGGTTTTACCCTGTTGACATGTTTTTGTCATTCTTCCCTTCCCAGAGGGAGGAGTCTCTGAAAGTCCAGGCAGAGGGGGAGCAGACCTGAGGTTGGGGCGACTGAATGCATGGATGAGTAGCAAATGCAGCACAAGGCCTCTGTCCCTGCGTTGCACGAGCTCGTGGAAGCAGAGACTGAGATGTCAGCAGTAGGATTTATTTTATTCCTTCCCCCAGTGATTATATGGATAGCGAAATATCTTTGTCTGCGATTGGCTTTTGTATATTTAGATTGAGATGAAAAATGTTTTTCCGTTTGTTCACAGAGAAGTGATTAATCCTACAGCAATATAGCTGTAGCCGCCATAACAATGCAGGGATAGATGGCTGCCAGTTCAATGAAGAGGTCTCAACCCAGCCTCCTAGATGCACACCCTGTCTATTTTAGGTTTACATTTCTGCTCATAAATTTTTTAAAAACCCAAAGAAACATTGCTTTTCAAGGTTAGGTTGAAGTCTAAGATTCCTTCAACAAAAAGCAAGTCCCTAGATGGGAAAAAAAATTGATGACCCCTAATGTACTTCCTCACGGTAGCATTTCCAACTCCATCATTTAAACACACTTTAAATAATATTCTCTTCATTGTAATATACAGATCTTCTCTGGCTTTCAACCAGGGAACCGGAGGAAGTCATGCCAGGTAGAAGACAGAAGCTATGAGATATGGCATCCAATTCCATGCAGTCGGGGCTGTTTTCTGGGGCCTCTCATCCTTTCAGGAGGTGGCAATCAACTTGACCATGTGATCATTGTCAAAAAAAAAAAAAAGTAAGCTATGAAGTTAACCAAGGCTTCTGCTAGGTCTCTACCAAGTAGAAAAAAGAAAAGTAAGTTAATCATTAATCTCCACGGTAGTGTTTCCATGCACCTGCTTAAGAGAGCAGCCGTTCACTTTTATCACTTGTGTATTGGTAGAAATTAATTTGCAATTCTGGTCATCTGGTTGGCTCCATACTTAATAGCATTGGTGACCGTTTGCAATATCAGGGAAAGTGTCCATGCATCCTCAGCATAGAGCATCGCCCCGGACAGGGTAGTTCTGTTCCTTGTTGGTTCAAAAAAGAAACGGCCCAAAACAGCCCAGGGTTGAAAGTAACTACGGAAATTTTTAGATCATGTAAATTTCCTTGTCGACCTTTGGCTCTGCCTGTCCCTTACCAGGATAGTGTGTTTTACTGCGCTGTCCTCGGTGGATAGCAGTGTCTCCCGCTTTTGAATAAAACTGGAGAAATTAAATTCCGTTTTCAGTTTGGCTAGATGCCTCCCCCTGTGTGTGTATCTGAGCTTTCAGAAGAGCGCTGCAGCCCCTTTCACACCAACTCTGTATCTTTTCTTGCCTCTCAGTCCTTTGCTGTTTATTTGCTTCTCTTTCTGTGGCTTGGAATTTTAAACCTTGAACACACCTACAGCCATCCTCTGTTGCTGTTCGTTTTCTGTAATCACGTTATGTTTCCATAAAGGTAGGGTGGTGAACCGAGTGTAAAGGAAAAGTCAAAAGAACAAAGAAGTCCATCTTTATATTATTAAAGACATTGTTTTGATCTCATTATCCTTCTTGCCTTAATATTAGTGGATAAATATCGGAAACGCGATTGGCTTTTTATTTATATTTAGATTGAGATGAAAAATGTTTTTCCGTTTGTTCACAAAGAAGTGATTAATCCTGAAGATACTATGTCTAGAAGAAGAACACCGGCTGAGCTGTCATATTTCCACCAGTTAGGTTTGCTGGTATTACTGCAACATAAGTGTTCTATTTGGCAGAATTTTATGTATCCTTTTTGGGATGTGATCAGGAAGAATTTTAACTTTCCCTAAAACAAAATTAAGTATTTTTAAAATTTTAATTATCAATATTAACGGCTTAAAATGTTCTTGGACAAAAATAATGCAAGTATGCCTTTCACCTAAACCATGTTGAAATGCTTCTCAGACTATTTGTTATTTTTTATGGCAAAAGTATAGGTTCTTTCTGTAGAAAAAGAGAAGGTAGTCATGCCATATTTTTTAACTGCTTGCTATAAAAGTAATATTAATTTATGGAATTAAAATTTCACATATGGTCCAATATAAATTTGCATTTCCCGTTTTCACTGCAGGCTCCGCATTTTATTTCAGGGATCATTCTGAAGGATTTCTCTCAAGCTTTTTTAGCTAGCATGCTTTTGTTTGTGTTTTCACTATGGCAATTGTTACAAAATGATAAAGCTATCACTTTGCCAGACTTAAGTAAAAATTCATCTTTCACATCTTCTGTCATTGGCACTTTTGGATCAGCATAGAATTTTCGCCGTAGTCACCAGGTTAAGATCATCTGAAAACTTAAAGATAGACATTTTCCTTGTAGTACTTCCTTATAATTAAAATCCTCATTTGCTTAAAAGCAGAGAGCCTTTCTAAAGTAATAAATTAGCATTTCTCGACCTAGGGTCACTAGGAGTGCTACTTCTGTTTGCAATATCTCTTAAGAAAGAGAATAATAATGCTATAAATTATTGAAATAGAAGTAGAAACAGAAGTAATATTTTGAAATAGGAGTAATATTTTCAGTTTAATCACAGTTAAGTGTCATGACCTTTTGATCTTGCACTGAACTTCTTGCTGAAATGTGGTCAAATTTTACACAGCCAACTCTAACCCTGTGAAGCCAAAGTAAAATTATTAGCCAGACTTTGCACGGATATAGAGGTTTTTCTAAAAAACATTTCTGTTTGTTTGTTTTTAGATAATGTTATATACTGTTTCAAGTCTCAGCATATGTTTCACAGCACAAAAATTTACCCTTGAAATATTTTGCCTGATTTTTGTCTCCTCCCTCCAAAAAAATGTCTAAGTATGTTTAGATCTAATTCGGTGAGATTCTTTTGCTCTAACTTAACTTGATCTCATCTTTAAAATTAAATGTTATTGCGTCAAAAATGAGCCCAATGAGAAATTACCTGAATTTATTTTTTTAGTTTAGAAAGAATTGTATTTTTAAAATAAAAAAAAAATGGCATTCCACGAAGGTGTGCAGGAACCTGTTTTTGCAAACAAGTCCTCTTAGGAGCTCCCAGAGGCATCAGTACAAGAGGAAAATCTTACTTGCAAAGTGGAGGAAACCTGTCCCTTTCAGAAAGATGCCTTTGAGTGATCCTGTGATTGCAAGGGAACACGCCGGAGTATTAGGACTCTTGTATTTAGTGGCGTTAGTCTGCGTCGTGTGTTGCTGTGGTACAGAGCTAAATATCAACAGAACTTGTTACTGTTGTTTGGGTTGCTTTTATATACCAGCTTCAAAATATGTTTTGACACTTTATTATGTTCTGAATCAAGCTTCAGATGTGTGTAATGAAGGATGAAGTCTTTATCAGACTCTAGTGTATAAATAATGAAGAAGAGCAGTTTGGAAATGGTTTCTCTGTAAGAGAATGGTTTCTGAAGAGTTTCGAGTTATGATCTGGCGTGAGCCAGATGCCGCTGGAGGCATACCCAGAACCGAGCGTCCTCTCTCTGAAGGCACGGGCTGCTGCCGCTGCTTTTCTCCCCCTTTCTTATCTTCCCCTTCCCCTGCTTTTTTTTTTTTTTTTCTCATTCATCTTGTCATTCCTATAATGTTCTCATTCCTAGTTTCCATGCTGAACCTTTTGAGAAAGTCTGGCACCTCTGATCCACTTTCCCTCGCAGACCCTGTAATTTTTGGCTGTATTTTTATGTTTTTCAGATTCAAGTCAATCTGAAAGTCCCAGCCAGCCAAGTGATGCTGACATTAAGGACCAGCCAGAAAATGGTAAGTTTAGTTGGGGACTCTAGCTGCTGCTTTCAGAGTCCAGCGGTAGCCAGGAGCCAACCAAGTACAAGGATTTTGGGGTCTGCCCTATGGCAGCTCATAGTAGGAATGACTTTGATGACTCAAGGAGGTCTCTGGATCATTCTAGCAGCTCCAAGCCCTCCTCCACCCCTCTCCCGAACACCGTCAAGGTCCTCATGAGAACCTTAGTTCCCAAGAGCTTTGATGACTATGAGACAGGTAGGGTTGATTTACCAAATCAGAATCTTCTACAGCACAAGCAAGGAGCCACCGCCTCTCTGTTTCATTTTTCGTTCCTTCTAAGGTGGCGAATGCCCTGCCACCTTCTTCACTGGTGATTTAAGGGCATTACTGACAAATATTTTTGTAGCCTTTCAGAGCTCAACCCTTTCCTAATTGCTTTCAGAAAATGATCTCTGCCTTTGAAGGATTTTCCACTTTAAATTGTCTGAAATAAAACAGTAAGGGTACATGACAGTATTAAATTCCTAAATTGTGTAATTATATAAATTTTCTGTTGCAGAAACTTGATTAGCATAGAATGCACACTTTATATACAAATATAATAGTATCCAGGAAAGTACTCAATCTGTGGTAGGCGCTCCAAGTACAAAAGAGATTGTTATAGGTTGGAATTTAAGATAGAGTAAAACTATCAGTTTTGGTAAAAACTGAAAAGTGAACTGGCAGTCCCTACCCTATACTAAACATTGTACTGTGTACTTTCCCAGATTTCATCTCATAAGATTTCAAAGTGCTCTTCCTCAGTGACAGAACCAGAGGCTCTAATGGGGAGGCTTGACCTTGAGGGGCCTGTGAAGGGCATTTGGCATCGTGGTTAAAACCTCAGGCCGTGGCATCAGACCTGCATTCAAATTCTGCCTCTGCTATTTCTTACCTTTGTAATATTGAGCAAGTTATTTAACCTCTCAAGGTATAAAGTTATTCCTCATCTTGAAAATAGTATGGTAATAATATATAATAAGAGCCTACCTGTTGAAGAGCTAAATAAGATGCACATATTCATGTAGCTTATAAAAAATTTTTAGCTCTTCAGTATTACTCATTATTTTTCTTGTCAGTATCATCCATTACCATATTGGTTTCTCATCTACTTAGAATGACCACATTCCTTTGGTCGCTCTTTTGTTGTGCTATACATTTTTCCATTTTGATCTCCGTCTGACCTTTTGGAACAGATAAGGTAAACTGAATTATGTCGGTATTGTGGGATGGAGGATTTTTACCACATGAGATATCCTCTCACTACAGAATTTGTTTCATTTCCCAAGCCTGGGAAATTCTTGATCTCGTTGCTGGATTCTGACATTAAATATGGACTCTCTGGCTATCCCTCTTCTTATTCTGGTGTTTTCGTGGTATTTTCCTTATCAAAGTTGTCTCTTCAAAGCAAGCATAAGGAAAGAGAGACCCCTGAAGTCTTGATTTTAGTGCCATAAATAGCTACATCTTATTAATTGTTTGACATTTTTAAAGGGATATTTATACATTAGTTTCGTCCTTTAATTCCATGTGACTTATAGGTGATACCTTAAATGTTTCATTTTTCGATCATACTTATATATAATCTGCCTGAAGTTGTGTCTGGAGATACTCATTTTATTCTTATTTCATTTTTAAGAATTTGTGGGACGTACGGGTATGTGGTTTGCGTATTTAGGGCTGGCCGTCCCTCCAGCAGGCCTGCGATTCATCTGTCTTCATAAAATGGCCGACAAGCTGTTCACATGCAAATATAAATTGAGAGCATGAGAGGCCTGGCATGCCTTTCTGGAGCTGCCTGTAATACCGATATTGTGCATTTCCCATTCCAAAAAGCAACCAGGATCGAGCCTGGATTTTTCGGCCAAAGGCACAGAGATATTAGCCAAGTTCCTTTTTAACCCCAGATTACTTGGTGCTCTTTCAAGGATTCATGATACTATTTGGGGGCGGGGTGGGGGATGGTAGGATCCTGTGAGTTCAAAGAAGGTATTACTATCTGGGGGAGAAAGTAATAAGTTCCTATGTTTCAAATTTATATGTATTTCAAAGAAAAAGAAGTAGAGGTTGCTTTGTCTTAGAGGACTCCAGTTGAAGCTTAGCCTAGAGGAACGACAGCCAACTCCATTTCCTCTACCTGACTTTTGTTAATCTCAAATGAAGTGATTGGAGGAAACATGATTTTACCTCTTTTTCTAAAGACACAGAATCCCTAAAGGAAAATAAATGAAGAGTTCAGGACCAGGTATTTACGTGCATTAGAGAACTTTCTAGTGTTGCTTTGACCAAGAGTGATTTTTCTTTTTCATTACCCAGGTTATGGAGGATGAGTTCCTGAAAGGTTTTTGTTTGTTTGTTTCATTGTTGTTTTTAAAAAGGCAACGCTCATAAATGTAGCAACCAACCTCTGAGAATTTTTGGAATCTTGGTGGGTGAAGAAGTGACAGACTCTGGTCTTCAAATACGCGTTACATCTTCTTTATGTATATATGCGAGGGGAAATCATATTCTTTTTATCCTAGCTCTTGAGGAGCAAGGTAATGGGAAACGAATGGTATTTTCCTAGTAAACCATGAAGAACGAGTAGACAAATGGTAACATGCCGTTTCATCCAAAACCATAAACTAGGCCATGTAACTTTACCTAAAGTAGTTGCAGCTGTTTCTTCCCTGTCCAACTAGTCTGTTTTTTTCTGTGGAATTTTTGCTTTCTTTTCTTGTACTCCCTTAAGACTTCAACTGTAAAGGAAAACAAATCTTTGTCCAATTAGAGTATTAGATGGGAATTTGAAGGAATTATTTGAAGCCCAGAGATAAAATATCAGAATCTCTGAAACTCAAAATTGGTCTAATATAATGATTAGAAACTCTGCCTCTAGAGTCAGACAGACCCAAGTTCAGGTGAAATAATGGCTGGGTGAATTTGAATAAACTACTGCCCCAGTCTCAGTTCTCTTATCAGTAAAATAGGAATACTAAAAGAACATACTTCGCATTAAAAGGGACAATATGTACATGAAACAGCATCATGTCTGGTTCATAGTAAGAACTCAAAGAAAAGTAGCCATTATCACTCTTAGTTCAAGCTCATCTCTGTAAAGAGCATACATAGTGGAGAGGCCAAAAGCTGGGAGATTTGGAATGGAAGGGGGATAGTGTCAGAAATAAACCAAGACTTTTAGAGAGGTACCTTTTGTAGGTACCTACTCTGTTCTGAAATGTCAGATGTAAGTCTTAAATCTGTCCGTAATCCCCACAGTGCCACATCTATTTTATTTTATAGACTGTTCCTCATGCTCTGTTCACCCCCTAGGGGTTGACTACCATAGACCTGATTCAGAGTTGCCAGAACCTTCAGAATGAGCACTCCCAGAGAAGGTGATTCTGGAAAGAAGGGGCCCCACCTAGATGGCTTTAATTTTAGCCGAGTCCTTCCTTGGCACAAACCGCATAGAATCTGGCCTATTAAAAACTATAAGCTGATTAATGGTTGGGTTCATGACCAATTCCTTTTAAAACGATCTTGCAGAGCATGTAGCTCTGTGCCCTTAACTTAGCAGGTACCTGGGTATTTATTCTCTTAAGAAATAGAATTAATAAGCAGATGAATATGTTCTCATTATCCCCAAATATTTTGCAAGTGTCTGCTCACTGTTGATTTACCAAGAGGTTTTTAAAGAAACAAATATCAAAAATTAAAAAAAAAAAAACTGGAGGTGCAAAAAATCAAATTTGGGTGTGGGGGAGAATTGCACACGGTCATGTGGACGTGCATGTGCAGTTATGACTGATAGTGCTAGGAAGCCAAAGCCAGAGGCTATGCTAATGTCCATGGTAGACCAGCTTGTACCTCTGCCCCGCCCACATGAGCAGGTGTGAGCGAAGATATGAGATACTGTCATGTCAGCTTCTGCTTGCTTACCGTAGGGGATGAAATTCAGACAGAGTTCTTAGCTCTGACCGGAATTACGCATTTAATTCTTCTGCATTCTCCCAAAACCCCCTTTCTGGCTTTTCAAGAGACTCTGAAGGTGATAAGCCTCCTTTGTTGGACTTTGACTTAGAACATCTACTCAAACCACCTTCGTGAAGTCCTGTGGGGTACTTTGGCTACTGTTAACAGTGTGTATAGGGACAGAACATTTGAAATGACTGTGCAATATTTATGGGACCTGTGAACAGTCCCCTAAAGCTCGTGTTCTGTGGCTCATCGGGTCAGTTATTAATGAGCGCAAAACTCATGTGGTAACCCTCCTAC
This sequence comes from Ursus americanus, assembly GCF_024610735.1. Lineage (NCBI taxonomy): Eukaryota > Metazoa > Chordata > Mammalia > Carnivora > Ursidae > Ursus > Ursus americanus. Next base: position 17,662,349 of record NC_142138.1, read on the forward strand.
TTAATTCAAGTCATGCTTCTGTAGGGCCACACCGAGTCCATGTCTGAGGGAATAGCATCGTCCGGCGTTGGGGCTCTGAAAGTGCACTCCCCGCTGGGACTTGCTGTGAAAACACCCTTCACTGAAAAAAAGAAAAATATGGGATTCCCTTGCCAGAAAAAGAAAAGCTGTGTTCACATGTTTTTTCCCCTCTATTTACTCTCTCTCATCACCTGCACCGACTACTATTAATAGCCTCATCTTCGTGGTTTTTCAAATGTGATATTTATAACAGGAAAGCAGAGTTGGTATTTGGATTATTTCCTGTAGGCTTAATCATGTTTGTTCTTCCTCATTTATCTGGTGGTCGCCCATATGTTGGTGGCGTAAACCCTCAGATGGGCCTTTGCAATCAGTGGAAAGCCATTAATCATGATGCTTGCCCCAGATTTTGAAAATTTCCAGCTCTACCTGCCAATTTGAAAATCACCCGAGAGAATTGGTTGAGTGTGGCTCTCTGGCCACCAGTGTCATTGTGTCATTTCCATCTTGTATCGCTACACTAGACATTGTTACTAAACGTTGCTGCATGAACAAGGAATGTACTCCAACCACAATCACATCTCCTTAGTCATCCATTAACTCATTTCTGTGAGTATTTTGAATATTTCAATACTTATGAAATAACTTTCAAAGCTACTGACTTGCTGACTTAAGATTTATGTGTGGGATCCACTTTGTAATTTGGGGGTGAGCTAAGAGAACCGAACATCTCTACTTCTCTTACGGATAAACATTGTTTTATCTGATAATGTGCTCTTAACACCTTGGAGGCCCTATGCTTTAACTTTTCTTCACTACCTCCTCAAATATACAGGGGGTATATTGCAGGGTTACAATATTAATACATAGTGGGAAGGCAAAATAAAATTCGTGATTCCAAACTCTAAGAATTGTCTCTTACTTACTGCTGGTGGGACTGCCCATTTTAGGAACCGTTTTTGATTAATGTGTCATTTTAGTTGGGTCATTTTAGGAATTTTGGAGGCAATACAGCCTTATAATTTGCACTTTCCTGGGAGAGCAAGAGCACTCTAGCACCATTGACTTGTAAATACAATTTATCAATATTTCATAATTTGCATGAGTTTCTTTGACAATTACCTAGCAACCGTTATTCTCGGCAATGTTCGCTCAGAAACCGCCGCAGGGACAGACGCAGCGGAGTGACCACTGGCATAACAGCAGTAACAGTAATGATCAGTATCCTAAACCATGTAAAGGGCTCCAACTTACGGAGACATTCAAACCCACAAGCCTTCTGGTTTCCAGATCTGTATAATTAAATTCTGACTGATGAATTTTCAGCAATGCGATGGAGCTGGCCTCTCTCCTTTAAGAGACTAGAGAACCAGAATTTGGTTTGATCTAAAAATGTCATTCCGAGACCAGGTGAATTGTGCTTTCTTAAATATTGCTAGCAGATGTGACCCATCGTTATTTGCAGAGGCTCTTTAGAAATGCCTCCAGACAAAGGAAATTCTTGGATCTTGCCTTTTGAAAGATGAGGTACCAGGTGAGGCTGCAGGCTTCCCCTCCCTCCCCCCACATGCTTCCTGCAGTATAGACTAGGTTGAGCTTTACCATGGGACCCAGTGTCGTTAAGGAGCTCTTTCAACTGAAAAACAGGGAGGAAATTTGTAGTCTTTCTTAAAAAGTAGTTTTACCTCACACATTATGGGTATTTTATTGTCTACATACAGAGGATAACTAGCTGAATAGACTTTAAGTGGTTGGCTAGTGGCCAAAATAGGGAGTGTTTTAGACCCACGTTCCCTGATGTCTAAATTCTCAAATGGACTGGATGGGTGGTCTAGTTCAGACATCTTTCCTCCTCCACCTCCCCTCCCCCCATCCCTCACACACAAATAGTTACAGAGGAAAGAAGAAGTAAAGGGATTTCTTCTGGTCCTCACAGTTATTCGTGCCTGTAACTCTTGGCCCAGGAGTCATGACCATTTGAGTGCCTGTTGGATGTCACATTCTAAGTAGAAAGGCCTTTTTAAGTGTTGATTTATAATTTATATGGGATTGTGTAAATCTATCCATAGACCTCGATTCCAAAACTGTGAAGCAATACCATTCCTGTAGTATTTGAATTGGGCTCAGAAAAGAACGCAAATGAGGAGCCGTCATCAAATCACAGTGTGGTAGGAGATACACCTGGCGTTTGTCTCCAGCTCCATCTGCTATTGTTCGGTTTTCCCTGTGATCTGAGCCTGAACAGCTCTGAGAGGACCCTTTGACAGAGAAGGACCTTAGAAGGACCTGCAGGGTACTTTTAATGGTCACTTTCGCATACCTCTCCATCAATTAAAAATCAGCACGGCGAGATATCAGGGAGGCTGGTTCGGGTGACGAATGGTGTATGAGCTTTCCTTGCCACAAATAATAGGGTCTGATTTGACACTGGAGTGTGAATTTGTTGACTTAAAGCCTGTACACTTTTTTGGAAGGAATTATCCATTTGTGGATAATATTAGAAAACTGAATGTAATATAAATAATTTATTTGGGGATTTGGAGTCACTAATCCAGATTGATTAGTTGTCTGCTACTCAGATGCATGTGGCCACAAGGATTTTTGGCACGTCTTCTCCCTACAGCTTCCCTTTTCTTTTTCTCTTCTTCAGGTTTTACTCAGCTCCAGGCAACTCTGTTCCCTTGGCATTAGCTTGTCGTTAAGGAAATCTACTGGGATATCTCAAATAGGGGTGGGGGCGAGGTAATATTTACTGCAGATTACTCTGCCCCATCTCAGTGGTTCACTTCTCTACTTGGTTGATTTTTGCCCAAAGGAAACAAGGGAGTCTCCTGTGCCTTTTCTGCAGGCATCATATGGTGCATATCGAAAGAGAGAAGTGGAAAGGATGTTGTGGCAAGGCCCAACCAAGTAGGAATAGGCTTCCAACAATCTCTCCATGAAGGAAAGTCAGTGTTTTCTTAGATCTCTGTAGGTATTTTGCAACCAGAGAGCTTCTCAGCAAGCAGCATTTGTAAACTCAAGAGATGAGCAAGGAGAAGCCAAATCACAGCTTCCGAGTAGGTAATAGGTCAGATGAGCAAAGGAGAGTTGCCACTCCAAGCCTGACACTGAGCTTCTGTTAAGAGAAAATCAGTTGTCCAAGTCACTTAAAGACTTTGTACCTCAATTTTCTCATAAGTAATTCAACAGATAGTTATTAAGAATCTGCTGGGTACATTTGGACAATGTACTAGACTCATTGAGGGAATACACCAATGGAGCAGACATCCTGTTCTTGAGGACTCGCTGGTCTAGTGAGGGGGAAGAGGCTTAATTCATCCATCCATTCAACAAATGTTTATCTAGTGCATCTTAAGAACTGGGCGCTGCACTGAGCAAAACAGAGAAAACCTTACCTTCTGGTGGGAGGAGAAAATGAACTAACTAATATGTATGTAATGTGCCCAGTGATATTAAATATTATGAAGAAAAATAGGGACAGATAAGGGGATAACTAGTGGAGGATATGGGTGCTATTTTACATAGTGTGGTCAGGGAAGGCCTTTCTGATCTGTTAACATGTGAGTTCAGACCTGAAGAAGATGAAGAAGAGAACTATGCAGACCTTACAGACTTTGACTCTAGAGAGATCAATAAGTGTAAAGGCTTTGAAGGAGCTTGGGGGAACAGGGTCAGTGTGGCTTGAGGGGCACGGATAAAGGAGAGAGCAATTGGAGAGGAGGGTAGCAGGAAAAGAAATTGTATCATACCTTTTAGGCCAAGGAAAGGACTTGGCAGTTCCTTGCTAAGCTGTGATATGCTCTACAGAGGAATGCTCACACTAAATCCATTCATTTCTTGATATAATAAATATATCCCAAGCCCCTACGATCTGTGAGATACTTACTGTTTAGTGACGAGCAAAGCAAGCACAGAGTCTAGTGTGGAGTTGTAGACAAAGGCCTAATTTGTAACATTGCCAAAGAGAGAGACCCTCTCATCTACCATGGCAACATCCTTTAGTATCCCCAAAGGTTTTTCCTTATGCATGTAATACTGAAAGCTGAGTTACTTACATGGGATACTTGACTTCACATGCCTACTCATGCAAAGGATTTCTTTTTCATTTAATGGAAATCTAAATCTGTGGGCTTCCAGCTTATCCCTTATCTCATGACACCATTTAGATCATAAGCCCCCAGGTCTCAAGTACATTTACCATGAAGCTTCATTTTTCTCCCTAATAGTTACCAGATTTAGCAATAAAAATAGAAGACACCAGGTTAAATTGGAATTTCATATAAATAAACAAGGAATAATTTTGTATTAAATGGGTATACTTATATTTTAAAAAGTATTTGTTTATCTAAATTAACTCCTATATTTTATCTGGCAGCCAGTCCTAATTCTCTACACAGCCCGGTGTACAATAGTAAGAGCAGCATATGAAAAGGTTTGATTAGTCTGTGATAATTTCTCTGATCACAAAGGGTCAAACCACTGGAATTTCAGCCACTGAAAATGAACCCTGGGGGAAGAGTACCACAAAGCTCTAACGAGTTGACAACTTGAATTCCATTCCTCCTGCATCTGCTGGTACCTAGTCCAGTAGTTATCTTGGAACAATAAGCCTCTTGTAAGGCACACTCAACAGGTACAGCGTAGTAGTTGAAAGCCATTCAACCTATGCAAGTAAATTTGTAAGTTGAATTTGTGGGATAACAACTGAGTAAGCCATTGGACAGTATGTGAGTCACTTCTTCAGAACAAAGGCGGAGGAAGTATACTTGTTACAAGATTTAGTTATCAGCAGATTATTTGCTTCATGAAAGATGATGAAAGTAGAAAATCAGTCAAATAATAAAGCACTGGGAAATTCCACATTCGAAGGTGAAGTAGACAAAGGGCATTTCAGATCGACTTGAAAATAGAAGGTGCCATATTTTTCTTGTGCTATATGGGAAATGAACTGTACATGTTTTCGTTTGTAATTGAGGACTGTTTTGCTAGGTGTGACAGAACTTGTCAGAATATGTTACAGAAACAAAGTGGGATCTTTGAACCTTCCCATTCAAAATAAAGAATAGCGTTCACAAATTCAAGGAAAACAGTTTGGAAAGTTGGGGTTAAACTCTACTGGGCTTTAGAGCCAGGTAACGATAAAAATAATGATTTTGGTGATAGTAATCCTGATAATAGCTTGCATTCATTGTGGACTTTCTGTGTGCTGGCTTGCTACTTTGGGCGTTCCAAGAAGACTATGCCCCTGATGGAATTATATGTGCAGGGATTCATCTGGGGGTAAAGCCTATTAAATATAAAGAGAGGGAGCAAGAGTCAGTTGGGAGGGCTTTCACACCACAATACTGACCTGAAACCTGTGGAAGGGGATGGGGCAGGAAGGAGGATTGGGTCGGAAGAATCTCACATAGCAGTAGGCCTCTAAGAAAGTTGTATACAGGCCAGTGGAGAGTCTTTGAGCCAAAGTCACCTGTTTTAAGAGTTCTATGTCCCACGGGGTCCTGGGTGACGCAGTCGGTTGAGTGTCCGACTCTTGGTTTGGGCTCAGGTCACAATCTCAGGGTCATGAGATTGAGCCCTGCATTGGGCTCAGCGCTGAGCATGGAGTCTGCTTAAGATTCTCTCTCCCTTGCCCTCTGCCCCTCCCCCCTCCCACTTGCGCTCTCTCTCTCTCTCTCAAAAAAAAAGTTCTGTGTCCCATTGGAATGGGTCTGCATTAGTATTCTCTCCCTTAGTCATTGGCTGGGATATCCTGGAGGAAGGGTGACTTTTGAACAGAGGGATGGGGTCATCAGGCAAGTATGCTCCTTGCAGCAAGTGATCTGATGGGTCATTTTCATGGTCACCACAGCAAGCCATTGTGCTAGGAGTTCTCTCATCCATATTTAATCCTAATACAACCCAGCGGAAAGAGGTACTGTTGGCGTGCCCATTTTACATATGAGGAAACAGAGACACAAAGAATTTAAATAGTTTGTCCGCCGTCCAGAAGGTGGAAAGTGTATTCAAACTTACTCTAACTCCAGAGTCTAATTGCTTATCCATTACATTGTATTGTAGAAAGAATGGTTTTTAATCTCTGGTTCCATAACTTATTGATTATGTAAATTTGGGCAAGTAGTTTGAACTCTTGGACTTGTGTTTCCTCATTTATAAGGTGGGATGTCATCACCTTCCCAGGAAATGTGTTTTTGTCGCTGTTTTGTTTTGAGCTTAAACAATGTTAGTGCCTTTTCCTTCCTCATGTTTTTCTCTCATCTGGGATTGTCATCTCTTCCTTTATTCCTTATCTCATCCTCCCAGGTATCTGCCTCAGCCTTGCTCAGCCTCCCACAGGTTCCATTATGTCCTCAGAACTAACAGGACTGTTTCTATGCAGATGTTTTGTATGAATGTACGTAGGGATGTGAAGTACCCAGAACTTGTAGAGATCCGTAGTAGACACACAATCAAGTGTAGCCCGCCTTCTCGTTCATCTGCCTCATGCCTCATAGACACGAGCCATATGCCAGGGGGCAATCCAGAACACATTTTTTTTTCTTGCTTTAGATATTTGGGGGGCAAAATTACATTCTTATTTTTCTTATGAACATTCTTCGCTCTTTTTCCCTACAATCTCAAGTATTATGAGTGCTTGATTCTTTAATGGATGGTTTTCAACAGTGGGCTAAATTTTCACTCAATTTTTCTGCTGGAGATGAAGAGTATAAAATGAGATGAGTTGTAAGGTATTTATACCAGATGCCATTATGTTTGTCGAATAGCATAAAACAATTATGGTTGCCAATAAATTTGAAAGTATTTCAGTGGCAAAAGATGTAGGAATGTATTTATTGAAGACATAAAGTGTTTATTTCTGTTCCCCGTTTTTTTTGTGCTTACAATAGGAACTTGCACCTCGTCCCTTTGATTTTAGATTTCTGAATTATTTAAAAGAATCGGTTAATTCTCCATTTCAAGTGAGTAAGACCAAGTTCATTAGGATATCTGATTCCTAGCATGTCCCACATTCACAGATCATGTTAACTCCATAGAGAGGTTTATCTTCTCTTAAAATTGCAAATGCTGCCCAAACTGAAAGCTTTTCCATTAAATGCATTCTTGCAACTTCGGACTGTAAGGAAGATCCTTAAGGACAGAGAGGGGGACAAGGAAGCACCTTGTTGTCAGAACATCAGTCAGTTCTGAGAGCAGCAGTTCGGAACATGCATGTCCTTTGAGTTCTAGTGGGTTTGCAAATTGATATCATGAAATACATAGAAGGAAAACTCAGCACACACCAACATACTCTTTTTTTTTATAATTTTTATTTTATTATATTAGTCACCATACAGTACATCCCCAGTTTTTGATGCAATGTTCCATGATTCATTATTTGCATATAACACCCAGTGCACCACGCAATACGTGCCCTCCTTAATACCCATCACCGGCCTATCCCAATCCCCCACCCCCCCCTCCCCTCTGAAGCTCTCAGTTTGTTTCCCAGAGTCCACAGTCTCTCATGGTTCATTCCCCCTTCTATTTACCCCCCCTTCATTCTTCCCTTCCTTCTACCAATCTTCCTATTTCTTATGTTCCATAAATGAGTGAAACCATATGATAATTGTCTTTCTCTGCTTGACTTATTTCACTTAGCATAATCTCCTCCAGTCCCGTCCATGTTGCTGCAAATGTTGGGTAATCGTTCTTTCTGATGGCTGAGTAATATTCCATTGTATATATGGACCACAACTTCTTAATCCAGTCATCTGTTGAAGGGCATCTCGGCTCCTTCCACGATTTAGCTATTGTGGACAATGCTGCTATGAACATTGGGGTGCATAGGGCCCTTCTCTTCACTACGTCTGTCTCTTTGGGGTAAATAGCCAGTAGTGCAATGGCTGGGTCATAGGGTAGCTCAATTTTTAACTTTTTAAGGGACCTCCACACTGTTTTCCAGAGTGACTGTACCAACTTGCATTCCCACCAACAGTGTTAAGAGGGCTCCCGTTTCTCCACATCCTCTCCAATATTTGTTGTTTCTTGCCTTGTCAATTTTTGCCATTCTGACTGGTGTAACGTGGTATCTCAAGGTGGTTTTGATTTGAATTTCCCTGATATCTAATGATTTTGAACATTTTTTCATGTGTCTGTTAGCCATTTGTATGTCTTCATTGGAAAAGTGTTCATATCTTCTGCCCATTTTTTGATTCGATTATTTGTTTCACATGTATTGAGTTTGAGAAGTTCTTTGTAGATCTTGGATACTAGTCTTTTATCTGTAGTTTCATTTGCAAATATCTTCTCCCATTCTGTGGGCTGCCTCTTAGTTTTTTTGACTGTTTCCTTGGCTGTGCAGAAGCTTTTTATCTTGATGAAGTCCCACAAGTTCATTTTTTCTTTTGTTTCTCTTGCCTTTGGAGATGCCAACACACTCTTTTGACCAGTGGTTGCCAACTGGTGGTCCTTGAAGGGGACAAAAAGAAAAATATTTAAAGAAATTATGCATTTTTCCCCCTAGAAAAAGCTACACAGGCTGAAGATTTTTGCTTTTGACTCTGTGAACTCACTGGTTATCTTACACATACAGAGATTTAGAGTTTGGATTTGTTAGATAAAAGGTGGGGGAGAGATGAATTATCCATTATTTAATAAAGACAGCAAATTAAATACTTTGAGAAATAGGCTGCATGATAGGAAAATATTACAGGATGTCTTAGTGGAGAAAAGATACAGAAGCCTCAGTTATAGACCAGTGGTTGAATAATAGCGTTTAAGTTTCTCTTATGGAAGGAGAGAGAAGAGAAAAGGAGGTGCCAGTAAGAGTCAGTGCAGACTGGTTGTGGCCACTGGCTGCCCATCATCTCTATAATGTATTCCTCCATTCATTTTTTTCAATAGATATTGTCGAATTCAGTTCTACATGAGCAGAATTGATAGTGAGGGTCAATGGTGAAAGCAGCTCAAAGCAGGAGACTGAGATAGCGCTTCTCTACGTAAATTGCTCAGGAAAGCATATTTGTGGAATACAAGATCTAAAGAAAGTTTGGGTAGCCTGATCATACATAATTGTGTAGAACATTTGAGTTCCAGGCTCAGATCTCTCCCTCTATGGATTCTTCCCGTGCATCAATAGGAGAGGCAAGAGAACTGACCATGATTGAATAATATTATGTACTAGAAACTTTAAATCATTTGGATATCTTAATTTGGCAGAATAGTTCTGAGAGGATGAGGAGAATGAGGTTCAGGGATGTTGAGGCATAAGCCCATGGTCAACAGCAAGTGAGTGGTGGAGGAAGTGCTCTCCCAGGGAGAGTCGGAGGCGAAGCAGAGATAATGGGTAGTGAGGTGCTCTGAAATGCTTTGGAGCAACCATAATAATCTCCAATAACATGTATCATAGGGTTTCAGTGTATTTTCTGTCTGTCCTGTCCCCTCTTCCCAGGGAAATTACAAACCTGACGTTAGGGAATGACAACGGTGATGACACACTTGTGGTGGTAGTAATGGTGGTTAACTAGTTAAAATGAGATGATCTGTCAGTCCTTTCTGCTGCATCCTGGCACCTGAAAACAGTGGTATGTCAGAGTGTGCTGACAGTGAGACCAGTAAGAGTGGGTGTGCAGAATTATTCTGCATTTTGCTCAGGATACTTCGTGTGCTACGGACAACGTGTCACCATCTGACCTAGGTACCAAGTGACGGAGATGACATTATTAATAACCAATTCATGAGTATTTCTTCGAGGGTGCAAAATAAATCTGAATGGAAACCCCAGTGTTTTCTTTAGGTACCCCTAACATGTTTCAAGGAGACCACTATTTTAACTGGATCCTCTTTGAGGGCAGAAACTAGTATTTGTGTTGTATTCCAAACCTAGTGTCTGGCACTCAATAAATATTTTTGGGGGCACCTGGGTGGCACAGCGGTTAAGCGTCTGCCTTCGGCTCAGGGCGTGATCCCGGCATTATGGGATCGAGCCCCACATCAGGCTCCTCCGCTATGAGCCTGCTTCTTCTTCTCCCACTCCCCCTGCTTGTGTTCCCTCTCTCGCTGGCTGTCTCTATCTCTGTCAAATAAATAAATAAAATCTTTAAAATAAATAAATAAATAAATAAATAAATAAATAAATAAATAAATATTTTTGGAGTGAATGAATTAAGTGAGTAAATGAGTGAATGAAGAGATCTTGTCCTCGGGAATTAGTTGAGATATATTTGACATATAACATTGTGTCAGTTCAATTGTATATAACATAGTGGTTTGATACATGGCAGTGTGATCTCGCCATAGCCTTAGCTAACATGTCTACCTCATTGCACGATTACCCTGTCTTCTAGTGTTGGGAACAATTAAAATTACTCTCTAATAATGTTTATAATTCAGTTTTGTTGTCTGTAATCGCCGTACTGTGGGCTAGGTCTCCAGAGCTGCTTTATCTACTAATTGCAAGGATGCACCTTTAAACAGAATCTCTTCTATTCCCCTACCCTGGTAACCACCAATTTAGGATTTTAACGTCTTTTGAGGGAAAAATAATAGGTAATTATAGGTAATTTCTCCCCCTTCCAATTCATCCTTGCCCAGTCATACTTGAGTTTATTAATATGCGTGCTCATCCTTGTGTTAGGCGATGGGGATATAAAGATACATGAGATGAGACACAGTTCTCATCTGGTACATAATCTAGCAAGGAAGACAGATATTTGAACAGATATTTGCCATCAAATGTGATTGTATTTTCTGAAGGTATTTGGATAGTGTTTGGGGCCCGTGATGAAGGTAGGTATGAGTGATCAGAAGCTGTGTGAGAGGCAACAATAGTGAAGTTTTAGGTGTTCGTAGAAGTGATTTACTGGATATTTAATCTAAATATTGAAGTGTATGTAGATTCCCAGATGTTACCTACGGTCTCCATGCCCCTTAGAATTAGCTCAAAACCCCCATTCCACAGTCTGAAGAAATAAATCTAAAGTCTACCGTAGGATTTTTGCATATTTCTTTTTTTTTTTTTTTTAAGATTTTATTTATTTATTTGACAGAGAAAGAGAGGGAACACAAGCAGGGGGAGCGGGAGATGGAGAAGCAGGCCTCCTGCCGAGCAGGGAGCCTGTTGCAGGGCTCAGTCCCAGGACCCTGGGATCATGACCTGAGCTGAAGGCAGACACTCCACTGACTGAGCGCCCCAGGTGCCCCATGTTTCTAGGAAGGCTTTCAGGCTCAAGTTCCCTCCTCGCTCTAGGTTCCTGCATTTGCTGAGTTAGTTTAAGTGATAGATCTTCTCCACAGCCACTCTCTTCCAGGTCCTGCACCCCAGCCGCTGGGTTCAGCCCCTTCCTTATACTTCTGTACTGTGTACACATAGAAATTGTGTGGGTATTTGACTTTGGTGAAGTTGTAGGGTAACCGGACTGGGGAGGGAGCCCTTTGGTTATGTCTCAGAACACAAACCACTTGACACTGATTTTAAATAATTCTGTTCTTAAAAACCACTTAGGCCACTGTGCCATGTTACCACAGCAGTCCGCTGTCTCTCCTACCCTCCCCTTTCTGAGCCTCTTCTTGCTCTTGTTAAGTTGTAAATGCAGAGGAGTTTCGCCATCGCTTATTTCCTTCAATTTTGCAAATTTATGTTCTTGGAAGTTTGCTTTATCGGTAAATAAGTACCATCGATGTACTTTCCTGATCAATGAATTCTAGTACTCTTGATCAATAAATGGGATTCACAGGTTCTGTAGCTGTGAGACGGAAAATACAAGGTCCTTGTTAAGCAAAAAGAGCATCGGACCCACCGCTTAAGGCTCTGTTTGGCTGAGGCATAGTGTTTCTGAACAGTCGCTAACACACCAGTTGTTACCCTGCTTAATTCTTGAATGGCCAGTCATCCAGCAGGAATGAAGCTTGCTGACTGACTAGCTGACAGAAAGCAGCCAGAAGGGAGAGATGGAGACGAAATGAAAATGTGACTTCTTTGGCATCCACCTTTCGAACCCAGGCCTTCCCCACTTTACTGTAATTCAATTGAGGAGATGTTGGATGGAAACTAATACAGTTAAAAAGAACTTCATGCAATCTCACTAACATTCTTAGAACACGATGCTCAGGGGTTTCTGGTCAAGGATATTTGCATTTGCATTTAGAGAATAGTTAGAGCCAGAACTCTGTGAATGTGAAAAGTCCTTGCTCGAAGGATGACATTTCCAAGCTGTCAAAATCTGATGTGCTCAAGGCTAAAACCGAAATTGCCTTTTATTCTGTAAATATTGAAAAGAAGGCTTAGCATGGCACCGGTGAATTTGCTAGCCAAGGTACTAGCCTACTGGGCTGGAATCAGAGAAAATCCATTTGTTGAGTTTAAATTGTTACAAAATTCAAGCCTGAGGGATGCAGTGAGAAAGTATAGCCCCACATTTTCCTGTGGGTGCCCAGCCACCCTGACACTATTTACGAGTGCAGTTTCAATTGGGTTTGCATAAGCACATTACATGAATTTCTGTGACTTGACTGTTCTTCTCTCTAATTTCTTCATGTTTACTGTGAACTACAGAAATATTCACACTAAATCTTCACATATTATATTCACGCACTCAATCCACATTTATTTAGCAAACATCTGCTGTATGCCAGACACTGTTCCAGGCATCAGTTACAGGACTGACGAAGCCCAGAGAAGAAAAGTGATGTACCTAAAAGAACATGGGGGTGAGTAGTAGAACAGAGACCCTTGAGGTCCAGCCCTTGTCCTGCATTCTTTCTACTACAGTATCACTCTGCTTTTCTTCACCTTCCTGCTTCTCCACCCTCCCCCGCAAAATAACCTGAAATTGGAAAGTTACTTGAAAGGCCGTTGAAACCCTTCCCTTCATTTGCCAACAAGTTGTGAAGTTGATTGGAAAGTCACCACTTAGAATCTTGACCAGAATGATTGCGGTTTTAATATGACATCTTTTTGTGTGTTATCCTCCGAATAGTGTCTGCAAAGGCCAGTGTTATTATAAAGTAGGTTGTAAACTCCGTGAAGGCAAGGACTATTTATCCTTTCTTACTTACTGGGTTTTTTTCCGTAGCACAGTGCCTACCACGTAGTCTGGGTCGACGAGCCTCTGTTGTCAGTGCAGAATGAAATGCATCTCTCGTGCCTTAGAGCATCTCTGTTGATCCGGGGCGGGGGGTGGGGGGTGGGGGGTGGGGATGTGTATGCAGGGTGAGCTCTCCGTAAAAGCCTGCTGCAGGGGAGATCGTAAATGACGTCCACATTCAGCGGGCCTCTGCCCGGAGCAGGAATTTCCCGGCCCATCTTTTCCTATGGTCAGTGCTTAGATGGCCAGTCTAGCTGCTTGCAGTCTTGCTTGCTGGATCGAGGGGTGCCTGTGATATCTGGAGGCTGGCAGGCAGCATAGCAAGGTGGTTTTTGTGGCAAGGCATGAGAAATTTGCTGCCAGTCAGGGAGGAAAGGTTTTCCCTGGGTGTTGGCCGGGACTGGCAGGAATTCAGGCTGCACATTTGATAGTCTTCCCCTTTTGCCACCACCACTGTCCTCATCTGCCCGTGGTCACTGGCTTTCCTAAGTGCAGCACTCCGCCAGCAGATGGGGTGTGGGGCAGAACCGGGTGTAACTAGTCCAAATGCTAGATAGTGCATGCTATGTGGCAAGAATAAATAGAAGGGGGCTCTGTGTAAGCATTTAAGCAAATACACGTGTGAAAAGAAAGGCCAACTCATTATTTTAACAAGTAACTCAACCTATACATTATGGAAAAGCATAAATGTAAGACACGGTGTCTCTCTTGCTCACTCTTCTTTTTCATGATCTTGTAGGGTCTAGAAAGTGGGTAAAATTTGAAGAAGTGATGAATTTGATAACTTTTCTTACTGGAGGAACTGTTTCTTGAAAGGAAGAGTGGGTGGTCCTCTAATTTGGACTTTGAGGGGCTCCTGGGTGGCTCAGTCGGTTAAGCATCTGCCTTCGGCTCAGGTCATGATCCCAGGGTCCTGGGATGGAGCCCCACGTTGTCCCTGTTCAGTGGGGAGTCTGCTTCTCCCTCTGCCTCTGTATATTCAGTCGCGTGCACGTGCTCTCTCTCTCTCTCTCTCTCAAATAAATAAATAAATAAATAAAATCTTTTAAAAAAAAGATTTGAACTTTGACAGGTGCGTGGAAGAGGGCTTGGGATCCCCCGGCCGGAGCCTTGACTTTGTCACTTCCTGGCTGTGAAATGCTTTTAAAACATTCGGACCCAGTAGCTATACCTGACCTTGGGGAAGGTACTTCACCTCTTTGTGCCTTAGCTTCCTCGTCTTTGAAATGGGACTGCCGACTCTTGCCCTTCTTGCTCCCAAGGATTTGATAAAGATACAAAGAGATATCTGAAAGCACTTTTTAAGAAATAGAATGAGCTACTGTAATAATTTCAGGTCATCAGGAATTCCTTCATTTCCAGCCCTGGTCTCCTGACAAATGCTAGGAGACAAAATGAGTATATGCCACATCTTTTTTTTTTTTTTTTCATTCAACCAAACAGTACTCATTTTCAAGTGGATATGGTCACAAAGCTGTTGCATGGGAGATGAATGCTCCTCTCTTCTGGGCTGCATCTTTTACCATTTGGCCCACAGCTTCACCCCCCTGCCCACAGAGTCCTTAGGATACTGAAAGGTATTCTTTCCATATTTATCGCTTTTGCCCTTTATTCTAAACTAACCTAGAATTCCAAAAGTGTCCAAGATAATTTTTAAAAATGTAAGCACCTAGGATGACCTCAAATAGCCCAAACAAATAAATAAATGAAACCCACAATTTCTAATAATGATATTCCAGTTGATTCAGAATATATTTAAGGAATCTTCAGATGACATTAGCATATAACTGTCTGACTTCATTCTTAAACTCCTTTGAATCCACAGCCCTTTTTCTTGTTTGTACCGAATATACTCCAGCGACCTTTAGATCCACTTTTGATTGGCTTTCACTTAAGCTTTTCTTTTTCTGGAACAGTCAGCTTAGAGACAAACTAGGCTCGAACCCAGCACGTTTATTGTTTTGGCAAAAAGATATAGTTCATTAGATGGTGAGGGTTATAAGAATACAGTTTCCAGTAATTCTTATGTGTATTTAGTGGTCTGGAAGGGAAATATTAGTGTCTTCTTTCTTAAGCCACCGGTCTGAAAGATCTGTCAAGCAGCAAATTTAAATTCTTGGCCAATTATGGCCACAGTTTTAGAAGTTTTGAGCACCTTTTGATTCCAACTCTGACCTCTGCTTTTGAGCCTCCATTTCTACCGATTAGAATCTCTGCCCACCACACACCTGTGTCTTTAAGACATCAAAGCTCATTTTAAAAAAAGAAAAAGATAGTAAGTTTTAAAGAAAATGTCTAATATATATTGGGAAGGCTATGGTACATTTGCCTTTTCATGCATTTTTCTGGTCGAACCAAATTCTTTCACCTCTTTTCTCAGAAAAGTCTTTGACTATGCCCACCTCTAGATACAGCAGAACAAGCAAGAGTCAGTCATTCCCAAGACCTTGTTTCTGCTTTGTGGGGCCTACCGAGAAGGCTGTTTATAATCTGACATGTATGACAGAAATTGGTGGAGAAGAGCCTTCTTCGTTAAATGGTTCATTCATTTCACTGGCCTGATGAAAGTTACATGAACCACAATGAATCACAACAATTACTCGTTTAATTCTCTTTTTACCCTGTATTCATTTAAAAGGTTTGCTCTATAAATATAAGACCTGTAGATAAAAGGTTTCTCTAAAAATCACTCTCTTTTCAAGATGTTTTCATTAGTTGGGATTCATTTAAGTGGGTTCTACGCTGCATACCATTAAAGATGTGTGTAAATGTTTTTATTGGTTTCTTCCCTATCTTCCACTTTTATATTTCCCCTATCAGAGGCAATGCCATTAACCTTAGCAATGCTGAGTATGATTGTCTTTCGATCAGCCCCATCATTGCAAACCACTGATCCATAGCTTACATTACTTAAACCACTGGTTCCTAAACAGAAAAATAGCCCCATTACCTTCCTTGCAATGGCAATAGCCTGTCTGAAAAATCCTTTCAGAAAGAAGAGTGAGCAAAAATACTTCCTACTTCCTTTGGGAATAGCCCTTTCTTTGATATAAATGTTGCAGTAGTAGACCCTGCGTTTCCTCTTTTAACTACACATGAAACATTTATTGAGCGCCTGCTACATTCCGGGCGCTGTGCAAGGTTCGTGGATGATACAAAGATGGTTTGGGTGCAGTCCTTTAAAAGACATACTTTTTTTCTGCAGGTGATCTGGGCATATGTTCCTAATAATAATGCAAGATAAATCTGCTATGTGCTCGAAGAATGAAACAGACAACGTTCCCTGAGAAGGGAGGAGAGAGATTGCTTTAATTCAGACTTCGGGGACAGGGAATGGAGGGTTAGATTTCACCCCCGCTGAGAGGAGTGAGGAAGGTAGAGAAGGAAGTGCATTCCAAATCAGTAGAACTGGCCCCCAAAGGCTCTGGGTGATCTGGAAGTTGATGGTGAGCTTGGAAAGTAGCCAAGTAGTCTGGCATGATGTGTGCAAGGTGACAGTGGGGGATGGCAGGAAGGCGTAGTGTCCACGAGTATGGCCTTCATGTTTTAGCCTTCCCTTTTAGGTTCTCCTTGCAACATAAATCAAAGATGCTATCACTTCACACACGTGGTGGACTCACTGTCACCAGAGTTCAAGTCTTGAGGCCACCCCATCATTCAACCAGAGTGTCAGAAACGAGCATCGTATTAGGAACCCAGAAAACTGGGTTTCACTGCTGGCTCTCCTGCTAAGTAGCTGTGATCTTGGATAAGTGACTGTTCTTCGCTGAGCCTCGATTTCCTTTTCTGTAAATCAGAATAACGATAGTGCCTCCCTCAGGGTTAAGAGCTTCAATGAGATAATGCATCAAAGGTATTTAGGACAGTGCTCTCGGCCTATAGCCAGTGCCCCCCAAAATGGAAACTATTAATTTGAAATAATATTTTGACACCTCATCTCCCATCTTAAATGAACTGAACTTTATTATAGTTATTGATAACTTACAACACACTGGGGGGAAAAATCCCTCTGTTCAGAGTGGTTTGCATTAATTTAGAAATAAAATCCTATTTATTTCCTTTTCTATAAAAAGCATCTAGAAGAGTGCTCACTTGTATTTGTAGAACAAGCATTTTGCACATTTTGAGATCTGAGGCTTAGGAAATTGGACTTTTGTGCATATCCAAGATAATTGTATAATAGAGCTCTTTTTCATTGCCTGACACTTGCTCCAGTGAGTTTACAGAACACTCCAGTAAGTGTTCCAGTGAGTTTACAGAAGCTACGAGAAGATAGCCTTCTCGAGTTGTGTACTAAGTGCTGCAGTTTTCCTTCTTGTGCCTGTTCTCCTCCTGCGTCGAAAGGCTCTAAAGATCCCTCACACCACTGTCAGCATCTTCACTGCAGCAAGGCTACGTCTTGATCTGTTCATTGATACGTGTTTTGCTTCCTTTTAGAACTTTTGAATTCTTTTCTGAACTTTAAAAAGACACGAGAGTATGAAAGCTTGACCTGGCTCTCTCTTAGGCCGTGGGGAAGAGTATCAACTTATGTTCCAAAACCGGAGTACTACCTCTTTAATTTCTCTTTTAAATTTAATCTCTATGTCTGTAAAATTAAAGTTTGTTGGTGGTTTTTTTTTTTTTTTTTTTTTTTTTTTTACTTAAAGCACAACCTTTAAGGAAAGCATTTTTGTTAAAGGGAAATCTTAATGGGGAGAAGGAAAGATAACAAATTTGAAGAGAATGTCTGGCAGCACAGACTTCGGCAAGTTTGAGGCTCTTGGTGAAATTTCAAACAGTCCAAATGGAAAATTACCCAGTCTGTTTCCTCAAGATAGACTTGTTTGTACAGCTACTGAAAGTTTAAATGGCAGAACAGTAGGTACACACGCTGTACTTATAAGCTGTGTTTGTATTACAATGCTGTGTTTTTAACCTCCTTTTAGTTTGGAACACAAGCTGGTTAATGTCTTAGTTCTGTGCTTCCTGGATTATTAGGGAATAGCTCAGTTGTGTTTAATAACCAGAAAGAAAAGAAAAAAAAAAAAACAGGCAAATAACTCCACTAAAAATATCTCTTATCTCTTAGGTTTTTACTTCTGTTTTATAGGGAGAATATTTTATTTTTTTTATTTTTATTTTTTTAAAGATTTTATTTATTTATTCGACAGAGAGAGAGACAGCCAGCGAGACAGGGAACACTAGCAGGGGGAGTGGGAGAGGAAGAAGCAGGCTCACAGTGGAGGAGCCTGATGCGGGGCTCGATCCCCTAACGCTGGGATCACGCCCTGAGCCGAAGGCAGACGCTTAACCGCTGTGCCACCCAGGTGCCCCTATAGGGAGAATATTTTAAAGTTAGATATTGAGTCCCAGTCTCATGAGACCGAAGAGTGTTCAGATACGTGAGGGTTCTTGAGTATATCCTTATTTTGTAGAGACCCAATAAAGGAGCTCACAGGAAAACGAATTCATGAGCAGATTCGGTACATTTCTGATAATCATGGGTTTTTTTTTTTTTTAAAGATTTTATTTATTTGACAGAGAGAGACACAGCGAGAGAGGGAATATAAGCAGGGGGAGTGGGAGAGGGAGAAGCAGGCTTCCAGCTGAGCAAGGAGCCCGATGCAGGGCTCGATCCCAGGACCCTGGGATCATGACCTGAGCTGAAGGCAGATGCTTAATGACTGAGCCACCCAGGCTCCCCTGATAATCATGTTTTATATGATTATGGACAATGACAATAATAGCTAACATTTGTATTATACTGTGGGGTTTCACAAAACACCTTCCTATGCATTATCTTCTAGCCTTCCTTCTTCTAAGTATAATTATATGATCTTCAAAGAGATCTCTCCCCACTTCCCTGGAGCATGAGTAATAAACATAGTGAATTCTAAAAAAATTGACACATGTCTGAAGTTTTGGAGAACAAGGCCACTAGAAATTAGATTCCATGAAGTCTAAATCCTCATTTGTATTAGGTAAAATAATATCATGGAAAATGCTCCTGAAGTGTGATACAGCTGTTTCTGTATATTGGTAGATAGTCCACAGAGATTTATTGAACTGGTTAAAATAATTCTCTACAATGAATGATCCAGTACAACCAATTTTATTTCTGTTTCATGTAATCGTTCTTTCCCATGAATAAATATACTGTTAAACCATGATCTTTCTGCGGAGCCTGGGTGGCTCAGTCTGTTAAGCATCTGCCTCTTGATTTCCACTCAGGTCATGATCTCAGGGTTGTGCGATCGAGCCCGTGTTGAGCCCCATGTAGGGCTCTGCACTCAGTGGGGAATCTGCTTGAGATTCTCTCCCTTTCCCTCTGCCCCTCCCCCTGCTCGTGCGCGCTCTCTCAAATAAATGCATAATAAATCTTTAAAAAAATACAAAATAAATTGTAATCTAATTACCAAGCTTACATAAGAGGTGTGCGTGTGTAGTTTGTACATATATGATCTGTTTGTGTGTCTATAATGTAATAGCTCTATTTGTAAAGATCAGATGGCTTATAAAGAATAAGTATGGTAACATGGAAAATATAAATGTTTTTAAAAAAATGAGGGTTGGGAAATATATAAATTAAAATAGAAAGGTAAAATTGGAGAAAAAACTTGAACAAAGATTCTACCACATGGATCTACATGGTTAATAACGTTGCGATGTGTCTGATTCTGAATTTCCTGGCAGCCAAAGGAAAAAGAGAAATATACATGACTATTTATGTGATTCTTATTAGCCATAAAGTGATACATAGCAGTTCCTCAAGGAAAGAAAGTGTTTCCTGGCACACAGTTCTGATATTTTCATATAGAACTTCAGCAGGAGAACACCGAGGGATCTTATGGCATTCAAAGCTGTTGAGGCCGCTGCAGTAGCGGATTTGGTAACATAGCTTCTTTTAGGGCTCACTAACGAGAAGCTGAGAACCTAACGAGAAGCAAATGTGCAGCTCAGTGAAAATAATTTTGAGTGACCCATGAAGGTAATTTGCTCCTAATCCATCAAGGAATTTGTAAGAGCTAGTGAAATTTACACTGTGATCTTTATAAAGTCCATACAAGTAGGTAGATCTCATAGTCTTCAAATGATTTTAAATATATTTCTCACAGCTAGACTTTTGATTAAAGCTGAGCCATGAACAATTCCCATTGATTTTTTTTTAAACAACCAACACTTGCTCAGAGACTGGACCCATAGACTTTACAGAGTAGACAAGCAGAGTTGGCCTCACAAGGTAGAAACTGTGGCTTTTTAGGAAGGGTCTTGCTGGGGTGCAGGGAAAACAGGTATTTGCCCTTGTGATTATTTTTTAAAATTTCCTCTGAAGTATCTTCCCAATTGCTTGAAGATTCCCTTCAGCAGGGAATAAAGTCTCTTGTTGGCTAAGAGAAACATGATTCAGACTGCAGAGCCTTTTGAGAGAGAGTGAGAACATGCTGGTTTTATTCTTCTCCAAATAGAAATGATTGGTATCACATTGTTGTCTGAAAGCACTTTCCCCAAGTGGAAAGAACTTCGGGTTCTTCAAGGAGGGTGGAAAGGTAGGTTCTGTCCAAGCCAGTTCACCTATAAAAGTAAATACCAGTGCTGCTTCCAAAGGCACTTGCTGGCAGCTCTCAGTCTCTACTGGCCTGGTGACCTTTTCTTTAAGTTCCATCCATAAGGTTCCTCCAAAAGAGAACTTTCCCATTTCCAGCATTACGTGATCACGCTACTGTTGCTAAGGACCCAAAGGGTTATTTACACACGGGAAAGCGTGGTACGTGTGAAGGTATGTGTTTTGACAACTGCCATTTCTCCGTGCAGTGATCAGCTTCTCTTTTGACCTCGTCCATCCATTGCAGAGAGGTGTGGGCTGGTACTTGTATCCTCACGTAGTCCTCAATACTTGGGATGGGAAGTCTAGAAAGTCTTTGTAGTAAAAAAACATAGCGAATGCAGCAGTGTTAAATTGTTGAGCTGTATATCGTGATATTGTACTGGTAAGCATAGCAAAACAAAAAGAGGGTTTTGGGGGCTCCTGGGTGGCTCAGTCATTAAGCATCTGCCTTCAGCTCAGGGCATGATCCCGGGGTCCTGGGATCGAGCCCCGCATCGGGCTCTCTGCTCTGCTGGGAGCCTGCTTCTTCCTCTCGCACTCCCCCTGCTTGTGTTCCCTTTCTCACTGCCTCTCTCTCTGTCAAACAAATAAAATCTTCAAAAAAAAAAAAAGAAGGCTTTGTTCTCCAAATATCTAACTCTTAGCTATGGTTATTTTTCAGTGTGCAATCTCAGATTGATGTCACTGGAGAGCAGCTGGGAGGTCCCGGGACAGTGACTAAGTGGGGATATGCAGCAATGACGAGTGAAAACTTAGTTTCTAAGAATTTTGTTTTTGTGGAAATCCCCCTTAGGCTAATGATAGAAGAGAAAACATGTGGTGTATATTGGGTCGATCATTCCCCAACAGGATGTTTTATTTTTTGTGTTTAGTCTTCATCCATAGTAACAATTAGAATGGATGCAACAAAAATAAAGTATGCAGACCTTGTGACCCATCTTGTAATCAGCACACATTAATTTTGGGGCAGGAAAATCTAGCTGCATATTAGTTTTATTAGATGTTCCCAAACATTTTATTGCAATATTTTGGAAAAAAACATCTGCAAACAAACCTAAGTTTTCAATGTGTTTCCTATTCAATACATATTTTGTTTTTGAAGGATTAATTAAGCCGTATGTTTATAATTCTTTAGTTCTTAATGCATCAAAATGCTGCCTTTTGGGAAAACCATGTCAGCGTAGGAAGATTATTCTTTTCCCCAACAACGTGTTCCCAGAAAGGGGGATGAATCTTTAGCACCCTCGCTACCCACCCCCAAATGTTCTCCAAACTTTAAAACACTCTTAAAAGTTCAAGCCATTACTCTTCATTTGGTTCTGGTGATATTGAAATAAGTTTCTTCTCGGGCACCCGGGTGGCACAGTCGGTTAAGTGTCTGACCCTTGATTTTTGCTCAGGTTGTGGTCTCAGGGTCGTGAGATCAAGCCCCGTGTCGGCTTCATGCTCAGTGGGGAGTCTGCTCAAGATTCTCGCTCTCCTCTCCCTCTGCGCCTCCCCCACCCCCGTGCTCTTGCTGTCTTTCTGTAAAATAAATAAATAAATCTTAAAAAAAAGTAGTTTTTTTCTATTACAATGATCACAGTTGCTACCATTAATTGAGTGACTAAAATGAGTTGAGCACTGTGTATGCTTTTCATCTTCCTTAATTCTCTTTTTATAGATGAGGAGACTGAGGCTCAGAGATGTCAAATACCTTATACAAGTCAATGGCTACTAAGCAGCAGAATCACTCCTTCCTTCCACACTCAACAAATATTTATTGAGTGCCTACTTTGTGCCAGAGACCTTTTCAGTTACGTAGGATACTCAGCAAATAAAGTACCTAAACTCCTTGCCCACCAAGGAGCTTACATTCCAGTTGATGAAGACAGAGAATCAAAATACAATGTAGTGTTGCCAGGTGGTGAGAAGGGCTGTGGAGAAAAATGAGCAAAAGGAAGAGAAAGAGGGGGTCAGGGGTAGTTTGCGTTCTGAAAAAGATGGCCACAGATGGGTTAACTGAGAAGTTGACATTTGGACAAAACCCTGAGGGAGGTGAGGGAGTGGGACATGCAGATATGTGGGGGAAGAGTAGGGTAGATGGGGCGCGGTGAGTGAGGAGGGGTGCAGAAGGGGTGGGGCGGCGGCACAGGTCCTGCAGGACAGTGGTTCTTAAACTTGAACAGCATCAGAATCACTTGAAAGTCTTGTTAAAGATTTCATTCATTCATTCATTCATTCATTCATTCATGAGAGAGAAGGAGAGCGCACAGGTGCGCAAGCAGGGGGAGGGGCAGAGTGAGGGAGAGACTCTCAAGCAGACTCAGCACTGAGCCTGGAGCTCAACACAGGGCTCAGTCTCATGACCCTGAGATGGTGACCTGAGCCAAAATCAAGCGCAGGATGCTCAACCGACTGAGCCACCCAGGCATCCTTGCAAGTCTTGTCAAAGCACACATTGCTGAGCACTTCTCCTAGAGTTTCTGATTCAGAAGTTTGCGTTTCTCCCAAGGTTCCAGGTGTTGCTGACGCTGCTAGTCCGGGGATCACACTGAGATCCATGTGGCCGTTGTAAGAGTCTGGCTTTTCCTGTCAATTGCCTGGATGATGTTAGCCGGTTGGGAGTACAAGAGGGGCAGGTCTGTGTGCTTCTGAGAGCACAGCGTGGGAGATGAGGGCAGAAGAAGGGAACCTGATTAGGGCGCTACACAGCCATCCAGGTGAGAGGTCATGGTGACATCAGTAAACTATGTTATCTCCATTCTGAGTCTATTTGAGGTTGTCCTCTAAAGCCGAACATTCTGAGCATTAGTTGCATTTAACCTAGAATTCCTTTGGTTACATCTTTAGCTTGAATAAGTGTATGAATTCCTCTTCACAGAGCTGCTGGTCTGCAAGTCTGTGAAAAGGACAGAAAAGGTGGGGAGCTCAGAGTTGAGATACTTTTCCAAAAGAGCTGACAAGGCTCCGCCTGGGAACACGGAACTTTCTAAAGAGATCCTTGTGGGGGCGATGGGGATGCCAGTGAGGATGGTGGGTTGGAGGGAACCCGAAGTTGGCCTTCAGCTTCTTGCCACTCTGTCTATGAGCTGATCCTTGGTAGCACAGGGAAGGCAGACGTTCCCGGTGTCTCAGGAAATGGTGTTGGTGCTGCTGCACGGGCTCCTGGAGACACCAGATCTGTGAGGGTCAAATAAGGAAAGAGAGAACTGAAACGTGACGCCGCCTTTGCTTCCTTCCTGATACACACAGTGAGGGAAGCAGTGAGGGAAAAGAAGGTTGAACTTGGAGCCACCAGCCTCCAATTAATAATCGTGTGACTTGGGCCAGGACCCCGAATCTCATCTGCAAATGGGAATAACAGCCCGCTGCAGGGCTCGAGCGAGGACACTCATCAAATGTTAGTTGTAGCTGTCATTCTTATCACAGTGAAATTTAAGGAGATTTCCATCAGCTTTTCAAACCCGACATTTTATGGTCCCTTACCAAGATTCACACTACACACAAAAATGGCACAGTGTCACATACAACTAGGGATAGAGGGGGAGACAGTGGAAATGCCATGGATGCTCAAATGCGTGGTGTTCACTGGAGAGGGAGGAACTGTAGCCCCCGTGAAGGAAAGAGGAGGAAGAGAAGACAGGTGGAAAGCAGAGATATGGTGGAGAACGGGAAGGAGACATGTTAAGATAAAGAACCAGAAAAGGCAACATAAAAGAAGAGGGGAATGAGAAAGAATGACAAGGTGGGAAGCATGAAAGTGCTTAGCAGGGCAGGGCGTAACCCAGAGGCCGTCATTACCTTGCCCACCCGGCATCAAGGCAGATGTCCCTTCTGGAGCCTCCGTGATGCACAGGATGGCCATTGGCTGGTGCTGCAGAAGTGTCTGCAGAAAACAGCAAGACAGAGCTCGGAGAAGTTGCAAGTTAGACTCTGGAGACTACTTAGGTGTGGTGTCTGTGACATGTAGACTTACGGAGTCTGGTCTCCATGCAGACCTCTTGGGCAGATTAGCTGAGAACCCGCACAGTTTTTAACCAGTCCCCACGTAAGCACGCGAGGACCAGGGTTCTTTCCTCTGCACATCCTGGGGCTGAGCCCTGTGTGACCCGCTCCTCCAGCGGATGGAAATGACAAAGACAACCACCGGCATCCCTTCAGGGCCCACCCTCTTATTAGCGCTCAGATGGGCAGTGTTAGTTGCATTTAGCCAATGAAGACTGTGAGGCTTGGTTTGTAAAGGGGTATGGGAGTTCAAACCTGGACACTGGCCCTAAAGGACTATCTTTCTATTAGCAAGAAATTGTCTTCTGATGGTTTTCAGGAACTCATTATTCAGCCTTTTAGCCTCTCTCAGTTCTCTGGCTCTCTGCCTTCCTGCCTTTTGGCTCTTTCACGCTTACAGCCTGGAATTGTTCTTGAATAGAAACGGTAGGATTTGGTGTACAATTTCTTTTTTCCCTCCGCCGTTGTTTCTAGAGTGCTTTCTCCCCGTCATCCAGCCCTTCTTTACCATTTCGCCTTATTGCGTACTTACGTTACCCACACAGTGACCTTGGCCCCCGAATCACCTGGTTTGTGGCGGTTCTTCGCTGGCCCCACCCCACCTCTCAAACACGGACTGCCCACATTCTGGCCCGGGAGCCCCGGAGGAGTTGTCCCGTGGGATCGGCAGGTCCACGCACAACTGAGTGTTGTCCGCATCTCCTCAAGCCACGCAAAATTCCTGGGCTGTAAGGAAAGTCGGCCGATGCCAAAGTTCAGGAAGCACTCTGCCCCTAGTGTGCCTTTCCAGGCATCATACTTTTCTTTTCTTTTTTTTCTTCTTTATAGTTTTATTTATTTATTTGACAGAGAGAGAGAGAGCACAAGTGGGCAGAGCAGAAGGGAGAGGGAGAAGCAGAATCCCCACTGAGCAGGGAGCCCAAAGCCGGGCTCGATCCCAGGACCCGGGATCATGACCCGAGCCGAAGGCAGACGCCTAACCAACTGAGCCACCCAGGAGCCCCGCATCATCCTTTTCTCACTCATCTCGTCTTCATCTACCACACCTGGCATGCTACCGTACACACAGAAGTTCAGAAAGTATTCGGGTGTTTCATGGAGAGTAGCCTGCCCATTGCAGACCAAAGCCATGTCTTTAGGAAAGACCTCTGGTGGAGTGGTGTGCACACAGGAGGCTTTGTGCATTCTACCATAACCACACCGCAATCCAACTCCAGAAAATGTTGATTTTTTTTTTTTAACCATAATGAAAATCAGTCACCTGGATAAACGTGTTGAGTGATCAAGTGAATCGGCCTTGAATCTATGAAGAATCATTTCCAGTATCCAGGGATGATCGTGCTTCCTTTGTGTGTCTCTATGAAGTTACTCTGGAGTAATACCACTGGCAGTGTTTCCCTAGCACAGCGAAGCTGGCAGTTGAGTCACCTGTTTGTGATAGCTAAACTTTTATGAACCCTTAGCAGATCCATTTGCGGGCATCTTTTAAAGACTCCAGATTTTCCCGAGCCTTTTGTGGTAATAGCTGATGCGTCGGAAGTAGAACTGGGAGCTATTCTTTGTCAAGAGTTAGAAAATATAGGCAGTCTTGTCTTCCCTATAAATGTGAGTTGTTGTTGTTGTTGTTATTATTATGTCAGCAGCGAAGTGCTCCCCGGAGGACGGAGATACGGCATCACAGAGAGAGCGCGCCTTGCTGTGGAAATGGGCAGTAGGAGTAGGATGATATTATCTCGTGGTAATGAATTTACCTTTATGACAGATCATTATCCCCTTCTGGAACTAAACCGGATGAAGGACAAGTCTAGCAGAATAACCTAGTGGTACTTGGAATTTATTGGCTTTAAATTCTTAAGCTGGAAAAATGCAATAGCAACCAGGTTATCTCTATATGAATGTTGCAGAGGGGGACAGAGATGAAGGAAGTCACATTTTCTTGCCTGTAATGGTAGAAAGCAGGTGGTAGTGAAAGTCTTTAACAAAACAATGAATGCAGTTTCTCATATGCTCTGCCATTTTAGTGCTTGGGTCAAAGAATTAAATGAGTAGAAAAAAAAACATAGGACGTCATCATCATCATTGGTAATAAAAATTACTGGAGGTCTCACTGAGTGTTACACTCTAGGAAAAGAGCGAAGATTTATTTTTAAAATGAATGAGAGGAGATTCCCCTCCCGGGTGTGTATAATCCGAGGTCGTGCTGTAACGGTTGTATGTAACATGGGGCCGTCGTGTATTAGTGAGCTGTTGGGGTTAATAAGTTGTAGTTTTGCATGGAGGCAAGCTGTGGTATAATGAGACAGGCGTCCCAGTGGGACGAAGGTAGGCTTAAAATCATTTCGGTCTACATCCTGGCTTTGTCCTTTACTTAGGGTGGTGACCTCAAGCAGATCACTTCAGCTTTCTGTCTTAGTTTTCCCAGTTAGGAAGCAAAGAAGTCAACACCTGACTCACAGTTTTCTGTGTGCTTTAGAGTCAAGTACCTAGTGAGTCTTCAGTAAGTGATCTTTGTTGGCGTTCCTGCCATTGTTGTTGATGCTGTTACTGTCTGGATTCGGGAGCACTGGTGGCGACCCCCTATGCTAGATTCCAAGTAAGACCCACACCTAATTATTTTGAGTGATTGAAAATCAATGTCAAATCCAGCATTGCTACGGGAGCCATAAGGAATCCATCCCATTGCTTCAGTAATCCTCACTGCAGGGCCGCCTCTCAGAAGAGACAGAGACCAACACTCTGTGGAGGTTTCCTCATCTTCCTCTTCTTTCCTGTAATTTTCATCCGAGCTCTAATACTCCGTACATCATGCTAACTGTTTGGAGCCCAACACCAAACAGTCCGAACAGAGAGGCTTTGCCAGAGTTGAATGCAGAGAGACCACCGAGCCATGTTCCCTACCTGTATTTACTCTGGTGAATCTTGGAATCTTGATCTCCTCCTTCAGTGTCAATATCCATTATCTTTCATTTTTGGCAAAATGTGAGCACCTCCTCCCTATCACCTCATCAAAAAAAGCTCCCTGACCCACAAATCTATATATGATCCTTCCTTCCTTAAATCTTTTCATGTTTCTGGGCAAGTTTCTCTCTTTCCCTCCTTCCATTTTTTTTTTCTCTTGCTTTCAACCATGAGAGAGAAAAACAGAAAAATTCACACGAGGGCTTATGTATGTAAAGACTTGGTTAGAAGTTCCACTCAGTTCAAGGAGTGAAAGAACCTCGGAAGTACAGAAATCGAGGTGAATGTTTCCTTCTTCTTTTCTATTTGGTAGCGCGATGGCACAAAATAGAAGCAATTGCTTCTCTTTTACTTTTTAATAAAGTGGAAACTTGTTTTTCAATCCGTTTGCTTGGAATACGGGAGAATACCTAGAGAGTTTTACCCACAGCAAAGATCTTCTACAAAGTAAGACCCAGTTGGAGTTGCTCCGTCGAGATGTATCTCGGGTGAAATGTTAACCAGTTGAGCACATTTTTGTGTTTGAGAAATCTCTGTCGTGTGCTGGGCCGGTGGCCACAGTATCTGGTAGTGTAGATGTGGTGTTAGACTTGAACAGGTCTGTCACGGCAAGTTTTAAGATCATGGTGCAACAAAAGGAAAAGACCACTGGAAATGGGGCAGCTCAACCTCCTTCTGGTTAGAGCTGTCAATTTTACTGTTGGTCCGATCTCATTACTACAAGCCTGCTACCTTTCAGGAGCTCTGCACTGCTTCCGCCAGGCTCAGATGGAGGGGGGGGTATTGCTGCTTTGGGGTGTTGGAAGTCAGTAGAGGTTTCCCTCCTTGTCAAAATGCATGAGGAGGAAGCGTCTTATTGCCCTTTAGTGTATGGTGGACAAAGCAAGGGGGAGTTAGGGATGCTAGGTATCTTGTAACGCTCTGGGTAGTCCTGCCTGATAAAGATTGGTTTTGCCCAGGTTGCCAGTAGTGTCCCCAGTAAGTATGGGCCCACCAGACCCTTCAGTCGCATCAGCGTTCCCAGCTCCTGGCTCCAGGCCTCGCCAGCATATGGGCCACCTGCTCTCTTTTCTTCCTCTTTTTTCTCCTTTCTTCTTTCTCCTCCCCTCCCCTGCCCACCTCCCTCCCTCCCTGCTATCCTTTCTTTCTTCCTTCCTTCCCCTGAATCTCATATACCTCCTTCGGGAGACAATACAAGTGTCCCCGCCTCAGCGAGGCCTTCCATACATCCCCACATATTCTTAGGGGCTACTTCCTCTGTGCTTGCTTTGCCCTTTGGGAGACAGGACTCCATCATGGGAGTGATCCACTCACTGCATGATGTTTCCACTGTTCTGTGCCTGGCCACCTGCA
Organism: Ursus americanus; assembly: GCF_024610735.1. Lineage (NCBI taxonomy): Eukaryota > Metazoa > Chordata > Mammalia > Carnivora > Ursidae > Ursus > Ursus americanus. The sequence continues at coordinate 17,691,323 of NC_142138.1, forward strand.
GGCCCTCAGTAAGTTTCCGTGAAATGAATGGGTGAATAGTAGGTGTTTGGTTAGTATTGCATTGCATTTTCTGAAAGTAATTAAAAATACACGTACTATGCTGGAGTTAAGTAAAAATTTGGGCACTGCTTCTCAGCCTCAGCACTGTTTACACTTTGGGTAGGATGCTTTCTTCATCTGGGTCACTGTCCTGTGCGTTGTGAGACGTTTAGTGGCACCCTGGCCTCTAGATGCCAGGAGCACCCCTCCCCACTTGTGACAACCAAAAATATATCCAAATATTGCCAAGTATCAGCTGAAGGTAAAATCACTCCGAATTGAGAACCACTGGATTAAGGTAAAGGAAGAACTAACATGCGTTATATTCCATTTAATAAGCAAAGTGTACCTATCATGTGGCATCAATAGTTCATTAATCCACATAGTAAACGCATACAGAGCTCTCCCCAAATTATTGGGCTGTGTGGTCTTAACTGTTAATTCTTGAGTATTCTATGAACATCCGCTACTGGCAGAATTTCAGTATTATAAAATCACAGAGCAACCTCTCTGATGCTTGAAGCCCCTCCGTACACAGCGAAGAGCCCTTTGGAATCACCGTGAATGTCTTAGGTACCTAAACATAGCATCAGAAATATTAGGAAATGGTACCCACTACATTGGCCTTCCATGTCCACAGCCTTTGCCAGGTACCGTGCTTGGGTTTGTGAATGATTTCATTTAATTCTCCACTCCAGCAGTAGAATAAGAAATTGAGGACCAAAGTGGTTACACAGTTTGCCCAAGGTCCTCAGCCCTTAAGGAGAAAAAATTGGGATCTGAGTGCATGTCTGCTTGGTAGCAAGACCTAGGCTCTTCCATGCTGCCCACCTCTTAGATGAATTTTTTTACCCAGTGGGAAATAGAAGTTGCCCACTTCTGTCTAAAGGTTGGCAGCCATCAAGGTGTGGAGAGACATTTGTTATCCTTTCTGTGCAGCAACATCTGTGCTCCTTATATCACTGGCAAGTTAATAAATATCTGATAACGATTAGCCCAGTTATGTATATTTATGAGTATACAGTTGCAGCACAACTTATACTGTGGGTGTTGGGAGGTAGAGTTCATGGAGGTAGGGCCATGGCCAACCAAGAGATTTATAATCCCCCTCATCTTTTGTCTACACCAGGCCTTTGTGTGCATGTCTACATCTCTTAATGGGGTCTCAGATGAAAACACAGGTATCAGCATTACCATGGTTCTTTGTAAACAATTCTTGATTACCCGATTTGATTGGCAAAGCCAGATGAGTTTTCAAATTGTGGTTCTTAGTGGCATTCTGTAATTCACTTCTGACCCCCTCCCCAACACTTTGATTTGAAAAAAAATTCAAATTGGGATTTCTTTATAGTAAGATTAATTTTATACAGAGTTTCATTTGATGAACAAAAAAATAAAACCTTTTTAATAATTCTGTTCCCCATGTGTTCACTCACAATTTCCACTATTAAGTTGGTATAACTTTAAGTTTGCACATACGAACAAAAATACTGTAAATTAAGTAGAAGGCAAGGATGGATCAAAACCATATGTTTGGGGAAGAAGTGGGGGAGAAGTCGTGTTGAAGGATACAAATTGTTTTGAGAGAGCGTAGTTTTAGTGGTATTGATATGGAAGAAGTAACCTTCCCACAGTGTTGTTTGGTGAGGATACTTCCCTTGGAGTTATAAAACTGAATTTCAGTTGGGGTAGAATCTACTACGTCCATCATCTGGTGGGAAAAATGTAGTGTAGTTAGATCTGTATATATGTATATTGTATATATACAGGGATTTGTATATATGTATATTGTATATATACAGGGATTTGTACATATGTATATTGATGTCAATACTGGTTCTCGTGATCTTAGCATCATCTCCTGAGCCCTTCCTCAGTGCCTGGGCCTCTGGAGTAAATACTCTTGTCCATGCCCTTAGAGACAGTGCCACAGGTAAGAACATGGATTCATCGGTTAGATTGCTTGATCTGAAATCCCATCTCTACCAATGACGCTTTGTACGATCTTGACTTAGTTGCTCAGACTGTCTGTGCCTTGGTTGTCTCATGTGTCAAACGAGGACATCCTAGTGCCGACCTCATAGCACTTTGAAGATTAGAGGAACATAACACAGGAAAAGGCTGAGAAGAATAGCTGGCACAGTGAGTATTCAGCAAACGTTAGGGTTGTCACTTTATTCTTATTCTTATACCCACAAAGAGGCCATGCCACTTTCCTCCATTCCTCGATGCTAATCCTGCTGGTGACTGGGGATTGCTCGTCCAGGAAGCCTTCCCTAACCCTCCTAGACTTTGTGCCCTCAGAGCCCGCTTCCACTCACAGAGCTGTATCGTGTTGGATGACAATTGTCCCTATACTTGACCTTCTTCCCCAACCAGATTGTAAGCTCCTGAAGGTCAAGGAGGTGCACCCTGATGCCTCCCATAGTGCCTGGAACAGAATAGGTGTTCAACAGATGTTTTTTGGATACATTAATAAAAGTTTAGTTAACTTACTCAAGACCGCAAAATTGAACAAGAGCCATGTCTGACTTACAAAAATAAATAATAAGCTGTAGAATATATTCGCCTAATAATAATAGATTAAATTATGACTCAGGACTGGCTATTACTTACGGGATATTGTCCAAATTTATTGCATCCAATTTGGGCCCCATCATCCATTATTGCTATCATCTAGCGTAAGCACTCGCTGTCTCCCCTCCCCCAACATATGCGCTTGGCTCCCTGGCCGTAGGAACATCCTTGCTGATCCCTGCAAGTGCGTCTCACATTTTCATCTTCTTCTCTCGGGCAGTCATCAATATTTATTGAGCCTACAGTGAAGAGGTCTGTGGTGCTCTAAGGATACAGACATGAAATCAAAACATGGTGACATTTGAATTGGGTCTTGCAGGGGTGAATCAAGTCTTCTCGCTAGTTCTTTAAAGGGTGTTTTTGCTAGACTATGAGCCCTTGAGGACAGGGGATAAGTCGCTATTTGTTCCAAGTTTGTATGTGTATTACTTCGCTCATAGGTTGGCATCAACAGATGTTTGTTGACTGAATGAATCAGGCTATAGAGAAAACTTGAAGTTTATAGTTAGAGCACCTTTGCTTCTCCCTCACCCTCTCGATGGTGGTTGGAGCCTCAGAATTGGCCATTGAGCTTACTGACATTTTCAAACGATTTACTGTAGAATAGAGCAGAATGCTGTTGGCTTCCCCAGCTGTGTCCAGAAGGGCTCCATGTTCAAATTAGCTACAAATCATGCCCCTCGTGGTGTTGTTGCTAATGGCAACACTGAAGGCCAGAAGTGCCTATGTTCGTGAAAAATATTTTATTTCAAGTGCTCCTGTTTACCTCTGACAAAAAAAAAGTGCTTTTCCTCTGTCTCAATCTTTGAGCAAGTAAACTAAATTAATCACACATACACATGCATGTACACGCATGCATCCATGCACACGGGTTCTCACCTGGTCTGTGACCATTCTACAACCTGGGAAGATTTTATAGATTTCCTAGTGTGAAGGATAGAAATTGAGCAATTGGTGATCACAAAATAGAAGGACTTCAGTGCGACCTGGCACTGGGTAGCTGCCCTTGGCTCTTACTTTTGGAAGAATGACAGGTATTCAATAAAGTATCAGAGTGATTAGAGAAAAAAAAATGAGAGTGAGCTGGAGGAGCTGCCCTTCTTCTGAACAAGCAGCTGAGACAAAGGCATTCATTTTAATTCCTGGTTGGTTGTCAATGTGCAGCCCGTTGCTTAGTTTTGTTTCCTGTTTATTTTCAGAGTGTTGTTGGTTTGGTTTCGGCAATAAGGACTTGGGTCATGTTGGCTCTGTGTCTCTTCTTATTTCACCTGCGTCCTTTCATTGAGAGCAGAGAGCAGAATGAATATTTCCTTTCAAGCTTTACATGTTATTTTCTATCTCTGCGGAGTTTGTAGACCTTCAGATCCACAATGATGTTGTGAACAAAATACTACTTATGGGATTCCCAAGAGCTTATTAACACTGAGCATATCTTCTCAGCAACAAGAGGAGGCCAGGGAGTCTCGGCCAACTTGTTCACATACATGTACAGACTGATGAGCCAATATCTGAAACCAAGACTCTTCCAGAAAGTCCAAAATGTGTATTTTGTTTTTACAGACCATATGTATGAGCCCCCCCCCCCCCGCAACAAAATAAAACAGAAGGTAGAGAAGTTCAAATAGAACTAATTTTTAAAAATCAACTTCTAACTATACTATCTGAACTCGATACTTGGGTAAGGGTGAAGGAGAGAGGGCGTGACTGAGGTTGAAGAGGAATTTGGAAAGAATTGTAATAATCTGGCTTGTAAGAATTTGCATTCTAATTATGGAGACAATAAGCCAGTTGTGGGCAGAATTGCGTAGTATTAAATACCTAATGAAATCCATAAGAACAGTGTTCTACACCAGGCAGTGTTTTTCACCAAGGGACCCCTTCTGGAGGGGTGTTCAGAATGTGTGAGGACGCTCTTGGACAAGGAGGGGATATTGCTGGAAGTCAGTGGTGGAGGTGAGGATGCCGAGTGTCCTATAGCATACAGGGGAGGTCTGAACATGGGAAGGAGTCCCCCCTCAAAATGCTGTGGCTTTGATGAGAAACATGGAAGAAATTCCGAGAACTGCAGTGCTCTGACTTTGCTAAAGCTGAGTGTAAGATGTACTTGCTCCATTCTGTGAGTCAAACAAAGATTCTGTTCCCTAAAATGAAGGAAATGGTCTGCATCATAAAGTGCTTCAGTGATCAAAGTCAGTAAAGTGAAACATGTCGATCATTCTCCTGCCTAAAAGGGCAAATTCTTTTAGCATTGATTTAAAGCAGTAAGGAATCAAGACCCTTTCTTTAATGATGCTTTCTGATGGCTCTCCGTTTATATTGAGGTGAGGAGCTAAAATGTGGAGGCCCTGGACTCGAGAGTAGTTCATCTCAAAACAGTATTTCTATATTTAATGTTAATATTGCTTATGTTGTATGTGTTTTTATGTGACCCAAAGTATTTTCACATTTTAAAAAAATTAAATAGTTTTCATTTGAAAAATACTGAAAAACAAAATTAGATTTCTAAATACCTATTTTCTAGAACAGGCGGCATGCATTTAGTTGCCAAGAAGAATTTTTAGCACACTGAAGTCTTTAATAATAAAGGCCAAAAAGAATAAAAAAACAAAACAAAACAAAAAACCCAGCCACTTTTAAATTTCCTCTTTCTCTAAATATGCCTATACATTGTTTATTGAGAAATTAGATAAAATTTGATCAGTTGAAAAACAAATTGACCTAGGGTTCATTTCTAGGTGTATCTACAGTTATCACCCCCAAAATGTAAGGCCGAAATTTGTGTCTCCATATGTAGGCCAATGCTTGGCCCATTTGGATGGCCACTGTGCATTTAAAGAATAGATTTACATTTAAAATTATGTCAGGAATTATAAATAATTATGTTTTTATAAACATACTTGTAAATAAGTATAGAACTTGATTTCTAAAATTTAACTCTGTTTCTTAAAATGAGGGATCCTAAGTACTGTTATGTCTCACTTTAGAAAAACCTAAGAAATGCCAGAGGACTTGCTTTTAATGATAAGCTTTGTGTTACTTGCTTTAGAAAATACTTTTATTTTGACTCAAAAATTCACTCAAAATTACATTGTCAACATTGTTGTTTATATACACAACTTTTCTGTGAACAGCTACGTTATCGAGTACTCCATGTCAGAAGAACATTGTTATTCCTACCTGTTGTTTCTTCCTGAAGTTTCCTACAGAATTCAAGATCTAAGATATAAACACTATATTCATTATTTATAAGAGCAGCTACTGTTTTTTGGACACATTCTGTGTCTTAGGTTCTTTGCTAAGCATTCTAAGCGCATTCTCTCACTGTTCCTAACAAACCATTAGTTCCATTTTACAGATGAGAAAACTGACACTTAGGATATTTAGGTCCCTAATTTCCCTACTACTGTCTGTTCTGCTATAGTATTTGTAAATAATACCTTGCAAATACAGTTTTGAAGGACAAGATAAATGAACCTGTTGAGATATTAATCCCTTTATAAGAGAAAAGAAATACATTGCAGGTTTGCCTTGATTTTTACTTGCCTAGAGCTTTTGGTTTTTCTGATCACAAATGACTAAAAACTATGAAACTGAATGTGTTTGATAATTTTTTATTTTAAATTAGATACGTAACTTTCTTGAAGTCCAAAAGTAAGTGTGGAGAAGCTTGCTCAGTGAGGCAGAAGCAGCTTCATTTTGAGCAAACTTTCATAAGCGGTGGTAATAACTTGCTGAGAAGAATGGACACTGGCAGGCTGAATCCTTGGTTGCAAGCTGACACTTTGAGGGAATGTTCTTAGCAAAACACTCACTTCAACGGAAATTAGGTCAGCCTTCTGGAACATGTATCATGTATACCTGTCACCAGCAAGACCCAGTCCTTAAAGTGAACTGAGATCACAAGCCATGGTCCCTTCTGCTCTGTGTTGCAAAGGGCGCTCCAAACCAATAGTTCTACAAATATCTGAGCTTGGCAGAAACTCCCACAAAGCCAAAGCCAAGGCTCATATAGTTGCTGTGGGAATTGAATTCCTTAATACTCTGTTTATAGAATTTTGAAACAGCAAATGGATTTGGTCTGTTCTGAAAAACAATCCGTCCCATGGCTTGTTTGGAATATCATCTAGAGTCGCTATAGAAGGATGTAAGCGGACAACCCGGGTCTGATTAGGAAGCCAGTTTCACCAGTCTCTGTTTGTCCCATACCACCCAGCCAGGTCGGTTTTCTGCCTGACTCAAGGTATTATTTGCATTTCAAAGAAAGGCCACCTCCTACGGAAGCTAAGGAGTTGCTCAGTTGATATAGAAACTAGAGTAGTTAGCAAAATCCAGAGCTGGAGGAGTTAGCAAAATCTGGAGCAATCGCAGTTAAGACAGAGTGTTTGGTAAAACCAAAACAACGCAAATGAGTCATAACCCAGTGTCCTTTCAGTAATCATGTGGCATCATCCTGGTGGTTCCAGAGCCGTGTCAGCAAGTGTGAGTGTCGTACGGAGGAACTGGAGACTGTGCGTCTGTCAGTTGAGGAGCTTTGCGGCTCAATGAGTGTCACCCATTGAGAGTCTTGCGGATTGAAACGCCCACGTTCAGCAAGCAGTCAAATCTCTCTGTCCTCTGGGCTGAGTTACCTTCTCTGTGAAAGGAAATAACCTTCTTCACATGCTCTTGTTGGGTACACACACCTGTAGACCGCACTAAAAAATTGCTAATGAATATGTGAAATTGGTTGAAGAAAAAGATACGATTATTGAATGTGTGTGTAAGAATCTACGTGTGGACTCAAGAAGAATGAAAAGAATGGGAAAAAATCAGTATTTCCTCTCCGTGCCTCTTTGTCGTACGTGGGGTGAGGACCCACCACGTGGTCTACGCCGTCCAAATGGTGGAATTAAAAAGGTGAGAAAGATACAGTTCGCTCTCACTGAGCTCTCATTTGGTTGTGCGCGTGTGCACGTGTGTGTCTGTGCGTGACACACCCTTAAACAAAAGATAATCATACCCTGTGAGAGACGCCACAGAAGTTATTTTGAAACTCAGGAGAGGAACTCAAGAACGTAAAGAAGTTTTGTCTGTGAAGTAGGTTGTAAAACAAACTTTGGTTTTGAACCGTATCCCTAAGAAGGACGGGCCTGTTAACATAGGAAAGCCCAGAAGACTTGAGGGGCTGAAGAGGAGAGTGGCTATGGAAGACATCTACCGATGATTTCTTGCTGGAAGAATTAAAAGAAAAAAAAAACCCCAACTTTCATTATCACACCCTATTAAGCCAGGACCAGGAAACAATTTCTAATCAGCACTCCGATCTGGGCAGAGATTGTGCGGTCCTTTGTATCGGGCCTCGGATCCGTGTTCTCTATTCACACATGCTCACTTCCAGCTGTTGTCATTGAAATCCCACATAATCTTTCAAGGTCAAAGGGCAGTCACCCATGGCTGCTGCAGTTAAAAGGTTATGCTGATTTCTGTTGTCAAATATTGGCCCTTTTCTCTTCCAATCACTCCCATTCTACTTTTTTTAACAAGAAAAATCCAGCCTAGAATTGTATTACATGACTTTAAAGTCTTAAAAGTGTTTCTCCATTGTGCTAACATGACATGGCCTGAACAGTGTAATTCATTCTGTTATATTCACAAAGAATTTTCTGGTACTTCTAAAATACTTTGTGTTTGTGCTAAGCCAGCAAACTTCAAAGTATAGTGGCCCACACGTTTTGTGGCATGCTGTAGTATCTGCAGAAATGTGTAGTATAGAGTCTATAATTTAATAAATGCTGCAAATTATGGCATTGGTAATTAAGTAATTGCCGGATAAGAGAGCAAGAATTGTACGAAGCAAGTGACTTTTAAAAAGATGAAAGCTCTTCGTCTTTTGTGGTTCTAAACATTAAGTAATTTTATTATGTATTTGGAAAGCGACATCTACCTGTTTGTAATTTTCTTTTGCTTCTTGTAGCCTTGGACAGGAATGGCAAGGATTCTTTTAGAATACATTGCTTCAACTCATCGATGATTTCCTTTCCGTGCTTGGCGAACTAACATCAGCGTCTTAAAATTAGCACATGGCCCCTGGTCATCTTCCTTCCTTGTCATTGCACGCGTCCTCAGGTGGTTTATCAAGCAGGGCTCTCTGTAATGTTTCACAGCCATGTGAATTAAACCTAAAAACGAAGAACAGGCCAATGCACATGAAGGTTTTTTGCTGTTTTACGTCCATAATCCAGGGTAGCCTTCGGGTGGTCCAGTTTCATGTCTGTTTCAATTAAGGTAATCAGTTTCCAATGTATTCGGAGAATAAATTTCCTTATTTTTTCTCCAGTATGTGTAAGAGTTCATAAACAGAAACTGAAGCTGTTACAAAGAGTTTGATCTGTTTGTAGATTACCAGTTATTACTGTCCAAGTTTAGAGAAAACTTTGATTCAGAACAAAAAAACAATAAAGTTGCTTAAATAAACCCGTTAGTTCAAAACCAGGTTAATTAAAAAATCCTTTAAAAAAGTACTTGTAAGTCCATTAAGAAACAACAAAATTAATCTTAAAATATTTATAAAATGCTAATTGTATCATGCTAATGATACTGGAATTTACTTCTGGTAACATGAAGCAAATTAAAAAAAAATTTTTTTATGGTGCTCCAAAAAGCATTCTGTAAAGCAAGTGTTTCTCTGTTCTCGTACACAACTAATTTGTAATTGGGTCTACTTGCGAAGTACCTATTTCTGCTTATGCGAGCCCTTAGAAATGTATGATTCTAAATGTTTAGGGACAGTGGGGAAATTAATTTGTTGACATGACAAAACTATGAAAGAAAGGATATTTAGCCTAAAGGAGAGAAAATTAGGGGCCGAGGGACTATCATCAAATACTTGAAATGTAACAAAATAGAAGAGAGATTAGATTTATTCTGGCCTGTTCCAGAAGATAAAATTGAGGTAAAGAAGAGAAGTTACAGGAAGGCAAGCATATTAAAGGAATTATTATTTTTTAAATCAAACTTCATTACTTTATTAAAATCCTTTGTTACAACGATGATTACTGTTACTAGAAGATCTTTAAGATCTCTTCACTTCCATTTCATTCCATGTTGTTGTGCATTCAATGTTTCTAAACATGCAAATAAGTAAAAATCGTTTTTCATTTTTTATTTAGATGTTTTGCTATCTGTTAGACATCATCCTTTAATTAAGTGCTTAATCCTTGTAAACTCAAACTCATAAACCCTCTTTATGTGAAGCCACTGAGCAATCAAATTTAATGAAATACTACTCTTCCCTTATTAAGTGCAGAAATTGGTGAAAAGATGTGATAAGGCCTTTGGGTTAGACTGAATAAATCAAGTCTCTGGTATTATATGTGATGAATAAAGATGCAATAATGTTTATTATATGAAGAGAACTAAATGAACCTGTATTCTAATCCTAAATTCTGCCGCTAGCTGTGTGACTTTCATCAAGTCACTTAACCTCTCTGAGCATAAGCTTCCTTTTCTATAAAATCAGACTATGGCCAACTACACAGAGTTGCAGCAGGAATTAGAGTTAATATGTCCAAAGTGCACAGCACAGTGCCAAACACATAAATGCCAGAAAAAGAAAAGCTACACTTTTGATAGAAATTAGTACTATCTAGAGAGCTTCTGGGGGTAAATTTTTCAGATAGGTAGCCTGCCTTTATAGCACCTGTTACTGGCTTGATCCATTTTCCTAATGTAGATGTGTTAGAATGATTGCAAGTAAAGGTGTGGAGTGTCCTTGCGCCTCGCATGAAAGTGTGAATTTACTCAGAGTTCACATTCTGGGGTGCCTGGATGGCACAGCGGTTGAGCGTCTGCCTTCGGCTCAGGGCGTGATCCCGGCGTTATGGGATCGAGCCCCACATCGGGCTCCTCCGCTAGGAGCCTGCTTCTTCCTCTCCCGCTCCCCCTGCTTGTGTTCCCTCTCTCGCTGGCTGTCTCTATCTCTGTCGAATAAATAAATAAAATCTTAAAAAAAAAAAAAAAAAAAAGAGTTCACATTCTACTTTCCCCTCAGCACATTGGTACATAAGCCAAATGGGGAAGATAGGAAAGGGAGCAAAACAATCTCTCTGAAGAATGATGTTTGCCAAAAACAAATGGTATCCTTGTCAAGTTATTTGGGAAATCATGAGTTAAATAATATTAAGAAACTTTGGGGTGCCTGGGTGGCTCAGTCAGTTAAGGGTCTGCCTTCAGCTCAGGTCAGAGGATCGAGCCTGCGGCTGGGCTCCCTACTCAGCAGAGAATCTGCTTCTCCCTTTACCCCTCCTCCCTGCTTGTGTACTCTCTCTCTCAAATAAATAAATAAATAAATAAATAAATAAATAAATAAATAAATAAAATCTTTAAAAAAATTTAAAAATAACATTAAGAAACTGTATTTATTGCAGGAACTCTCAGAGGCTTTGACATGTAAATATTTTTTGTCCTTCTCCAAGGGTGGGTGTGATGGTGTTTTCTTAATTTATTTTACTATGGAAATCTTTATTTTACATATATTTGTGTCTTTGTTTTTATTTGCTTGTTGTGGGGCATTTAGGGGGACTATTGTACATCACGCATTTGGGGGAAGCACTGATACGAATTCTAATGTGGAGGCTAGAGCATATCAAAATTTGGAGACTAGCAAGTGGGACATCCTGGCTGCCACATATAGAGTATATATTTAGGTAGCATTGGAAATACACCTTAAATGCTGGAAAGGTGTATTAGAGGACAGATTTTGAAGGGCTTTAAATAGCTGGCAAAGAAATCTAAACTTAATTCTCAAAGAAATCATGAAAGACTCATGGCTTTTTTTTTATCAGACAAAAGACACCAACCATCCCTCCATTCTCTCCCTACTGTGTTAGTAGATTAACGTGGAGAGAAATGCCTAGCAGGCATCACAAATTTATGTGCCTACAGGGGCCTTACAGATCATTACATAAATGAAATGTAATAAAGAGTGTTGGGGAGTGTGGCACATTTTTAAGCTCATGTCCAGTTTAAAAACATCCATAGTTTTAAAAAAAATCAGTACTATGCCAGCCAAGCAAAATATATTGGCAGACTGGAATTGGTCTGTGGGCTGCTAATTCGTGACATTTTAGATTCTAAAGGGAAAGGTTGGCACTTATGTTGGTTAAGGTAAGTAGTAGGCTGCTGTAACAAAGAGAAAAAAATACAGTGGTTTAAAGTACAGTAAAATCTTTTTCTTTTTGGTAACTTTTCCAGATAGGCAGGCTAAGTTGGCAGGGTGGTTCTTCTTCACATTGTCATTCAGGGTCCTGCGCTTTCTCTGTCCTACTGTTCTGCTGTCCCATGGGCACTGTCTTTGTCTTCATGGTCGAAACTGTTCTAGTCCATAAAAAGAGGAAGAAGAGTGCCTAGGGCAGGAATTTCTTTTCAAGCAGGTCAGGTAGAAGTCGATTGTATCACTTCCCTTCACTCCTGAAAGAGGCTGGGACTTTTGGTCTTTGCTGTCAATCATGGATACGTATGGACAACCAGCAGACTGGGCACAGGACATTGCCATAGTCTCCAGAAAGATCTTTCCCAGAAAGATCTTATAAAAAGACCCAATTTCAGATTCATTACTGAAAATTTTGGTGTAAACATCTTTCTAAACTGGGAATGTCTTGCCCTCCCTCTCCCAACAATAAAGACCTTGCACTATGTTTTGCCGAATCCCCAGGGCCTAGGACTGTGCTTGTCACATAATAGGCATCCAGTAAATATTTGATGAATGAAAGCAGTAAACCAAATATTGACTTTATGGATATGGCGGAATAAACAAGCTAAAAACACAGATTAAGTACCTGTATTGAATAATAAATACCTGAGCAGAGCAGGGAAATTGGGGGCGACAAGAAAAGGAATCAGCAGTACTTAAGTCCCACGACACATACTTCTAAAATCTCTTCTTGACTCCTCCTCCTTTTCAGCTAAGACTTTGTTATTCCCATACTAGAGACCATTCCTTGATGTGTTGTGATAAACCAGGATGACAATTATAACCAATTATAAAGTACAGGTGCATTTATGACACCTCTTTTCACCTGAGAATCTCAGAACACCTCTTTCATATTATTAGTTGACAAATAACATTTCTTTGTTTTCCAAATTCTCGGACACAACTTTCTAGATATAGAAGTATTATAGCCATATCGCCAGTCCAGCAATGTATGTCAGTCTTTTAATGCTTACTGTAAGCAGACTACCGAACGAAATTCCACCATTGTAAAGATTAATCACACAAACAGAACATCTATGTTATTTTTATTGCTACTGCATTCTTTTTAGTATCTGTCCAAATTTTTGGCATTTGTTGTAATATTAGGAATTATTCTAAAAACAAATAATATCCCATTATCAATGAGTGACAGAATAAATAGTCAATGTACAGTCATTAAAAATGGGACCAAAATTTTAGAATGTGGCCTTAATGGACCACCCCATCTTTTAAAAACCTGTTTTCTAAGATATTGAAAATTAAGAGGACAGCAGTAAGGCATCCCTGGAGGTAAGCTACTAATAATTTCCATTGTGCTTTAGAAGGCTACTAAAGCCAGGGATCCCAAGTCACTCATCTGGATCACGAAATAAATATTTATTACACACCTTGACCAAGTGGTTGTGCTGGGCCCTGTGGACGGTGCGGGGTCGTGAGATAGAGCCGTGCCCTTGCCGGCTTTGTTGTAGGAGGGCAGGGCTAACACAGACAAACAAAGAGGTCCCACAGAAGGCAGACAGAGGTAGACGAGCAGAGCAGAAGTTCTACTCAACAGTGTTGACGGAGCACACCTAAAACGTATGGGCTGCGGGGAAAGGGAAAAGAGAAGGAGCCACGTTCCCTTTCCTCAGGTGGCGCATAAGCCGATGGGACGTTTGTGCAAGGAGAAATTAAAATTCCAAGGAGCAGTGTGATTAAGGTAGGCTTATCTTTAGAAGGATGAGCATGTGAATTCTGTGAGAGCAGCGCCCTCAGGACTTAACGCAGAGCCCGCACATCACAGGCCCTGTCCCGTACTTGTGGGAGGTAAGTGCACGAGAACAAGGGGCCCGTTTTCCTTTCGAGTAGCTCAGACACATAAGCACAGAAAGGCCTGGTCATTGGCTTGGCTCTTCCTGGCGATGGAACCTTATTTACCAAGGGGAGAATAGAATAGAGATGCATGCTTGCTTGCTTGCTTGCTTTTTTTTTTTTTTTTTTTTTTATGAAATGACCTGCGTGTTGCAGTTTGGCTGGATCCTCATAAGCCGGATGAGATTTGATCATTTAGAGCTGAGAGCTCTTTGCTCTCCCAACAAGGACAAACAAAAATACCATCGAGTGTGTCAGTGCGCCTCCTCGAATAGGCCCTCTGCTTCATGGACACTCAAACTGCCCCTCAAGGCCAACCCTCGGATGGTTTGTCCCAAGCTGTTACTTCCCCTCGACCTCTGAACAGTTCTGCAAGGTTACCTGTCTCTCTGCAAATCGAACTTTTTTCCTTCCCTGCTGTTTGAGAGGTAGATAGATGTTCAATCCGTTCGTGAGATGAGATTTGGTTCCCATATAATGGCATTTTCTGTAATAACTGCTGATATCATCGAGGTAAAGAGAACTGCTTTTCCTAACCACCCATAAAAGAATTTGGCTTTTTATGTTTCTGCCTCTCTTAGAAGGCCTCATCTCCCCACTGTGAGTACGATGGACTCCAGGGTATTGAAATCTGTACTCTAATTGGAAATTCATTGAACATGATTTCAATGAATGAACTTTTTTAGCCATTTTATATCAAATGAGAAAGGATCTGTTCCTCCTTTCAAACTACGATACAGTTGCTCTTGAATGGTAGCTCAGAACTGGAGAGACATCACCGTGAAATCTGGGTGTTCAGCCAAGGCATACTCAACAAAACTATGTTTTGCACTCATTTCTTTTCTTTTTTTTTTTTTTTAATATTTTATTTATTTATTTAACAGAGAGAGACAGCCAGCGAGAGAAGGAACACAAGCAGGGGGAGTGGGAGAGAAAGAAGCAGGCTCCCAGTGGAAGAGCCTGACGTGGGGCTCGATCCCAGAACTCCGGGATCACGGCCTGAGCTGAAGGCAGACGCTTAACGACTGAGCCACTCAGTCGCCCCTGCAATCATTTCTGAGAGGCTGTATTCAAAATGTAAATCTTGGGGCCTTTCAAGGATGTTTAATCAGCTTTCCAACTGAGGATCTTTTCATGTGAGCACTGAAGTTCAGAGTTACTGAAATTGACCTTTTTTTGGTTTTCTTTTCCATTTTTCTCTCTCATCTTGCAATAAAGTAGAACACCCAGATTAGTGTTATTTCCCTGAAAGTCATTTTTATGATTTGGTTTGTGTTAGCAAGAATGAAATATTAATCTGCTCAAGTTTGCTTAGTAATTACATTAGACGTGTCACTTTTTCCATCATTTCTTAAGTTTCATTTCTCATTGCTTTCTTCCTCTCGAGTTCACCAGTGGGTTTCCAAATAATTGGTGAAGGAACAAAACCAGTTTTGTAGTCCCTTAAAGTTACATGAAGTGTTTACATGTACCTTTCCCCGGGGACACATTACAGATGAGATGGTCACATCAGGACTTATGAAATCATTCTACTTTTTATTGTAATTTTTCTGATTATGGTACAGTTACATATAGTCCACCTTCTAAATTACATGCATTCTGCTAAAGTCAGCCTGAGGGAACAGGTTGCCCAGAGGACAAGAAGGATCCAATCATGATTTTTACAGTGACTTTGTTGGGATCACACAAGATCCTAATTTAAGCTTGGGACTAGACTCTTTTGGGGGGGGGGGGCTTATGTCCTTTAAATCATGCTGCCCTTTAATTCTGTCTTAGTCCACCAACATAGGAACCACAATCACAATAGGACAACCCCTCAGGCATTTCTCATCAGAGAACCTGATGTCACCTTCTTGATTGGGACCTCCATTCTAAATGGATTGTCTTTTCAGTCCTTGTCCTGTTTAGTCTGGAGGGACCATTTGGGTTGTTCACTTTAATAGTTTTTAGATGTACATTGGCTCCATTTGAGTTCAAACTGTATTGCTAGAGATGAGAGAGAAGGAGAAAGAGACAAAAATAAAGTTCTGTCAACATTTCTATAAAAAGGAAAATAAACATCCTTGAGCCCAAATTGGGTTGTGTTCCCTTAGAGACACCCCTGGAGTGCTTACTGCGTAACAGGCACTGTATTAGGACCTGGAGGCACAGAAGATGTTCTTTCTCAAAGGGCTCACAGCCTAATATGAGAAAAAGACAAAATTACAGTTCAGTGTGCTGGGTCCTAGATTAGACGTATACTCCATACACCTGGTCAGTATTGAAAAAAGACAAAAGAGTCTTTGCCAGCAGTGCAGGTAACCAAAGAAGGCTTTTGATAGAATGACATCAAAACTGAGTCCTAAAGGACGAGTAGGAAGTTGGCCAAGCAAAGAGCTGGAAGGACAGAGACATTCCAGGAAGAGCAAACAGTGTGGAGAGAGGAGTGAACCAGGACCATGGTGAAGCAGGTATGCCCTTAGGCCCATGGCGTAAGGCCGGAGAGGGAAAGAAGAGATTTAAAAGAAAAAAAAATTAATAAGCGGGAATGCCTGGATGCCTCAGTCAGCTGGGCATCTGCCTTCAGCTCAGGTCATAATCTCAGGGTGCTGGGATTGAGTCCTGCTTTGGGCTCCTTGCTCAGTGGGGAGCCTGCTTCTCCCTCTGCCTGCTTCTCCTTCAGTCTGCCACTTCCCCTGCTTGTGCTCTCTCTCTTTCGCTGACAAATAAATCTTAAAAAAAAAAAAAAAATGAGCATAGGGTGGAAAATAGAGGCTATGTCAAGGTGGTATGCCATGTGATGGAATTTGTACTGTTCCCCAAACTCTGTGGGGCTCTTGCAAGATTTCTGACAGGGCAGTGAGCTCTGAACACATTGGATTTATCTCGGATTCTCCAGCACCTCACTCTTTACTACCACAGGGCCTTTGCACACACTAATCCCACTGCGTGAAGAGCTCTTTCCTCCTCTTCTCCTGGCTCTCTCCTTAGTATCTTTCAAATGTCAGCTCTTAAGAGAAACCTTCACTGACCACTCTTTCTAAAGTGTTTCCTAATTATTTTCTTCATTTCATTTACACCATTTATAATTTTTAAATAATTCATTTGTTTTATGTGTAAATTCCCTGAAAGTGGGAACTGTATCTTGAACCCCTAGTGTAATGCCTGGCTCATGGTAGGTGCTCAATAAACATTTGTTGACTAAATGGCTAAGCCTTCAGACCTGTCTGTTAGTGAGACAGCTCCGGCTGTAGAGTAGGCAGTGGACTAAGGAGAAGCCAGGACTGAAAATAGAAAACATAGTTAGGAGGCTGCCCCATCAGAATGGTGAGAATTGGGAAGAGCCTGAGCCACAGACCTAGGGAGGGGGTCAAGGGGGGGGAATGGAGATGTGCTTGGAGTCAAGAAATAGTAAAAAATGGAGTCAGTGAGGATTAGCTGGATGTGGGTTTTTGTAAGAAGCAGGAGTTAGAGATGGCACCAAAACATAAAAAACAAGATGGTGGTGGATGGTTCAGTGAAGTAGGGAATTCCAGAGCATCAGAACAGGTTTTGGGAGGAGAAGAAAATGAGCTTGGCATTAGACATGTTGAGTCTGAGGATACCCATGGCTATCTGGGTAGAAATCCTGAGAATATTGAGAGAGCTCTTGGCAAAAGACAAAGATTTGAGAGTCATTGGCCTATAGAGTCGTCCATCCACTCATTCAACAAATACTCTCTTACTAACTGCTTTTCGCAGGCATTAAACACAGTGGTGAATGAAACAAACGTTATTCTAGTTTTCACAAATATCAGAGTCAAGACTGGTAACTGATACCGTGGAAGCAGAGGAAGTAACTAGGAAATTTGTGCAATTGAGCACAAACCCTGGAGAAACCACATCTAAGAGGTGGACAGAAGAGGAGGGGCAATCCAGAGGTGATACTGGAATGAATGCACGCAGGTGTTTCCCCCTCCCGAGTCCTTGCACCACACTAAACTTAGTTTTCAAATACAGTGTTTTTGGCGGTGCGATTGAAGTACATGTGTTCACATTCACTCTGTACAGAAATTCCTGTGAAGTTGTCCTTAAAGTAAGGGATTTCAAAGGTTGGAACTGAAGCAAGTATCGGCCCACAAGCAAGAGCCGCAGACAGCAATGAACAAGAGCTGGAATCAACCCCGAGTTTCCCATCAACTAGGCATTTCCTTGCTCTCGCTAGATGTGTTTTAAGTCGAACTTCATGAGTGCTGTGGTTGGATTTCCTTTGTAATAGTCTGTGGGATTAATGTGGTGTCAACGTCACAATAGAAAGAGATGTTAGAGTCGGTTTTGCCAAGACCACTTTAGAGAATTTTTATTTATTTGCTTATTTTTATTTCTTAGGTCTCTTTATCCAAGAGACAACGCCTCAGGCGCTTACCAAATTAAAGTCATCCAAAGACCTGGGCGGGGGTTGCTTTGAGAGGTGAAGTTTCTTAAGCACGTCTTCAAATGAAAGTTTGCCATTTTACTTTATAGAACAATTTATAGGGATGCCTGGGTGGCCCAGTCGGTTAAGCATCTGCCTTCGGCTCAGGTCTCAATCCCCAGGGTCCTGGGATCGAGTCCTGCATCCAGCTCCTTGCTCAGTGAGGAGCTTGTTTCTCCTTCTGCCTGCTGCTCTGCCTGTTTTTGCTCTCTCTGACAAATAAATAAAATCTTTTTAAAAAAGCAATTTATAGTTACTGCACGTTCTAAAAATTAGAGCGGTTTTATCTAAAGTATCATAGATTATATTTGATATAAAAATTAACTGAAAAAATAAATTCAGCAAAAAAAATCTTTCTTAATTCTAATGCAACCAGAAAAAGAATAATTTGTAGGTACCTTTATAATTCTCCAAAACATAGTGATTTTGTTGCATGTGTTTATTTGTGTGACATTTAATGAATCTATTGGTGTGTAAACTAAACCATAGGTAA
The DNA here is from genome assembly GCF_024610735.1 of Ursus americanus. NCBI lineage: Eukaryota > Metazoa > Chordata > Mammalia > Carnivora > Ursidae > Ursus > Ursus americanus. The sequence goes on from NC_142138.1 coordinate 17,709,944, forward strand.
ATTTGCCTCCCCTTAGTGGTGGGCAAAATCTGTTTTTTGTCAGTAACATAAATCCTATTTGTGGACTATTTGTTATATATTCAGATTGACCTGTTTTCTTTTGTTGCATTTCTTAAAAGTATGTTTCTTTTTTCAAAGAAGAGTTATTTTAAAAATCCCTTCGGCCAGCTTCTCCTTTGGCCCTACTTTTAAAGGAGGTGATTATGCTATAGACACGTCTCAACTAGATTTGATCTATCTGCGACTCAGAATCAGAAAACTTGAGAAGCAGAGAAGGAAACGACATATCCTAAATTACGTATTCCTTGCTATTTATAAGTTTTATGTTGCTTAATGTACCATAAAAATAAATAAGCAATTGATAAGAGATGTAATATCAGATATCTTAAAGGAATTAAGTATATCCAGCAAAAATAAAGCACATGCAACATTCAAAGATTGCCATGTCGAATCATTGGTTTATTTTTTCTCAGAAAAAAAAGAGAAAGAAAAGACTCAACCCACCCACTCACAAAAAAACCCTCTTGTTCTCAAAACAAATCTAAATTTTTATCTGTGCTCAGAAGAATTTGTTTTCATGTTTCGAGGGTTGGGGCTTGCTTTTTCTGGTTTGGCTTTTTCAAGATTCACCCTGTGGTGCCTCTGAAAATGAAGAGAACATCTTTAAACCTTGTTTGATTTGAATGGATGGATTAGCTAATGCTGATCAGATGTTTCTTTAGAGAATACTGTTGAAAACCTGTTACGGAATTTAGGTACCCGGCTGATTCCTAGGTAGGCAGGCTGTTTTCAGCCCAGCTGTTAAGGTCTCGGAGGTCAGCCAAGGTAACCATTTATTTTAAATCTTCTTTTGTTTCAGATTTCCTGTTGAGTTGTGTGTTGTTTTTTTTTAAACCATTTCAGAAATCACCCAGTTGTGTCATAGCTTTCCATAGCCCCCAGATTCAAACCAGAAAACCAGCTATGTAACGAAATGACTGTCCCCTCCCACGTCAACTCTAATACAGCAGAGTTTGAAATTAGACATTGCCCTTTTTAATCACAATGAAACTAATATTTAGAATTCTGTTGTGCGATGTCCTCTAGTTATGACGCTGTTTCTTTTGTTTTTGTTTCCCCAGGACATTTGGGCTTCCAGGACAGTTTTGTCACATCAGGTGTTTTTAGTGTGACTGAGCTCGTAAGAGTGTCACAGAGTAAGTATAATTTTGCTTTGATTTGGTACAGATTTGCCTTGGGTTTGTGCTGTCTGCCTAGGCCTCCGAGAGACATAAATAGCTTTCAGAAACCCTTCTCCATTCACCCATTGGAAGAATTTCGCCACGCAGTTTATTTGACAGCCAAGAATTTAAATCAGGAAAAATTAAATATCATTTTAATGTGAGACACAGGGAAAGAACTGAAATCCTGACTGTCTCACATATTCCCTACTTTCTAGTGTGAACCTGGTTGAAAAAATTTCTGAGGCTTCCCTGGTTTCTAAGAAATTCTGCATTTTAAAAAAATTTGTTTTTGACCTTTAAAGAATGCTAATGCCCTCCGCCTGAGTGACATGGCATAGCATGATCATTACCAGCTTGTCAATAATCACCAACAACAGTGAATTAAGAGTACCTGTCACCACCCTGTTGCATTGATCAAAGGGGTCATTGATTGTATTTTTGCGATGACATAATCCAGACAGTCCAAGGAGAACATATAGGTTTCTCCCCTCCTCTCTCCCTCAGTCTGTCTCTCTCTTTCTCTTTGCCTCTCTCTCTCTCACACACACACACACAGTCTTGCCTTCCCTCAAAAACATCTCTTTTTTAAAAAATTTAAATGCATACCTACAATGACGATAGTGTTGTGGGTGCCAACAAGAGGAAAATATAAATAGCAAATATTAAAATTTTACTCTTTATTCTCCTCCTACTTCAAAAGACTACTTGTAGATAAACTTTACATTGTTAACATTGGTTTCAAGCTGCATCAAATCCTTTGTGGAATGAGGTGGAGTAAAAATAAATATTTTCATTTCAAGTTCATACCCCCCATTCACTGCATTACAGTCTCGCAGGATTGACTGAGTACCACCAGTCCATCTCTGACACGAAGTTGGGTCAAGCAAGCCAAGCCATCCCAATCTCACAGGCTCAGAGTCTGTCTGTTCTTATTTCTTAAAGCTGGAAGACTATTAAGTATCCAGAAAGTGGGATATAAGATGGGAGCAGAGGATCTGGAATCTGAGGGATAGACAAAAAAAATCCAGCGACTGTTGAGCATTCACTGTCTGCCAGATGCTATGCTGTGTTTTCATGTATGTTGCATAAATTAATTTTTGCAATAAACTTGTCAGATAAATAATTACTCTCATTTTTACAAATGAGTTAAATTGTGGGTCTATTTAAGTCATTTACCCAAAGTCAAACAGTGCGTAAATAGTTAAAGCTAAGTCTGTGAATGCTAGAATGTGTACTCTTACACGGGCACAAGGGGACTCGAAGAAATGGACAAGGTGGCACGAGACAGGGAAACTAGGGGGAAGTAGCTATGAGAATGGGCATTCTGGGAGGTGGGACCCTTGGTTGATGCTGGGGTGTTCTAGTGTAGGGAGGTGGAACCCTAAGGGTTGAGGCATTAGGAGCAGGATGGTGTGAGTTGGAATGGAGAAGTGGCTGCCATGTTATTAAGTGTGCTTAGAGTACCAACCAGTGAAGAAGAGACGAGATGGCCTTGTCCCAGCCCCAGGATATATGTTGCCTGCCCTCGCACAGCTAGCTAGCCAGGCATTTGCTATGGACAAATAATGCATTCATCGATTAAAAAATTTTTTTTCACTTTGTAAGACTTTTAAAAAGGATCGCTATCCCACATCTTTCTTGTCGTTTTAATAATAGTAATATGATGTAGATGATACATAGATATATATATATATATATATAAGTGTCATAATGGCATTACAAGGAAATACATTCATTGAGCCCTTACTAAACATAGCCTTAAAGAGTGAAGGGAAGATCCTTTTAGCTCTAAGATTGGAGCACCAGACCTTTTTATTCTCCCCTGGCTGCTGTACTGCTTTTATTTTGTCCTCACGACCGTCGGTGCTCCAAGGCCTGGGTGTTTTAGAGAGAAGGCCCACGCTGTACAGGACCATCCCCAGAATCATGTCCCTCTTCCACTTTCCCTATGTCCCTTTAAGATCTTGTATCCCAAGGCCTATCAGTTCCAAGCTAGATTAGACCTCCATTCAGTCTACATAGCATGGTTGCCAAGCGAATTCTAAACCTGCCTTCAAGACTGCCAGAGGGTATGGACAGACCACAGATTGAATTTGCAGAGGGACCTGGTTTTGTTTCCTGTCCCCATTTAGGGGTTCTGTTGCTGATGCCTGGCATCGTGAGTGTCCTTCGGGTCTTGAATGCTTTTCGATTCTGCACACTGCTGTGTAATCGCTGTAGGACTCACTCACACATGGCCTCGTGCTGACTAAAACTGTTTGGCAAGAGTGGGACTGGGTTGTGTCAGCTAAATCATGGCTTCAAGCCAAACTGCTGTCCAGAGCCCCTCTCCCTCTTGCAGATCTTTAATCCAGGTTTGTCAGGGTACGTGTCACAAGACCACCTTGGCTGCCAGGGTAAGGATCCATCCCCCAGCTCAGTTCTCCGCACTCACACACCTTTCCGAAAGACTGAACACTCAAGCCACAGGAGGAGTCAAAATCCTTAACCATTTCTTACAGCCCTGCCCCCTTCCCCAAGTTGGAAGAGCTAAGTGTCCATGTTAGAGGCGCAGTGGACACTTTTTACAAATGAGTGGGGTTGGAGGGTGCATTGTGCAACCTGGAAGTAGAAATAAGCTCACTGGCACATAAATTGATTAAATGTATAATGTTAGCCCTGTTAGGAGCACAATACTAATATGAAAAATTATAGTAGCTAGCATTTATCAAGCATACAGTATGTATCAGGCACTGTGCTAGGCACTTTCTAAACATAATCTCTTTCAGTCCTCCCACAGTTGCTGTTATTGTCCTTTTTGCAGATGAAGGAGACTGTGATGCTCAAAGAGGTTAAGAAACTTGCTCTTTTTACTTTGCTGTGCTCAGCTAGCTGACTGCAGGCATTTTTGTCATGACCTCTCCTATAACTGCATTACAGAGCTAAACAGAATCCAGAGTTTCTGTGCTTTAATTAAAAATCATTTCTTGTTAGAGTTGATAAACTTTTAGATTATTAATCTTTTGCATTAAAAAAAGGTTAAAGCTATTTTCATATAAATCAAAACAACTAAAATACTTAATTAAATGTTTTCCCCCTGGATTTGTCTTCAGTTATGATTTTTTTTTAAATGCATCGGCTTTATGTTTTAGAGCAATTTTAGGTTCTCAGTGGTAGGTTAACAGAAAGTGCAGAATTGTAATAGTACCCCTCCCCCCCAATACAGTTTCCTCTACTTATTAACATCTTTTGTTAATGTGGTATATTTGTTACAAGGAAGGAACCGATATTGACACATGATTGTTAACCGGTCCACAGTTTACATTAGGGTTCATCCTTTCTGTTGTAGATTCTGTGCGTTGACAAATGTATCCATTATTGCAGTGCCTACAGGACAGGCTCACTTCCTGAAAAATCACCTTCACAGCAGCCCGTCATCTGCCCACTCCCCCAAATTATCACTCTTTCAATGAAGAGGTCAGCCTTTATCTGGATGTTTTTAATGGCCTCAGTGTCTTTGAATTTCTTCCACTCTGTTGCACATTTCTTCTTAACCCCCTCTTATTTCTCTCAGCCCCACCCAGTTCCCCCAGTCACACTTATGACCACATATATGGCCTGGAAATGTCAAACTAACGGTGGCCGTAGTTTGAGCATTTTCCCTCTTCCTGAATCTTTATATGCAATTTGAAAATTTGCTAATGTAAATATTTACTTTCCTCGGGTTTCCAGTTAGTTTCTGTTTTTCGTTTTCCTCCTTTTAAATTTAATAGAGGAGGGAGGTGCGATTTCAGCATTTCCTCCTGAGGATTCACCGAAATAACTATGTGCTAAGTTTGTTGTTTATAATCGTGTTGCTACAGGGTGGCAATGGCAGAGAAGCTCAAGAGAAAGCTGCTGGCTTAGCTTCACACGTTCAGAGGTGAGGGTCAGACGGCGAGGTTGCTTGACATTAAATTATACTGATCAGATGCATGGAGCAGTAGAATCAGGGGCTCCCGCAGCCGTCTCTCACTAATTCCCCTCTCACCCTTGCCTCTTGCCTACCTACCTTTTCTTTCTTTCTTTCTTTTTTTTTTTTTTTTTTGCATTATCTAGAGTCCGCAAAAGGCAGGAAAGCGAGGTCTGGTTCTCTTCCACGCAAAGAAAGCCCCGTAGCCTGAGAGCAGATGTCTGTTCGCGGTTCTCCTACCTTCCCTCCCCCTGTGACAGGGCCATCTGAAAGTCGTTCTAGTTATTTATTACTTTGTTCCAGGAGAGGGTCGGGAAGGGGGAATACAGACCACTAGACACTGCGCCAGAGGGAAAGAGAGGTCTTCTCTGCTCTGGGGGAGGGGGTTCCCAAGTGCTAACAGTGCGGCTGGGAATCACTGACGCTGTGTTCGCATAATACTGTGAGGAAAAAGACAGGAACCATCTGTTGAAATGGTTCTTACGTGATGCTGCATTTTCAAACAAAGCCTTCAGAAGCATTTTCAGATGGGTCTCTTTCCCATGAAGCCGCCACAAAGAGAGCCCACTCGACTAGCTGCTGAATGACCCCACTTGGACGGTCGTCTCCGTCCTCACCCACGCCTGTTTATTTTGCACCGGTGGGTGTTTTCCTCAAAGTGTGTGCTTTGAGGCTGTCAAATAGCCTTCCTGGGATGAACCCAGAAAATCCTCCCGAAAAATCCACTGCTTCTGCCCATTTCCTTCTAAAGTGCTGACTGTTTTACTTGAAGTTGGTGGGGTGACTCTGAAACTTTAAATACTTCACTGGGAAAGAGGAAAACCGCAAATACACACAGGCCATTGAGGCCATTGTGACTCTGGCCTGGCGGGTTCTAATTTTCTAGCAGCGGTTTGTACACCCGAGCGGGCTGCAAGGGTTAAGTAAACTTCGTGGCTAGGGATGACTTCATGGCCCTGGAATTTGGAAAAGCCAGGGTTCCCAGCGCTCTGTGGCCAGCCTCTGCGTCTTTGGGTGTAAAAACCACTGTCAGTTACCCAGACGGAATTTTTGGTTCCTGTTGCCCTGCTGCAGAATCTATTAAATCCAGCAGCTGAACGGTCCTGGCTCGGCCACAGAGCTGGGCTGCTGGGTGGCTACAGGATTCCCGAGCTGTTTGTCAATGGAGGGGGGAGTGAAGGGAGCCGGGCGGCCGCCTCAGCCTGGCATGCGGTGGCACCCTAGTGGCTGTTTTCTGCCTTCCACATGTGCTCTCTTCCTGTATTTTCACACAGGAATCATCGTTAGGATCCAAACTGCAGTTCATTTTTCAACTTCTTTTTGAAGTCTCTAGGCCCTTTGTGGGACTTTGAGTGCCCATCTCCATGCACTTGGGTTCTCTGGCCAGTGATACAGTAAGAACCGCTGGCGACAGTCTACCCTGACGTGTTGGAGCGAGGACAGCAGAATTAACTCGGCTCCAAGGTACAATAGGAAAATGAAGCTCTTTGATAGGAACAAGCCCAAACTTGGAAATTGCAAAACGTTCTTGCAAAGACGGACTCATGAGGAAATTGGTAGAGGGTGAGGGATGCCAGACGTCCAGTCCTTTGGGGCGCGATTGAAAGGAGTCGCAGGATTTTTAGATCTTGGTTAAAAGAGAGAAGATCTGAAACTTTCTTTTCTAAACAAGCGGCCTGTTCCGGCTCCTCTGTGAAGTAACACGAGAGCTGTGATCGTTGCGTGGAAATTAATTGTAAAATTAATATTCTTAAGCAAGCTCTTCTTTCGAAAGAAACCATTTGGGCTCGAGCATTAAAGGAAGAAACAAAAAGATTATAATAAAAAATAGACTGCAGCCCTCACATGAACAGTGGCTGTGACCTTGCCTTTTGTTTGCTGTTACACAATTCAATGGCAGTCCACTCAAACTATGCTCTCGATCAATATCCTATTAAAGCAGCACAAAAAGTCTCCATAAACTTAGTGGTTAGCTATGTTTATAAATGGAACTCGGCATAATTAGATGGTCAATAGCAGGCTCTACTAGTAATTTTAAAATGAACATCACACATTTTCTGTCTGTAGAAGTCAATGGCACCTCTTCCAGATTGAGGGTATGGTGTGCTGCAGACAAAAGAGCGGGAGACCCTCTAAAAAAATCATAATGCCTGTCTCTAAAATGCAGTTTTTAAAGAAAATCTGTTGAGTTATGGACTAGAAAAATACTGATTGGCCCTATCATTTTTTTCCCATTTTGCCTGCCTAAGCCACCTTATTCTGAATACATTATGACATCGCAAATGTTTCCTAGTTTTAATCAGCCCCTCGTAGATAAAATAAGAAATACTGCCATACTCTTAGGAAGAAAAATGTCAGTCTGGCTGGCTTAATTGAGTGGGTTTCCTCTACTATAATTCAATAAATTTTCAAAATAAATACTGAAATTGAATTAGATTAGAAAGATGTTTTGTTGTGTAGTTTTCTTTTCTTTTAATTTTCCTGACATATTTGGGGTGACGATTTGGACAGTAAAGCCGGCGGCTAACGGAATGGACTGGCAGTAATAGAAATTTTCACCGAACTGCTCTTTCTTCTGAATCCCAGAAATTAAAACTCTGGTGACAAGAGGCGTATGACATCAGCAGATCCACTAGCCAACTCGATGCTTGAAAGTCCCGTTTTTCCTGTTACACTCTTCTTCCTACAACCTTCCTGGTTAGAGTCGGTAGAGAGAGTTCTCATGGCAGCTTCTGGGGCGGGGGGTGGGGGGTCCGGCAGGCTTTTGTTTTCTCTTCTTAGCTGAAGCTCTTGTTAAATTGAGCAGACCATGAGCATTCTTATTTTAAAGATTTGACTCAGAGAGAAACAAAGCCCGTAGCACCTTGATGTCCATACTAATTTGTTATCATGATCTCTATTCATATATTCATCTATTTCTAATCTTTTCTAGCTAATTCATGGGTTATGCGTCCTAAGAGTAATACATTCTATAAAATTCATATCATACCATGGTGGCATGGTATCATAGTCCAGGATATAGAATTGGGGATCTGGCTCTGCCACTCACCAACTGTTTGACTTTAGGCAATCCTGAACCCCTCCCAGCTATGTTCTTCTCATAGATAGCAATCATTTGTTCAGTCAACAGATATTTATTAAATACCAACTATGTGCTGGGCCTGCATCAGAATGCTGGAAATAGTAATAGCTTTCAGGAGTGTTTTGAGGATTAAGTGAGAGAATGGCAAGTGTCTAGCATATAGTTGATGCTCAACAATGGTCACCACCATGCTCATTATTGAACCAAGCCTCTGTCCCTTGTGTTTCATTCTGTGTTCAGAGCTGATCCTTGAGGTGGCCACACTATCAGCAAATTTATTAAGAACGTGTGTGTATGTGTCTGTACATACTCTGTGTGCATGTATAAATTAAGGACTAATTTGAGATTCGAGTTCTAAAAGTCAATTTGTTAGAAGGACCATTCTCGTGGCCCCTTCAAAGTTAATAATTCTGATGGAATAAGAGCATGCCAATACTAGACCTAATTCATCTACTTTAAGAAACCAGAAAATTCTTACTCCTCAACTTTTCAACCAAAGCCTATACGTCTGCATGATTCTGGAAACTTCTCTTCCAGAGCATCTAATGGATAGCAAGGTGTTTTAAAATTTTGCAATCAAACACTGACACATTAACAACTTTTTAAGTGGATAGCCACACTTCGATTATTTTTATCAGAGTTCTTTAAAGTAGTACTTAGTTCTATACTATTTGAATTTTGCTTTCTTTTATATTATGGACATAAAAATTCCCTGTGAGTAGCAGGGGCATGCTAGAGGTCATTACCAGCAATGTGGTTTTTAGGAAACTTTTATTTATGCACTCATAAGCCTCATTTTTTTTAAGGGCAGATATTCCTATGCAATGGGTAACGTTAGAAAACTAAAAGGTATTTTTGGAATTTCCAGAAGCCTGACAGAAATTCAATATTACTCCCACAATAAGACCACAAATATTATTGAGATTTGGGCTGGTCATCATCCTAGCTAACTCTTGCTGATTAGAAGGACTGCTGTTGGTGACACGGTAGCCATGTCCAGGATGAGATCAGTAGAGTCGACACTCAGCCAAGCCACATGTTAAGCCCCATACGAGAACGGAGTTAATGCAGCATGTGATGATAGGAGTACATATTAACACCCAGGATCTTTCAGTGAATGGAGAGGGGAAAAACAAAACAGTTCTTAGTGAAAATACTGAGACTTATTAGGACAAATCCAGACAGCTGGACTTGTAGGTTGTTGGGATGAGACTCTGCTGATACAATTTGGTCTCCTAACAGCTGATGGTCAGATAGTCCCAGCACACTCTTGGTGAAGGGGTTTATGTTGAGAAGCCCTCCGCTGGTTTATAGATCACTGTGGTAAAAAGATGTCTCAGGCCGTCAGATCCATCCCGTCAGGGAAGACTTAACCCCATGGCCGAGGCTGTGTCAGGTACTAAACGGGTACCATATTTGACCTCAACCAAAAGCTAAGATGAGATGATACACTCTAAAATGCAGAAAATCCATTTCAGTCCCCAAGGCAGAAGCCACCAATGCAGGAGATCGGGCAGCATTGCCGACCCCCCCGTGGATGGCTCTGCTCCACCGAGGGTCAGGCCCTCCACCCAGGGAAGCGCTGGCTGGCATTCCAACTCTAAAGACCTGAAAGTACAAGGAAGGGAGAGGGAAGACGACAGATAGAAGTTTTCCCACGTCACGGATAGGTGACAGCTATTTTTCTCTATAAATCTTGTTGAATCCATCCCTGTAGTAATTGATGATGAAGGAAAGACAGGGAGACTGGAAATGTGAGTTTCACCTCTGTTTCTTTGGCCTGGTGTCTGGAGATGCTCGGGTTCAAATCCTTGCTCTGTCACTTACCTAACTGTGTGATCTTGAGCATGCTACTTAACCTTGCAGCTCAGTTTCCCATTTGTAGATGAGAAGAAACACATACAAGTTCTGTGGGGGTATTGCAAGGATGAACTGAGATAATTCAGGTAAAACAAATAGCACATCAGCCTGACACATAATAAATGATCAATAAATATTAGTTCTTAGCTGTTTTTCATTAACAAGCTCATATAATTTTAGTTCAGTTCAGTAAACATTTGTTGCACGTGTAATATACAAAGCATGTCACACTGTGTGCTGAGAATACAGAGCTAAGTAGAAACGGTTCCTTCCTTTATAGAGTAGATATCTAAGTTTCTTGAGATCCGAGACTGAGCTCTCTTCGTGGCAATGAAATGCCCAAATACACTTACTTCACAAACTGCATTCACAGTTATTATCAAAGGTAAACCATCTTCAAGATTCAGAGTGGGGAGGAAGAGTGTATCCGTGGACTGTTCTTATTTTAATAAAAAGAAAACATTTTTTCAGAAATAACAATTTCTGTATTCACCTCCTCCTACCCCTTCTGGTACCACAAACCCACATATTTCTTAACTCGTGTCCACAAATGTGAATGTGTGAAAATGGTGCTCTGTCTGCATTAGCAGTTGCTGTTGATGGGGTTAAAACATTGTGCTGGGTTTTGGCACCTAATACTACATTTCATAAAAAGCATTGCTTAAATCTCATAATAGCAGGGAAGTTCATTTCCACATAGAGGGAAATCCTCGTCTTGGTCCAGCACCTTTCTTTTATGTTCCATTTTGGAAAACCATACTCCTAGCCTGCACTGGGTCAGACTTTTCAGAAAGGAAGGTAGAGAAAGGAGATCAGCACGCGGTTTACAGACCAGAAATCTGCTTGGCAAAGGAGTTGCTGAAGACTGTGGCGTAGAAGCTGCAGAGAAAGTACCTTTATGATTGATTTCCATTCAAGTCAGACTGACTGCAGTGTGGTCATTTTTCTAACCCGTAACTGCTCACACTGCAGCAGGGCTGCTATCTGCAGGGTGTCTGAATTATAGCAGTGTATGTCCGTGTTACCTCTTACACAAATTACTTACACTGGTTTCTTTTTCCATGCAAATTCATCAGTTTTACAGCCCCTCATAGCCACAGTCAGGAAACTCTGGCCAACAGCACAAATTGATAAAATGAGTTAATTTTACTATACTTATTTTTTTTCTTCCTAAAAGCCCTCTCTCATAGGCAGTGTTCAGGAAGCATATTACGGTAAAAGGAAGATAACAAAGGAGTTGAATTTTCTTGCCATAAATTACTTTCCAAGTTAATTCCCTTTAACGATGATTCCAGATTTGCTTGAGTTTTCATAGCATTGTGCGTTTTACAACTGTGCCTTTGATAGAAAGAAGACCAAGTATTTTCCCATGTTCACTCCTTTTGTGCCAGTGACATGGACTTTCTTATGAGATCTTTGCCACCAGAATGCAAAACAACACTAAATTGTGCTGGGCCCCTAGAACTGTGTGCTTGTTGTTGGATTTTTTTTTTCCCCTAAGCCTGAAAGTACAAGTTCCCAAAGTCTCAGTGAGTGCATTAGATTACATAATCTGGAGGGAAATATACTTCTCTTATTTTTTCATAGTTATTTTATAAATTGAAAATGAAGCAGTAAATCCCAGTCATCTTTTTTGAGGGTTACCTATTGGCCATGCAGCCATATTTCTTAGTTGCCGTGGAAATTTGAGGAAGGGACAGCTATGATTGTTAATCTCTAAAACGGAAGACCCTCGAGGGCAGGGGGCGTTATACATCTTGTCCGCTGTGGGACCTCAAGCATCTGGAGCAGCACCTGGCACATGAAAAGTGCTCCGTGAATATTTGTTGAATTCCACCGGATGTAGCATCTCAGAGAATCTGTGCCATTACTGGTAGGCTGGCCACACTAGTCATTCAGTTAATGCTCCCCACTGATTGCTGTTGAACAAGTTGTAAACTCAGTGCACTGTCATCTCCCAGGCTGAGTAGCTTGAAATTTTGGACAGATTTTTTTTTTTTCCATCACCCTCTCTTTCCAACCACACAAGCCCGAGCAGATTGTCTCTGGTGGATGGCAGAAGTTCAATAACCACAACCTTATCCAACTACTAATGTGTACAGAAGAGCAGGTCATTAAGAGGGTTGGCTACTAAAGTAACCCCTTTCTTCCAATAGCCTGCATTACTATAATGATGCCTTAATAGCAAACCATCTATTAAGAAATGACACAAAGACTGCATTCTACTCATGACAGGAAAGAAGGGAGCGGGGGGACAAATGGCTTAGAAATCACGTCCAATGAGACAATGCCCCATCCTTTGAGAAAAACTCCTCCGTGGAACAAAATCCACAGGAACTTCAGGTGTGACTCACTGCAGGACTGCTTAAGAAAGGTGAGGCACCAGTCCTCAGTACTCATGTATGTTTGTAGATTTCTGGGTTTCATTTGGAATTGCATAAAGTTGGGAGGGGGTGGAGGGCAAACAGAGAGGGTGATTACTGATTCTCCTTAATTCAGAGCATATTTATTGATCAATCAGCTATTGTGTTGTATTGATCGTCATACAAAACTCTGCAGAGCTGTTTAGGAACACACAAAAGGCTGTCGGATCTGGAGGATTAAAGGTCATCTGGTATGATCCTCTGACTTTGTGGCCTAGGGCCGTTACTTTGCCTCTTGGTGCCTCAATTCCTTCCTAGTAGTGTGGTGAGGATTAAATGAAAAGATGTGTTTAGAGGGCTCAGGCCAGCATCTGGCCCATAAATGATGCTTAATAAACATTAGTCCTTGTTATTGTGGTGGTAATGGTCCTGGCAGTGGTGGTAAGTTTGCGTTTTTATCACAACTATTAAGGGAATTTTGAGGTCCAAAGAGTTTAAATGATGTCAGCTACACAGGGAGTTATTGGCAAGGCTGAAACCCTAGATGGTCACACCCAGGCCCACACCAGCATTTCTTCTATACCCTGAGATGTCTGTCTTTACAGTCCTCAAAATGTTTTCAATCTAGTGGGGGGAGAAAATGTCATGGGTGAGATCATTTAAGAACGATAGAGCCTAGGGTCAAGTACAAGTGGAACAAAATCAGGTTTCACAATATATGGAAGAGACAGGAAGTGTTGTGGTTGGTCCAGTCCTTCCTTAACATCCCCACCTTTGATTGGCAGTGGCTACATCATCTCTGTAACACATCGGCAGGCTGTTAGTCTTTGGCTTCAGAAGCCCAGCATGACATCCTGGGCAGACTTTGTTCAAGTCATTTAACCCTTGACAACGTTTAGTTTCCTCATTTGCAAAAAGGACTTACTACCATTATTAGCTAAGAAGCACCTAGGGTTATATACATCTTATCGATATTTTATATTTGTTAGGATAGTATGACCTGTTTCCTTGTGTATGCCCTTTCATAGTGCACAACGGGACACAGATCTTTTGTACCCATTTACCAAGGTGACAGATATCCACTGTAAAAATTCTGTCTTCTTCCTTGACAGCATGGTTAAGGCGTCCCTTCCGTCTTGCGAGGACTCCTGCATCAACCTACCAGCTGATTTCCCCACCTTAGTCCCTTTTGGTACATTCTGTAGGCTGTTGTCATATTAATGTTGCTCAGATTCAACAGTGATCACTTCCCTACTCAGAAACTGTCATGGATCCCACAGATCACTAACTTTACTTTCTGCCACCAAACTTATGCATATACTCTGTCATTTGCCTAGAAACCCTCTTATTCTTCTCTGCCCCTTTAAATCCTCCCAAACTTGAAGCTTTAGCTTTAGTGCCCAACTCCTCCTGGAATCAAATGTTTTTCTGATCCCACCAGCCAATATGATTTCTCATTCCTTTGAACTTTTCTAACACATCCTCTGCATTTCTCCTATGAGATTGAACACATTCAGCATTGAATTAGATATCCAAGTATTATTTTATCCTTCCACTCTGTAGTAAACGTTGTGAGACAGAGACACTGTGTATCTTTTTACCATCTGAAGTTTAAGGCAAATATTGTATACAAGAGGCAGGGTAGTAAGATAAGAAAAGCAACAGGTTTTGGGGTGAGACACCTTGGCTTTTAATCCTGGCCCTTCCTCTTTCTTGCCTTTCTGCAGTCCATGGCAAGCTCGTTAACCTCATTTTGGGGCTGGTTAGTTTTTCTAATTTAGAAGAGGTACTTTCCTAAAGAGGTTGTTTTGAGGATGAAGTTAGGTATAAAAAATAAAATGCTCCATCGGTACTCAGGAAAACCTGCTGAAAGCCCACCTTTCTTAGATACCTCTCTAAGGCTCTTCCTGTTCTCCAGACAGAGGTCCTGAGAATACCCGGCCCATTGTGGGGACACTCGGCAGCGACCCCTCCCCACAGGCATGAGGCTTTCTCTTTAACTGTCACAGTATCAGCGACTCCGATTCCATTCCAATCGGCTGACCTTCATACGATGCTTACACACAGACAGTACTGGGGAATGTTTCCTGATGGGACTTTTTCGAAGAATGCGGAGTTTGGGTCAGGGCTTTATTAGGATTACTTAACCCAGCTTGTGAAACCCATCCTCATTTCAGAAATGTAATGATGTTATAAAATTGAAGGCGCGCATAGTCGGTTTGCCAAGCCCTGAAGTTACACACTGTAACTGCAATAGACACTTTGAGAAAGTATCACAATGCTGCCAGCCCACCCGAGAAGCGTTTTGCTAGGTTACAAACCCGGTGTGCTGAGTGCTTCACAGGAAGTAAATACACGGGCAAGTGAAGGAACATTTCTGTGGGTTGGTTATTTTTTAATCTCACTGAGAGGTGTGCATGCTGTATTTATACTGTATTTTCCTTTCTTCGCCTATTCTGGCTCATTTGACATTTTAATAAGACAATCAACACAGAAGACATTTTCCGTGGTATGTGGTCAATAGAATGTGAGGCGTGAGTGCAGCTGGGCAGAGGGCCCCAGGCTTCTCCTCTCAGTCCAGCCACGCCGTTCACTCACGTCTGGCTTTATCTTTCCTTCTGAGGGTGGGAGTGAGGCTTGCACACTCCATCGGTGCTCAGGAATGAAGCAGGTGTGCCATTCAGCCGAGGCCTGAACCCCATCCCAGAACTTAGAAGGGAAATCTAAATCCAGACCCTCAACACCAGTCAGCCTCATCCCTCTTCTTTTTTTTTTTTTTAAGATTTTATTTATTTATTTATTTATTTATTTATTTTTAAGATTTTGTTTATTTAGTCGACAGAGATAGAGACAGCCAGCGAGAGAGGGAACACAAGCAGGGGGAGCGGTAGAGGAAGAAGCAGGCTCATAGCAGAGGAGCCTGATGTGGGGCTTGATCCCATAACACCGGGATCACGCCCTGAGCCGAAGGCAGACGCTTAGCCGCTGTGCCACCCAGGCGCCCCAAGATTTTATTTATTTATTTGACAGAGATAGAGACAGCCAGCGAGAGAGGGAACACAAGCAGGGGGAGTGGGAGAGGAAGAAGCAGGCTCATAGTGGAGGAGCCTAATGTGGGGCTCGATCCCAGAACACCGGGATCACGCCCTGAGCCGAAGGCAGACGCTTAGCCGCTGTGCCACCCAGGCGCCCCAAGATTTTATTTATTTATTTGACAGAGATAGAGACAGCCAGCGAGAGAGGGAACACAAGCAGGGGGAGTGGGAGAGGAAGAAGCAGGCTCATAGTGGAGGAGCCTAATGTGGGGCTCGATCCCAGAACGCCGGGATCACGCCCTGAGCCGAAGGCAGACGCTTAACCGCTGTGCCACCCAGGCGCCCCATCCTCATCCCTCTTCTTTAGTTAATGAGAGGTGTGACTCTTTAAGCTCCATGAAGGCACAAACATTAATATGGACCTGTTCTATGTCAGGCTGCTGAGAGGGTTGAGGGGTGACGTATTGGAGTCATCTCCTCCCCGCCCCCTGAGCCTATTTCATTCATAAAATATTATGAAATAAAAGGGGAAACTATGCAAATAAATTTAGCAGAAAAAAGTAAATTAGGGAATGACTAGCAAAATCATGCATTGGAACTCTGCTCAACTTTTCGTCAAGCTCAACCATTTGATTCTGAACTAAAGGCCCTCGTCCATTACAGCCTGTCATTAAGAGACAGGTTTGAACTTCAGAAAGTGTATGTGAATTTCAGAGCTTTCCATTTCTTAGCAGTGACTGTTTCTATATAATGACAGTTATGATTAAGGTTTAGCCATTGCTAGTAATCGAACAACTAAGTGTTTATTTTTGGATATTACGTATCCCTTCCCACCTTTGCTTGATTCCGGAGTCTTATGATGGTACCACAATTCACCCAGTTGCTCAAGCAGAAATCCCGGGAATCATCCTGTACTCTCCCTCTTCCATTATTACTGCACTCGAGAAGTCAACACATTTTCCTGATTCTGTCTCCTAAATCATTTACACTAGGCTCCTCCTTTTAATCCCTTGAGTTTAGACCCATCCCCACCTTACCTTTTTTAAATGACTCCACTGGCCTCTATGGTTTTACTGATTATATTCTTCAGTGGCCACCCCATATCCCCCACGCCAACCTTCATGACAGGATGATGTTTCTACGTTATAAAGGCAAGTTTGGTGATAACATTCTCATGCGTTGCTGGTTCTCCTTTGACTAGCAATCAGTTCCATTTGGCCAATGCTTACTGACTGCCTCCTGGTGTCAGGGATTACAGTAGATGCTGGCAAAATAACCACCATGGCCCCCAATTAGTACAGTGTGATAAGCACTTTAATAGCTTGTAAACTTGGGAATCTGCTAGACTCGAAGTCATGTTCCTTAAAGAAATTCATATTCCTAAAGACCCTTCGTAACATGACTTTAACCCTCCCCCTCTTTTCCCCATGTACTGTATACTCCATCACATCGAGTTATCAGAAATCCAGTATTCATTTTATATTCTTTCACCTTTATAAATGCCGTCCCCCCTATGTAGCATGGCTCCATCCCTCTCAGTTGGGTGATTCCAACTTGTCATTTTAACATCTTCGCAGGCATCACATTTTCTGAGGTCCTTTTACTCCCAGAACCTCTCATTCCCCAGCTGGGTTAGATACCCACTTCTATGTGGCCATATCAATTTAAGAATAACTCTAGCAAAGGGCTTATCACACTGCCTTGAAAATAACCTGCCAACCTTCCCTCCAGAGCTGTTTCAGGGTAGGGACCATGGCTTCTATCTAAGTGTCTTCCTCACCCAGCACAGGTCTTGGCAATAGCAGTGATCATTTGTTGAAAGACTGAAAAGTCTCTGGTTCGTGATATTCCTCAGTATCCTTTCTTCTTATGGATATTAGTCTCTATTTAATGAATTATATATCCACTCACGTGGGCTTAACTCTGAAATCAGTGCCTTAATACAATAATATGTGACTCTATTGCTCCTGCTTTTGCATAATCTTTCAAAAGAAGAGGTTATTTCTGCTCATACAGTTGCACCACTAACTCTACACAGAGTTAAATCACACACAATCAAAATTATCTTTAACAGTCTCTGAAGTCAGACATCGGAAAATTCCTCTATGTATGTATCTTCTTCGTGAGCCATACGGAGTCTCTGTGGCTGCGAGTCTCTGCCGTCACAGTGTGGAAGCGGAGACCGTCTGTAAATAAGTGGGCGTGGCTGCGTTCCAGTAAAACTTTATTTAGAAGAACTGTGGCTCAGGAACCGTGGTTTGAGGACCCTGCCTCACAAATAAAGTGAAGGTGTATGTATGCCGAGGCTGTTCAGAGTAAGGAGAGATCACACATTTCTCATTGCAGGAAACTGGGAATGGGTGGCCCGGAAAGATGAATTTGCAGTTCAGATCTAATTCCAAAACACCAATGAGTGAAAGCGATCAGGATCAGACAAAGTTAGGAAAGCCCAGAGAATGTTCTGGCTGGTCATTTAAGAAAAGTTTCAGAGCAAAATGCGGAGGTCTTTTTGTTAAAAGCAAGGAGGGCACGTATCGCATGGTGCACTGGGTGTTATACACAACTAATGATTCATCGAACTTTACATCAAAAACCAGGGATGTACTGTATGGTGACTAACATAATATAATAAAAAAATATTATTATTAAAAAAAAAGCCTCCAAGAATGGTGCAACCTTGGTGACAATTTGCCATTACAAAAAGAGAAAAGATAAAAGGTACATTATAAAACAAAGTCTTTCTGGCATCGACAGTTTTTGTTGTCAACATTCTTTGGAGGTCAGTGTTCATTACTGATTATTTTGGATAAGCTTACTGTATAAATTCAAAAATAAAATGTGTTACATGCGACACTGATATATGCTCTCATTGATCTTTTATTCACAGAACATAACTATTTTTTTTTTCTAGCACCAATAGCTGCAGGAACTGGCCCAAATTTTTCTCTCTCAGATTTGGAAAGTTCTTCATACTACAGCATGAGTCCAGGAGCAATGAGGAGGTCTTTACCCAGCACATCCTCTACCAGGTAATTTGATTGGTGGCTCTCCATAGTTCCACACCTCGATTTTGACTCTGAGCCTAGAGGCGCTTGCAATGTGCATTTACTGGTAGAAGATACTAGAGAAGTGTGTTCAGCCCCAACAGACTTTCAGTCTTATTGGGAAGAGAAAGCAAATGCATATGTTGCAGAAATTACATATATATATGTATCGGACAGTAGAAAACAGTGAGCTAAATTGTATGGCATAGGCCAAAAATAGTTAAGGAAGGCTTTATCCAAAAAGACTGACTTGTGTTCAGCTGTAAATGTTGGTTTACAGTTGGCAAGATGGGAAGGAAAAGGAATAGTGTCTGGGTGGGGTGAAGACGTGAGCAAAGCATAGAGAAAGGATGGATGATAAACACAGCATGTTCTCAGGACGTTAAGGACAACACTTGACTAGGGAGAAGGGCATGTGTTTTGCCTTATTTGGCAAAACGTTGACACTGGCGATACCAGTTCCCGTCCCGGTGCCTACAGCAGACCTTACAGCGCAGTCCCAGCGCGTTTCCCCCCACAGATCTCAAAATCCAGGCTATCGGAGTTGCCCTGCGACATGAAACCCATTTGATATCTAGGTGTGTGGTCACAAAAGTGAAAGCAGTCCTGCGGCAGGGTGGGGCTGGCTCATAAACTCTGTGGCCCCAGGAGACCTTTAAAAAAGTAAAGCTGGAAAAGCACAACCAGATAAGGATTCAGGGGTTCTGGGTCCCCTTGAGGTCACAAAGCCCAAATCAAAATGAAGCATTTTGCAAGATCCTGTTGTCTCTCGATAACCGGTACCAGAAGGAAAGGGATTAGGCATTAAACCCACAGTATTCTTTTACAAATTGGCTTTAGCACTGGACTGTGACAACAAAGAAAAGAATGGTGCAGAACGATCTTTAATGTTTGTGTACTTTGCAGAAAAACGTTTCACAAAGGTATATTCTTCTTTCAAGCAAGCCCTGGAATTTTATTTAAAACAATGGCCAGATTATAGAAATTTTCCTTGATGGAGACTCCTCTTACCTTGACTTTATATATTTTAACCAGCATTACTTTTAAAAAAAAAGAAAGAAAGAAAGAAAAAAAAAAAAAAAGAATCAGCTTCGTCATGATGAATACCTTAAAGACAGTTAAAGAACCAGTTATTCCCTAAGTATAACCACCAGATCCTATGCTCATCTTCCATGTTGTTTAAGGGTTCCCCTTGGTTCCCTGTAGTATCAGATCCTCAGAAAAAAAAAAAAGGCTGAAATCAAAAGTACATTTATAATGAAAGAATGAGATTGTGAACACATTCGCGTGTTAATACATTTTAAGGATTTTGAATGTTTGCTGATGGAGCGGACATCGTGTGTAACTGCACTCAGTCAACATGAAAAAGCTTTGCAAATACTTGTGGGCAGTGATTAATTTAAAAGTTGATGGGCTGTTTGTTTTTCATATGTGTGCTGCGCATGTACCATGGACGTCCCAAATAGTCCGTGTCCCCCCCCCCCCCCGTCATTTTGACCGCTCCAGCTGTTTTGTTGCCTTTTGTTGTGATTCTCTGAGTGGAAACCTGGTTTTAATGTCATTTAAAAGGCTACTGTCATTCTCATATTCTGCAAATAACTAACCCTGATAAGGAGCTAATTATAAACAGCAGCAGTAGTTAATAACTTGGTAATATGTTTGTTTTACTCTCATTAGGCTCTCCTAGAATGATTTTTTTTTAAAAAAATTATTCTCTAAATATATAGACTCAGCAGAATTATCTGTGTACAGGTTAGAAAATGTGCCCAGAAGGATACCCCAGATTTACATATAGAAAAGTTCATCAACTAATCAATATTTGTTCATGCCGTGCCAATATTAATCGGTCACCTGCTCTGTAGCAGACACTGTATTAGATGCTTTACAAACCTGATATGATTTAATCTTCACAATACTTTTACGGTGTAGACAGTGTTGCCATTTAACAGCAGATCAACCCAGAGCCCAGAGAATTTAAGTAACTTGACCAAGGTCACAGACCTAGTAAATGGCAGAGTCTACATTCAAATTCAGATGTGCTGGAACTTTAAAGACAGGATATTTTCACATTGGATCCTCTTAGGAATGGGGCTTACTCTTTCAGTAAAGAACGAAAGAACATGAAGCCCCCAAAAAGGAGTATCAATTATCCCTATTTTTCCTGGGTACTTAGTGTTTGCTACCTTGAATTACTATTATTATCTTTGAGAGTTGTACATGTCCTGCCTCCCCATCTGACTGTAAGGCCCATATAGGACAGGGTAACTCCTCCAATTTGGCAACAACATTTCTTAACAAAGACATTGTCCTAGGCATTGTGGATATAAAGTCAAGTAATAGGAGCTTTACAATCTAATGGTAGAAACTGACAAGTAAATGGAAATTTTCAGTGCAGGGTACTATGAACATTCAGGTGAGAGTGATTTTGCAGATTTGTGGGTATAAGGTAAGGCTTCTACGCTTTGCCGATAGTCAGAATTAAACAAATATTTGGAATGAAGGTAATAGTTTTACCTTAGCTTCTAGGTAGAACTGCTAGGAACACAACATTCCACACGCAGGGAGAGATGGTGCGTCACTCCTCAAAAGAGTATTTATCTTCTCTCTTAGGTAGAGATCTTACTGGTACTTTCCTATTTTCCTCCAGTGTTTCTGGGAGAATCGAATCAGTGTGTTAGAAAGTCAAGAGCAAGAAACCAAAATCAATGACTCACTCATTTTTAAATTAAAAAAAAAAAAGAGATGGATAGGCATTAATACCCTGTCGTGGTAAACATCTCCAAAATCACAGAAGGGGTTGTGTAAAACTTGGGATAAAATATACTTTTTTATCCCAAAGAACTTCATCAAGATAAACCAGCTGTCAAGTTTGTGAGGTCAGTAAACTTTGTCTTGGAAGCCTTCACATGTCCATCCTGGCACGTCTAACTTGCTTCACTCCTGGATCTTTTTTTCTCCTCCACGCTGTACCTCCACCCTCCAGACATTTATCCTGTATCAACCTCAGAAAAGCCCTTGCTTTCAAACTGAGGTGGGAGCTAATAACTACAGACTCTCACCTTTAGGATTAGCAACTGCGTGGGGTATTTGTGTTTTATTAGAGGACAGCAAGGAAATCAAAAATTCTAGAAACTCAGAAAAATATTAATAACAGAAGAATAACAGGCAGTGGAGTTGGCCTTTTGGGTTGGATCTCACTGAATCATGACGCTTGGGCAAATGCCTGTCACAAGTACTTACAGGGCTGTTTCTAAGTCAATAGCCCAATTCAGCGGTTTTTGAGCATCTGCTATTAGCCAAACACTTTGGTAGGCACTAGAGATTTAAAAAAAAAAAAGAAGAAGAAGAAGTTCCTTTCCATACAGATCTCACAGTCCCATCAGAACATAAAAGTCTCACCTTTTATTTGCCAGGAAACATAAGGGAAATGTTTATTTTGTTTTTAACATGGATTCTACCAACTTCCAAAATGATTTCAAGTGGCTTTCAAGTTTTAAATACATCAGGTCCTATCAAATGTAGATAGAGAAGCCAGAAACCATATGGAAAAATAGGAGCAATTGTTATATCAGGAACCTGACTCAAGAGTTGTACCTTACATTTAATCCTGAGATTCCTGGTTGCCAAGGCAAGAAGGGGAAGCACGAGGTTATAGAAGCTGCAGTTTCTGATAAAAGGAAAGAACAGAAATTCATGCAAAGAAACCATATTTTTTCTGGTTTTATGTATTAGAAGGATTTTTTTGTGTACATCCTTCTGTAAAAAAGTATCTATTCGATGTAGTTTCACATAAATTATAGAAAAGTTCTTCAAGTGGCTATTTTTCATTGAACTTCAAGGAAAGCCAAGCAAAGAACATAAAATAAGCTATTAAAGGTTTTCCTTTGGGTACTAAGCTAGCATGCTACAGATATGTTGCTTTGCTATGGTCTGGCTTTAATGAGAACAGAACTTGAAGGCAAAGCATACTAGAATACCAACTTTAATAATTAGAATTTCTTGCCTTACGTTGGGTCCTCAGCATTTTCTTATTTGGATTGCAGCCATCACCTCTTCACTGTCTTGCTGCCAATAGGTTCCATCTCTTTCTTTTCCTTTGCTTTTCCAAAGCCATCATCTGCACAGCTACTAGAGTGGACTTTCTGAAACCAACTCTGATGTCACTCCCTGTTGAGACTTTTTCAGGGAGTCTCTATGGCTGATAGGATGAAATCTGGATTTTGTATCATCTTCAATCACCTCCACCCCCTTCTTTCACTTCAGTTTCAGCCAGGCCACACACCTGGCAATTCTCTGCATGTGTCACACCTTCCTCGTGATGATGCTTCTGCCTGATACACACCTCCCTCCTGGGAATGATGTTCAGAATAGCCAATAACTGTGTGACACGAGCATACCAATTAGAACCAATGCTGATCTGGCACAGTGCTCAGGCTGAGTCCTGGAATGCCCCAGATGCACCCGATGGTAACCCTTTAGTTTTTGGATCATGAGGGTGTCCTGGGGCAAAGCTGGGGTGGCAAGGGTGGGGAAAATTACAGGGCTTGAGACAGTGACACTTCGCCAGTTGACAAAGAGCTATTTTGAAATAAAAATGGCTGCCTGAGTGGTACATCAGCCGAATACCAGCCTATCCATGCCCTTTCCTTCCTTATGCCAGTCTCCTTGACACTCACTCATACAGACAGCTCGGGAACTGTCTCCTTTGGGAAGCTCTTCCCAACCTCCCAGGCATACATTGTTTTCTTCTTTCATCAAGAAATCTAGTGTATCCTATATGCACTTTCATCATGATACCTATATTTCCCTTTTGCACAATGTTATTTGCCTCTGCATCTCTATCCGCTAGACCGTGAACTCCATGGAGACAGGGGCCATGTCTGATGCATCTCGATATCTCAGCATTTAGCACAGCACCTAGTACATAGAAGGGACGCAGCGTGTGTTTGATAAATGAAAACATATTAAAAAAATCTGTACCCTGACACATGAGGAAGAGATTTCTCAGCGGGCACTCCCACTAGGTATGAAATCTATTCATTCTGGTAGTATGTTAGTGACATAATCAATTAAGACAATTAGAACATATTAGCAACATGGCATTTCACTGTCTTTTCACTCCTGAAGCCTCAACTGGGGAGAAAAATTCAGTCCTTCAACTGGAGGAAACGAGATGCATTCTGGAAATTTCTCAACCATACCTCTCCAAAAATAAAAAAATCCAGAACTTCATTTGGGTGACCTCTGTGTAGGCATCAAAAGAGGAAGGGCATCAAGAGGATCGGGCCACTCTTTTTTCCATGTCCCTGGTTCTCAGAGGGAAATGTATTCCTTTCCCCAATTTTTTTTTTTTAATCTCTTTGGATCATTGTATTTATCTCTAGCACCTCCATCAGAGTCTGGACTATGGTAGCTGCGCAGCAAATACTTTTTGAATGAACAGATCCAAGTGGAAGATGAGAAAACATAGAGGAAAAATAAAAAAAGAAAGAAAAGCAATCCAAGCTCTTTTTGAAGGGCTCTGAAATCTGGTCTTTATCCTTTCTGGGGTGCCAGAGGGGTTGCGTGATGTGTAGGGACACTGCTGATGGCGAGGTCCCCGCCGCTGCCCGAGGAGGCACGAAACGCCGTCTTCCTCCCGGCGCTCGCAGGTGGAGACGGGAGCAGCAGCCAGCCACCAGTTCCTCAAAGGAGAAAGGAACAGGATGTGGCAGCAGCGGCAACTTGAGGGACAATAAAATCAAACCCAGACACTTGGAACAACACCGACCCGAGACTTTGTTCCACATCCAGTGACTCACTCAACTGAACAAGAGCCTAAAAAGAGTCCTAGGACTCCGCCGAGTTGCCCAATTGCTTCCTCCTCTGGCTTTCTTTCAACCAGAGATGCGCTCTCCGAGAGAGGTGGTTTGGAGGGCTTTTCAACGTGTGCCGTTTGTTCTTTCAGCTCCACGAAGCGCCTCAAGTCCGTGGAGGACGAAATGGACAGTCCGGGTGAAGAGCCATTTTACACGGGCCAAGGGCGCTCCCCGGGCAGCGGCAGTCAGTCAAGCGGATGGCATGAAGTGGAGCCAGGTGAGCGGGGCTCGCGCGCTCTCGCCGCCGACGCGACGCACGTGGGGCCGTGCGGGGCTGCTCCCTCCGCAGGGGGCCGTGGGCAGATGCAGCTGGAGTGAGAGGCTGTAGGACGGGCTGTGGTTTTGACTCTTCCGTGGCCTCACCTGCCCTCCAGTCCCGTTATGCATGGGCCTTTGCTTCTGCTTTCCTCCTAAGTGTCTTTGGGGCTTGGCTTTTGGGATTATCTTTTAATAATCTTAAAAACCTGTCCACTTTTTCAACTGGGTGGATAATGTTAGGAAGGAGATGAGGGTCCCTGTGCTACAGTGTATGCTTGGATTTTTATAAAATGAGGTGTTTATTTTATTTTAAAGATTTTATTTATTTATTTATTTAGAGAGAAAGCATGAGTGGGGGCAGGAACAGAGGGAGAGGGACAAGCAGACTCTGTGCTGAACACCGAGTCCGTTGCGGGTTTGATTCCACGACCCCCAGATCCTGAGCGGAAATCAATAGTCGGACACTTAAACGACTGAACCATCCAGGTGCTCCTGGACGATTCCAGATATTTTAAAGAGAGTTACATAACATTGGTATCAAAATTGGACAGATAGCCAACACACAAGAAGATTGTAGCTCATTTGTGAGGGGGTGTTTAAATGTGTTTCCCTGTTACTGGTTATCGCCGTGATTGTTTTTCTATTTAAATGGAACAACTATCTTTCTGTCCGTCTCTCATGAGCTAGGCAAATGATGACCCCTAGTCTGACCTCCCGGGATAGTCTAGTGTTGGCTGTGGAGTCTTGAGAGGAATGTGAGTAATTCAGCTAGCAGGAGCTTTTTGAAACCTTTTTCCGTGTCTAACCTCCACACGGACAAGGGAGAATCTTCTGTGCCTTCCTCAATCTGCAAAGTCAAATGGATAGAGAGGATGGAGTGTGGGCTTTGGAATAGAGAGGCAGAGTGTAATCCTGGCTCTTGCTCCTACCGGCGGCGGGATTATAGGCAAATGACCCAACTGCTCTGAGCGTAAGTGTCCCCATTTTTATAATCTGCCGATACTAATAGCTGTTCCAACGCTCTTGAGAATTACATAAGGTAACATACGCAGCCTATCTGAGAATTATACCTACCTAGCTCAGAGGAAGTTTGAAACAAAATGCTTCCTGGTCATGATTCTTTGCAAGAACAGACAAGCACCAAGGAGATTTCCGAACTAACTAACCCCTTTGTCTTCAGATCTTAACTCCTCTCTCTCCTCCTTGGCATATCAAAAAACAATCTTCTGAGGGAATGACGTGAGAGAAATTTTGGGGGTGATGAAACTGTTGTGTATCCTGATTGTGGTGGTGGGTACAGGAATCTATACATGTGTTAACATACGTAGAAATGGATACCTTCCATCCCCCAGCAGTTTTATTGTATGATAATTGATAATTCAAAAGAGGACGAAACAAAATCTCAAGCCCCACTAGCCTTGTCCTTTATCTTGCTCGCTTTACTAAAATGCAGAAGTTTCACTCCCATTCAGCCACCCTCATTGGGAACTTTCTGCCAGGCTCTGGCTTTGGCTTTCAAGGAATTCGCAGTTGGGGGTGGGACACAGATGCATAAGGAGATCATTACGTGGTGATAGGGGAAGTGCAGGGATGGGGAGATTAGCCTCCATCTTCTCATTATTTCTAATTATTACCAACACAGCACTCAAGGTGTGGTGGATCTTCTATAAAGGTCATATACATCTGCTTCGCACCACACTTAGCTCATGCCGGTTCACCGAGAGTGGCTAAGAAATAAAGCCAGGCCTAAATGCAAATGAAAATGCTGACTACCCATTGCCGCTAACGGCATCATCAGCAGGATCTCAGCATAGTGCCAATGAAAAGTTTATGTGCTATTAAAAAATTAAAAGATGTACAACTTCTTTGAACCCTTTTTAAAAGGCTAATTAGAGTTCTAGCCAGCTTACCTGCTTCAGTGAAAACCAGAATCAAAATATATAGGTTTGGTACATGGTGCTTGAGTGTTGTACTAATGCAGTTTTATACACATGGAAGCTGCTTTCCTGTGTTGGTGTACATGAAGCTCCCCCACTGGGAGACTCTTCTGTGGGTCCTTAAGTAGATATTTTGGTGGGGGGCATGCATGTTGGGGGCAGAGGCAGGTTGAATATAGGGTACTTTGACCTAGCGACTCTTTTTTTTAGAGTAATTCTATTCCTGTTTGCACCTTAGGATTCAAATGATCATAGATTTGAACATCAGAATGCCTAGATCCTTTGCAGTCATTAAATAATGAAAGTTTAACGGCTGAATTCTTTTGGGGTAATGATACTATATATATATGGCATAATAGAGAAATCCCCCACAGTTATACTATATTCTTGGATTGATTCTCCATCCTCTCTCCCTATTGTATTACAGAAAAATGCAGTTTCATGGTATACATGTTGGGGGTTGGGAGAGGACAGTGGATAAATTTACATTTGGCCATATTCAGCATAGAAAGTCATAATTGAAACAGGGCCTGGGGGGACATTAAAACTCAACTGAAGGATGTTGTACATGTTCCTGGTGACTTTGGTGTCATTAACTCACACCAGCCATTTTAAATGGATAATTTATGCTGCCAGATGGTCCTTTTGGGGGATTTTCCATCTAGCCCAATCCCCTTTTTGGCACAGAGAACACCCTTATGTTGTTCCCACACTGATCCGGGCCTGCATAGCTTTTCCCCAGGGGTACAGTTCATTGAGTAGGAGGCTTTTAGTGGTTCACTCATGTAAATTACCTTCAGAACATGTTGGGAGTTATGTATATCTGAACGCACCCTTGGTTGCCTACATTGGGGATAATTCTCTCAAACAAATACTAAAGGATACTTTGTTTATGCCTCAGATGTGACGCGGGAAGCAAGGCCGGTACTTACGCCTCACTCAGAGAGCTTTGCATCTGTTTACCTGCCCTCAAATGCTTTTTCAGGACTCCCGGCCAAAAGAGGGCCGAAGGTTGCCAGAGGAGACAAATTTCCTTGAGCAACAGGAAGGCTTTGGAAAGTAAAACAAACCAGACATGCAGTAAATTACATGGGCTTTTTCAAATGTCTTTTGTAGTATCCTGTTCCCCATTAGTTTATCTCAGCACTTTCAGTGCACAGCTCTTATTATCTGGGAAGAAGGGCATAGGAGATGAAAGATGATGTTAGTTTAAGAACATCAGACAACCTCAAGCTGACTTTTGCTTCTCTTACAATGCTACATTTGTTCCCTCCACGTAGTTTCATTTCCCAGTTATCTCAAAACTGGGTTAGATTCGAAGCTTTGAAGCTGATCATGCCCTGATGAAATGAGTCCTATGAAATTCTATCAAGCAAAAACTCACATACCATCAACTCTTGTTTATCTGTACAAATGAAAAATTACAGAGAGACTGATAATGCAAATAAATAAGAAGGAAACCAACAGGCGCCGACATGGGATCAGACACTGAGCTCGGTGCTTTCATATGCATAGTAAAAAATCACAGTTATGATTGTTGGAGTACCTTCTATATACCGGGTGGGTTTTTTTTTTTTTTAATTACCCTAAATTATGCAGACAGAATGGAATGATCTTGCCTCTGTAGACATGAAAACAGAATTATAAAAGGTTAAGTGACTTGCCTCGGGCCACACAGACGGTAAACCTGTGGATCCAGGGTGCAAACTTGAACCTAAATCTGAGTTTGGAGGTTAAGTTTTGTCTTCTGTGCTCAGTAACCTCTCTCTTACCATACGCTTATGATTATAATTTAAGATCTCATGTTCTGGGCTTATATTGAAATTAAAAACATAATAACAAAAAAACAAAAAGTAACTCAACAGGAAGACTGAAAAATCCCCCACTTTCCTTATCCCAAATCATTGTCATATAACCAAAGCCAGAGAAGGAGTGTGGGTTATTAAATACACATAGGACACAATATATGAGCAAATAGTTAATTTTTAACAAAGTAAAATGTCCATTTTTCCCCCATAAAATCAAATCATCTTCGGCATTCAGATCTTTGTTCAAATAAGACGTCTTCAGAGAGGCGCCCAGTGATCTAAATAGTTGATGTTTGTCTTCCATCATTCTGTAATTTGTAACCGTGCTTTTCTTTCTTCATACCACTGTCTACTGCTATTGTCTGTGCTGTCTCTAGAGAACATGCACTCCGTGGGCAGTGGGACTTAGTCTGTCTTTTCCACTGCTTACCCCCAGCATCCATATCAGCATCTGGCACATAATAGGTACTCAATAGGGGCGCCTGGGTGGCGCAGTCGTTAAGCGTCTGCCTTCGGCTCAGGGCGTGATCCCGACGTTCTGGGATCGAGCCCTGCATCAGGCTCCTCCGCTGGGAGCCTGCTTCTTCCTCTCCCACTCCCCCTGCCTGTGTTCCCTCTCTCGCTGGCTGTCTCTCTCGCTGTCAAATAAATAAATAAATAAATCTTTAAACAAAAATAGGTACTCAATAAATATTGATTGATTGGATGAGTGGAGCCTACAAATCATTGAATTTGGGGTGTTTTCAATAAATCTAAAAACAGAATTTGCCACTAGTAGTCCTCCCAGAATTGATGTTTGCTATATTCTCAATCCATAGACTGTTACTTAATCACATCTAATTATTAACAAGTAGTAAGCCAAACAACCAATCAACCTCAACCATGAGTAATGGTGTACCAAACTATATTACAAGTATCCCTTCCCTTAAAGGGTATTCCTTTAAGTGAATCAAGCCTTTTTTTTTTAAGATGATACTTTTATCGGTTTTTTAAAAGATAATTCTTTTTAAGATAATTCAGTATTACAAGCTCTATATCAAGAACCACAGTAGTGAATTTTTGTAGAATATTTTATGTAACTGCCCTGATTTATGTCTGAAATTTTTCAGATTTCCTTATCAAATTTTCTCTTCTCCAAGTATAAGGAACATCCATGTGAGACACTATGAGCCCTATAACATATGAGTTATAACCTTGCTACTCAAATTGTGGTTGGAGGACTGGCAACATCACATCACCTGGGAACTTATTAAAAATGCAGAATTTCAGGGTGCACTTGGGGGTGGCTCTGTCCATTAAGCTTCTGACTTGATTTCGGCTCAAGTCATGATCTCGGGGGTCATGAGATTGAGCCCTGCGTCAGGCTCCTCGCTCCTTGCCCCTCTCCCTCTGCTCCTACCCCTGCTCTCTCTCTCAAAATAAATAAATAAAATCATTTTAAAAAACCAGAATTTCAGGCCCTACCCAGACCAACTGAATTTTAGTAGTTGGTTATGTTTATCTGGGTGATATTTCTAAGTGTTAGGGATTAAAAAGCCCTCTAGGCCCTTCCTTTGACTGTGCCCTTCAGTGGGTTCTCACCATTCGATCTTTGTCTGGAGGTACCCTGAACCTTCCATGGTGTACTCCCCAACCTTCCCCCCTACTTTAAATAGAAATGCCTTTAACATTTTTCTAGATAGATAAAAACCTAACCTATTTTAAAACAGGTCAGAGAAGGGAGCACACTCGCTCATTGACTCGTGCAGTGTTTGGATACCTCACTGCATGAAAGAATGAATGTTCTCCATCTTTCTCTCATCTTCCCCCACTTTAAGTGCATGAAGAATGACTGATCAGTATAATTCAAGTCAAACCAAGTTATTGAATCTTTATTAAGCGCTGACTGAGTACAGTATGGAGTACACACAAAGATGACTTCATCAGGTCCTTATCTTCGAGGGCAAATCAAATTTCCTCAGTTGTCAGCCACTATCTGTAAGATGGGAACTGTTGTTTCTGGCCCATCTCTGTCACACAGTTGTCACAATCAAATGAGGTAATGAACTTGAACTTCCATTCCAAGTGCCAAGGTCCTTTTTTAAAGTTAATGTTCTCTAATCATGTGAGGTATCATTAGGATTATATTCAGCTAGTGGTGGTTGAAAGCAGACAAGTTTAAATCCCTTGGAAGTAAAAGAGGAGAGTTGTTCAATCTGACTGGAGAATTCAGGACACTTTCCTCACAAAGGCAGCCATGGAACTAGGTGTCGGCTGGAACCCAGAAGAGAAACAGTCACTGGCCTGAGAGTGAGACTTGATATTTCTTAGCCTTTTGATTACTAGTGTATATAAATTCAAGTGTTCTTCCTGTATCTTTCTTCCTGAGTTGCAAGGCAGCTTTGTGGTTGTCCTGTGAACCTTCTCAGGCTCTGTGTCCCCAAAAGTGACTCAGTTAAGGGTCCAGAGTGCTTCACAGATTACCGAGTGGCACCACATACTACATTTGAGACCACAGCTGCGTCAAGCACATACGTTTCCGTGAAGTTCCACAAGAGGTTAAGATCTTTTTTTTTTTTAATTGTGAAAAAGCATGAAATTACAAGACTTTTGAGTGAAATTTAGTACTGTGCTTGAAAACAGGAGGTTTCTCCTGGAGAAAAATGTTCAGAAATAGCATGCCTTCCATTATGCCATGATTGTCAGACCTTACTAACAGACACCATTACGTTAGCCAAGATATCGGGAGTTTGTTTTTTTTTTTTTTAAAGGTTTTATTTATTTATTTGACAGAGAGAGCGGGAACACAGGCAGGGGGAGTGGGAGAGGAAGAAGCAGGCTCCCAGCGGAGAAGCCTGACGTGGGGCTCGATCCCATAACGCCGGGATCACGCCCTGAGCCGAAGGCAGACGCTTAACCGCTGAGCCACCCAGGCGCCCCAAGATATCAAGAGTTCTAAACAGTTCAATGAAAGGTTTTAAAAGTCAAATTTGATAAATAATAAGTTTAGTTGTAGTTCTCTTTTTAAAAACTTTCAGTGATAAACTTCTTTCTGAGATAAACTTCTTCCCAAAGACTAAGTAGTCTTCATTTTTGAAGGTGAAGATTAAGCAGTACGATAACATGCTGTCTGTTCTTATCATGATTATTAAGTAAAGAAATACATTTTTAAAAGGCAATTGTAAAAGAATATCTTTGTAAACATCTGGTCGACCACTGGCCTAGGACCTTTAGACACAGAGTTCAGTGTCACCGCTACTGGGAGCACAGTTGGATTTCACAGGCTTCTGTTCATTCATTGTCATTTTAAATACCACGGATTAGGTTCACTTGGATTCCCAACTCTGCTGGTCCTAATTTGACTGCCAAGCGTCATTCATCAATTTTAAGAGTTAGGGGAAGTTTACCAACTTGAACTTGTAGCTGAGACACATAGGAGGAGGCCCATTATCAATGCCAATAAAAAGGCAGCAGACTGGTAACAATAGTACATTGATCACAGACACTCTGCTGCACTAGCATATATTAGGGACAATGATTAAATCTCCCACAGTCTCCCGCTGTAATAGGAATAGTCACTGTTACAGAACAGTGCCATAGGATCAATGTCTTGGCTTTGCTTTTGCATTTATGGAGCAGTGGGAAAGCATCATTCTGCGACCACATTCTCTTCCATTATCCCTTTAGTATTGGGATCTGCTCATGAGAGACTGGTGCCCCGGGGAGCACCGGGACAGTAGCAAGGGGGATGTTGCTTTAGGGATCCTCCTTCATCAGAGACATTTCATCCCAACAAGGGGTGATGGCAGGAAAACTACATCACACAGTGAGCACTCTAAGCCCCCTTCCCAAATGTCCTTACTTTCTTTATCAAAGCTGTTTTCGTCGGACCAAATAAGGGGCCTAAAATAACCTATTGTAATTGGAGTCCAAAAGGTTACCTATAAAAAGAAAAGAAATACTCCTCTCACCTATATATAAATGTATTATATACGAGAAAGCATCATAAGAAAATGACTGTTATGTTCCTGAAGCCTGGTATAGTACCTGGCACAGGCTCTCCATTCAATCAATGTTTGTTGAATAAATAAATAAATAATAAGCTGGAGACCACACATGTCTGCGCTCGCCCTGCGAGCAGGGCAAAGTGCTCAGGAAGCAGAGCGCTGCGTACGTTGGCTGTGTGAATGAGTGCAGCCCCTCTTGCATCAGAACCCAGATGCTCAGTCTCGTGAATGCAGAAGCTCCCCCGGAAAACAGATGCTGCATTTCAGCTGGGCTCGTCTGAGTAAAGAAATTATCCAAATCTCCAAATTGTTAATTTCATGTTTGAAATTGAGGCTGTGTAAATATTCCAGAAAAGAGGAAGGAAGAGATGGAGCTTATACCTTGGATCTAGATGGGAAATCTTCTGCCCTCCCCGTCCCCATCTCCATCTTCAGCACGGCCCCGGCGGCCTCGGTTAGCGAAGTGCTGGCTCATCACATGGCCTTACTTAGCATGTTGTAAGGAGGAACTGTGCGGCAAAGTTTATTCCAGCCACAGCAGTCCTTGCAGGCTCGCTGAGGAGAGAAATAAGAGTGACATAGCATGTATCATAAAGAGGAAAAAGGACAAATGAAGACTCACAACTCTACAATTCTTATATTCTGCCATGACCCCCAACCTGCCTGGGGACTTGAGGCCATGTCTCTGAATTTTCATTGCCTCGTATGGAAACACTGGGGACAGTAAAACAGCCCAGGCTGTGTACTATATAGCTTTGACACGATCAGATAGATGATAAGTAGGAGCTCCCATTTATTAAGCACCAGCTGTGTGCAAGGTACTGTGCATAGCACCAGACAGAGAGTACTTTTAATATATGTAAAGTATACTTCATAAGCCATAAAGCTTTATCCAAATACTATGTATCTTTTTGTTTTGGTAAATACTTGGACAACTCTGAAGTGCTATATGAGTTTACGATACAAGCATACCTCATTTTATTGTGCTTCGGTGTATCGCACTTCTCAGATACCGTGTTTTTCATGAAGGTTTGTGGCAACCCTGTATCAAGCAAGTCTGTGGGCATCCCTTTTCCAACAGCATTTGCTCACTTCCTGTCTCTGTGTCATACTTTGGTAATTCTTGCAACATTGCAAGCTTTTTCATCATTATTATATTTGATATGGTAATCTGTGATCAGTGGTTATAAGTTGCAGGAAGCTTAGATGATGGTTAGCATAGTAATAAAGTATTTTTAAATTAAGGTATATATGTTGTTTTTTAGACATAATGCCATTGTACACTGAGTAGACTATAGTATAGTGTAAACATAACTTTTATGTGCACTGGGAAACCAAAAACTTCATTTGACTTGCTTTTTGGCAATATTCGCCTTATTGTGGTGTCTGGAACTGAACCTGCGTTATCTCCGAGGTATGCCTGTACGTGAAATTAAATGGAAAACATATTGTACATAGCTGTGTCTATTATATGCAAAGCACTGTGCAAGGTGTTAGAGGGGAAAAATAAATAAATAAACCAAGACAGACCTTGCCCTCAAAGTGTTTACTGCCAGGGAAGGAAGGAGGGCTAACTGCTTAAACAAGTACCCATTTGCTACAATACAGGCATGAGTATGCTAAGATTTGTGCGGTCAGGAGTTTGTTCATTGGCTTGGATCACAGTCCTCCACTGTACTTGCTTGAAAAAGCTGGTGCATCAACCTTTCCATTTATTAAAGGAGCATTAGTAAATGCTAGTCCCTATTTCCTTCCCTTCATAATACCAGCCTTATCTTTCTTTATCTCTAAAAAGCACGTAGAAAACCGGTATACTAGAAAACTGTCTCAGGAAGTGCGCAAAGCAATGCCATCTGACTCCAGCAAAAGATCTTTCTGCACCCACGGAATCACATCTCCCTTCCTGAAACAGAGTGTTCTGATTTGTGGGTAATGAAATTGGGCGGAATCTAAGCAAATGTTTACTTAGAGGAAACACAGTTATTCTGAATTGACATTAAAGTCACCAAAGGGAAAAATAATCAGAAAGTGTAGTTGGAAGAGAAGAAACAAAAGCGATAGGTAGGTAGGCAGACAGATCAGACTTACTAAGAGTTTCCTGTGCTGGTTTTCCTGTATCTAATAAATTTTATTTATCTAGCATTATTAGATATTTGTAGAACTCAGACAGAAGGTAGTTTTAACCTCTCATATAAAGAGAAAAAATTCTTTAGCATTCTTACTTCCTCTGTTCTGTCAACACAGTGTAGATATTTCATAGACTCAAATAATACCACAATTTGATTAACAATGAAAGATAAAGCGACCTGGATTTTGTCATTGGAATGCTGCTGAAGTGTTTTATAAGTAATAGCTAATGTTTGTTGAGCACTTACTATGGGCCAAACATTGTTCTAAGAGAGAAAGAGAGAGAGAGAGATTTAATTTGTAAAAAATGATACAGGTCAACAGTAAATCTATTTTCCAGACTTACTTCCCTCTCTCATAGGTTTTTATATTTTTCCCACATACTGGTTATTCTATTCAAATGTTAAACAATCAAATACAACCCAACTGGTCTATATAGGAATAAAGTTTTCTCTTTTTCTGGCCATCAGTGTCTTCAATAAAGCTTTTTAATACTCCAGAATAGGGGCTTTCTATGGGGAATAGGGGGAGAGGAAGAAAGAAACCTCCCTGCCCACACAGATCTCACGGTCAGTAGCTTTTCTGCCTGTGCTAAATGGCAGTTTCCGATGCGATTGGGAACATCCCAATCGCTTTCCTGCTCGGCAGAGGATTACAATAATGCCTATTTATCCCACTCTGTCCATCCAAGGATTTCAAATACATCATAAACTCATCAATTAATCAAAGACATGGCACCCATTTCGAGATGATGGGTGAATTACATCCTACAAGATTACGAGAAATGCTCACATTGGCATAGTAAATCAGGGGCTGTTTCCTTGATAGATTCCTGAACAACGCAAATCCTAAAATGGAGAGGGTTCCCTCCAGCACTGAATCACAAAGTGTGTCTCTCAAATAGGAGATGTCAGGAATAAAAAAAAAAAAAGTCACTTTATGTCATAGCATCACTTAACCTTGATGAAAAATTAAACCACGATAGAAAAACTGAATCTGTTGAAATACAGTTAATTGGCTCACCTCCCCAGAGTAAAGTATTACTGACCTCACCTTCTTGACAATTGAAGGCCCCTCTGAAATTACTGGGTGTCAAATACTGGGTTACTCTGGTTCTTGGTTCTGTGGTCTGTTTGGAGTGAGGAACTCCGTGTTGTGATTCAGTGGCTTCAGCCCACTGTGGAGAACAGGCTTTCCAGATAGCTGTGAACGTTCGGTATTTATTCACTGGGACACTACTCCAGCTCTTCTGGGTTTTCATGTGGTCCACACCTCTTACTGCCCTTCATTTTGAAGAAATGTGCCAACTTTTGGGGATTGTACGTAATGAGAGGTAAAGTTTCCGTTTGCACTGTTGGAAATGCACTCAAGTCATTAGAAATTCAAGGAATGACAGCCCAGTATCCATTTCTAATCTGAAGTGTCCTCTGGAATACCAGATTACTCTGCCTTGTTAGGTATCCCAACCCAGAAACCACTCCACTGTGATTAGCTTCCAAGATTAATGAATTCTAGGATATCAAGATTACTTATGACTCAGTGCCAGTCCGAATTTGCCATCTGCCTTTCAGCCATTTCATGAACCCAACAGAAGAGAAGGTTTATCAAAATGGCTGTACAGCATCTCTTCTGTTTTAACACTCTTTAGGGACTGATATAAGCAGCTCTTCATGTTCTTATGTCAAAATACATATGTAAGGATTAAAAGTAGTATGGGTTGCATAAGAGTGCTTTTCAGGGCCAGTTATTCTTTGATATTTATCACTTCATAGTGGTGACACCTGCTTCTAATTTTAAGAGTTCTCTTTTTCAGTGGGTGATTTTTTTTTCTTTTCAGAAAAGAAATCTTATCCTCAAAAGACTTAACTGGTAATTTTTCTCCTTTTGATGTGCTTGATATTTTTATGAGTTTGTCCGTCAGCATTGAAGCCTTAACATGCCTTTAGTTTTAAAAAAATCTTTATAACACATAATCATTATATCGGGTTACCTAAATTTATGTCCTCGCCACACATTTGGAGACTTTTCCAGAGATATAATTTGTTATAAATGTCATTATTGCCACTTGGACTACTTGATAGTTGTCGTAAGTGGAGTGAAGCCGTAGAAATAAACTCTGTCTTGTGGGAGCCGTTCAGCCACTTACATCCAGTATACGTATTTGGTTGTTTTTTACATTCAGGGACATGGTTGGTGACAACTGTCATTTGAGATTGGTGAGTGGAAGGAAAAAAAGGAGAAGACCCTAGTTTTGTCTATTTAGACACATATGGAAACAGTCCTCGGTTTGAGGGGAGCCAGCCCACTTGTAGAACCCAACGTGGTTTGCTTTTCAGTTTTTATCTTGTGTAAAGACCTTTTCCTAATAGATGCTGGATAAAGTTAATTATACGAGTAGAAAAAGCTGCAAAAGATGGTATATTGCTAGCAGCCCATTCTGATTGGCCTGTGGGGAGTTGTCTGTATAAAATTGGATCCTTGTGTTGGGTTCCAAAAAAAAAGGTGTGAATATGAAGGAGAAGTGCTAAATCATGACTCCAGAGAAAATGTCGGCCACGAGCAGTTTTTAGTCTAAGTGAAAACCAAACTTTAGGATTTGGACAAATAAGACAAGGAGAAAAAAGTGTGAATCATTAACTCCAATATAAAAGCATGACGGTGATCAAGTTTCACCAAGTCTAAGTGAAGACACGCAACAAAGACTGTGACTGAATGGAACCAAGCCGTTGACTTAATTGATATGAAAAACTTTGCCAAGTATTTACCCTTAGTGTCAGATAAGTAATTTTTAATACAATATTTCTAAGATATGAAGACAGTTAAGAAAACAGCACGGTTTTTAATCACTGCACTCATAAGTAAACGGATCTATCATTACGTTGTCACAAAGAATGACAGTGAGCAGAAACAAGCTGCTAATCCCTCTCAGATAAGTATTCAGCATAATGAGACAGACACCGTCTCTTGTGTTGAGTGTGGCATTAATCAGGAGAAGTGCAACTTTCCACAGAAATTTCTTTTTTTCTGATATGTCATTGTTAAAAAAAGAAACTGTTTTGTCAGATATTGCTTCAGAAGAGAATTTATATAGCTGTGCACAGTTATTTCCCTTTTTAATTTTTTTATTATAATAATATTTTTTTATTATGTTAGTCACCATACAGTACATCCCTGGTTTTTGATGTAAAGTTCGATGATTCATTAGTTGCGTATAACACCCTTTTTAATTTTTAGTTTGTGTTGTAATGGTGTTTAAGAACAGTGTGGTCCCTTTGCATGCACAGGGCTGCCTTGGAGTTGGTGGTTTATTTTGTTTTGCACAATGAACATAACTCGAAGTGTTCCTAAGCTTTGAAATGACCCGTTGGCTCATCTATCGAAAATGAAGACAGGACTCTTGTAGAGAGAGGTTTTCCTTATAGAGAAAGGCCAGGAGTTTTCTGCATTAAATAAGAGCTCAAGAGGGAATCTCTTTCTGTGAAAAATTCCATGTGAAAGTGATGAAATGTGTTGCCCCCTTCCAGCATCCACAGGCACTGCCTTTAAAAAAAAAAAAAAATTCCTTTGGCTGTGTAGCGTCCAGCTGAACTATGAACTACTCCATAGTTATAAAGTCGTATCAGTTCAGCTCCTTGCACAGCTCTATCTGCCCACTGTCTCGGTGACTCAAAGGCCTTTGATGGCAAAGAATAGGGTTATTGAAGGATGGTGGGCAGATTTCACTAAGTAACAGGTGGAGGTCAAAGTACTTTATTTGTGGGGATGAACACAGTACAGAGATGAAAAATCAAATGCTTTGCCATAATAAGGTTTAGCAAGAAAATGCTGACTACACTAAGCTCAGATTCTAGCTGACAGAACCTTTTCTAGTGTTCATTACTTGATTTCACAGTTCAAGCAATTTGAAGAGGCCTCAAATTATATTTCTTTTTTCCCCTATGAAATGTTCCAATCAGTTTCAAATTTTACCTTAAGTAAAGTGATGGGCATTCTGCTTGTATCCAAGGAACACGGGGATTAATAGATCCCCAGTGCAGGCATATCCCAAACATGGAACATCACAGGCAACATCTCTAAAATTAAATTTTACCAGTAAGACCCGTAAACACCAAGCTTTAGATCATGTTCTAATTGACAGAGTGAGCATACTTTAATAAACACTTAACGTCACATCATTGCAACTAGTATTCTAGATAGAGAAAAGTTTCTATAAAGATGTTTACCAAGCTTGAGCACTGGATTATCCCTAGCCTGTTGGAGATGGGGAGGAAAGGGCAATTGTTTCCCCTCGCCTATATGTAATTTTGTGTTTGTATAGTGTGTATGTTTTGCTTTGTAACTTACAAAAGAGCTACACATGCTGAAAAAACATAAAAGTGAGGTTTACCTGCTGTATCACAGTAGGACCAAAAGAATGAAAAATTATGTGGTGGCATATAGACCAGAGCTATCTAATAGAACTTTCTGCAGTGATGTGAATTCTCTATAATCTGCACTGTCCAACATTGTAACAACTAGCCAAATATGGCTATTGAACACTTGAAATGTGGCTTTGCTGAGCAACTGAATTTTTAAATTCATTTAATTTTAATTAATTTAAATGTAAGTAGCCACATGTGGCTAGTAGCTACCATATTGGATAGGGCAGATATGAACCAAACATATGTGTGATTTAGTCTTTTACTTTTCAGCTGGGTATCTAGGCAGGATGAATAAAGCATTATGCTATACTCTACTGAACTTATTTTTCATGCAAAGGAAATTATTTGGTGTTCTCAGTAATTTCTTGTTTGTTCTCAGTCCTCTGTGAATGTGTGTGATTGCTATGTTGAGCCAAAATCAATCCTTCCCTGAACACATGGGAGGATGGGATAGTCAGCGGAAACATGGGACTTGTAAGTAGTAGGAGCATGAAATACAGCATTTTAAACTTCAGTCCTGACACTGGGGTGTCTGTATTCACCCTGAAAGGAGAGGAAATCCCCCTAAAAACTCAGGAAACTTTATTGTTGGCCCAGGAACCAGATCTTTATATGACATTTTCCTTGTGTCTATTCTTTATCCTCCCGGGTTGTAAATTTTCACTCACAAACGAACATTTGGAATACATTAGAGAACTCATCATTTCTTTTCTCCTGAATAATCCATATAATTTTTACTCCATTCTCCCATTTTTAAAAATTAAAGAAATCACTTGTATGCAAGCCTTTTAAATTACCTGAACTTCTTTATGATGTGCTAATTCTTTTGGGGGTCCTTTCTGCTCATCTTAAATGGTTGCATATAGAGTAAGAAGGATAAACCTCAGAAGCTGTATTAACTTCCATTTTATTCTCCCCATCATAAAAATGATTTTAAAACATTTCTATTCACTGACAAAGGTTAAGAGTCAAAATAGTCTGAATGTTTTACCTTTTTTATCGTTGAGTGCATTAATCATAATAAATTACATTGAAATGAACCGTAATGGATTTTATCATTAGGACGCAAATCTAAGACGAGTGCAGGATCTTCAACTACCTCCTCATATCACACAGCGTGTGTTTCAGCCCAGAGGAACAGAATGGCCCTTTAACTGTGGGATTAATCTATGCAATCACAGCCTTAATTTAGCATCACGTTTGGCGATTCTCTCAGCACAAGGTGTAGATGAGATGGTCCCAGGAAGGTCCTGTTCTTGCCTATGCAGCAGCTGCTGCGTTCTCTCCATCCGGAGGAGATGAGTCCGAGCATAAATTTGCTGGTGGTAGATGACTTACAAAATATGGTACGGGTACCACCCAACTTTCATCCTGAGCTCGAGAAACGGTGCGGAAATGGATGCTGATACCATTTGTCTGACAGACGTGACTGGGGCACCCATCACCCACACTTAGACCTGGAGGTGTAAGGGAATCGGAATGCCCGGATGGAAAGAGAACAGCCACAGTAGACAGTGTGCCATTTAGGCTGTAGAAAAATATTTGAGTATCATTAATGAGCTCGATGTTCAACCAGCTTGTGATTCATCTGTATTAGTTAGATAAATAATCGGAACTTTTTTCAGGAAGAGGCATCTCAGGGGAGCAGTGCCTGGAAGTGGGAAGAGCTCTGGCCCCCTGGGTTCAAGTCCCGCTCCTCCCAGTAGTGATTGTGTGGCCTCTTGCCTTCTTCAGGACTTCCCTCCCTCTGTTATCCTCTCTCTGAGTCTTTGCTTTCTGCCCGTCACGCGGGCAAGCATGCTTTACTGCCTCCCATCTTCAAGAAGCTGTGCTTTGCTTCCCCCCAACGCCCTATAGCTTACCACCCCAGTTTCTGCTTCCCTCTACGCACTCATTTCACTAGGAGTTGACTACGTCCATTTTCCCTTCTTCGTTCCTGATTTTGTAAGCCATTCTAACCTATCTTCCGTGTGCCTTCCTCTCCTGGAGCTCATTTATTCTCATTATACATGACCTCTCAAAAGCATTCGACTCACACCATCGCAGCATCCTTGAAATACTTGAGTCGGTAAAACTATGCTTTCCTGTGAGTTCGACGACTCAGCTAGGTTGCCTGTTTTGACACTGACTTTCAGAGCTCAGAGGCCTCAATACTTACTGAATTCTAGATAATCGTGTGTGTTCGACTTTACCTCTGGTTGAGGTATAACTGCATTATAACATAGACTAGGCTTGGGAGGTACCAGTGGGTCTTAAAGAAAAAGACTTTTGATCCTGCTTGTGTTTGCAGGAGGCTTTATAGAGGAAGTAACTTGTTGAGCAGTCAAGAGGCCTCTTGTGAATATTAAATGTATGTATTTGCTATTGAACAATTTAACATCTTTGGGTCATTACGTTCTTCTAAGTCTAGGCGATACTTATTTCTTGGAGTTTCCGTCTTAAAATTACTGATAATAAATGCAGTATGTTTAATAAAATCCTAACTAATCCCTACTAATGCCAAGAAAAACCTTTGCTATACAAGACAAGATGATTCTTAGTATACTTCAGAGTTGTTTTTATTTTTTGCATGTTCTTTTGCAGCTGATATAACCTCTCCTTGAATTTTTTCTTTGGATAACCAAATTAGAAACTTCAACTATAAATATACTTTATTGATTTAAGGAGGACATAGTTTGTATAATGTACAAGGGGAATTATATGGGGCAGTGTGATGTGGTACAAAACATACAAGCTCTAGAACCAGAGACCTGGGTCTGAAATGCTACCGAATAGCTGTTTGATCTTAAGCAAGTTGCTTGACATCTCTTGGTGTCAGGTTTCTGCAATATTTAGTTATAAGTAGGCAGGATATTAATACCTACCTCTTGGAAAATGAAAATGTAAGCATTTGAGTAATTTGTAAGTACATGGCACTTAGTAGGTACTCCATAATTTGTAGATTTTATTCTTTTCAGTCTGTGTTTTGGAAATGATCAATTTGCAGAGGTTTGATGACCATCTCGTTAGCTGCCTCCTGGCTCTCTTGAGGCCACTGGATGGATGAAGCTTCCAGCAGCCTTCAGGTTTGGTATAATCGTTGTTCTGCTAAAGCAGTAGTAACGATAGGTCATTGGGAATTAGATGAGGGCAATGATCTGGAGAATACATAAAGTCAAACTTGCAGCATTTTGTAGTCCTCTCTAACCTGCTTATATATTGGATTTTAAAACAAAAGTGCAGAGTTTGCTTGTTTCCAGAATTTTTCCCAGATTGCAACAATAAATGCACATTACTGAAAACTTTCTGTTCTTGACTTTGATACTTTGAAGAAAGAAATATATACCAGTTAAATCTTCTCTGACAACTTGAATAACAACAACCCAAACTCCTACAACAGACAAGATAAGGTCCTGCTGTCCTGAGTAGCATTTCCCAAGGATAATTTTCACAGGACAGTGAATTTTTGAGTAAGTCCTACGACAAAGTAAGCACTCACACTGACTTTTCACAGCTTCCCTTTTTAAAAATCCAGCGTGTTGTTCCATTGTTTCTGGAATAGTTATAGTTCATTGTGATCTCTCCCTTTTCCCCCCTTCCCATTAATATTGTACCTCCTTTGACTGCTAAAAATCCCCTTTAAGAAGCTTCCTTAAGCAAAGAACAGCATTGTACTTTCTTCTCATTCCTGTAGGACTTGCTTCATAACTGTCCCTGTAAAGTTCTTGGTCAAAGTATTCGGTAAATCTCGTAAGTTGGGAGACAGACGGAGTTGAAATTATGTTTTTTCCTTGTATCTTCTTTTTACTTTCTGTGACATCAGGTTGTAGAAAAACTTCCCAAAACAAACCTTGATTTGTTACAGGAAACCCCAAGAATTATTTTTGAGTTTTTTTCATGTCATTTGATCTGATTTTGTTATTGGTATTTCTTAAAAGAATCAGGGGGAAATAGACATTTCCGAATTTATTTGGAAATAAA
This sequence comes from Ursus americanus, assembly GCF_024610735.1. NCBI lineage: Eukaryota > Metazoa > Chordata > Mammalia > Carnivora > Ursidae > Ursus > Ursus americanus. Next base: position 17,752,837 of record NC_142138.1, read on the forward strand.
ATTTATGCCATTGGAAATAACCACTTATTCGCTTCTTTTCCACAAAGATGTCTTACTGTTTTCTCTGGGTGAGTGTAGGCTAGTGGAAAACCTCACTACCTAGCACGTATTTGCTAAAAATGGTGGAAGCTTCTGGAATTCTAGAGAGTAATTAGTGTCCAGTAAGCATCTTTAATGCATACAGTTCTAGCATGGACGGTAGTCTCATATTTGAGTAACATCTTAGGTTGCTATTGCTGTATAACAAATTACCACAAACATAACTTGAAACAAAACACATTTATTACCTCATTACCCTATTACCTTATTACCTTATTACCAGTTTCTATGGGTCAAGAGTCTGGCCATAGATTAGGTGGTCTCTCATCTCAGGGTCTCACAAGGCTGCAAGCAGCATTTTGTTCAAGCTGCATTCCTTTCTGGAGCTCTGAGTCCTCTTGCAAACTCTTGTGATTATTGGCAGAATTGAGTTTCTTATAGCTTTAAGACTAAGGTTCCAGCTCTCTTAAAGCTGGCTGTCAGCCAGGAGGTCCCTGTGTTTCCTTGCCATGTGGCCCTCTCATTGGCCCCTTTACATCATGGCAGCTTACTTCTTCAAAGGCAGCAGGAGAATCTCTCTGACTTCTAGTTCGTGTTTTAAAGGGTTCACCTGATTAGGTCAGGCCTACCCAGGATAATTACCTTTTACTTAATTCAAAGTCACCTGATTAGGGACCTTAATTACATCTGCAAAAGTCCCTTCACCTTTGCAGTCCAACAACCTAATCACAAGAAGAGCATCCGTCATATTCACAGGTACTGCCCACATTCAGCTGGAGGAGATTATATGAAGTATGTACCCCAGGGGCCAGGAGCCTTGGGCCATCTTAGAATTCTGACTACCACAGATATTAATGATGACTTTGATGGATTCTTTGTGAGTACTGTTTTTGGCCTGTGCTTTCAAGGTTTTCGTATCGGGCCTCTCATTTACAACCACCTTCAGGGATCAGAGTCACTGAATGACTAGAATTTCACGTTTGCCTGTGTCCTCTGGACACTGTTTGAAACAACTCAGGTAGCTTAGGAAAATGGCAAAGGGGAGAGAAATTCAGAAAGTCTGACGGCTAGAAAACCAATGACAAGCCAAAATGCTTTCTGAAACCCATCTTCTAGGGGCACCTGGGTGGCTCAGTGGGTTAAGCGTTGGACTCTTGATTTTGGCTCAGGTCATGATCTCAGGGTTGTGAGATCGAGTCCCACATTGGGGAACTGCTTAATATTCTCTCTCTCCCTCTGCCACCCCCCCACCACTCGTACATGCTCTCCCTCTCTCTCCCTTTCTTTCAAAAAAATAAGAAAAGAAATCCATTTTCTATTTTCTTTACCATCATTGGGCTTTTTTTAGAGGAATCAATAGGAGAAAATGTCCCATTGAAACACGGCATTCTGCTAAATTTCTGCTTCTTGTTCTATAAAATTCTTTATTTTTACACAGTGAAAAGAACATTGAAGTAATATTGTTTGTTCCAGAAAAAGGGCAGCATTACTTTATAAACTTTTTTTTTAATCTGATGCTTCTGAAAAATACATTGAAATCAAAGTTTTGCTTTATTAAGAAAAAACCAATCAGTCATTAATCTGTACAGGCATGGCATAACAGTTGTGCACAGCTAATTGGTAAAAGAAATTGTAACAAGAAGCTTACATTTAATCTAAGGGGCAGAATCCAAATTTGATTTCAAAAATAAAAGTCAAGATTAATGTTCTCTCGCTTTTAACATAAAGTAGTTTACTACCATTTTGAAATTTTATCCTGTCAATTAAGTATACGAAGCAAATTAACCAAAACATACATTATGCATATGGAGAAAATATTAAAGTATATAATAAGGAGATGTGCTCAATACAAGTCTTTAAAAATTGAAAACACAAAGTAATTTTGAGATTCATGACGGCCTTAGGGTTCATCTTACTTGACTGTGATAAATTTAGAAGATTATACATAGTTTGACTTATTCTTCTTAAGTGCAGACAGTATTTCTTTTCTCTTTAACCCCTTCATGGAGGATTTGAATTTTGCTGTTTTTGAATCTGTTTACCAACTTCACCATTCTTCATGCTTGTGATTACCTGAATTTTACCTGTATTCCCCTTTTTAAAAGGGTAAATGTAAATGGTGGATTTAATCATGTCACTATCTCTGCTGTATTTAGAATGGCATGGGATGGAACCCGTGAACTTTTCAAAGAAATGGTCCCTTTTCTGTGAGTCCAATCATTTGCTTTCTTTAATAAGGTTAGTTCAGATGCTGCATTTCCTCAGTGATTCCATTGTCTGAAAAAAATTCTGCCATCTTAAAAGTTTTGACATTTTCATTTTCTGTTCTATTTCGGTTTTATGACACATAATTCAGGCATTTGACTGAGCTTAAATCAGTGGACGGGTTGGCAGCCTAAAAATGTGTTTTGCGCAGGAGAGGTTTGAATGAATTGAGAGGTTTGTTTACATTTTGGTAACTTTATTTCTTCCCTTTAATTTTTTAATTTGAAATCCCCTCTCCAGTGTAATTCTGTGATTATACCTTAGGCTAGGTTCCTTGCAATGAATGTTGGTCCAAAACCCCAATCCATCCTAATGATGTTAGGATATTGGTATAGTGTGACTTTGGTTACTGATTCAAAGAGCAAGGAAACAGAGCTAACCTCGCTGAGCTGCGTGCTTTTTCATTCAAATCACGTAGATATTGATCTGGGATGAATGGGATCTAGATTTGTCCAGTTGGTGTGAAATCACACACCAGTTCCTAATGTCCTTACAAAGGTACCATGCAAAGGTATCTACCAACTTGCAATTTGTTTCTTTCTTGGGGTCAAACTCCCCAAGTTTTACTATGTCGGTTAGTAAAGCCACAGATAAAGCTGAGACCGTTACACGTAGTTTAAATATCTTTTCAGGCCATTTGTTGTGTTCTAGACCCTTTGTTGCATATCCTGAAAATAGAAGGAGCAAAACACACTGTATCCTTATGGAATCTGTGGTCACACTCAAAGCTTGTGTTGTAGAACCGCTGAAGGAAACCTGAGAACATAAATAACGAGGACATATTTAGATAGAGGCCAAACTGAGTTTTGGGACAGATCTTGGCACCGTGCATGGGAGTGAGTAACTACTCAATAACAGGTACATGCTAATGTCATTATTATTTTTATTACTTAGCATTCCAGCTCACCCCAGTAATTCTCTGGGCATAGAATACAACACTTGTAGACATATGTAAGTAAAGGAGCTTTGATTCTTTTGACGTGAATACAGACCAGTTTTGTGCTGCACATTTAAGAGAGCCCCAATTTGTCCTGTGATGTGGAGACAAGGAGTCATTTCCTTTATTTTTATATCCAAGTTTTCATTGTTTTAATTGGCACCCTACCAAACTGATAGATGCCTCCAGTTGTGTGTGTCAGCGTGGCTGCCGAGAACATTACAAACTCAGTAATTACAAGAGACGATTTCCCCATTATTTTCTTCCCAAAGCATTTTCTATGCTGGAAATGTTATGAAGACCTCAGAAACTATGGTAAAAATACTATTTTTAAAGATGAGTTTTTATTGTCTCTTCTTAACATAAAAGTAATGTATGTTTATCATAGGAAAAACAAGTAAGCAAAAAGAGGCAATGAAAACCACCAAATCCAGCACACAGAGAGAAGCACCGTTGCGGTTTATGTGCATTTCCTTCCAGTTCTTTCTCCGTACAGAGAAGTGTGCTTTTAAGTGGCATCCTAGCACAACATCCTATTTTATAATCTCTTCCCATGTCTTTGTTCTGTGTCATTAAATGGAATGTCGTTTTTCTCTGACAGTATTTTTTGCATGGGTTCTATCATATTTATTTAACCAGTTTCAATTGCTGGGCATTTAAGGACTTTTTTTACTTTGATCTTTTCTTTCTTTTTTTCTATTATAAATAATTCCCTGGATGAGCAACTGAGTTGTCATTGTGGAGGGTTTTTTTTTTTTTTTAAATGTTAAAATAGCTAAGGTATTTAAAATGTGGAGAAAGTGCTTCGGTGTTTCAGTAAGGTACCTGGCAAGATGAAATGGTTGCAGATGAGGTCTTCATGTGCCTTCGAGAGCCTCCCTTCTGAAGGCTCCCAGGGGCCACAGGCGCATACAACTTGCAGGTGACACTGGGCAGGGGCCCTCTGTAATTAGACAAGATCAGTCATGCCAAAAGGGACTGTGATCGAGTAGAGTAAGTTGAAGTCAATTCTAGTTGGACTTACCAAGGGAGCATTTTGTCCCCTATTGGTTCCTGTGACAAATTCAAAGGGATTCAAAAATTTTGCGCTCACAGGTGAATTTCTTTTTTTAATTCTTTCAGTTTTATCTTTTAGGTTGTACAAGCTGTCGTGCCCTGAATTAAAGTGTGCTTATCACTCCATCCTTCTTGCCAGGAATGCCATCTCCAACCACACTGAAGAAGTCGGAGAAGTCTGGTTTCAGCAGCCCCTCCCCTTCGCAGACCTCCTCCCTGGGAACCGCATTCACACAGCACCACCGACCTGTCATCACAGGACCCAGAGGTGAGCCGCTCCACAGGCAGCCTTGCTTGTGCTTAGATCGTGGCCTTGGGAGCAGCGTAGCAAAAGGAGAGACAAGGAGGCCTCTCCCAGAACACTCCTGAAGACAGTGAGTGTTTCAGTTTCTCATCCTTGGGGACAGCTTTGGCATCCGACCCGTGATTCTTACCCCAGGCCAGAAAAGGGACCAAACTTCTCATTCCCAGTGGGATGTTGCAAAGAGGTGGGAGGTAATTTGAACTGAACCCAGATCAATTCTGTCCTACAAGTTGGACGAGAGGAGTGTGTGTGTGTGTGTGTGTGTGTGTGTGTGTGTGTGTGTGATGAGTATATTTTCCTGTAGTTAGTTACCTGTTTTCAAGTAAGAGCTGTTTTTCATTCTCTCATCCCTGCTGATTCCCTGTCCTTGAAACCTGATTTCAATATGTGGCATTTTGCATTGAGGCTGTTTGCATCACGGTGTTGACGAGCAGTCTTCACTCACTCCTTTTGAAGTGGTAGATAGTTTGTCTGGTTTTCATTGCAATGTTTTCATTATTTTTGTCTCGTGTGCTTTTAAGTTTATTATTAAAATGTGTCCACAAGAAATATGATTTGTATTTTACATTAAAGACAAGCTTTAAACCTCAAGAGAATGTCAGCAAATCACTTAACTTGATCTTATTGCAAGATGAAAATATTTATTAGTTTGTTTATGAAACTCCCACAGTAGGAGTATGAATAATTGTAACCACGTTTACTTTCTTCCATCAGATTGTCGCTTAGGTAGGTCTGTGATCTACCAGCTGGTGTTATAACACATCCTAGAAAGTTATGGTCTCTTGTCTACTTTGACATACGCCTGGGGAAACTGATATTTCTTGCATTAATCTCAATGTTAGACCCACAAATCTGAATCCCTTTATGACTACTCTGTGAACATCTCAGGGAAAAAATGGCAGTTGAGAAGGCCGTCCAATGCACGTGCAGCAGTCACACTGAAGAAAATAAGTATTCGGACTATTTTGTAAAGCAATTACTATATCCATAATTATGAAAACTTACTTGCTTCATCTTAAACATCTTGTGATGATTGACAGAATTTTGTCAAGATCCCTTATTATTTCACTTGTGTGGTGTGCGTGCATGCGTGCATGTGTGTGTGTGTGTGTTATAATCAGAAAGGCAACATATATATTTTTTCTAACTTGAAAACGTTGCATCCACATTGGATTATACGGTCCCAGAATGAGTCCCTTTCAGTGGGGTAGCATTATGATATTATCCTCAGAGTCAGCATTCATTAAGCATCTAAACGGTGGTGGAAAATAAAAGATATGAAGTCCTTTTAGTCAGAAGATTTTCGGTTTCAGGGAGATAAGGCATGTGACGTTTCTCATCTTTCTATGGTCAAGTTAGCATTTTAAATGCTAAATGAATGTTACAAGTGGAAATTTCTGCGGGAACTCAGAGGAGGAGATAATGGAAGTTCATTTGTTCTTTAAACAATTTACTGAGTGCCTGTCACCGAGAATTCAGTGGTTCCTGTCCTCATAAAGCATACAGTCTAGGGTAGAAGAGAGATGCAAGAAAATAAGCATTTAGAAGATGATGTGGAATGTGCTATTACCACTTTTTATCTAATAAAGAGACTTCAAAGTGTAGACAGCATTGAAGTCAAACCTTAAGATGTCACTTACATGAACAGAGGGCATTCCAAGCAGAAGAAAGATTCATAGTGTAGCAAGGTAATAAGGATTGGGAAGAACAGGATGCTAGCAATCAGGATAGCTGGGTGCGCTGCCTCTTTGCCTTTCTGCTTATCTTGTGGATTTTTTAACGTCCTCACCAATAAAATGGGTCAGTACTATTGTTAAATGAACTTTTCCTCCCAAACTCCTATTCTTACGTAGAGACACGATAGAACGATTTTTGTAGAGACTCTTTGAGGAACATAAAGCAATGTGCATATATTATCATTTATTCATTAAATATTGAGTGCCTTCTATGCATCTTCCCTTAAAACCATAGTTCTACACATTATTAGAACAATTCTGGCATTTACCTGAGGACCAAGATTGGGAGCTTCTTCATGCTAGATATTTAAACACATTTGCTAAAATGACCCACGCTGGGTTGAATCAGAGTGGACCTCCTTAGCCTTCAGAACAATGAGCTTGGATCTCCTATTCATACCGTGAAAAAAATGTTTATGAGGAAAAGAGAAAGATGCCTAGTTTAAGAATTATGGAATACCAAAGATTCTTTGTTTTCACCAGAATTCAAGATGGTTCCCAGCATCCTCGGTTCTCCTTTCTGGAAAATCTACTCAGGTACCCATTCTTATTGCACCCTGCCCCCCCCCCCTTAGTGGTCCAGTAAAGGGAATTGGAGTAATTTAGATGAAACTCTTCATTGGCGTCTTTGTGGCAAGAATCACAGAGTGGAGATGGACTAATACGAGACATTTTGGGGCTAAGATACTTTTTAAGGTTGGTATTGAGCCTCTCTCTGTCTAAGAAATATTTGCTGCAGGTGCCATATTGCCCTTTATTCTTCTCTGAACCAAATGGAAAGCTAATGCTTGGAATGAGATCACAGGATTAAGAGTTGATGTTTTAGGAAGATGAGGCCAAACTGAAGGAGAGAGAGTCTGACTGAATGAGCCAGTGTGGAGTAAATGTGATGTGTACATAAAGGAGACTTCAATATCGATGTTCCTTTTATTGTAAAGAGTTGCCATAACCCAAATCAGTAAATCATTAGAGAATCCAGACAGACAAGTCAAATTTTAAAGGGCCTGGAAGAAGAGAAAGGTGTGTCCTTTTTCAGGGTCCTGAGACACAGGGACAGGGGAAGCTGTTCTACACCCTTGCTCAGAATCACATGGCATATTCACCTCTGCATAGCACCCAGACTACAAGGCTTCTGCTGCCTCCTTTAAAAATTTCTTAAAATTTCTAATGGGAATACCTTGACCAGACAGATGCCAGTTTGGAAATGCCATATTTGGAAATTTGGTGGACACTGTTACAAAGGAAACCTCTCTTTGGAATTGCAAAGCAAATGCAAAAAAAAAAAAAAAATAGGGCTTTGAAGGGAGGGAGCACTGCACAGTGGGTAAGCATAAAAGCTCAGGGGTCAAACGGACCAGTGTTGGAACCCTGTCTCTACCACCGTTACCAGCTGTGTGAACACGCTACCTTGCTTTACTTCTCTGAGTCATAGGTTCCTCATCTATAAATTGGAGATCATAATCTGTACCTCAAGAGAATCGTGTTGTCTAAGGAGCAAATGAAATCATGTATTTGCAGTTTGCACAGTGCCTGGAAACAGAGTATGTACTCAAGTCATGCAAACAAGTAACTCACCCATTTTTACCCAGGCTTTGAAAATTTCATGCTGTCCCTACTGCTTTCAACTGTCCGCATTTTGTCCATTCCAAGACCAGCTCAAATATGATTTTCTGCATGAAGACCCCTTAGCTCCACGCAGGCCGCCAGCACGTCCCACTCCTTAAAGTCCCATAACCTTTCACCAGCACCTTGTTTTGCTAGTTAATGTACAAGTCTAGTCGCTCTCCCAGAATGAAACCTTTGAAAGGGAGGATCTATAACTTGCACTTTTCGTTACCTTACTGTGTCTCGAGCAATGGATTTTATGCTCAAATATTGGTTGAGTAAATAAAAAGTACTCAAATTACACATCAATGTACACGAAAGGTATTCATCCCCTCCCTGACACTTGACAAGATCATATTGCTTCAGAAAAATCTAGAGTGATAAATGTGTAATAGTTTAGGTAGGACTTCTTTATAAGGAATATCCAAGATGGGGAAGAACGATGGCCTTCCATCTAAAAAAAAACATATAAGATTGTATGAGTAAAACTTTCATATAGAAGTCATGGTTTTTCTTAGTTTCTGCTATTCTAATCACTTCTCTATGTACATCGTGATGGTAGAGACACGCGGTTTCTTAAAACAAATCCTCTCTCTGATATTGGCTTTCTTCATGGCTTTGATAAGTCACTTACCCCTGTGGCCTCCGTTTGGCCATCTGTATCATGGGGATAATCCTTGGCCACCTGTGTAGTTAAAGTTAGGTAAAGGGGTGAAAGCATTTTGGAATATCCTGGAGTGTGGAGAAGACATTAAGTTTCCATAAAAGCATTTGTATGTCATTATACATTATTACAATCACTATGCACGTTAAGCTGAAAGATTGGGCTTTCAAAGACTTTCTTTTATCAGCACTTAAAATTTCAACCATAAGAAAGTATTTAATCACGACAATTTGTTTTATTCATGATAATTGAAAAAAATCTTTGTTCTTCCCTTTGCTTTTTTAAGAGTTATAAATTTGTCTGGTGATTTAAAGGGTCTAACTCCTTTTATTGGAATTATTTGGAGCAATCAGTGATATTTTGGAGTCTCTTGGAAGTTCATCTTGAAACTTAGGTGTCTGCCTAAAATCTTTGCTATTTTCAAAAACAAGATAATGTACTTAATTTAAGCATTTCATTTAATTTAATGCTTTACACTAAGTAAAGCAACTCTGCGCTTTGGGGACTTAGGAATGGGGAGTTGCCTACACTAGACACATTGAAAGGTGGAGGTTGAAAATAATTAGCAAGTAAGCACTTACTGAGCTTCGACTAGAACCACAAAATTTGAGAATGGTGCTCTGGAAATCTGGTCTAATCCATTTCCTGTATCAGCTAAGAATGTGTTTGACTGAAAGTAACAGAAGATCAGACTAAACAGGTCATATTTTTCTCATATAAAAACGAGTATGTGATTCAGGGCTGTTATAGTCCAAGGATTGAGATTTTATCTCTTAGCCTTGCTTTAGTGGTTTGTGTTCATCCTCATGCTGTGACCTCCTGGTCACAATGTGGCTACTGAACGCCTGCCTCACATCTGCATTCCAAGCAGAAAGCAAGGCCAGCTCATTCTGCCACCTTTTGTAGAATGTTACGCAGCATGGTCCGAACTATGTCACATGATCACCTCTAGCTGCAAGAGAAGCTAGGAAGTCTAGATTATTTTTTTAATGGAACACATTGCCACTCTGTATAAAATTTGGGCTTTATAAGCGGGTTAAGTAGGAGGGTATTCCTGTATTCCTCATTACTCCTGCAGATGAGAGCTCAGCCAAGAACAGAAGTCAAATCTCCAGTTCAGTGCCTCTTCCACTATATCAGTAGGTTCTACCTTTCTCTCCCCACTGGAAGAAATAAGCTGTATTTACTTAAACAATTAATTTGTTTTCACATTTTTTATTAGTCTAAGACATAACATAACCATTTAGATCTTTTGATAAGCATGACATAACCCATGTTATCACACTGAGTTTTTTAATAACAGCCATAAACAAATCACTTGACCTTTTTTTATTAGCCCGTGAATCCTTGCTACTGGTAATACAGGGTTTCTGTTAGACGCAAGTCACTTCAAAACACAATTTTTGAAGTCTGTGTGACTTTTTTGATGTTAAAATTGACTTGCACACTCCCCTGACTGTCTGGGGATCCGTTTGTTTTTTCCACCAGTGTTTATCAAGCGCTAGGGTGTGTACAAGGCGCTCTACGAGTTGCCGAATAGAGTGAACAAGAGAAGCCGGGACTCTGGCCTCAGAGAGCTCACCTCCTGGTGGATGACGGGACAAGAAAGCCAGCAGTTGTATTGCTGGGATAGGGGAAGCTCGGGGTGTTGTTGGGGATGAGGGCATCCTGCCGGAGAACTGCCGTGGCATTTTGGCATTGCGAAGAGTCCAAGCATGAGACTTAACCCCTCCTCTCCTGCAGAGTGCCTTCTGGTTGTCAGCATGCAAAAGAAAGCAACAGCAACAGGTCGTGCTTTTAGATAACTAAGTACTGAGGAATTAAAGACATACATGATGCCAGCGTGAAGCTAAGCCACCCACTTCTTTAGGAGTCAGAAAACACATACACACAAAGGCAGTTTAGAAGTACAATTGCCCCGGTACCGAAAATATACATAAGATATGCTGAAACAATAAACATATAAACCAAAGATTTATTGTGCAGCTTTCAAAGAGTCATGCCAATTTCTGTTTGGAGAGGTAGTCAGAAGTTTATATGCTCTACAAACCTCTCTAAGTCCATGATCCTCATGATTCAAGCAGGGATCCTGCTCTTAGGGATGAAACATCTAAGGGTCTGCAGTTAACAATATCTCCCTGTTTGGCCAAGAAAAACATAGTGCCGACAATTATGAGAATTAAGATCACTTTCCAGGAAGTGGAGGTCACCAGGAAAGGTTGGAGGAGTGGGGATTCATAGACAATAATAGAGGAGGAAGGAAAGAGAGGTAAAATAGGAAGGCAGCAGCTATCACTGGACGACAGGGCCCCTTAGAGCAGTAACTGTGGCTTTCTTCTTCCTACCGATGTTCCTCAGCCTCTTGCCTGGCCTAAGGCAAGCACTCAACAAGTATTTGTTGAATAAATGAATGACCGCATGGATTTTATTGAAGACACACAGCAAGTGTGGGAATAACAGGGAGTTATTCCCATCCCCTCTGTGTAATATAACATAATATTCAAGTGCATGTATTTGGTAGGATTTAGGGAGATGTGTTGCATGGTGAATAAATGCTCAATACATATTCACTTTGCCTTAATGAAGAGCTTCTCCCTTGCTAGGCATTAAGAGAAATACTGAGCTCAAGATGATTTGATCCCCCTCGTGTAGAATATTTGCTGTAGTATTACAGACTTTTTTGTCAAAATTGAGGGCCCGCAAGAAGAAATATTCCCTTTATCGCCACCATAACCGTGGTACCTCTCCCTTGGCTCGGGCCCCCTCTATCTAAGTGATAGGTGTGTTCAGCTTTCTCATATCGTCTCTGCAAACTTCTTTGCCTCTTAGGAAAGCTTTTAACTTCGTTGTAGAACCTGCCGGCGCTCCTTTCAAAGGAGCTGAATCTAATTTGTCTCTCCTGGTTTAGTGCAATTGAATCATCTCAGGGAAATGAGAAGCAATTAAGTACCTGTTGCTAACAAGGTGCTGAAATAATCTGCCAGCAGACACAAGGTGTTTATTTATTCTTGGAGTATGTCATGTGAGAAAACATTACGTTGTCATTCTACAATAAGAATTGCCAGATTTGATTTCCAGATGCAGGCATCAGAGACCTAACAAGTACCACCGTTGAGGAGTTTTGAAAGACAAGTAAGTAGGGCTTGTGAACGTTGGTCAAGGTTAGCTCAAGTGCTGGTGTCCAGCCCCGTGGGAAGCACTGTCGATGGGACTGGAAGGATCTGGATGGCGAAGAGGAAAGGCAGCTTTTTAGCAAAGGCCCTTTAAGTCCCAGTTCAGGAAATTATTAAATTCATTAGCCAGATACTTACAACCAGCTATTACTGCCCAGCCAAAGGAAAAAACAGTGCCAGCAAATGTTTTAAAACTACAACTAAACAAAAGTCAGGAAGCGTGTAATTAAAACTGTACCTTTATTGTATTGTAAAGAGTTTCACTATGACATGGAAAATATTTAAAGGAGAAGGCTGTTTAGCTAATTTGTCTGCAAGTGAACTGCTTAGTGGAAAACTATCCTAAATTAACTGTAAGGCCACCCACCGAGCGAACCTCATAAAAGGCCATGGCTGCTCAGCTTGGTTTTGTGTAACCGTTCAATAATTACTAGATAAATGCATAACTAAAAGCTCTATTACACTAATAATTTGTACTGAGATAGATGTGTGGGACCCCCTGCTGGGTTAATTTGTCATCCCCGCAGCAAACTTCTAAAGAGAGCTCTTCTGTAGGGGAATCGTGCTAATATGTGGTCCCAAGGAGGACAGGTTAGAGCAGTAAGACCAATTGGCTCCTTAATCTCTTAAAAAGGCAAAATGCCCCCGGGGTGAGTGCCAGAGAGAAAAATAGGGTGATTAACCACGTGGGCCTAGATTTAAACTCATCTCGACAAAAGAAACTGCTCTCCCTTGAAATTCCTTGCCCCTTTCTCTCTGCCTCTCTGTCTCTCCCTCCCTCTCTTCCTCTCTTCCTTGCCCCGCTCCCCCACCGTAGACCCACATAGGCACACATGGTGACGGCAGGGTTCTGAGCAAGGTGTCTTTAAAATCCTCTCATTGATAAGACTTCCCGGTATGGCTTGTACTATAAATCACATAATCAGATAAATCCCTAGCAGTTCTTTCTTCTTGGTCTAGCTTAATATCATGGGGATTCCATGTTTGGACTCATTCTTTATTTTCCTCTTTTTGGAGTGGAATAAAAAGTCAATATTGCACTTGTATCTCTCTTTACGTGGAATGTTTTCTTCTGTCACACACACACACACGCACGCACACAATTGCTCTTTTAAATATGAGGCTCACATTGAAGCTTCAGTGCAGGGTTTTCAACCTCCCCTATTGACAGAACCATAAATCATGTTAAAGTTAAGTGAATTACTGTAGCATGGAACTGTGGCTTTAACAATGTTTATGTAGTATCAGCTTATCATCCGTGTAGGCAAGGGGAGGGGTGAGCACTGATATTTGAAATGGGAGTGGACGGCCCTATTAATGTGGTCGCAGTATCACAGAGAATCACCCATTTCATGCCGCCTCCTTTGTATAGTTGAAATTAGTGTACTTAATCACATATAGAGAATGTTGTTTAAAATGTATATCTCCAGAGTAAATTTACAGTTGTCCTGTGCCATTTCTTCATACGAAATGGTGGTTGCTTTCCCGTGCCCCCCCAACACTTCCTTTTTCTGGTGTGCAAAACACACGTGAGCAACATCAGAGTTGCCAGGTTCCAATACAATAATAAGGGACCTGTGAACAAAAACTTCTGAAGGGAAATAAACTGTTTGACCTCCGAGAAAGAATTCAGAGGGGAGCTGTGGAGCACAATGAAAAGTGTGAGGGCTGTGGGGTCAGCCAGCATAGAATTTGGGTCCTGGCTGGCCACTTGGGATCCGCATACGCTCGTGTGACTCACTTATCTTCTACCTGCCTTTGTTTTCCACCTGTACAAAACGTTAAAGCGTGGGGAGGCAGAGGAAGTGAAATGACTTATGGAAAGAGCTGGGAACTGTTGTAAGTATGGTGACTGAACGTTCCCTACCTCTGCGACGACTCCTTTAATCCTTGTACCTGCATTTGCTTTCTTTGACTGTGATTCTCTGGAGAGGGTTCTCATTTCCTTCATTCTTCCATCCCCGTCCCCAGCTTACTCTTCCTACCTGCTCCTGTGGGTCCGGAAGGAGTTCCTGTTTCTCCTCTGAGGGAGGAGCCGCAGATCCCCAAAGGAGGACATGTGGTCTCAGGGAAGTGAGGCAGCCTGGTTACCCCATCCCACTGCTCTTGTCTGGTTGGGAGAACAGGGGAATCTGCCCAGTGGGGCAAGTAAATAGCTCCTCCCACGAAAGGCAGCCCTTTAGCCATGGTAGAGACTTCTCTTGGCTATGTCTTCATTCAGGCATGGCTCTTGCTAAAGTTAAGATGAGCACCTCTTTGGTTATCAAGAGTCTGTTGTTAATAAGAATCAATTCAGCAGGGAATTATTGAGCATTTACCATCTGCCAAGCACGGTGCGAGGCCCTAATGAACAAATCAGACGAGTCCTGCCCCTGCAGTCTAGCCAAACAGGTGGATAGGAAACGATTTATTATCATTATGCTGAGATTAATGAGAGGTGAACTCAAGAAAGGGATAATCCGGCACAGGTATTTAAAGTATTTGTGGGGGGCTGGATTTATGCGTGTCAGTTTGTGTGGGTCCCTTGCACTGGCCTGCGATATGTATTTAGAAAACCTTGGCATCCCTGAAGGATATCTCCAGATCTTTCCAAATCCCTCAGTTCCTGAGCACTGTAATAAAAGTTGTGGAATTGTTGCATAGCCAGTAATGAATGCTTTGAAGATATGTTCATATAGACTTTCAAGTGAAATATTCTTACGAGTGAAAGAAACCCAACCAAATTCCTTCACCATCCCTCTGCTCCTCCAAAAGAAAATCATGGATTGGTGCTTGTAACTAAAGCATCTAGGGGTTGATGGCTTCAGGTAGGGCTGGATCCAGATGCTCAGGTGATACCTTCAGAAATCTGCATGTCTTGTTCTCTCCCTCAGCTCTGCTGTCTTCTCTGTGAACTTCATTCTCAGGCTGAATCTCCTCAGACTGTGGCATTAATGATGTGGGCAGCTCCAGGCTTAATTCCCACCAATGTAACAGTCCCAAGGGAGAAAGAGAGTAGCTTTTTCACAGTAGATCTGGGAAAGGTTCTACTCCTGGATGCTTATGGCTCTTCGATGTCCTGGTTTGGGTCCTTTGCTTGGGTCACTTTTGGAATAATCCTTATGTTTTAAAAGATAAAGGGTTTTCTCCCTGGTGTGGCCTGGGTTGCATACCTACCCCCCTGAGTCAGGGGGTAGGGTTGAGGCCACTCTAACTACATAGGCTGGGGCTGAGGGAAGGATAGGTACCCCCCAAAACCATGAGAGCTCTGTTTCCAGAGGGAATGGTGAAGAACTGCTGGACAGCTCTACTAGCTGTCCACTGCAGGAGATAAGAACAAAGCTGTCCTGAGCTTGGGGCAATGGGCTCAGCTTTCTCCCTAGCCAAAGTGACTTATTCCTGCGGTTAGGACTTGCAGAGCACAGGTAAATTCAGGCACTAGAAAGTGACTATTAGCTCATGCCATGGGCTTCCAGGGCCATGAAAACAGTTCAACGTTTGGTTCCCAGTTATCTCACGTTGCCACATTATATTATATGATCCTGATTATTTCTCACGTATCTTAATTTATTCTGAAAAAAAAAAAAACAAAGCTAAGAATGGTAAATAACCCACAGTCTAATATACTGTCTAGCACATAGTTGATTCTCAACACGTACTTTTTAAATGAGCGAGCCCTGCTATGTAACTAGAATTAATTCTAATCCTGAGAAAATCTTTTTTTTTCTGTGCTATTTTATCCAATTTATAGATAAAGAAATGTGGGCTCAGAAATGTTAAGTGACTTTGCATGGATTAGGATAGGGAGTGATGATTTCAAACACAGAGGAGTTGAGCTCTAAAACCCAAACATGATGTATGATTTCCATTTTGCAGTAGAGGAAGCCAGGAGGCTGACACACAGAGTTATTTGATATCCAACCTGGGATAAAAGCTTGAATCCCTGACTTCAGACACTGGACTGACTCTTCTCGTACTTCCTCCCCTTGTGTGAAATCTACCACAGTAGGGAATAAATCCTTCGGTCCCATGGGGTGTATTCAGGGAGAAACTTGGAATTCGGGAGGATGCTTTGAAAGTGACCTCTGCTTTATAATCCTGTCTCTCAGAAATAGGGGCTTAAACCACACCGTAATTCTGACGATTTGGTGGGGGAAATGCTGCCAATCAGCCCGCACTTTTATGTTTATCATGGGTTTGGTTTATTTGCTTGTTTTTTGCCTTTTTTTTTTTTTCATGTTGGCAAACACTCACAAACTACCAGTAATCCTCCGAGAGGCTGGAGCATCTCCACGGACTTGACTTTGGAAATTTTCTATTGCAGGACTGCAGTCTGTAATTCCAGCACACTTCCAACAGGTTGTTAGAGGACTCCCTGTCTATTTCTGTTGACCTCTGTGATCACCCAGTCTGTAGGGTTGTTTTTTTCTCAAGTGTTTTGCCATGTTTCTTACTCTTCGTCTCTTATTTCTCAGCATTGCTTGCAGATAACATAGAAGCTCAGGTTCCCTTCATGGAATGGGATTCTTGTCCACTTTGCTTACGAAACAGTCCCTCTTCATATTTTCAATAATCATTGCTACTGTGTGGCATTTGAACATATTTCACATTAACCATCATGGCGGCCGAAGCAAGTAGTGTGCAGATGTGGCATATTCAGAGAGGCGGTCCTGTCAGGATCTGAAGGCAGAAAGCTCTATCTTACAGAGCTTGAACAAGCACACTCAGGGATTTTAAAACTCTAAAAATTACAGCCTTCCCAAAGCCAGGATGTCTTAGAGACTGTGTCCAGAAATACTCTATAACTTAATATCTCTGAAACATTTAAAAAATAATTTCTTTTAAAGGGCACATGCTCCCTTGTTTCAGATATTTTAGATTTCAGTGTTATTACTATGGATCAGTTGTACTGAGTATTTGTACCTGTAATCCCAGAGACAGAGTTCCGCTGGAATGCAAAGCTAGGGGAGCACCAACGATTGAGTACAAACTACATTTTGCAGAGGAGAGAACTAGAAGAGAAAGAAGTCACCTGTATTTATAAGCCAAGTAGTGGCAGAAACATAACTAAGAGTCCCTTAATCTAGTTAGAAATTAAAATAATAATAATAATTAGAGAATTTTCCTTGAAAGTACTCCAGATCTTCTTAAAAAACTTTTTTTTTTCTTTTAGCACTAACATGTATTAGAGCTCCGATAAGCAACTCCCAAAAACTGACATGGTGGGCCTTTCAAGGGAATGATAGAAATCATATCATATCTGGGTTTGGGGGAGGAGGGCCAGGAGAAGACATGCACAGATTCTGGTTAGGTTGGAAGCATGCCTGGGTAGCAGGGGTCTATGGTAAAGGGGGAGGTCAGTATGGACGCTCAAGGACCGTAGATCTAAGTGAAAAAAAGAGTCTAGAGGGAGACAGCCCCCTAGTTCTAAGTTTCTAGATTGTCAGAGTTAGAGATTTAAGCAAAGGTACAGGTTCAAAGTATATTTGGTCAAAAACAATCTTTATAGGTCATTGTATCTATGACCATTAGATCATAGTTGTTGTTCCTGTTGCTTTGTTTTGCATTTTGTTGTTAAGGGATTTTTTTCCAAGACCCTCTTGTCATGTCCATACTGATAGTACCTACTCTTTCATCAATATTTATGTATTTATTTGTCCAAGTGACAGATAAGTAGCAGGTCCCTCATACTCTTACTTAATATTCCTTTCCCCTTGTGTATTCTATAATCCAAACAGGTGTTAGCAAATAAGAACTAATTTCAACTTATTCATCTCGCATCCTCATCCTTACTTTTGATAGTATTACCAATAAAAAAAAAGTTATTTATGGATCACTTACCCACATAGTCAGGAACTACACCCTGTGTCTTATATAGTTTCATTGGATCCCAACAACAAATCTATGAAGTATTATTAGCTCCACTGTACAGATGGCAAAACTGAGTCATAGAGAAGCTCAGAAACTTAACAGCATAGCTGGTAAGTGAAAGACCTAGAATTTAAATCTATACCTATCAGACTCTAAAGCCCACAGTCCTCATATTATACTTCTACTTTTTTGGATTCATATGTTTAACTTGAAATTATACACACACAGGTGTGGGAAACCAGCACAGACCAAAGCAGGTTAAATAATGGTGAAGAGGGACAATCAAAGAGCAGTAATGGCGGGTGGGAGGAGGAGTGGGTGAAGGTAGTCCAAAGGTACAAAGAGAAAACAGAGCAACAATGGATAGTTAGTGGAAATATAGAAAGCAAGCAGATTGCTCTGAAAGCTTCCAAAAGGTGAGGTTTCAGGAGAAAGACGGACCAGGACAAGGATGGGGTTTAGTAGGGAAGAGGTGGAAGGAGCAAGGATTATCAGGTGCTCAACTCATGGCAGGTGTCTGGAGGGTGAACAGGAATTATGTGGGTCTCCACCAGGGGCCAGTGATCTATGGCCCACAAGTCAAATCCAGTCCTCTGCCTGTTTTTGAAAATAAAATGTTATCGGAACATGGCCACACTCATTAGTTTGTGTAATATCTGTGGCTGCTTCCGCCCCATAGCAGCAGAGTCGAATAATTGCTGCAGAGACCGTGCAACCTGCAAAGCCTAAACTCCTTGCTCTCTGGCCCTTATAGAAAATGTTTGCCAACCTGGGTCTAGATTCTAAGCCAGGGCCTCAGCGCCAGAAGAGCCTTTCAGTAGCTAAAATTGATCTAAATAAAAATTTTAAAAGACCTTGCCTCCCCCCTCTCCCCTTTTTGTCTGTTTTTCCAGAAGACATTGGACTTTGATCTCCAACCTGAGGATCCCCTTAATTCAAATGGAATAGAATATACCAACCGTCTTGGAAATGTAGTGTAGCTAAAAGTTACTTCGGTAGCAGTGATATAAAACTACTAAGTGCCTTACCAGGTACCATGCAATGTCAGATATGTTTCTCTCATATGACATCCGGGTCTTTCACGTGCATCTCGGTGATGTTGAAGACAGGTGCTGTATGTTTTGAAAACCTTGGCTTGCCTCAAGTCAAAGGTTGGTTATTTAGAAAAGGCTCCCCCTCCTCAAGGTTTAAAAACCACTGCCAATTCCCCTTTCCTTGTGTCTCTGTTAAAATAAATTTCCATAATTCCAAACTCCTGGGCTTCGATAAGTGGCAGGTCTGACTCACGTATGATTTATAAATTATCGCTATGGACCATTAAGCTAGATTTCTCAGCTTTAGGTAAGCTACCGTGGTGTCATATACGGTGGTTTTGAATTTCTGAAGAAGCCGAGTACATAGTAGTCAACAACCCAAATAATTCAAATTCCATTTGCCTTTTGTGGAAGGCTTTTTTTTTTTCCTTAGTACAGTTTTTTTCTTCCACTTTCTTCTCCTTTTAGAGTTCTGTGTTATTAAAACCTTTACTTCTAAATATGAGTAGTCGGGAGTTCTTAATGGCACCCATTGCTCTATGGAAATGGTTATTTTTGTCTAAAGAACATCTTACTGCTGAAGAGAGGAGTGGCTTTTTCTGGTAATGGTGCTAAAAACAGATACAGTTTGGAGTCTCACCTGTTGCCACTGACTTAGGGTTGATTAATGGTAAGACTGAAGTTTTACAAATGCCAAGGCTTGGGAATGATCAGTCTTCCTGTGAGGGAAGACGGCTGTGTGTCACGCTGTCTTAGGAGCACACTGCACCTGAAGGGGGATTAGGTTTTCTTATTTGCACTGCACTCTTGACGGCTTTTATTTGGAGCCTCCCATACAGGAGACTCTAGGATTGCCAGAAAGCCGACGCTAACATGAAAAGAATCCAAGTCTCTGTCCAGTCTCTGAGAATCTGTGATGGTTCGCGGACAAGGAATAAAGCAATTAAGGCAATGTCAGGTTAAATACAAGAACATATTTCAACCCATAAATTTTGGTTTGAGGAAAAATGAGGGAAGGTTATTAGAATTCTGGGAGGTTGAGTTAGGGCAAAACTGCTAAAAATGGTAAGGAGGGATTACTTTCCTCTCTCTTTTTCTTTCCCAAGATTTATAAAAGAATGAAGTATGAGTTTCGAAACCTATCTGGCTATGCCTCCCGATACCATCTTTTTTGAGCTAGAATATATGTCTATAAGGCCTCCTCCCCATGGAGGACTCAGACCAAGAGTCACTTGGATCAGATAAGTCTCCCCAAACACACAATAATACAGTAATGACCTTGACCTTCTCCTTCCCTAGTCCTCATTTTGCTTTAAAGGAGAAAGCATTTTTAAGTTTATATATATATATATATATATATATATATATATATATATATATATATATATATAGTGTTGAATTTTTAGCTTTTTCTCTTTCAAACTAAAACTGAGAGAATCTTTTTAAAGAAGCGGGGTGAGTGTTGGGGGTGGGGGTGGAGTACAAACAAGTAAACCAACCTGCCTGACCTGCTTTCTTCTTTTTAAGTATCCAGTAATATGATCATTTTGTAATAAATAACTGAGCTCTACACCCTTTGGGAAATTCTGGCTCCCTGTTTCTTGAATTGTGGCTACTTTGCTCAGAATGTGTAGGCAGTGCTGTGCTAGCCAGAGAAACCCGATCAAATTTCCTTCCTTCTTATTTGTAGTGTTTGTGAAAAGCCCAGCAGTTGTTTTAAATAAGTCTGGCCTCTGGTGAAAGTTTAAGCTGGTAGTGAGATCCATCCAGAGCGGAGTGTTTCTGACACTCTGTGCTGCTCCTGGCCTAGGGTACTAAGAGTATTAGGCCCCCGAAGCAGCCAATTTTGTAGTGCCTTTTAATACACAAAATTGTATTAACATCAACAAGGATACAGATGGATGCACTGCAATAAACTGTAACCACTTGAGAAAAGCCTTTATTGACTCTCAAGTAAATAATGCACATTTTAAAGGATCTAAATATGCATTTACATAATGTGCTATAATTTTTTATTGTGTCAACTACTCACACACACACACATCCATAAGAGATGTTTTTCTCTGTCAAAAATTTGGACTGAGACCATTCTTTGTGCATTGCATTAGCACCACGCCAGATTCGTGATGGTAGAATTCTCAAATGGTAGTTTCTTTTCTATGGGGCCCCTGATCTGAAGGTCCTGACGTACGTGCAATGAATTTTACAGGTTGAGTGAGTGATGGATTTAACCCCGCCAACACTTTCTAAAATGATTTGGGACTACTTCGACAAAAAACTTGGGCACGCTGAAAACATCTCATTCAAGATAAAAGAGAGAAAACAAGAAATAGGAAAGAAGAAAATCCAGCTTTAGATGTTGCCAAAGCCTGAGCTTTAGAGAACGGAAAAACGTGGGTCTCGTCCAGTGAAAGAGTAATACTAGCAGTTTGTCCAGAGAAATAGCATGTGTTTAGTAATATTTAACAGGACTATGTAATGTCTGTAACACCAACTATTTTCTGTTTGAAGAAATTAAAGCTCAGGATCTTGAATGATTTATATACCCAGTTCCACAATGAACTCATGGCTGAACCAGAAAGTCCAAGGCATGAGAAAGTAAGGGTTGTGAGGGATAACCCTTTAAAATGCAGGCTCAGCAATGGCCTAATTTGAAACTACAAGCTAAATGATTTCCTGGTGCTAATTATGAATTAATTGGTCCTTAGAAGTCAGTCATTGCAGAATTAATTTCGTATAGTACCATGTGCTCTTAGGTTTGTGTTAAACTCTGTGCCACATGGAAAAGGTGAATTGTTTCAGTAAAATATAATAAAGAAACTAAGGTCTAAATTTAAGTTGCTAATGGTGTTCTTTTACATATTAAACAGTAACAACAAAGGGGGCTAGGATGTTTCTGAGCAATTAAAGGAGGGATTCCAAGATCCGTTGAATTATTCCCTCTATCAACTTTCTTTAGCTTTTATCCGCCCGATCTTTACTCAAGTGAATATTTTTCCTTGGGCAGCTTTCTCTGTTGGCCACCACAATTTTTCATAACCGAACAATCATTTATCACTTTCCATGGAGCACCTGAAGCACTGTCACTTCATCATTAAGGTCTGCTTGCTGGGAACTCTTGACAGTGGAGTTCCCACCTTGGTGTTGGACATGGTGCAGAAGTTGAGTGTATCATTTTGTTAGGCTTCGTACACATTCCCAGCCTTGTTTGGGAAATGCCACATTCCATCCCTGACTAGAAACTATTTGGTCAAATGCAGGGTGTGGGGTCAAATTTTCTTGCTACCCGCAAACCCAACCATACCATATTAGATGAACTAAACTCCTTTGGTCCTTTAAAGCACAATTTGCAAAGTAAGAGATGACCAGAGCCATTTAACTTCTTAGTTTGTGGGTTTTAACTCAGAGACAGTAACAGATCCCTAAACGCTCTGGCTTTGTGCCAGGTGGAAAAAAACCAAAGTTTTAAATCTATCTGTATGCTTCTTGGTTTCTGTACCACTCTTCTATTCAATCGATCATTGTACATTCAACTAATATTTATCGAGTACCAAACACTGTTCTGGGGATATGACAGTGAACAATTAAATAGATGGAAAAGCAATTTTCTAAGTTGGGAAAGATTGGAAGAAGAGCAAGTATAAAGGATGGAAGATGACGAGAATTCTGGTTCCAATAGGCTGTGTTCAAGATGCCCTCAATTGTATGATTGAAGATAAAATGTTGTCTGTGTTGACCCACTGTTGTATCCCATGCCCAGAGTAGAAGCCCATCGATGTGTATTGGATAGATTAAAGGTTGTGTGAATGAAGGGATCCCATCAGATCATCTGCAAGACATGGACTAGATTATCGCTTCCACGCCAAACCCACATTTTCACTCTTTAAAATCTACAGATGCTGTTCTGAACCTCAGAGTCCTAGCCATTTCAATTATTAGTCAGTGCCTCAATACTAAAGACATCGCAGCAGGGAACAAAGAACCCGTGCTCAGTGATCAGTGGGGATGTATTATTTGTACAGTCCTCAGCCATGCTTATGGGGTAGTGGTAGAAAGCGTGGCCTCTCTTGCTTAGTTTGCTCTATGGTTTTATGAGTCACTCTCGGTATTAGGAAAGTCTTACTCTCTGAAAACTGGGCCATTCCTTTGTTTGGTCTTTGCAGGGATTCCCTGAGTTTGAAGACTCAACTGCAAAGAGTAAGGCAAGATAAATATTCTCACCTGGTTTTATTAGAGAGCTGTTTCTCCGGCCCTCATTGAGAAGTGAGAGCTGCTATCTTGGCATTGCTCGTTTTGAGTATTCCCAACCCTTCCCATATGCTGCTCTTCTCCAGCAGATTTTATCAACCACCCTTCCAATTCAAGGGCAAAAGTTCTCTCAGAAACATTATCAAGTGGCTCACATAAGTTTTTTAATCTAATGTAATCTTCTTGTACAAATAAAATTTAGCAGGGCTCAAATAAAAAGGAGTAATAGTTGTCTGAGTTTCTTTTATCAATTTTTATGGGCAGAAGGCCCATAGTTGAGCAGGGGTCACTGCCTACTCAGACTGTGGGTTCCCCTGCTCTAACATTTATGCATTTCTGAGTTTGGCTTTGAAATGGCCAAAAAAAAAAAAAAAAAAAAAAAAGGCTACGTAAACCTTCCATGTAAAGTGAGGCACCCAAATTGCACAGGTTCATTAAGTGTTCATTTACTACATACTTCAAAAAAATTTCATCCTGTATTAGTCCCTAGAAATTTCCTTGAAAGGGGTATAAGAGCTTTAACAATGAATTATTGTCTATGGGTTAGCTCAGCATGAAAGAGGATCCATATGTGCAAACTAGAATTTGTCATATGTAATGTCAGTTAAATCAGGTCTAATCTACCAAATACATTTTTTATTGCTTGCTTCATTAAAAAGGCTCTTAAGGTAATGAATAATCTTCAGCTTCACCAAGGATTATTAATGCCTTTATAACTCATGTCCACTGAAAATGGAAAGGCAGCCTGAAACCCTACCCTAATCTAACCTCCATGTTTGTCTTAGAGCCTTAAGGAAGAAAATCTGTCAGACCTATCCAGTGTTAAATGCAGCCACGTGAACAGCGCTGTGAGTTGGGTCAGGAAAGAAAGGAAGAAGGAGTTTGAATCGGGCTCAGACGCTGTGGCAAAGCGGGCCTTTCTCTTCATGCTCTGACGTTTTCTTTTCCTACAGCAAGCCCGCACGCAACACCGTCGACTCTTCATTTCCCGACATCGCCCATCATCCAGCAGCCCGGGCCTTATTTCTCTCACCCAGCCATCCGCTATCACCCTCAGGAGACGCTGAAAGAGTTTGTCCAACTTGTCTGCCCTGATGCTGGTCAGCAGGCTGGACAGGTGGGGTTCCTCAATGTAAGGAGACCTCTTTTTTTTTCCGATTTCTTTAGAAATATTAACCGAATGTAAAAATAACAAGGGGAGACCTTCTGACCATGTGACACGGTGCTCTAATGTTGTGCTGACGGACTGCAGGCAAATGTCATATTTATTCTAGATTGTGGGAAAGTTAACTTGCTCTAAGAGTGATTGGCCAGGGTTTAAAAAGTGTTTGTGTTAAGTTCGCAACTGTCAAGTTTATGGATATAAATCATCTCAAGGGTGAACCATATAACCTTCTAAAGTCTGTGGGCTGATAATTCCACCTCATGCACACGAACCCTCGGGCTCACGCAGTTAACAAAATAGAAAGACCAAATAATTTTAAATAATGATTTGGGGTGGTAGGGAGGGGTAGGGGGATGAGGGGGGCACAGATGTTTTAGATCAACGAAGTTGATATTTTTTAAAAATACAGTCTTCTAACACTTTAGATCAAGTTGACCAGTACTTGAACTCAAGATGCTAGAAGTACAGTTTATTATGGTTTGTTATTTCTGCAAGTAGTTATCTTTCCCACTTATCTTCGTATAAAGCTAAACAGTATTCAACAGCTTCAAATGAATGTTTTCGTTTTTTCTCTAGTAAACCAAATAATCACAACTTGAGACAATATTCCAAATGTAAAAGTGATTTTTAAAAATCACAAATTTTATTTCAAAGTCGAACCCAGTCTTTACAGCTGGATAGCATTATCCCAAGGCCACTAATTATAATAATGAGTAGTAAATAACGACCAGCATAAAGCCAAATGTGATCTTCCTTTTCTCCTAATAGCTCCACGCGAAGCCACAGATCAGCTGTCACTATGACTGCCTAATTTAGAATATTATATCACACGGCCCTGTCCCTGATTTCTCTTCCCTTGCAGAAATACCTGATTCTGCATATCTGAGACAGAACAGGCAGCTTTGACTAATGTCTGGTGATGTGTTAGCAGATACATTTCTGTCTAGACAACAAATCAATATGGGGCCTTTTTTCTTTTTGCTTGTGTATTCATTTGCTTGGCTTATTCTAAAGCATTCACTTATGGACTTTTAGCCCACTCAGAAATAACACGCGGGCGGGTTTGCTGGTAAGAAAGCACAGCATTCTGATTGTCAGACGAGATAGTCTTTGAGGAACAACACTAAATAGATGGGAGAATGTGGATCAGGGGCTGTCTGAGGCTGCCTCTGCAGAATTATTAAGCTTAAACTTGAAAGCCTGGGACAACTGGTTCTCCTTCACCTGAATTTTGATTCGGGACGACAGCCTAAATACCAGCTGTGATTATTGGTCGCATACAGTGTCACTAAAGTCTGGAGTCAGAAAGGCCACATGGGAGAGACCATGAAAGATCTGAAGTGATCCCCAGCATCAAGCATCTGACTTTTAAATCTCTAACTTTTTTAAAAATAGTCCTGACATTATCCCATATAACTGTCAAACTCCCGGTTTTGCATTTTGATCCAAATTTTATAGGGTTTAAGGCAGGTCTCTTCATGGGACTGTTTTGAAAAACTTGAAAATAAAATGGGTTTTATTGCTTTCTTCAGAGGGGAACTTTCTTTTGTCAAAGAGCTGTTATTTGGTTGTTCTAACATCAGGCAGCCAAATAAATATGACTGTTATGGCATATGCTTATATAATTTAAATCAAAATTAGAAGTGATATTTTTCCCTAGCAGAATTTTGACAGCTCAATTCTAAAGTTTCTGTGCCTGATGTTATACAATATGTGAAAGAAATTTTTTATGTTCACTTAACATATTTATTAAATGTTATATAATATCAACTTTGAGGGGTGAAAATAAAATATTATTTTTAATTTCAAATGCGTATTTGGGAAACTTCATTATATCTGTATAAGTAACACTATGGAATCATTCCACAACCTATATATCAAATAAATAATAATCATGAGAACGATGATGAAGGTAGCAGTTAATTCGGAAGTGAAACATGCCAAGCAAATTTGGCAGGTCGTTTTAGGGAAGCAGGATGTAGAGAAGGTCAAAGTAATTCAAGAGATAAGTTTAGGATACATTGAGCATGTGTGCCTAATGGGACGCTTTTGTGAAATGCCTTCAGAACAACCCAACAGTTTTTTTATCTCTATGCTCTGAAGAAAGAATTCAAGCAGCTAGAATACTTCGTAATTTTACATAAGGGATAACTAATGCGTCTTCTGTTTTTAGAAGCAGCTAATGGTTGCTATCTGTTTCTTCTTTTCCTTCTGCATGTTTTGTTGTGCTCCCACCCTCACAGCCCAACGGGAGTAGCCAAGGCAAAGTGCACAACCCATTCCTTCCCACCCCAATGTTGCCACCGCCGCCGCCACCACCGATGGCCAGGCCTGTGCCTCTGCCGGTACCAGACACAAAGCCTCCAACCACATCAACAGAAGGAGGTGCGGCCTCCCCCACCTCGCCAAGTAAGTATGGCTGACACAGGCGCCGGTCACTTACCAAGCTCTGTTGACTTGAATCCTCATTTAAGTCTGGTCCCTAACTGCGTAGGCTCCAGCGAGAGGCCCAGATCCCCAGTGAGGGTGCTGTAGCATGAGTTTGCAGAGCCAAGACCAGATCGCAGTGAATATCACTCTTGGGTACCATCAGCTACACCAGATGTGGAAAGGACTGGGTGTTTGGGTGGATGAAGTGGTGGGACTCCCTGCCCCAGACTGAAATCAAGATATGACTATGAAATTGTGTGGATTATTTGAGTGGCTTTAAATGCTGTCCTCATGATTATCAAACAGCATCTACTTGCATGAATTGCTATTAGCAACAAGTTCCTTTTACTTTTGTCTAGCCCTGCTGTAACTGACAGTCCAAGAGAAATGCACTTGGTGAGCTGTAAAGGCTGTGCACCTCATACATCAAATAGGTTAAAAAAAGAAAAAAAAGAAGAAGTTTAAATCAAAGTAACTCACCAAGAGTAAGAGTCTGGCAGAAGATCGGAGGTGGTAACCATGGTAGTCGCATGGCCAGGTGTGGTGGGGGGAGGAGATAGAAAGTATAATTGGATGGAAAGAGAAAAGAACTCGTGGCTCTTCTCTGAATAGTATGGGAACATGTGATCAGACGATAGGAGATTTCCAAACTTTTTTAGATGATAGGAATGATGACTTGCAGAATTAGAAGGATAGTTCCCGATATTTCAGAGATGACAAGGGAATAGAAATAGCTCAAACACACAAATTTGACTTTTATTAGTACCTGGAACGATGTCAAAAAGAGTGATGGCCAGAGGCAGAGTTCTGAGGTGATGGATGGATGACCTAACCTTGACAGAGGGTGTGAGAAGCACCTCCCTGGAGCTTTACTGAGGGATCAAAGTGTAGGGAAGGTTGGGAACTGTGGCAGTAATCCTAAGGAGAGCAGGTCTCCAAGGAGTTCTTCAAAAGTGAGACTGGAGGCAAGAAATCTGAGGAAAAGATTGGAGTAAACCAGGGAAGAAGTGTTAAGATCAAGAACTTGAACAGCAATTACAGAAGTTGAATGGAGGAGAGCACGAGAAGAGATATTTTGTAGACATAGGCTTTGGGATTGTACAGTCATTTCAATGACTATAATGAAGGATGATTCTAGACCTCTTCGTTTCCTTACTTTCAGTTTAGGGGACATGATGGTATTGGGTGCAGAAGGGAAAGAGCCAAAGAGGAAAAATAAGCCTCTGTTGACAGTGTGTTCATTGGATTTAATCCTGGGGACACTAAATCCAAAATGTCTGGAGTTCCTCATGGACATGGCTCTGAGGGTGAACTTTGGTTTATCTAGTATTTATTCATTTTGATAACACATGCGGAAGTGAGTGGCATTGTACTTGGATTCTGGTATTACAACAAAAAGATTGAGGGTCTAGGGGCAATTTTGTGGGGACCTACTTCTCTTGATAAGAGGCGGTTCAACACTTTTCAACAAAGGAGAAAACCCTGAGTGTCCAGTGACATAGGAAACAAACAAGGCTTGGTCTGCAGATGGAAGCTCAGCTTGGAAAAACAGCTTCTGAGAAACAGAGGCTCATAGGTGCGTCCTGCTTATTGTGTATTAATGTAATATCTTCGAACAAGTTAGAGAAATCACCATCCCCAAATTCTATTTCAATCTGGTCACTGGGGATATCGGCCTACAGATTGGTAGTCACATAATTCTTATGCCCTATACATGCCTCCATGCACCCCTTTTCTGTTCATCTTCTCCCTATCTGTGCAGGACAATGCGCTGTTCTTTAACAGCCTTGTGGTAATGCCCTTCCTATCCCATTTAAACACATCGTCCCCTCCACTATCAGTGTCTCCTGCATTCATAGTGCATTTTCCAGTAACGGGGATGGGGCCCCTCTGAGGCACCGTGGAAGACTAGGGATACCCTGTGCAGTTATCGAAGACTGAAAGATAAGGACTCAGATCCCCACCTTTCACCTTACTAGCTGTGTTTCTCGTCAAGTCAGTTTCCTCATTCGTAGAATGTGGGTGATGATGCCTGCCTGGCAGGGTTGTGTGAAATCAGCCATGGTAAGCACCACCACCCGATAAATTGGAACATTTTAGTATCTGACAAAACTCTGACCTATTAGAGTCACCGGGCTTGGGTAATGATGAGATAGGTCTGTAGGACACGTACAGCTACTCAGCCCCTAATCAGGTTGGTGCCTTTGGGCCCATACTTGCAGATTCCACGCCATGGATTGAATCAGATGCCTTGTATGAGAAGATATCTGTCATCCTGTCATGGCCAGACTCAAGCATTCCTTCAGCATTATGGGGAGAAGTTTGGAGGGGGTCCTGGCACATCCAATTCATGTGGTTGCATGTCCATTAGAACAGGGTTTGAAGATTTTGAGGAAAAGGAGAATATCAGGAGAGAAAGGCCCAGAAGTTTGATACAGGTAATTTGATACTTAGTGTTTTTTTTTTAAGATTTTATTTGAGAGAGAGAGAGAGAGAGAGAGAGAGAGAGAGAACACTTATGAGCTAGCACAAGCAGGGGGGAAGGGCAGAGGGAGAAGCAGACTCTGTGATGAGCGGGGTGCAGGGCTGGACCCAAGGATCCTGAAATCACGACCTGAGCCGAAGGCAGACGCTTAACTGACTGAGCCACCCAGTCGCCCCTGATACTTACTTTTGAATCATGTGATTCTAGGAATGTAGGCAAAACGAAATGTTCTCCTAGTGGCATAGAAATGCTTTTATCATCATAAAGTCTAGCCCTTGTTTCTGGGCTCTTTGGGGTCTGCTGAATTCACAATAATGTGTTGTTTCACAGCAATATCTTGCCTTACCATCTTCTCCTTTATTAATAAGACAGTGGTAGGCTGCAGGACCTGTGATCTATAGCATAGGAGAAGCCTTTCAAATTAAAAATCTCAAAGCCCACTGGTCCACACTGGAAAGAGATTTAACCACCCCAACCTCCCCCCACCACAAAATCCTTTTCCATGCCCTGATTTCTGAACCAATTGGTAAATAAAATACAAGCAAAAATCATATTGGAAGACCAGACTATCACTTCTTTTTAAAATTTTTTTTATTTTAAGCTTTTATTATGGAAACTTCAAACATATACAAAAGTAGACAGATTATACAAGGACTCTCCATGTACTCCTTAGCTAGCTTCGACAATAACAAGGTCATGGTCATCCTCGTTTCACCTAGGCTACCAGCTACTTTCCCCTTTCCCACATTATTGTGAAGCAAATCCCAGACATCATATCACTTCATCTGTAATTATTTCAGGAAGTATTAAAGCCATAGTACCCTTTAAAATGTAAAGACAACACCATTATTACTTTTTTTTTTTTTCACGCGAACCAAACTATCACTTCTACTATCAGAGAATTTAGTTTATAACTGTAGGCAAATGGGCTTCCTAATGCCGAACCCCAAATTACACAGACACCTCTCCGGGCACGGGCAGTGCTGCACCACACAGGCCTTCCCAAGTGGGGTCTGCCTTCCCGTTTCGAGCTGATAGCGTGGAGGGCCAGATGGCTGCCTGGTGCCTTCCAGCACCTGTCTTCCTAACAGAAAAGAGCAGGACAAGTCACCTCTGGTTTCTACTTCCAAACTCTACAGTCTAGAGAATAGACAGTGAGCAGGGGAAAAGGACCGAGAAGATATGGAAGGGTACAAATATCAGAGTGAAATGGCCTCCTCTCTTCCCATTCATCGTGATGACTACCTTCTTCCATTCGCTTATTCGGCCCTCAGACAGCACCTGTCATGTGCCAAGGACTGTGTTAGCTGCTTGGGATACAGAGGGGATTCGTGCCTGCTCGACGGAGGTGTGGGATCAGTGGGGGGAGACAGCTGGTGAACGGTAATTTGCACGAGACAACACCGGGACAAAGGCGTAGCCTCTACAGGAGCACTCGGGAGGGGGTTTGGTCCAGGCCTGGGGGCTCAGCTAAAGATAATTTTGGAGAGAGTGACTTCTATGCTATTTAGTAGGGATAATATTCTGGTGTTTTAAATCCGAGAAAGAAGGTAGAACTTTTCTCCAGAAACCAGCCTGGTGGGGGGAGGGGATGTCTAAAATTAGATTACCACTGAGTAAAAATTTAGGGCAAAACATACTGTTTCATAAATTATGTGCTTTCTTAGAAATTAAAACCACAGGGGGGTTGGATCCTGTTTATCTTTGCCAGTTTATTAGAGCTCAACTTTAGCAAGAAGAAACATCATGACAGGGTATTAAGTACAGATGTTCAACATCCCAATAGTACATCCAAAAATGAGGCTTTTTTCAAAAACACTAATTGTATAACTTAGGACAGCCTTTTCTATTTGGGGTTTGAGAGGACTTGCAGTGAAATAAGATTTTAAAAATAAAAGTAGGAAATCATGCCAAGGATCTCCTATATTACCAACTTTTTTGGGCCTCAACTTCCCTTATCTGAATATCACTGACTGCTGTACCCACTCTGTTAGGCAGATTGTCAGGACAAACTGGGGTGACAGACGTGCTATGCTGTAGACAGTTAAGAGTCCAAGGCATAATTTTTAATATCATCTTATAATGAAATACAAATGGATGCCAGCCTAAAGCAGAGTATGTATTTTTAACCTAATCAGTTGCCTCTGGCACCAAATACTCAACTTTGCAGCTGTGGCCAGAAAAACGTGGGTAAGGCAGATTTGGGAAAAAATTCACCTATGAAATAAATACATTTTAATGGGAAAAATCCTTACTAGTGCCATAAAACAACAACAGGGGAGTGGAGATGGAGTTAACAGTTCTTCCCTCTCTCAAGGAGAACTTTTATATTGTTGATTTATTTGGAGAGAGATTAATACACTACTATGCCAGGTCTCTTTAGGATACGGTGATAAATGGAGATAACCTGTAAGAGTAATTCACAATAGATGTATTCTTTTTTTAGTAATATTTTTATTATATTATGTTAGTCACCATACAGTACATCCCCTAGTTTTTGATGTAAAGTTCCATGATTCATTACTTGCATATAACACCCAGTGCACCATGCAGTACGTGCCCTCCTACATGTATTCTGTTCCCGCTAACTACCTTTGTAGGTTTAGATACCTACTGAGAAAATATCACCTCTTTCATTCATTCAATAAATAGTAACTGACCATAAGCTATGTGCCAAGTTGTGTTCTAGGTGCTAGGATTCAGCAGGAAACGGAAGAGAATTTAACAATTCCCTGATCTTCTGGAGCTCATATTGTAGAGAGGGAAGAATATTGTAGAGAGGGAAGAAAGTCAGTGCACAAAACAGTGAGTATAAAAGGCAGGGATGATGTAAGATGGTTGTACATAAGCAGAACGTAGGGGTTGGGAATGGTGGAGGTGGCGGTGTGATTGTCTGTAGGGTGGCCAGAGAAGGCCTGTCTGAGAAGAGGAAATTTGAACAAAGACCTGGCAGAAGTGAGAAGGTGGGCCCTGAGACTGTAGAAGAAGAGCTTTCCAAGCAGAAGAACAGCCAGCACACCTGGGCAGGGTGGTGAGAACAGAATGAGTAGAGTAGGAGGAGGTGAGGTCGGAAGTAAGGTGGACGGAGTCTGGCAACTGGGAGTTGGGAGTGGGGCAAACTACGTAGGCTCTCACAGGCCATTGTAAGGACTTGGGCATTTACTCTGAGTGAGACCAGGGAGCAGAGAAGTGATAACTCCTGAGCTTTTAACAGAAACACGTTGAAGGTTTTGTTGAAAACACATTGCTAGGGGCAAGAATTAAAGCAGGGAGACCAGTTAAGAGGCTGGTTTGGTTTTTTTTTTCTTAAAATCAATAAATATAATGAGTATTTTCTACCTGCCAGCTGCTGTTTTAGGCACAAGGGATGCAAAAGGGCACAAAACAATCCCCTTTTCTGTGGACAAACAGTAATCAAAGTAGAAGTAAATTAGTAAGTTAGGGACCAGGAAGTCCAACGGAGAAGGCTACAACAGGGAGGGAGGTGGTGCGCGCTTGCAGGAATCCAGCGGCCAACATGGGGCAGTGTGGGTGGGGAGAATCATTTGAAAGGGGGAGCTGACAGGATTTGCTGATGCATTAGATATGGGTTGAGAAAAAGAGAGAGAGAGAGGGAAATCAACAGTGAGTCCTAGGTTTTTGACCTGGGCAACTGTAAGGATGGAGCTACCATGAACTGAGATGGGAAAACTGCAGAAAGAGCCATTCTGGGAGAGGGGTGGGGACCAGAGTTTGGTTTGACCAGATTATGTTTGACATGTATCTTACCGGTAATACTAATTATAATAGCATCCTACTTATGAAAGCTCTGTGCAGTTTGCTGAGTTTTTCCACGTGCATCATGCATTAATTGGGAAGGGCTCCTTTTCAAACATGTAATACACTGAGTGGATAGTCCTCAGAGTCCTAAGGATAACAGCTGAAGAATAGGAGAAATATCTCATTATGTTTGGGCCTGTTTGTGGTATGATGATTCAAAATGCACTATTCTTTTTCTTAATTGTATTGTAACATCCAATTTTTATATAATAGGTTAGTGCCAAGATCACACTATAAAAATGGACTTTTCCAGAAAAGAAATTGCAGATTGGCATCATAGCCTAGAATTATAACAAAAAGAAAGAATGCTTTTGGATTATGATGGAAGATAAAACATGTCTTTTCTTTTTTTAATTAATTAGGAACACAAAAACTCAATTTAAGAATGCATAAAAGACTCATAAACATTCTTCTCCAGGCCTTCTTAGCCATGAACTTTTGATTTTTTAAAACTAGAACTCTATTAAAGTAGAAGCATGCAATAACAAGTTTCCTTTATTATTTATTTTTATATCTCCCATGAATCTTACATGCATTCATTATATGAATGAATATGAACCTGTTAACTAAGAATATAACAATAATCTATGATCGGGGTGGAAATTTTGTAGTATAATCATTAATGTATGTTCAGTGCTTTTCAGTTAGCAAAACTCTTTACGTGAATACATTATCTTGTTCTGTCTTCCTAAGAGTCCTGTGTGGTCAGGATTTTATAGACAAGGAAGCTGACATTAGAAAGTGCAGATGATTTTCCCAAGATCATACTCCTGTAGAAGCCTGGTAGGGACTCAGATGCAGGCCTTCCCATGCTCTTTGTACTATCACGCACCTACCTCAAATTACAGAGCAATGTGACATGATTTCTGGTTGCTGGAGAGCCACAACTGCCTGCTTATCTGAAATTCATAACAATACAACAAAGCACTGAGCTTTTACTCATGTGTCAGGTACTTTAAAAGTATTTTTATATGTATTATCTTACTTTAATTCCAGTAATTCTATGAAGTAAATATTTTTGTTACCCTATTAAGATGACTTTCTCAAGGCTTCTGAGCCAGATGTAGTGGGATCTTGATTCACACCCAGCCACCTTGAACCTATAGTGCATACACTTGGCCATAGCGTCCTATAGGTATCTTCGCATTAGCCCAAAGCTTCCGTGTTTTTGCTGTGAAAACCCTACGGGAGAAGTACAGAAGATGACATTAGTTGGTCATCTGTACTTTAGTATGAATTGGTTTCTGCTGCTGAGAGTAACTCTTATTGTCAGGGAAAGGAAGAGAACAGAAGATTTGGAGGGAGATGAAACAAAAACAGCAAAAAGGCAAAAAATAGGAAATGTTGCTAAGGGCAAATTGCCTTTATTCTCCAAGACTCCCAAGAACTTGGACTGTTGATGAATGCTTTGAAGAATTATTTTCTGAGTTATCATCCGAATAATGACACCTCTCCTTTTCACCAACACTTTTCCTTAAAATGTATAACACATTGTTGTAATCAATAATTGGATTTAGAGCAAGCCAGTGAATGATATGTCACATTTTCACAATTTTTAGATGACGTAAGGACTCTGTTTCCTCTTTCACGGAAGAACCAGTGGATAACTACAAAAGAGAATGGGAAAAGAAATAAGTTAGTGGCTTCCTTTCACAAAACACTTTTTCATTACTGATGCTTGAACTATTGCATTATTCTTTTTCTTTACATTTTTAAAATTAGTCAATGAAAATTCATTCTTTGCTGTATACTTTGAGATTTTATAACAGCATAGATTTTTAAAAAAATTTTTTACTTGAATTTAATTTAGTTAACATATAGTGGAGTATTAGTTTCAGGGGTAGAATTTAGTGATTCATCAGTTGCATAACACTCAGTGCTCATTTAAATCATCAAGTGCCCTCCTTAATGTCCATCCCCCAGGTACCCCATCCTCCTAACCACTTCCCCTCCAGCAACCCTCAGTTTGTTCCCTATAGTTAAGAGTCTCGTGTGGTTTGCCTCTCTTACAACCAATTCCACAGGTAGGACAGAGAACAATTCCAAAGAACTCCCTTCTCGTTCTTTCTTACTCTTACGTTAGTGTCTGATGTCACTTAGTGCCAGGGAACTCATTTTATGCTGATCTATTTTCACATTGCTGTCATTTTTTGTTGTTTTGTTTTTCTTTTTCCACATTGGTTGTAATTTCTCTACCAGCTCTGCTGCTCTCTCCATTATATTTCAATGTTTTATAGTCTTCTGAATTGGAAAGAGACCTATATACATGCAATATTTTAATATGTGACAAGAGTGGCATTTTGTATTAGAGGAGGGGAAGGGATTATTCAGTGAAGTCTATTGGGACAGCTGAGTAACTGTCCAGAAAAAAAGATTCCTTACACCAAAATAAATTCCAGCTGGAGGGGGAAAAAAAGGAAGCATACAAAGGTTAAGCTTTAAATACCACATAAAAATACAGGACAATTTTTTAAAAATAATATTGGAGTGAGGAAGAACTTTCTAAATAACACACACACAAACCTGGAATCCATGAAAGGAAAGACTGACAAATTCTACTCTAAGAGTATCAAAAATTTATGCATGGAAAAAAAAACCCACCATAAACAAAGTCAAAAAGACAAAAATGAAAATGGGAAAATATTTGCCATACATGTAACAGAGGGTTAAATTAATATATAAAGACCAATAGAAAGATTTTTTTAAAGGGGCATAAACATAGATAAATGGAGAACATTTTAAAGATGTCTCGTTCATGTAGCATAAAAACAATATAAATTAAGATTTGGGTGGTATTTTTACCTATCAGATCAACAAAAATCAGAGAGTACCTCGCATAGTCTTGGCAAGTGTGTGAAAGGCACTCTTCTGCACTGTTAGAGGACTGTGAATTGGTTCATTCTCTTAGAAGACAATTTAATTTTTCATATATATATAAATACATATGAATATTGTATATATTTATGTATATAAATTTCACATATAAGTAATAAATACATTTGGATATGTAAATGCAGGTGCACATCAAGTATTCATTGATTATAATAAAAGATTAGCAATAACCTAAATATCTAACAAGAGTATATACATTAGGAACCGTTTAAAAATAAAGAGACGAGTCTATATGAGTTATGTTAAGTCAGCAAAGGAGAGTCCTAAGAAGTGTGTATAGAATACTACCACAGAGTGGGGGGATGTATATACACATTTGCTTGTGTGTTGAAAGATAGAAACTGGTTTGTTATAGACTAGCTCTTTGGTTCCTTATCCACTGAGAATGAAAGATATTACTGAGTTTTAAATCCCCTTTTATAGCAAATATAATTATTTTCAAAAATATTTGTCTAATGATATAAAAATTCTTCTTTATAGAACCTTAATCACTATAGTGACCAAAATTCATTCATGGTGGTGGTGGGGAGGGTCCCCATAAAATCGCTGGCAATTTTTATACATCTAGATTTTAGCTATATTAACCCAAACTTCAGATATGATAGCAGAAAAATGTGTGATCTTTCTGGTAGAGAATAATATTCTTTTTCCCTCACAGATAGCATGGAGCTTAGTGTAAGGTTAGCATTTTCATTTTCCACAGCCAATATTTGGTCCCAATTTCTGCTTTAGGAACCCATTGAATACAAATGTACACATACTGTCTTAAATCACAATTTTTCATAAATTCTTTCTGCAGAGTATTACTACTCTGTGTACAATCCAATTTTGCTACGTTTAAATTTGCAAAGGAAAAAGGATTATTGAAACTCAGGCACTTTGATAGGTATGTTCGTATGCATTACCTTAATTTCATTTGATTATGATTAGAAATCTGCAAAATTAGAATTGTTAGGCCTCTTTTAAAAAAGAGAATGCTGAAACCGAGTCAGGCTTCAAACTCAGGTCTGTTGGACTCCTGTGCTTTGTACTCTACCAGGACACATCCGGTGTTTAGAGATATAATATTGTACGTACACCTGTCCTCTGAAAATCCTAAGATACTCCATAAAGCACTTGTATATTATTCCAAGAATAACATACGTTTGCATACATTGCATTGGATGAAAAGTAGAGGAACAAGAGCAGAGTAAGAGATGGACGTTATAAAGGAGTGGCAGAAGAGAACGGGCAAGGGCGCCTGGGTGGCTCAGGCATTGGGCGGCTGCCTTCAGCTCAGGGCGTGATCCCAGGGTCCTGGGATCGAGCCCCACATCAGGCTCCCTGCTGGGAGCCTGCTTCTTCTTCTTCCACTCCCCCTGCTTGTGTTCCCTCTCTCGCTGGCTGTCTCTCTCTGTCAAATAAATAAATAAAATCTTAAAAAAAAAAAAAAAGAAGACGAAGAGAACGGGCAATGGATGATTCCATTCATTCAGGTTTCATAATCCATTCAAGTCTTGTTTTTTCCTCAGTTTGTTATTTTTTTCAAGATGACAGAAATAACAAGTGAGTTTTAAGATTTTCTCAATCAAAGTAATACATGGCAGTGTAGGAAACTTGGAAAATATAAAGCATAAAAAATGAAATTATATTCTTCTGTAATCAATTACTATATTAACATTTTGGCCTATTTTTTCCCTTAGTGCACATCAGTGTGTGTATTTGTGTGTATATGTACACAAACACATATAAGGTGATTGTGACCTTGCTGAATATAGTATTTTGCATGCCATTTTCTTAATTAGTATTTTACACCTTTTCCCATTTCATAAAAAATTGGGAAGTGTGATTTTAAACAATGTGTACCTATGCCTCTATCGGACACTAACTTTTGCCCCAATCTATGAAATATGCTTCAGTGCATTTTTGAAAATACATTTTTGTCCTCAGCTTTAATAATTACATTAGGATACATTCCTAGAATTGGAATTACTAGTACCAACAGTGTGAATATTCATTTCGATATACATTACCAAATTGCTTTTCAGAAAGGTTGTGCCAATTCACACGTTACTTGTGAGTCCGATCACAACATTAACCCATGAGAGGTTTAAGTTTTATTTTTTGTAAGTGTTGGAAGGCAGATGCCTTGGAATGTAATACTCTTAATCAGATATTGGAATCAATGGTCCCTGATTGGATGATTTGGCATTTTTCTTCAATTGTTTAAATATAGCATATAATGGAATTTGGGGGATTTCCCATCTTGTTGGCCAAGCCTCTCTTGGGGATTACTTTCTGGACTGCTCCTGTGGAGAGTGTAACCCATTAGACATTCACAGAGGGATGGAGCCTTAAAGGGCTATGCATATTGGAGTAAATAGTATTTATTATGCTGGACTCTTTATATATAGAAGCTCAAAGAGGTTAATTGGCTTGCCAAGATCACATTTCAAATAAGATTATGATCAAGTGGATTCAATCCAGGGTTTTCTGGTTCTAAAATTCATTTTCTACTGATTACCTTGCATTGCTATAAAAACAAAAGTATTACTTGGGGGTTTTCAGATTCTGTTTATATTTATTTAAGATTAAAAATTACTGGAAGTTGTTTAAAAATCATTTATGATCCCATTCTTCAGAGGTAATCATTTTATGTGCCTATTTTCCAGTCATTTTCTATGCATATTTTAAACATAATTGATCATCATGTGTGTGCATATATGTGTCTATGTGTATATATACAGTTTTATAAACTGATTTTATTTCATACTATCAACATGTCATGATGTCATTATTATTTTAAAATGTGCTTAATGACTGCAAAATATTCCAACATATGAATGAAGCATTGGCTTATAAGGTGGCTCTGGTTTGTTCACAACTCTTTATAAGCAATGCTGTAATGAACATCTTGGAGCATAAATCTTTATCTGTACCTTTAAGTATTGGTCGAGGATAAATTCCCAGAAGTAGGTTTCCAGAGTTACACTGCCTTTTGAGAGGCTGCAGAAGCCTTTCAAAAGGGAGCAATCCAATATATTGATCGAAGTTTCTTTTTTTAGTAAACCCCGGCTGAATCCAGGGTTTATTCCCTGCGGCTATTTAATATAACTTTCACCTGTGCCTACCACATGCATCGTTGCTTCTGATCAATATATATGTTCTATCAATCATACAACACACAGCATTTACATAAAAGTAAATGACGGTTATAGAATTGGATTAGCCCTCAGAAATAAATTTAAATGAACTGAAGTAAGCCTCTATTCTTATCCTTCACAGCTACTACAAAAACCAATGTTTTAGGCGGTTTAAATAGACTGCCTACAGGAAACAGTCCAAAGTGCCTGCTTATGACACCGATTTGGGTAACGCAAGGTCAGAGTGTCTCCAGTTTACAAGTTGTTCTGATCCCCTTCGCTCTGTGTGCACACACGCATGGTCTTAGACTTTCCTTTCTGCATATTTTACCCCAAATCATGTGATGTAGCTAGAGCCCCTACTTCCCTGTGAGGATCCTTAATACAAACAGAAATACCAGCAGAGCAGAACCATCTGGCTGAATTGCCTCTTCTCAAGATTTTTGTGAACTACTGGCACATTAGCCATGTCATGCAAATTGCTACCATACATGTTAAGTAATGCTAATATATTAAAGTTAGAATTCATTAGCTTTTCAGGAAGAAAGCTTATGGGTATGTTGTTCTGTAATAATTTACTAGCAATAAGTAGGTTTTAATTTCATGCCCTGAGGGCTGTGTCTTTTTTTGTTGGTAACTTGTTTGTAGAGACAAAAGATTTACAGAGATAATAGAATGAGGTAACTGACTGCACAGATGTGATCAGAATAATGGAAATTCGGTGTGGTTATCTTCCAGATTCCAAACATCTGGATGACAACTACAATATCCATTCAGTCATGTGGGAATTTCTAAATCTCTGAATACTGGATCATGTGTGAAGAAAGGCTGTCTATCTCCTTGGCTGTATAATGATATTAATAACGTTAACCCAGGCCCCATAAACTTGTCGATACCGATAGATTTCTCTAAAGGAAAAACACTCCAATATCCCTCCAGCATTTCTTTGTGACCTTGCAAGAAAATAGTGCTCTTCAAGTTCCTAAATGAGTTCAACAACTGTCATGGGTTTCATTTAGAAATTAGCCAATCTATTTCCTGATAGTTTCTGCTTTTTTTTTTTTTTTTAAGAAATGAAAGTTTTCTCATGGGGCTTTTTGGTTTGGGTTTTTTTTTTTTTTTTAAATAACGTGATAGCACAGTTAAGAAAAGATGCTAGAAACTCAGGTATTTAATCATCTCACTATTGAAAGTTGGCAACTGAATGCTTTTTCAGGCACTTTTCCTTCACTGTCAGGTGTCACTGATAAACATTTAATAAAATTGCAACTTGAATACACAGGGATCTGTTCAAGTCTGCATTCCTGAACTTGCTTGGATGACCTCTGTCCGATAACTAGCACATTCCTGGGCAGGTGGTAGAATCACAATAAGTCTATTTTGAATGAAATTGAATTTTTGACTAGGTATTCTTTAGAGGGGAAATCCCCACATGTGAGTACGCCTGAGTTTCTGAAAACAAGGGAACCTGTGACGTGCAGATTGATATTTAAGATATGAAGGGAGCCGTTTAGAACGTGAGGACATCTAGTTGTCTTAGCGGTGTTTGGAATGGAAATTTGATATCTTAGTTTCTTTTGTAAATTATTTCTTCTTCTTAAAAGAAAAATAATTTCAATAGACCTTTCCCCCTCCGTTTTCAAACATTCAGGGCTCTGATTCTTAACATTTCACCTTCCCGTGTTCTATGACAAAACATAATTTTCGGGCTCCTGCCTTTTCTCCCTTCCCTCTGTGATTGATGCCTCCGCTTCCTGCCTCCGTGCCTTTGCTCCTGCCGCTTCCTTTGTGACCCCCGATCCATCCAAACCTGCAGGCTGGCGTGTCTTTTACAGCATTGTCGCAAAAGCCATCCTATCCTCATTTCCCCTGTGCCGCTTTTCTTGTTCTCCTGCCAGGTGTCACTTTTCTGTCCTTTCATATCTCACAGATTCTTAGTTATGTCACCTTTAAGCACCCATATTTTCATTTTCTACACATATCTCTCGCCATTGGATGCTAGCATTTCTAGGATGACAGTGTGTCTTGCTCACCTTTGAATCTCCCATCATGCTCAGCATAGAGCCTGGCATAGAGCAAGCGTTCCTGAGAGACAGACAGAGACAAAGGAGAGAGAGAATGAATATGAATCTATTAAATATATTGAAATACCTCTCTTTCTTGCACTCTAGAGGTTAGCCTTGGTAGAGTTCAAGGGACTGAAGAAGGGTGGATGTTCACTCTTTTCCTGTAGTTGGAGTCTGACGAAACAGAACACAGATCTCTCTTCAAACTTCGTGTCAGTTTGTAGGTCAGGCTGCCTGGGTTCAGGGGACTTCATTGCTTCCTGCGTGTGGAAGTAAATGCAGCACCTCAAAGTGCACCAGGTCTCTCACATTTTCTTCTCTGCCAAGGTGCCTCCCTGTGTCACTGACCCTAGCCAGGGCAGAAGAGCTGACCATCGCTCTCCTCAGGCAGCTCTCAGGCAGTTCACCTGCGGATGAACCGACCCCTCGGGCTCTCTCCTGAGGAGCTTCATCCAAAAGGCAGCTGTCCCTTCACACTCACTCCCCACAAAAACATCTGTCTAAATGTTCTCCCTTTCCTCCCCTTCAGTGATTACCGTATATTTTAGTGGTTGCTGCATTTGAACTAGACCTTGAATCTGTCTGCCTCCTCTTACTTTTCTAGTTTGTTGGATTTGGGTGATTTTAATGATATGGTTTTCAACTTAAGGAAACATCAACTTACAATGGTACAGATATTTTAATATTTTAATGTCTTTTTCTTCAGTCATACTTTTTCCCAAAAACAAGGAACGCTCCAAGCATCTCGGTTCAAAACAGTGTGAGCCCCTTGTTAACACCATGGTCAGATTTAGATTCTATAGGTGAAGGCTATTACAGACTCAGAATGGATTTGCGGGGAAATATCATGGTTCCTTTATCCAGACACATCCCTTATGCCTTCCTATCGAGAAAACAGAACAAAACAAAACATGACACCTTGGGGACAACAAAAGT
This sequence comes from Ursus americanus, assembly GCF_024610735.1. Lineage (NCBI taxonomy): Eukaryota > Metazoa > Chordata > Mammalia > Carnivora > Ursidae > Ursus > Ursus americanus. Next base: position 17,794,663 of record NC_142138.1, read on the forward strand.
AGGAATTCTGTTTGACTTGCAGGAGGTCAGTTCCATGCATTTCTGAAAACAAAAGAAAAGTCTGAGTTCTCCCAGGGAACCCTAACTTTAGCACAGTGATGAAGAGTAGATTTAACGGGTGATCTCTGCCACTGTCCCTGCCCACTCGCTCATGCTCCCCCCACAGTCCCCGCTAGAGATAGATTCCAGCGTTCCCAGAGGCCCTGTAAAAGTAGTGCTTATAAAGCAAGACTGTTCTTGAGCCATCCTCCCAACTGATCATGCTGGCGCAGGACTTGCGCGGCCTAAGTGCAGCATTTTATAGTTAGCAATGCATATGGTAAGTGGGTAACACAGAAGAATGGGATTTTCTGGATATGGGATCAAATTCTGATCTGGGATTGTCCTACTTATCACTGTAGCTAAGGCCAAACTTAGACTATAGGGTAATGGGAAGAAATACAAGTAGAAAGAGGAAAAATATGATCAGATTAGTACAAATAAAATGGTGGAAGCTTCTAATAGGAATGTTCATCCCCTAACATTAGGAAAATAGTCGACGGTGATATTGCTCATGTAGGTTAAGAGGACTGCTAAAAAAAAAAAAAAAAAAAAAAAAAAAAAAAAAAAAAAAAAACTTCTGCTTCAAAAGCAGCCGAATAATCAATAATTTGATTTCTAATAGTCACGTTTGCCATGAGGACTTTTACAACGAGATTATATAAACAAATTGATTTCCCTGTTGACTTTATCAGAAAATCATCAAATGCCCCTGAATCCTCAAAAAAATGCCTATAATAATCTTCCCAGAAAATTATTTTCTGGATTTCATGATTTCCTGAAGCTTTTCCTGCGGCATTTGATTATTGCCGCTGTAAATAACGCCAGAATTATAATTAAGAAAGATATGAATGTGATATCATAGCAGAGTAAATACAGTTGTATATAATTAATTACCACATTGCCCCCTTTACTTGATTTTATATTCATGTTGAAAGCTCTTAACTGTGCATGTATAATTGATTCGCTATGGTATATGTGGTTGTTTTAATAAAAAGTTGCAATTGAGGTTTTTGTTCAACAGTGTAACTCCCTTACTCCACTGTTTCTTTGGGAAAATCAAATTTAACTAATGTCACATCATTTCTGGAACTACATCCTGTTATAGGTGAACTCTCTGCCTATTGTAACTACCATAATGGAAGATGAGTCAGACTTTCTCTCTTCCTTCCCTTGTTTTCCCTGTGTCCTTGAATTTTCCCAGAAGCTACATTTCTATAGAATAAATGTCCCTGGGCACCATTTCTTCCATTTGATGACTTGGGTACTCAGAGATTCCCAGGTTTTTGTAGTTGTAATATCCTTTTTTTCTTTTTTCTTCTTCTTCTTCTTTTTTAATGCTAACGTACTACCACCTCTCTCACTGTTGCTCTTGTTTTAAAAACCAAACTAAACTTTGAAGCCGTTTTAGGAGTCTATGAAAGCATGGAAGGCCTTCTGGGATATTTTGAAATCAAGAAGGCAAAGTTTGTCTCGTGTCTGAAGAAGGCAAAATATCCAGTTGTTAGCCTCATAGCAGTTTTGAGTGACTAAATTATTTGTATGCTACACCTTTCAAATGGCAAACTTTAGGTCTGGCACACAATAGAGAACAGAATGTAATGCAGACCTTTTCAGGTTTAGTAAACTTGCTATGGTCAATGGAGAACTGTCTTCACAGAGAAAGAGAAGCAAAAAAAATGCCATGACTCCTAGGCTCACTCAGTGTGCTTGTCTCTGATGTCCCCAGTACGGTAAAAGCATCCTAGGGAACCCTGCTATGTGTCTGTGATGACCAGTGCGGCCCAAGCACACAATTCCACCAGAACTCACATTTCAGCCTCTGTCATCAATCACTTAGTCACAGTACCTTAGCATACCCTTCATGCCTTTTTGTTGTTGTTGTTCCTTCTCGACCTACCTACCTATTCACGTGTGAAAGAACACTTTCTCCCCCCCTAACCGCTGAGAGGTTTGACAGGTTATTTCATCTACCAGCTTCCTCCTTATCTCTCCCACATCCTCTTTATGCCCTAGGAGCAGGTAAATTCACTACTGGGTAATTATAGTCTATCATTTTCAATACATGACTTTCTTTGGAGACTTCTTAAAGCACATCAAAGCAAAGCAATAGACTGAATAGAGCAATTAATAAACAATATTTTACTGAACTTTTAAAAACTTACATTTCTCCCATACCAGTGAGTGAGAGGCATGTACAGAATGGCTTTAAGCAGAAGTGATTTCCCAAATCTGCTCAATTTAGTCTAACATAGGATGGGCTGGAGAGGAAATCAGTAGATTCTCGTAGCTAAACAGTGTATCACGTGATACATTTTTTTATATAAACATTTATACACACACACATACACACATTTTATATAAAACTATTCCTGGACAGGTCCTTCTAAAGCAAACACTACAACAAAACTTTCTTATTAATAGAGGATTCTCATGTTCACCCTCTGTTCCATGCTGGTTTAACACAGCCATACCATGTGACCATCACAGATCTGTGTGGGTGACTTAGCTCTTACCAAAGATGACCAGCAGGACTTGGGCCAGATTGGTAGAAATTTTATCTCTAGATGTGCTCAACAAGGGAAACAAAAGTCTGAGCAGTTTTCTGTAAAACAGAAAATCACAGAAAAGCAGACGATGCCAAAAAGGAAAAAAGAAATCTGGCAAAGGAATTTGGTATTATTCCCTCAGTCATATGGGTTTTTAAAAATTGCAAAGCCTTCTCATCTCTTAGATGGAGTGTGTCTAGGGTTAATCCAGAAAATTTGGGCCTCTTACAACTATTGGTAAGAAATTTGAAATTAAGCAAGAGTCTAACTAAAAGTTCTGGGACAAACAAAGAATGCGAATAAATACTGGGAGTTTGTGGTAAAGAAGTGAATGACAGGACACCAAAAGACCAAATACACATTGGATTTATAAGCCGATGAAACAGCAAAGCCACTGAGTTTTTTTCTCACTAGAGTGAAGCTCTTAAATATAAATATAAAAACCAAAAACATGTACATGAAAACCAACAACAAAACTTTCATGTACCGTGAAAGGACAGGAAACTGAAATGTGCTTTTAGTGTGATAGCTTGGTTTACATGGGTTCTTGATAGTTCGTGCCTTAACAGAAAGGTTCTAGGATGGGAAGACTACAGATGTTAATATTTTAAGCACATCTTGTGCTTCGTAGAGATTCTGGATACTCTCCTGAAGCCTATAAAGACAGCTGGTTCTCAGTGGTTTTCCACCTCCTTTCTGGAGAAGCCATTAATTCCTTCTCTAAAGACTCCTTTTCAATATTTAGCTATAGAGGCACAGGAATGTCTCATGATTTTTGGGTGTGCCATAGTGTAAAAAGCAAGGTTGTAAAGTGAACTGCTCTCCTCCCCTTCCTACCTAATTTCTTCTTCCCTATGCTCTAAGGACTAGGATATCTCTTTCTGGCCCCAGAGCTCATGTTTAACTCCAAAGGTGTACTTTGTAAATGTCCTGCATGTTCTAATTTGTATGACGGAAGGAGAAAACTCATCTGAGCACCAATTTGACATCATTTTATTCCAACAGTCTTTAGAACCCAACACCCCTTCCCTTTTATGACTGTCTAAAATGCCCTCGCTAGCCAGATCCCTTTGCTAGCTCCAGTGTTTGCACATTTCCTTGTTAATCAGCTGCGTAGGCTCGGAGACTGTGTGTTTTGGTGTTGTTTGTGTGTGCAATCTCGTGCTGCTTCCTGAACGCATGTGTCCCTTCCCTTCACAGCCTACTCGACACCCAGCACCTCCCCCGCAAACCGATTCGTCAGTGTTGGACCACGGGATCCAAGCTTTGTAAATATCCCTCAACAGACACAGGTGGGCCGCTCTCATCTTTTCTGTATGTGGTGCAGCTTGTTGTATTCACCAGGTGCATTGTAACTTGTCTTTTGGCACACAGGCTGCATTTCCCAGCCCCTGTTTGGTCCCCTTTCCTCCCAACCCCAACCTTCCCGGCCCTTCAGCCACATTTCCCTGTGTCCTCAGAAATCGTGGAAAACGCTGTCTGCGATTTTTGTGTCTCGTATTGAGGGGCAGAGGAGGAAGGCTTCTGTGCCAGAACTCCTTTCGCTATGGCAAGAAAGGTGTCCCAGAGCTAGATAGCGTGTTTCCGCATCTAGGAATTCACACCTCTCCACTTGCAACCAGACAGAAGTCTACCCCCGCCTGGAAAAGTAAGCTCTGGCTGCCTGTGTAATCAGAGTGCATCCTGGGAATGGGGAACGAGCCACTCTTCTGTTTCGTTATAGGGTCCCCAGGAGCCTGACAAGCTTTCTGAAAGAAAAGAAAAGGGTTCATGAGTCCTATTAGGTTGCTGGTGTTGGTGCAGAAATAGGTGGTGTTTGTTACTGGCTAGGCTGGCCACTAGGAAGCAAGGTGCAGTGGGGTGGGAGGGGATGTATGTGAATATGACATCATATTTTGAGGTAGGTGATTGAGAAGAGGTGATACTAGGACATCTAGAGCTTGTTTTTCGGTAGATGGTTGTGTTTCGTGCTAGTATAGGTCAAAGAGGAGAAATCTCTTATAAGGGTTTTGAAATGGCTGCTGTTAGACACAGTGAGAGACTTTTGGAGTTCAAAGGTAGTGGATGTAGAGATATTTACAAGTTTGTGAAATAGAATTAGATTCAAGTTTTGAAAGGAACGACTCACTGATTTCCTAATTAGAATGTAACCATATACCATCATAACTGACATAAAGAGAGTATTTTCTTTGTGAGGTTTTCAGCATGTTGTTTGAGAAAAATTCTCTGAGATATTTTGTGCATATGCCCGGGTGTGTATTCTCCAGATGCCAAATTTGTAACTACTCATCTTTGTTTATAAGAATAGGACCAGATGCTTATCAACAGGATAGATTTGCCTTCCTGGGTCCATTTGCTCTCTCTCTCTGTAAAGGATTTTAGTTTATTGCTGTGTCGACAGTGCAGGTGAAACTCCAGTGCCTCTGAAGCCTTCCTTACGGGGAAGCAGGGTCACGGAAAGTACAGCCTCGAGGAGGCAGCTGGGAGGAGAGGGGGAGCGAGAAGGGAAGGCAGAAGGTTAACTCTTGAGTTTCCCACCCCTACTCTTTCTCCTGAAACTGTCGTGTCCACGGCGTCTGGGATGAACATCTATTCAGGACCTCCCATAAAATCGTTCCAGTGTGTGGCTTATGTCCCCATACCTCCAAATGCTTAACTGGTGAATCTGAAGTGGAGTGATTACCTCAAAGGCATTGACATTTCCCTTTGTACTTTGGGCGCATGTGTTCAGGTTCAGTGGGAAGGGAGAACTGGGGACAGTGGCTCTATGTTGAATGACTGCTTTTCTCAAAGCACCAGTGTGCTCGGGTTACTTCATGAAGAACCTCAAAAATGCAGTTTGGAAATGTCCCGCTTTTATGTTTTTACATCGTATTTTTTGTATAGTCTGTGATTCACCGCACTGAAATGGTACCCCGTGTTCCATTCAATTTGTTTCTCTATAATCAAAACGTGTTATATTCCAAAATGGCTTTGTTTCACAAACGCCTTATTTAACCCAGAAACGGAGTCTTCATGATGTTGACCACAAAAATTCAATTCTTGAAAATCCAGATTTTCCACGCATCTGGATGAATGATGTCACTTAGACCCAATTTTGGCATCTGGAGCTGAATTTTTTTGGTTTCTGTTAAATATTTGGCATCATACGGACAACAGCTTAAATGTTTCTTATCACAGTTGCACCTGCCACGTTTGTCTTGAAGAAAGCCTTCCCCAATTGTCGTAGGAGAAACTGTGCTAATGGAGTTGTCGTTTTTTTTTTCCAAAAAAGAAAAAAATATATATATATATGATGTATATATCCTGAGGTAAAAATTATGTGCTCAGAATATTTTAATTTCAAGGTGTATATATGAACTCTTTTTTTAGCAAAGGAACTACTTTCTGGAACCATTTAGAGTGTCAGACATACATAGATATAGATGAAAATGGTCATATACTTTAAAAATGATCTCCTTTTTGCAAAGACATTAGTTCAGAAGAGTTTTTTTTTTTTTTTTTTTTACTGGAATCGTTTTAGATTTAATTTAAACATGGCCTGCAGATTAGTAATTTTCTAAGCTAGCTTGCATTTGTTCTCTATTGATACTTTTGTTACTAAAGCATGAAATCTGTATGAATTGGGAGGACAACATTTTGCTTTCTACCTTTGGAGAAGTAGAAATTGAAGAGTCACCCAAGCAGATACTTGAGCTTTACAAATGCGGTAGAGGTAACCTGCACATAAATCCATAAACGAATGCAAAGTAAAATGGCGTCCCCTGCTCCAAAAGTCCAGCTCCCAATGGAAATCTCTTCAAATGCCTAAACTTCAACCTATGGGAGACAGATTAGTTATGGTCTCTATTTTTTCCTAGCAGATAGAACTTGAACTACTACACAGACTTTGTAAATAGTCAGCTTGCAGTTTATCATAAGACCTTTCTTTATACAAAGTATTCTTTAATTATATATAACTTCTATTCATTGAGCATTTTCTATGTACTAAGTACCGAAAGTACATTACCCAACCAATCTTTCCAGGCACGCAATAAGATAGAAATAATTATCTCCACTTTGTAGATGCAGAAACTGAGACCTAAAGAGATTGTTCATTTTCCCATGTCCATAAGCAGTGAGAAGTGGAGCAAGGATTTATACCCAGTTTGCCTGACTCCAAGGCCTGCGTTCTCTAACCACTGGGCCATACAGCCTCATGAGCTGCTGAGCACCCTTCCCTGTAGGTATTCAAAGCCTGACTGATGCTCAGTGCTCAGGATTACTACTGGCGTACTCCCTGCTTTTAAATCTGAGACTGCATTAAAATCTAATCCTTAGTATATACCCAAGAGAATTGAAAGCGAGGTCTTGAAGAGGTATGGGTACATCCATGTTCTTAGCACCTCAGCCAAAAGGTGGAAGCAGCCCAGGTCTCCCATCAACAGACAAATGGAATAAACAAAATGTGGCATATACATTTTAATGTGTATCTTCCATGTTCCCGTAGTATATAGTATATAGTATTTGGCCTTAACAATGAAGGAAATTCCACAATATTGCTACATGGGCGAACCTTGAAGATATGATGCTAAGTGAAATAGGCCAGTCACAAAAGAACAAATACTGTATGAGTCCACTCATGTGAGGTCCCTGGAGTCATCCAATTCATAGAGAGAGAAAGGAGAATGGTGGTTGCGGGGGAGAGGGGGCGGTGGCAGAATGGAGAGTCATTGTTTCATGGGTATGGAGTTTCGGTTTTGCAAGGTGGAAAGAGCTCTGGAGATGGTTGGTGGTTGTGGTTGCACAGCAGTGTGGCTGTACTGAAGACCACTGAACTGTCCACTTAAACAATGGTTAAGACAATACATTTTATGCTATGTGTATTTCAACACAACTTTTAAAACGTAATCGTTAGATAAACTCGAATGGCCCTTTCACCTCTTAAGAGCATAAAATTCTGCAAAACAGACAGGACGAGTAGACAGTTTATCAACAAAATCCACTGTGAGTGTGTGCTGACCTCTCTGAAAATACTATTTCTCATGCCCTTCACATAGTGGGTAGTCAGCACATATTGCTTGAAGCTAAATGATTCATAAGGAAGTTTAAAAATAATGACTTTTTCTTATTACAGTCATGATACATGTTAATTGTGGAAAATACAGATGGGAAAAATAATAAAAATCACTTGTAGTCCTACTGTTAACATTTCCATATAAATCCATCCAGACTGTTTCTGTGCATACAAGTGTATTGCAAAAATGAGATCATATTATATACACTGTTTGATAACCTGCTGTTTCTTCCCTTTAACAATATATTATGGCCTTCTTTCCATGTAAATTGGAAAAATTGAATATTGGCTTTTATTGCACCAATTCATCATCTGTAATGATTGGTAGGGAAAGATAACGTGGATAATTGAAAGCCATTTTTTCTCCTCCTTCCTTTCCAGTCTGTTTTTTTCTCCAGAGAATTCCTCCCTTCGCTGAGACAGAATTGCCTTCTTTTTAGCCTTGCCCTGAGCTAGTTTTCTTTCAAACAGCCTTGCAATGGCATTGTATATTTCACCCTGGCTTTTGGCTGTGCGTGAACATTCCTGCTCAGTTATTTGTCCCGTTCTTCTGCCTCACGTGTCTGCTCCCTCTGCTACTCTCATCATTTGCCTCCTATCCCTCTGCATCCTCCATTTTGTAACTCACCATTGAAAGGGGGGGTGGCCACCTCCCTGCAGCTTTTGGAGCACCCATGTGTTTGGAGAAACCATGACCCCTCGGCCCCACCCTGAATCTCTTCTTTTTCAAATTTGTCCCAGGATGGTTGATACTAATGTATGGAGAAGTGTCTGGGACATAGAGTATTTACTTCAGCTGGACACTATTAACGTCCCCTGCACACCTACCGAATGATCTAACATAATAGAGAACATGCTATCATCTCAAATAGCAGAAAGCCAATGGCCATTTCAATTGCATCCCATAATTTGATCCCTGAAAACAAGACCCATTAAGAGGAGGCATTTATTTAGAGAAAAAAAGTTAATATTTCATCATCAGGTAATAAATAGAAATACCAATTCCCACACAGAAGGACTGAGCAAAGAACTCATTTTGATTCAGGTTCTAGTTTAATCAGAATGTTCAAATAAAATGCTTAACCTGCAGAACTCCAATGAGAACGAATTCTTTAAAATGAAAAATGAGTGCAAACAATATTTAAAAACAGGCATTTCTTCCCTGCCACCCAAATCTATCACTGTTCTGCATCAACAGAATTGTGGTATCTGAAATGCTATTTAAAACCAAATTACCATTTGGGTTATTAGAAGAATCGCTTGGCATGACATGGGCCTGATTTGTTGACAAAAAGGCACAGGTGTTGTAACCTTTGCTTCATAAATCATTTAGCTGCCCGGCTTGCGAGCAGTGTGACTGCCTTTGCGTCGTGAAATTTACAAACGTACGCACAAGCCACACACTTCGCTGTGCCGAAAACCAGCTGATCTGGAGAGGTCGCCGCATGGCTAAATTATGGGCATGTCACCCATTGTCTGCCTTTGGTGAGAATGAACAAGGAATGTGAGGAAGCAGCAAACATTTCGATCTGTTGTCATTCTGTGTCATATTCGTAAAGCTCTGCTTGAGAAACCAAAGCATGGACAATCCACAAAACTCTTCGTAAGTTTCTTTCTTCGCTTGCTCATCGTTTCTTACAATATTCCCAACCCCTAGAGATGAGGAGTAACAATTCTCCTCAAGCTGTTCAAGGACTAGTAGAGGACACAGATGTAACAAATAATAATATAGTAATGACAACAACAACATTAATAATGCAGCGTGATACCAATAACAATAGAGATTTGCCTAAGAGTCTTTGAGGCTGCAGAGTTGGGTAAAAGAACTTTCCAAAGAGTGGAAGGGGCAGAAAGGCTAAACCATTTTTCTGCCCATGTCGAACTTTGGTCTGATTCTCATATAATTTACCTTTTTTCTTCCTAGCTTTAATTTTCGCCCATTTACCCATGAGCTGGTAGATGAGGCTTTAGTTTAGCCCATCCTAAAAGGAGTGACATGTCCGTTGGTTTCTGTCTTCTCTGGACCAAGCAGATAAAAGTAGAGTCCTTTCCCTCTGCAGTCATATCAGCCAGTAGCTCCCTCACCCCTCATTTCCAAGAAACTCCCCTTCCTTGTGTAATGTCCTCACCTAGGGGACCAAGCTCACCTGAGATGACACTCGGATGGTCAGAAGCCTTCCCCGTCTCCTCCCCACCCTGCCCTGTGCTGCCTGCCTAGAGGAGGTTAGATACCCACAGAAGTTCGGGGAGCAGCTGGAGAGTTGCAAAGGCAACAAACTGAGATTTCCTGAGAGGAGGAAAAAAAAAAAGTATCTTCCCTCTCTAGTTAGAATTGGATTTGAGCATTTCGGTTACAAGCCCACACAATGACCGGTGAAAGTGTATCTCCTCCTGACTTAGGACACAGTAGGAAGTCTTATTGGTCAAACTGATACTCTGTCTTAAGCACCCACGCGTGCCTGAAGTTGCTCCAGTACTCAGAGTCTTCTGAGGTTGATGCTATTATCCCCATTTTACAGATGAGGAAACTGAATTTTCAGAAGAATCCATCCGCCCCAGGCAAATGAGGTAGCCAGGATTTGAACCAGTTGGTCTCTCAAATTTCTTTTTCCCAAATGCCATCTGCATGCTTAATTAGCGTTGGTGAAATGTTGCTGACCGTTTTCTCTTTAAGATGGTCTAGAATTGACTCATCCTCTTACATCAAGGAATCACAAGCCTAGAAATTGGGTCCCATGGGATAGGACTGATGTTGTGCTTGGTTCTTCTGAAGACCTGCCCCAGTTTCCTATTAGTTCATGCATCTGTAAAATAAGACTGAGCTCATTCTCTCATCCTGCCTGGGAAAAAGACCTTTACTAATGATGTTAGTCTGCATCTGTGAGAACAGCTAGCCTCTGCCCAGAGACCAGATAGGAGAGCAGCTGAGATTGTGGGCTTCCTTTTCAGATCGTGGGTGGAGCTTTTCCATCACTTAGAAGCAGTATATAGGTTTCTTTCTTTCTTTCTTTTTCTTTTCTTTATTTTCTTTATCTTTTTTTTTTTTTTTTTGGTTATTCTTTTCTTTTTTCTTGGTGATTCTGTTTTTTTAGTCTGGTTTATTAACTGTAGAATGGTGATTGATTATATGATCCCTGATGGTTGTTTTAAGTCTTAAATGCTACTGGTGTAAAGAAAGCAAATGCTTGGCTCCAACTAAACATTCAACAAACGATAGCTTTTATGTTTGGTTGGTAACTAAACTCTTATATTTAAATAGTATTTTCTGGATTACAAAGTATTTTCTCACTTGATCTTAAGAGTAGCCCATCGAAGTAGGCAGAACCATTATTATTGTTATCCCCATCATACAGATTAAAAAAACAGAGGTTTAAAGAGAAGTGACTTCCCCGGAACCACATAGCTACGGATCAGTAGAGCCAGGACACAAACCCACTTCTTTTTTTTTTTTTTTTAAGATTTTATTTATTTATTCAACAGAGATAGAGACAGCCAGCGAGAGAGGGAACACAAGCAGGGGGAGTGGGAGAGGAAGAAGCAGGCTCATAGTAGTGGAGCCTGATGTGGGGCTCAATCCCATAATGCTGGGATCATGCCCTGAGCCGAAGGCAGATGCTTAACCGCTGTGCCACCCAGGCGCCCCCACAAACCCACTTCTGATTCCCAAGCCCAGGCTCCCTTCAATGTGCCCCATTAGGCAAGGTCTTGGGTGAACCTTTCAGTACATCCTCGTGTACTGCTATGTGGATGTGGCCAGAACCTACGTGCCAAACTCTGGTTCTGAAACAACCGTCTAGCAAATTAGGACAATCCCTCCCCTAAAGATTATAACCCCATGGACCCTTCCATTGAGCATCTGCCCTAAAGATACCTCGTAAGCCTAATTAATTGGGCACATCTCGTCCTCTGCACACCATTTCTCCTCTTCAGCTCAATTGTGCCCCAAGATAGAAGAGACTCCCCAAGAGGAAGCTCTGTCTCTGAGGGTGGTAAGGAGTGGCAGCAAATGAAAATACCTCCCCCACTAGACCCGGAAGGGAAAGGCAGTGCCTGGTCATTTTTTTTCTCTTATGTTCTCATCTCCAGTCATAGGTGTTGAGTAGTAAACAACACCTCACCAGGATGAATTACTCATGCATCGTGCTCCCCCTCCCTCCGTACTGCTGTGGGCTAGAGTGAATCCTCCCAGCCTCCCATCTCCCACACCAGCCTGTGCATTCTCTGCTGATACAGTTGGTGGCTGACTCACTGATAGGTTATGGGATACTATCAAGATATACAGAACCCTCATCTTTCAGTTTTTAATTTAGCAGCACATTTTAGATGTCCTCAGCCACAAACTTCACTTCTGGGCAAAGTGAGAACATCACTTCTAGGGACAGGTCTCTTTTACCTCCCTCGTTTGTTTGTTTGTTTTTTAAAGTAGGATTTTATTTATTTGAGAGAGAGAGCATGAGCAGGGGGAGAAGCAGAGAGAGACGGAGAAGCAGACTCCCCACTGAGAATGGGGCCTGATGTGGGGGCTCCATCCCAGGACTCTGAGATCATGACCTGAACTGAAGGCAGATGCTTAACCAACTGAGCCACCCAGGCACCCTCTCCCTCAGTTCTTATACTTCCGTAACCCCATTACCTTTAAGTCCCATGTTTTAGTTTGGTGTTAGCCTTTAACTTTGGTTTTTGCCTTGCTCCAAAAATTTTTGCGGAAGCTTCTTAGTTAAAGCAAATGGATGATTATCGGAAGAATTAGGCACCTCCTTGGGATTTGGCACACGTTACGTGCTCAATAAATCTTTGGTCCTTCCTCACTTGTCTCTTCTCCGTGTTAAAATGAGATCAGTGGCCAGGGACAAGGGGAAGAGAAGAGGGAGCTTGCACCTGAAATTTTAGATCTTATGGAAGAAGGATAAAAAATCAGGTATCCATTAAATTAGCCATTGGGATTGTGGGAAAAGGGAGGCTGAAAATGAAGTGGGAGGAAAGCTTGAAAACAGAAGGTGAGAATTTGTGTAGAGTAGTAAGAGGAGTGAGGTCGTTGTTTGATGATAGCCTTGCAACGAAGCCAGAAAACCCTAGTATCAGTTGCAGAATTGCTGTCAAGATTTCTAGTCGTTAGATGGATTTTGATAATGATGCTTCTGATCGGGGAGTTTTCCAGGATACTAAGGGAAAGATGTTTGGTACTCATGGCCTGATTTCTTTTGGGGAACAGGGAAAAAGTAATAAATTAAAGAGTAGGATAGACCTCTTTTCACATTCTGGGTGTGCCATTCGTCAGAGTGATCTTGGACGTTATCCTTTAAAATTCACTTCCTTCATCTATGAAATGAAGGCCACAATACCATCTATCTACCTCATAGAAGAGAACCCAGTTAAGCGCGGCTTCAGCCAATCAGGGTTATTTCCCTCGTGTGGAATCTGTGTGGTTGGTGGCCTTATTTCATCTGCCGTATGATGCCAGCAGGAACCCATGCTCCTGCAGACATCCTGCTCTAACTCAGCATGTCGTCTGTTCATCCTCATGCTTGGTGCCTCTGGTTGCAAAATGGCTGGTACAGCTCCAGACATCATGCCCATATCCTACACCGTTATCCCTCAAAATCAAGGAAACAAAGGCCCTGCTATACTCCTCCCCTGCTTCCTGTTAGCCAATTTCTCTTTAGGTCTCACTGACTAAAACTGGATTACATTTGAATCTTTAGCTGCAAAAAATGTTGGGAAAGCTAGTACAGAATTTGATTGACTAAAATCATGAGCTGTTACTCTGGGCTGGTTACATTGTCCTCCCTAAACAAAACTGCCCCCAAGAAAGAAGGGGCCACAGATTGTAGGTAAACTGCTAGCGCTATTTGCCATATTCTTCTTTCCCACTCTCTGACAGGTTTCATGTGCTTTTAACTCCTATCGCTGCACCGGTCTCCATCCATCCCCCGATGCCTATCTTCTTACAGTGCCTTTCCTCTGCACTCACTTCCTCTGTGTGTAACAAACATAAATACTGTGTGCTCGTACACACGTGTGTGTATGTGTGAGTGAGTGCATAGTGATCAGGTCATTTTAGCCCTCTGTCCGAGTCCAGGATTCAGGCAGACATACTGGAGTTTTATGCAGACCCGCTCCCACGGGCGAGGTCAACTTTCTCCCGGTAAACTGGAACTCTGAAAAGGCCGAGTTGGAGGACATGTCTCTTTGTAATTGCAAGGGAACCCTGTGAAACAGTGCCCTCCGCGTGCCCTCCCAGGTGCTTATCAAACAGTCAGCAATGGGTTCTGGGTTTCTCTTTTATGACTTGGAACCAGATGCTTCCTTTGCAAAAGAAAAGAGTCTGGTTTTGCTGAGCTTGAGTCAACAGAGTTCAGAGAACAGGAAAATGAGTTGATTGGCCCTGCTCCGTGAACTGCGAGGAGAGAGGTAGTGCAGGTGGTGAACTGTCCGCCTTTCCACAAAGCCCCTGCCTGTGAAACACCCCTGCCCGAGGAATCCGCTTTCCCAAATGTTCCTGCGCTCTAAAAAATAACCGTTCACGTTAGGAGGGCGTTCCTTTGGGGCACAGGCTTTCCCAGGCTTTCTCATGAGCCTAAGACCTTGAAGGTCCCACGGACGGATGGACACAGTTTCAAGGCCAGGGCCTATTGTCTAAAGTGAGATTTTCAAAGCTCTCACGTGAGTTCTCAGTGATTCTTCCTGCCCACTTTTCTCACACCCACTTGTTTACCTTCCTGTTTGTTTATTGAGGACGGAGGCACGTTCTTTTATCAGGGGCCTCTCTTTTTGAGACATAGCCTTTCAATGGGGCCTATTCATTAAGCTACATTCCGCAGCACACGCCTCCCCAAAATATTTGCATGAGAATTTTTCCTTAGGCTTCCCATTGCTGCTTTCATGGCAGAGATGAAATAACTTAGCACTTCTAATTAGCTTTCCACTCTCCAAATGCTTTACACATTAACTAATGAATCACAGGAGCTTGTGATAAGCTGGATCCCTGTGTTGGGGCTGGGACACTGGGCTAGGACAGGCTGTCCTGGCCCTGTGTTCCTGGCCCTCAATGCCCTCCCTCCCACACTCTGAGTGTGTTGGGATAATGGAGCTGCAGCCCAGACAGGAACTTGAAGGGCCACCTCAGACCCCCACCACGCTGCCTTAATAATGTTGAAAGTGCTTAATGCTCCCTTCCAAGGCAGGATATGCTGAGTGTCTCCTGTTGCCCTGAGTAGTTGGGGGGAATTTAAGGCCATTTCTCATGGCACACAGCCTTTGCCCCTGTCAAGTACAATTCTCCTTCCGTGAATCCCTGTCCAATATGTGTGCATATGGGGAAGGAATCACACTGGGGGGATGGAAGGACGATATGATAGAAAACTCTAGTAAGGGAACTGACCGTAGTAGGGATCTGTGCATCTTGGTAGAATAGAAGGAACACTAGACTAGGAGTCAAAATACTTGGATACCTAGCTTATCCCCCCAACTTATCAGCTATGTGATTGATCTTGTGGACAAGGGGGAAGAAAACAGAATTTACTGAGCACCTACTATATTCTTGGCACCACACTAAGCTGGAAGAGGAGTGTGTGTGTGTGTGTAGTCCCGGCTATACCTTGCTCACCAACTTCTAGGGATAAAAGTAATCAAAGTATAGCAAAGTCTGATAAATGAAACAGTTGGGGTACGCCTAATCTTTAAGGAGTACAGAGGGTTGGTCATTAACTCTGGAGAGAAGCAGGGGACTCATGGAAGATATATTTTAGAGGAGAAAGGCACATGAGCTGGTTTCAAAGGACACAGACCTACCTGGTGGGTACAACATTCCATTCCAGGCAAGAGGAACAGCGCATACAAAAGGGTAGCAATGTGTATTGAAGAACATTACTCTGTTTGGTATATCTGTTAATGTCGGTGGCAGAGAATGGTGAATAATGAGCTAGGAAGTTTGGGTCTAGTCATGAATAAATACATTACTTTATACAATGGTAGAGCAATTGGACTTTATTCTATGGAAGGTGGGAGCAGGTGAAGGACGCAGTGGCATCTCTGTACGTGAAGAAACGTTAACCGAGCTTGCTTTAAGACTCCCCAGGTATAGGATTTTACAGACAGTAGTAGTTTGAAGACCTATGACCGTGAGGTACCCTCCTCTCCTGGGCACTCTAATAGAGTAGAGAAGACATCAGCTTTGGAGCCAGACAGACTCGATTTTGATTTTTCTCTGGACATGACTGCTGTCAACTGAATCGTATTGTTCCCCCTTTTCTCCCACTCCCACCCCCGTCCTGCCAAAATTCATATTCTGAAACCCTAGCCCCCACTGCAGTGGTGTTTGAAGATGGGGACTTTGGGAGGTAAGTTTAGATGAGGGTTTAGATGAGGGCCTGCATAGGAGACACCAGAGACTTTGTTCTGTCGTTGCCAGTGAGGACTCAGTGAGAAGGCAGCCATCTGCAAGCCAGGAAGAGGACCCTCAGGTACAAATCAGGTACAGATCTGCTGGAACCTTGATATTGGATGTCCCAGCCTCCAGAACTGTGAGAAAATAAGTATTTTTGGATGTTTATCTGTTGTGTAAGCCACCCAGTTCAGGATGTTTTGTTATGGCAGTCTGAGACTAGTACAGTGATCTTGGGGTAGTTTTCAGCCTTTCTGAACCTCAGATGTCACATTTATAAAATTATAAATCAATTTGTGCATTCCACTTAGAGTTTTATGAAGATTCAATACAGTGAGATGATAAAGCCCCCAGCACCCTTCCCTGGCAACACACAGAGAGCTGATGTGTGCTGCTGCTTTGTTCACCCCTTGGAACTGAACCTCCGTAAAGCACCAGAGGTCAGACAGGATGCCTCTTATTCATCTTTAGGACCAGGGACCTGTGATTGCCAGTAGAAACCCAGAAATGTTAATACGGCGAAAACCCCAGAGGTAATCTGGTCATTTTCCCCCTAAGCTGAGTCTCTTCTCCCCCGCATCCTCCCACGTCCGTTTTCCATAAGTTGTGCCATTAATTCTCTCATTAGCTAGTGGAATGATATTTATTTATTAAGAACATACTTAGCATACTCCCAAGGAGCAAGTTAAAGCTCAGCTAACAGCTGCAGTTACTGGTTGGGAGGCAAAATACGCTGAGGAATGCATAGGGAGAGTTTGTATGTATGTTATAATTTCATATTAAAAAACTATTAAACTTTACGCTGGATGAGGGAGAGAAGAAAAAAAAAAAAACCCGGTGCAAAAACAAGTTATGAACCTAGGAGCACGGTTTCTGAATGTTTATTTTGTCAGGTACACAGCTGACATGATTAGTTCTAATGGGGTGGTGATCCTCATTGAATTGCAGATCCGTTTGAGTGACTGAAATACCGCAGGGACTTAAATAAGTGGTGCATACGGTATTACTTAGGCTGCATCCTTTAGCCAAGTAGAAGGCTTCTTGTTCTCTGTCCCTTCTCAACATGCACACGCACGCACGCATGCACACATGCTCCCGCACACAGGCACACCACGGATGCGTGCATCTCTTCCAGAAACTCCATGTAGAGCATTAATTACCTACCCAGAGCAATGCTGGCTTGCCCTGGCTGATTTCTCCCCCTTGCCCTCGGCCACCCAAGCGCACCCCAACCCCCCCTCACTCTCCACTGCAGATAATGGTGTATCAGATCAGTCTGCCTTGCTGCTGCATCAAGACCCAGATCAATTTATTGACTCTGTCAGAGTGGCTGGTACAGTAATTGTTACAAGAGGAGAATGGAAAGTGAGAACGCATCCACGTGAAAAATAAAAATGACGATTTGTTTTTTCCTCCCCCCCTTTTGCCTTTTTTTTTTTTTTTTTTTGCCTTATAGATCTTTATGTGTTTACACAGCAGAGAGCACTTTACGTAAGTTAATCAGCCCCTTCTACATTATTAATTGTGACAGTTAGGGTGCTACATGACAGGAAGAGTATTATGGGAAGCATTGATCTCCCTCAGATGGTGTAGACCTGTGCGGGTTTGGTGTTCCTTCCCTTATCTCACTGCTTTGGGGTCCCATCAACTCACATTTCCCTGATTGACAACACAGAACGCCTCCCATCAATACAATTGATTTTGTGAAAAAGGACAGGGAGCATTTTTCAGCTGGAGATAGATGAATTATGGTGATGGCAAGAGAGAACATTTCAGAAATCTTTCAGTTTAGAAATCTAAATTGGAAACTAAGGTACTATTATCATCCCAAACAGACGCCTAATTTCTACCCTCAGAAAAATAACAAGTGTTAGAGGAAACTTACTACAAGTGAAAAATAGACTTAGTTGAGGCCAACCATGAACCTGAGGATATAATAGCTATTTTTTAAAGGCTATCTGCTAATTTTTTTGTGGGAAATTTTTGGCTAAGTGCATATCTTTGAAAGACATTTCATTAAAGTTCAACTTTCATGGCTTATACCTGTAGACCCTAACATAAATCCTATGTGAACGGACAAAAGTGAGTGGGTGTCATTTGTGACCTGGAGATAAAAGGTCAACCATTGGATTTATAGCTTTTTTAGTGAAAAGAACATAAAGATTCCTGCCAACTGGAGTCAATCCATATTTTAATGTTTCCTAGTTAAGATTATAAAATCAAGGGATTAGGATCATGCTGTTCAGTGAAGGTCAAAAATTAAATGTGGTGGGCTAAGTGTCATTCCCATGGGGCAGAAGTTAATATTTCAAAAACCATTTCTACCACTGGCAGTCAAGAAATGAATTGTCTATGGTCATTAACCAAGGTAAGGGGAATCCCACTATCATTACTACCATTTAATGATGATTATTACACTAATCAACTATATTGTTAAATTACTCTGCTGTTCTCCTATAATGTCCCCGAACAGTGATAGTGGATTGATTGCTATCAAATAATTCTCATATGCAATTGGGAGCAAGTCAAGATGGAAGATCATGTATGAAGGGTTCCTTGTGGGAAAAGAAGTTGTGGCTCTTTTATGAATATAAGAGCGATAACATAGACTCTTACGCCGCACGTAACATTCTTCTAAGACCAAGAATCTGTGCCATTACAGGTCTGTTCTTAGGTGTGATTCACTAGTACAAAGTGTCTAAATACAAAAAATGAAATGCATTTCTTTTCATTATGGTTTTGTTTTTGTATTTCACATTTTTTTTTTGCACGTACTGCCACCCACTCTGCCTTTTTTTCCATTTAGAAAAAAAAAATTCATTCACCACATCCTTTCCTTCCTCAAATTTTTGGAACTCTGGATTCCATCTACTTGGGATTTTTATTAAGAGAAAGGAAGGTTATTTAAATGTCTTCACAGGATGATTCAGGCACATATCTCCCGTACCATTTTCAGATCCATTTGAAGCTACCAGTATTTTTCAAAGATATAGAAATACAGAATACTGAAGCTGGTGATTTCCTTAAAGATTATCTACTCTAGACACCATCATTTTCCAGAGACAACTTTAAGTGCGTTCTGGAATAAAGTGTGCATCATTCTGATAAAACAGCACCTCCAAATAAGAGACCCAAAGCCCAGGGAAGGTGGAAGGACTTCCAAGGGCAAATGGGGAAACAGAGGCACAGCGGAACTAAAACACAAGGTGTCCGACACCAAGGAGGCAAGGGACTGGTGGTTTAATAGGTGCTTTCGGAAATGGATGCATGGTTCCTATTTTACAAAGGTGTTTTATAAAAGCCCAATATCTATTAGACTGACCCAAGTGCATTGGAATCTTCAGGAACAAAAGCACGTAATTCAAAAGTCTACCTCAGGGAATTTCTCTTCGTAGACTGCTGTGTGTGTATTGTGTGGGTGTGGGTGTGGGCGGGTGGGCGTTCAGCCCTAGCTCCTGTCTCTGCTCTTGGGAGCTTTTGTTGCACCGTTGTCTAACTTTTGTCCTTCACAGTATAGACAAAGGTTAAAATTCCCATCCACTTTCACAGGCAAACACTTTAAAGTGCTTCTCCAGGAGGCAGAGAGTAGGGAGGACCTTTGATTTAAAGTTCAACATTTACATTTGTAATTTTGACTAATTTCTGTGCTCGCATTAATTAAATTGAAATTGTTTAATTAGAATAAAACTAAAATTGATCATTAGGATTAATTTAACCTGATAGGCTTTGTGTGCCTTTCTAGACAAATATTATGAAATATAGTGATAATGAAGCAGTGAGAGGTATAATTTCACATCTTATAATGATTTTAATATCTGCCAGTTGTTCTCCCTGGTATCTGGATAGCTCTGAATGTTGCTATTTGTTACATCATTACCATCCAGCTAGGGCCATGCTGTATCTCACAGTTGGCCTCTTCCCAAATATTTTTTCCTGTCAAAGTAAGTCTAAAGATGGACCAAGTTCTCTTTACCCCCCCACCCTCCTAAAAACATCATTCTTCCCCTTTCCCCCACCCCCACCATCTTCCAGGAAGGTGGTTTGCTTGGCTCTTTCCCCTGGGCCTTGCATCACAATGACCTTTGTAAACTAAGAACTGCTGCTTGATACTCCTTCTGGAATTCACTAATGCTCCCCAGCCATAGGGTCAGTGCTGTCAGATCTGGACTGCCCCTTTGCAGCCCTTCCTGGCTGCTTGCTCGGAATAAGTACCAGGCACAAATTAAGCCGCGTGGTAAAACGAGGGACTGACGCCACTGAATAACGAACTCTAAGGGAGTGGAAGAGAGAAGGCCTTTTCTCCAAGTGTCTCATCGGCTTCTAGGAAATAGCTTGTCCTCTTCAGCCCCTGCCTTCCGTGTAGGTCTAGCAAGCACGTATGTTTCCAGATTTGGTGCTCTCTATTTGTGAATGAAAATCGTAGAAGAATAAGGCTACTGTTTTATCAAAGGATTCAGCATCAGTTTAAAAACACTAGACCTGCATCTACCGACCAGCTCACTAATGAATGCATGTACAACTTTTTGAACTACCAGGTCAACTGTCAAATTATTTTACCTTCAAAACAATTAAGATTCACATTGGTAAATTAAATCCTCAGGAAAATCTGCAAACCGTCTTGAGTTTCAAATTCCTCCCATTCACCATTTTGCCAGAGAAACTTAAAAAAAAAAGTAACATTGGGGCGCCTGGGTGGCTCAGTCGTTAAGCGTCTGCCTTCGGCTCAGGGTGTGATCCCGGCATTCCGGGATCGAGCCCCACATCAGGCTCCTCCGCTATGAGCCTGCTTCTTCCTTTCCCACTCCCCCTGCTTGTGTTCCCTCTCTCACTGGCTGTGTCTATCTCTGTTGAATAAATAAATAAAATCTTAAAAAAAAAAAAAAAGTAACATTAGCAGTTGTGTTTAATTTGTTTCCTCTCGCAACCTTGAACAGCAGAATCCAAAGGGGAGTGGAGAATGAGTCAAAATTAGATGTTTATGAAAAAGAAAAAAAACCTAGATGAAAGAACATGTTTCTCAGTAATCTGTGGTTGAATGACCAGTGAGATTACCAGAGACTATTTTATATGCAAATTGTTATCTTTCTGCCAGATTGGCCAACATTCCTGGCCAAAGGCTGAGAAACTCTTAGGGTTACTTACCAGCCCTGGTTCTACTCAATCACCATAAGAAAACCACCGCCCAAAAAGAGACTCCTTTTACCATCTATGTCTTCAGAATACCATCTCAATGATTCCGCTTTTATTCGTGTCCTTATCCAGTAGAAGAACTTCTTATTTTCATACCAAAGAGTTTTAGTTAGAAGCTTATTCACGTTTAATTTGTTTTTAGAAAATCCCTGATGGGGCGCCTGGGTGGCACAGTCGTTAAGCGTCTGCCTTCGGCTCAGGGCATGATCACAGCGTTCTGGGATTGAGCCCCATGTCAGGCTCCTCCGCTGGGAGCCTGCTTCTTCCTCTCCCACTCCCCCTGCTTGTGTTCCCTCTCTCACTGGCTGTCTCTCTGTCAAATAAATAAATAAATAAAAATCTTTAAAAAAAAAAAAAAGAAAAGAAAGAAAATCCCTGATGTTTCTCAGCATTTGAGCTAATCGAAGTTCAGGGGATTGAGGCTTTTGAAGAGTATATGGCGAGCATACTCATGCTGTTACTGTATTGATTCAGGAGAAAGAACTGCCCCTCATTGTACTAGGCCAAGAAGAGCAATGACCTGGCATAGAAAGATGTGGTTTCTGTCTTCCCCGTGTCGGAAAAGAATACCATAAAAGAAGTGTCAGTTCTGCATAGTCTACTTAAGATACAAAGCACTTCCATATATTATTTCATTTTATTCTCAGAACCACCATGCTAGGAAGGTGGTCTTAATCCCTTCTTCACAGAGGCACACACTGAGACACACATCCATCGTGGGCTCTCTGTCCATCCACCCTCGGCCAGGTAGATTCTCCTCTAACCCCCACAAGAGCGCTCACTCTTTCTTGAACTACTTGCCTCATCACATATCACTGTGCAGGGAGGCAGCTGCCGAAGCTGGCAATGCCAGGACCCGCAGTGATGCTGGATGTGCTCACCTATCAGGAAGGAAGCATCCCGGGCTGAAGAGATGCTAGAAAGTAGCTCTCAGCCCCTGAATCATTGGTTTACTACTCTTCTACCTACTTTCCTGCTAGATAAACTCAAATTTCAGAGAGAAGTTGAGTGGCAGAGTCCATGGTGTTGTTTCTCTGGTTCTCTTTCCATTTCCGTCCATGAAGACCATGGCTGCTTTCTCTGAACTCCTGGACCCTTGCGTAGTCTTAACCTCAGTGCGTCACGAAATCAGCTCTCTCCAGATCGGTTCCCTGTAATAGCATTTAGAATCCCTACTTCATCTCTTTGTGGTTCCCAACCCAAAATAGCTATTTCTTCCTCCCTAGTGTACCTTCATTGCTTGGAAAATCCCTGAGATCTTTCTGACCTCGAAAATCCCTTAAGTTTTTTCATAAACACAATATGGGATCCCCTTTTTTTTGGGAGGGGGCATTTATCTTCTTAATACTCTCTATCTGCATTTTCAAGGCAGAAAAACAGTTTAGCAAGCCCTAGTTTTTATATCTGAAGGCAATAAATATGCATTGACCATTTGCACAAAATGCTGAAAATAATTTTAGAGAAATTCAACGTCATGGCTGTGGAATTCTAGAACATACGTCTAGAATCTGTTACTCACTTTTCAACTGGAATGTTAACTTGAAAGCCTGATAGGGAAAATCAAGAAGATACAGTTGGCCCGTGCCTTCTCTTTCTTGCTCTCTTTCTTTGACTTTATGGCAGATCTGAGGAAACTTTGAATGCTAACTGAAGCTTGTGTGCCCAGCCTCAGAGACTGAAATGCCTGAGAAAGCGGTACAGATTCCAGCTGTAAAACATTCCTTCACCAAGCCTTGGAAACTCGCACACTGAGGCCGGCAGAGCTCAGAGGGAGCCCATGTAAATGAGGCTTAGTTATAAACTCCTGAGGAGGGTTTTATTTAGGTTTTTTTTTTTAATTTTTTTAATTATATTATGTTAGTCACCATGCAGTACATCCCTGGCTTCCGATGTAAAGTTCGATGATTCATTAGTTGCGTATAACACCCAGTGCACCATGCAATACGTGCCCTCCTTACTACCCATCACCGTGTGTTATTAGTTTAAACCTGAACTTGAACTCGTAAACATCTTCCTGAAGAACAACGCCGAAAGGCTGATGGAGTACAACAGGAAGCGATATTTTAGCTCAGAAAATTCACTCCTTGAAGAGAAAGAAAAATCTTCAAGTATTTTTTTTTTAACTCAACAGCTTTAAGATAGCACAAGGTGGTAGAGCTGCAAGATTTTTGTGATTGCAGGATCCAATGAAAGTTAATAGGTATCATTTGAACTTAGCACCATTCTTGCCAAATGAACGATAGGATCTCCCATCCATATGGTGATTTAACAAGTGAAAAGGATATTTAAAGAGTCAGTGAACGTATAACAGTCCGATGTGTAATTGGTTTCATTAAAATATAATAACGTGATAGTGGAATGTGTAACAGTTCCAGATTAGCTCTGTGTGCATGAGTTCTGAGTTTGTTCCCAAATGTCAGTTACTGGGGGAGCCATACCTGGTGGAATTTATCTGAAAACTAAGTAGGTAATTTGGTTACCATGCTTGATTTTATAAAACACATTCTTCGATCTGTCTTCAGTAATCTTTGCTTGGGAGATCTCTACCATCTCTAAAGTCATGACTAGAAAGGTTAAAAATGAATGAATTGAATTTTCTGTGTTAGGATATTAGCTCTCTCCAAGAAACATAGATTCCTGAAAGGGAAGCCAAGTAGCCCTGCCACTGATACGTATGATGTATATGTCCAAACCATTGATAAGACCCTTCATATAGAGTGCTAATGTTATGGGGTCTTTGCTTTTGTTCAACTCCCCACCCCGACCCCACCAAGAAGCTTCTCACTCACCTCCCCTAGAAATATTCAGGAAGAATCGAATCATTTGTAGTAATGAATATTGCTTAGTTGTAAATTTAATCTACAAATTTAGAAGGAAATAAATCTGAACATAAAAAGCATTTGCTGTTTCAGCATTTAAAAAAAAGTACTGTCATTTGAAACTGCCAACTCCCCCATGTGGGTTTGTTTTGCAAGTCACGTCTTAACAAAGACAAGTTGTGTTGCCATAAAACCCTAAATCCTACCACGTTTTCAGAAGGAGGAGGAAAGCATTGTTCACTGATCCCTGGTTTGTTATTTCGGGGGTGTCACACGGAGCTTTGCTTGGGCTCGGGGAAATCATTCCATTTCTATCCAGGGTAGTTGGCCCAGAGGACGGAGACCTTGACCCCAACCATGCCATCCGTACCACAGCAAGGCCTCCCATGACCATGCTGCTTACACTTCTCGCTGGTATTTCGAAGTCACTTAGGCCAGTATTTGAAAGTTTTGTCCTTTCGTGTTTGTTATTTCCTCCCCCAAATGCCGTGATAACTGATACACCGAGGCCTGCTTTGCAGATAAGTAAAGTTGGACCCCCGAAGTCACAGAGACTAGAATTTAGGTCTCTCGCTTTCTCCATAGCCAAGCTCACTCTAAGCTCAGTGAGGGATATGAACAGTTTTACCCCAGTATCCCAACCACACGGTGAACAAGGAAAAGATGACTCCTGAAATCAGTGAAATAGAAAATCAGGTGTTCCTGGAAGGTGAAGAGAGTTTAGGAATGGGATCTTTGTAAGTAGAATCAGGGTGGCCTCCCGGGTGCCACTCCGGGGGCAGCCGGTGACCAAGCTGGGGCTCCCGATTCACAGTCCTGTGCTGAGGGACATCTCACTACCCTCTCTCTTCTCCTGAGTCTGAGAACTGAGATGCCTGCAGCCTCCTCCACATTCTGCCCCAATTCTGCCTCGAAGCCTTGTTTCTTTGGCTCTCTGGCTTCCGACAGAAGCCCTCCATTCCAGCTGCTAGGCTGGCGGGTTGTGGTTGCAGCTGAATGCCTTCTTCTGCGCTTCCTTTCTTAATCCGGTGAATGGAGTAGGAAGGACTGTTGGTTCCTGTGGCCTTTGGGAGAGGAGGGGTCTGCCCTAATTCCTTGGCGGGGGAGGGGGGGGTTCAAACCCAGGTGGAGAGGAGAGAAAGAGACTAGCTGGGGCTGGGGATAAGAAACGGGGCTTGGAAAGCACAGGAGGAAGGAGCCCGGACTGTGACCAGAGGGTGAATAAAGGGGTAAGAAGCAAAGACCTGTGCAATGGGCTGTGCCAGTCGGCATCAGCAGTGGTGGAAAGGTCCAAAGGTGGCAGATGCCATCCAGTGCCTGAAGGGCAGCTTGGCTGAAAAGGTTAGTTTGGGAATTCATTTCTGGCCAAGTACCAGATCCTCCGTCATTCTATTGCAGGACGTCTCTCGGAGACTTTTTGTAGTAATTGGACTTTTCGCTTTAGTGTTATTCCCCCCCCCCCCCCGTTTCCAGACTTTCTCTACCTGTACAATCCAAACACTAAATCTACATGATAGATGTGCTGTGAACCTGAGTGGTGTTTGGGAAGGGCCTCTCAGCTCTGGGGGAAGAGGAGGAGCAGAGAAGCACTGGGTGGAATGATTATTACAATGTGGCCACGCTCTGCTGAGCTCTGACCTCCACTCCCACGCCTCTCTTTTTAAACAAGAAAGGTTACCTCCCTGGGCCACCATTGGGCCAGCCCCAAGTGTGACTGTCTGCACTTGTTAGACAACAGGCATTTAATTAAGGTTGGAATCTGATGTGTAGAAAACATACATTTTTTTTCATTTCATAGCTCCCTAGGAAATCATATTCTCCTCCATCCCTACTGTACTCAACTCTCCCCGCCGCCAAAAAAAAAAAGAAAGAAAAAAGAAAGACCGGAGGAAAGATTATCTTAATACCGAAAATCAAAAATTACAAAAGGGTAGCCAGCCTTCTTTAGTTTTGCCTTTGGGGCAGACATTAGCCAATAATAAAGCCTGTATTGTATCTTCAGACCGGAGCCAGCTTTTTAATGGCTAACTTCCCACGTGCAAAAGGGTCTGTCCCATTTCGGGGCATTAAAAATAACAGCATTTAATGAATCTGTAACTAAAATCTTTCATCTTTTTTCCTGTGCAATGAAAGGGGTTGTCTGATGCCTTCTGATATTTGGTTTGGACTTTGTGGAATCAAAAAGAATAAAAAGGAACAAACAATAAACACCAGGCCCCCGGCTGAAAATAAACCGCGAAGCGCCATTGTCACTGCATTTCCGCCAGCAGAGCCATCCAGCGCACTGTCTGGGCTCCACCCAGAACACCCGGCAGTGCCATCCCAGCCAAGCAGATAGGCACGCTGGACGATTTCATCGGGCCGTTGTCCCCTTAATCTCCACGCTGCACCTCAGATCTCAAGCAGCTTCCGTGGCGCGGGCTCACTTTAATGGATAGAATCTATTTTTCATGAAAAAGCAGGAAATAAGCTGTCTCTTTCATAAAAAGATTTACAAAATGTAATCATTGTTGAAATATTCCCTTTGAACTGCCGTGTCCACGGGGGTCTCCGGCTCCCAGAGTCGTGCTTCATTAGAACCCCCTCACAAGTGGCTCCAGAAAGGCAGGTACACTGGTGGTGCCCGGCTTTGATGTCTTGAATGAATGAAAGAAAAGCACAATAAAAAAGAGCTGTTGATCAAGCATAAAATACTCTTTAAGCTGACAGAATAGCAGCGTTAACACACCCTAAGCTGCTTTTAGTTTTCCCCTTTTTTCCTCACATTTTCCTGTGCTTTGTGTACAGTGGGGGTTTGTATTTTATAAGAAGTCTCTGATCTATGTAGTATGCCGTTCGCTAACAAAAACCAAAATAGGATTGTTTCTGTCCCACTTGGTTGCCTGACGACTACCCCCCCCCCGCCCCTGCCTCCCCTCTCCCCCGCTCACCCCCAACTTCCAAGGCGTGCAGTGTAGCCTTGCAAGGCAAGGGCCCAAATGCCTTTCATAAACTTGAGCCAATTCCTTTTGTGTGGTTGGTTTCGCTGCTCTGATTTTAATACCGCAATTAAAGACAGATTTTTATTTTCTCGAGAACTTTCTCTTGCAACGGGGGGAATGGAACTGACGCAGCTGCTACTTTTAACTAAGAAATTATATCATTAAGTAAGAGAGAGCCGCCTTGTTGAGCGATGACTTTCCAAGGGAACCGGTCCTCTTGGGGTCTCACGTGGACCGTACGGCCTGTACACATGTTAGGGTTAGAGAGTCCATTTACCCCGGCCTTCTGGTTTTCTGTGCTTGCCTGTATCCAGGCATTAGCTCATCTAAGCCCCATAAAAACTGATCAAGTTGTTATCTCCATTTCATGGAGTCTAATACTGAGACTCCGGAGTGCTAACTAACTTGCCTAACATGACTTAACTAGTACAGAATGGCATGTACTGGTTAAACGATGGGATTCTGCTAACTCGGCCTCGGGGGTCGGAGCTCCACCACGGTGCACACAGCCCTCTGGGAAGTCTGCAGAGCGAACGTGAGCGGGCCAGAGTGCAGTTTGTCATTCGGAAGTCTTTGGTTTCATGAGGCAAAAGGTTACTCAGATGAAAATGTAAAGGGAGACCGAAAAAAAAAAAAAAGTACTTGATGGGGAGGCAGACACTAGGGCAGGTTGGAAGGCAGTGAAAGATTTAGACTTTGGAACAACAGTCGGAATAATTGGATTGTGGGTGTACTCTCAAGGTTTGGAGGCGCTGGATGGCTTATTGGGTAAAAAGATTAGTGTTTTCCCGTCTTGAGGTTTGAACCAAACGGAGGTCTTGGCCGGGAGCAGCACGGTCACTCTCCAGGGAGCAGTGGTTTGGACAACTCCTCTGTGCTTGTAGTAAGTAGGCAGCCGTCCATGTTACAAAACTATTGCACGTGCTACTGACGCAGTTGGCCACAGTTGGCCCCACTGCAGCAGCTTTCCATCAGAACTGCCTGGGGCGGCTTATGGAGACCTGCGTGTGTCTCTCAGGAGACCGTCTGTCATGGGGGGGGGGGGCGGGGGGCATGGCCACGTGGCATGAGCATGCCTGTGGCACACCTATGCTGGAAGCCATCCATCTAAATACCCTGTTGGGGTCACTGACACCAGGCTTCAAGAAGCTTAGAGACAGATGGTTCCTTCCTTCCTTCCTTCCTTCCTTCCTTCCTTCCTTCCTTCCTCCCTCCCTCCCTCCCTCCCTCCCTCCTTCCTTCCTTCTTTCCTTTCTTCCTTCCTTCCTTCCTTCCTTCCTTCCTTCCTTCCTTCCTTCCTCCCTCCCTCCCTCCCTCCCTCCCTCCCTCCTTCCTTCCTTCCTTCTTTCCTTTCTTCCTTCCTTCCTTCCTTCCTCCCTCCCTCCCTCCCTCCCTCCCTCCCTCCCTCCTTCCTTCCTTCCTTCTTTCCTTTCTTCCTTCCTTCCTTCCTTCCTTCCTTCCTTCCTTCCTTCCTTCCTTCCCTCCTTCCACCATATTTAGTAAGTGCCTACTCTGCCCCAGCCACTGGGCAAGACAGTGGGGATGCCACGCTCAACAAGATATCCATTTTCTTGGGGAGAACACAGGTAATTACAGTTCAGAGACTGTGACAGAGGTAAACCCCAGGACGAAAGGCCTGGAGAAAGACCCCTGGGAAGAAGGGATGCTAATCTGAGAACGCAAGAACTAGCAAGTGTTAGCAAAGCCAAGGAGCGTGGGATCGCTGTGCCAAGGCCCAGCAGGGAGAAGCATTTGGCTTTGGGGGATCTGGAAGAAGTTTAACACAGCACAAGTGTTGAGTACAAGCAGTGAAAAAGATAAGGCCACAAAGGTAAGTGGGGCCAATCATGGCCCATTAATGTTTTAATAGTTTCCTGTACAATAAACAAGTCTTGGTTTAGCGTTATTGAAAACAGGCTTACTTTAATTAACAAAATCAGACAAGAAAAATGACGGCAGAGATCAAAACCTGTGGCTGGCAATATCAGTAACCGACACGTGTGGGTAGCAGCCCACCTTTTTCAGAAGAAACCAGTGTAAAAACCCGTTTCTCCTCTCCTGTTGCGTGGAGCAGTTCTCACCGCAGTCCTCTGGGGGCCCGAGGACAGAGACCTGCTTACTCAAAGTCACACAAGTAGTTAAGGGAAAAAGTAGGACTCGCTCCTGGGTCCCTTGGACGTTGGATGCTCAGCCTTCTCAGTCGATATTAGGTTGATAAAGGTTGATCCTACTGTGAGAATAACAGAGTACCTGGTGTCTTGAAAAGTATAGAAGGGTGCAGTTCAGCGCCGTCTTTCTGCACAACGACTCCTTAAGGGCAGGACCTAATTATTATATACATTCTGTCCCCAGGGCCTAGCACCGAGCACACGTTAGGCCCCTGGTGCTTGTAGAGTGAGTGAAGAAATGCTCCAAAATGGTGTCTACTGATATGAGAAACGTGGAGGGCTGTCCATTTCTGTTGTAGTGAAAGGGAGTGGGGGAGCTACCACGCTTTGGGCTGAATAGCCAAGGGCAACTCATTTGGGCTCAACAGTGGGCTTTAGCTCATCCAAACAAGAGCAGAAAGCAAAAAAGGACGAACTGGATGAGTGCAACCCAGCCAGCTTCTCCTTAAGAGAACAGTGCAGATGGTGGCCACAGCTCAGGCAGCCCCGGTTGGTAGCATGCTCTTCGGGGCTGATGAGGAGTCGGGCCTGCTGGGGCAGTGGGGACAGAGGCCTCCCCGTATCCGCACGTCTCTGCTTTATGTGTGTGAATGTCCTTAAATAACCCACCTTGCCTGGAGAAGAAAGCGGAGTGTCACACCCAGTTCTGGATTCCACATTAACAGCCTCCTTCCGCAGTGTTCAACTTTGCCCTTGAGGCCTTTTGTTTAACTTTTTAATCTGAAAAACAGATTCTGCTGTGTCACAGTCTGTACCACCCTCCCCATCCCCACCCCCTGTACCCTCTCTGTTTTTGGTTCAAGTAAAATATAGCTATCTCAAACAGACGTGCATTTCCTTTTGTTGTTCAAATATACATCCTGCCCTCTTAGTGAGAAGAGTATATAAAAGGCCCTTCAAAAAAAAAAAAAATAGTTGTTATTCACATTAGAATGTTTGTGGTTGATGAAGGGGTCGAGTCTTCGTCGCGGACCATGTCTTGGGGCCACCTCATGACCAAATTTTGGAGAAGAGTTTCCTAATTGCTCTCTGTGGGGCATAAGAAAGGGAAGAGCCTGGCACTGTCAAAGGTGCCTACTGCCATCCCAGCTTTCCTGTTTAGGATGCAGCCGGATGGATATTGTTCATGGTTCATAAAACCTGACTACTGTGAGGATTCCAGAATCCCAGCAGAACGGGATCCGAACTTTCATGGAGCTGTGAATTAAGGGGCGGGAAGTGTGATAAAACTCCTTAGAGAACGGTGGAAAAAAAAAATTTCGCGCTGCAATGGTTAAATGAAATTTTATAAGCACATTCAGTGCAGAGCTGTTTTGCATTACATGAGTTGAATACCTTAGAGACGCCACATCTGCAGGCACTTTATTAAATCCTTAGTCAGCACTTTCCAACCTGATGAGATTACTTCTTCATTTGACTGGAGAAAAGGAAAGCTGAGCTCTGGTCCTGGACTGCAGGTTTCTTTTGATGTTTCACCTTGAACGCTGAGAGAGGACAATTACCACCCCTCCCGCTCCCCCCAGCACATCCCAAACTGTAGAAATCGTGAATGTAACAGAGTAATTTTACTGAACTGGAGCCTCTGTAGGAGTGTGGATTTATGGACCTCCAAAACAACTCTAGCTGAAAGTCCCCGAGGAAAAAATAGATCAAAGCTCTGTGTTTACTTCCTTAATGTAAATGTATCAAGATAACATCGTCCTATATTGTATTGTAATATTGGAACTCTCTGCAGATAAGGGACAGAGATTCCTTTGTAGTCCATCTGGATACAGTAGGTTAGATCAAGGGGTTATAAAGTATGAAGGCAGAAACCATATGAAATGTAAGCTTGTGTCAGTAAATGTCTGAAGACAATTTTTTGACGCTCCGTAAATGAATTTTGTTTAGTGTGGCACCTTTTCCCAGTGATTTGCTACTCAACCCCAACAATTTAACAACCTCAGATTATTTTTATGTTTCTCTTCTATGACCCAAGAGAAAAAATGCTCAGAGTCATTCTTCAAGTAATGTTTTGAAACTAACACTGCTTGCATAATAGAATTTCTGAGAAAACATCACAAGAGAAAAGTGGGCTTTTCCAAACACCGTCTTGTCCATTTGATAGTATTAGTAGTTCATGGAAGTTTCTAGAAATTGAGTGGCATATACATGTGCAACCATCACATTCATCATAAAGAAATTAGGAGCGTCTTCAGCTACAAACTGTGAGAAAATAATTTGGTGAAATGGATGAGTTTTTAATTGTTATTTTTATAACTGCTTATCTGCCATCTCAGCAAATAAATGATTTAATCAAAGCCACCTCATCCCCCCCCCAAAAAAAAAAACCTCAAAAAACAAAAAACTAATTCCCTGTGTGGTTCTCCTAATGGATTGACTTCCTATTCGGAGGGGGGGAAGGCCTTGGTCAAGTAGCTGGGTTAATTGTCATGAAGATTAGTGTGGTGTTGAAATAAGTACTAATGGTCAAATTACAGGAGTGAAAAAGTTTAAGAATAGGTTTTGGTTTGGGCCTGAAAGGGTTAATTAAGTTTTTTTCACGGGTTATTAAAGACCCCCAACCCATGCCTTCAGGAGTCATATTGACACCACACCACAGGGCAACTCGCTTCTCTATTGACATGTTGCTGGTCAGAGCACAATAGCCTTCTGTGTCTGAAAATCATTGCTAAAATCATCTCAAGGAAAAAAAAAAGTTTGAAAGCTCTAACGGTAGACAAAAGCCCAAGAGCTGCAGTGAGCAGCTCAAAAACCCGGAGTCAGCAACTTCTATTGATTAAAAACTAACCTTTAAAGTAACTCTGAGAGTGTGTGGTTAGCATTTAAATTTAAACATGTCATGAGTTGATTTGTGTTACTGAATACCAACTCAGAAGGAGTAACATTCACATCGCATTTTTTTTTCTAATTCCCTTAAGCAGCTAAAGTATTTCATGAAATGTCAATAGGGCAAAGAGAAAAAGTGGGGGGGGGGGCAACGCTAGGCCTTGTAGTTTTCTTTCCCATGCAAATATTCACCCCCCCGAAAGAAAAGTGTGGAGAGTGAAACACAATAATTAGTCCTTTGTCTAACTTTCCCAAGTGCCAGAGAAAGACAGATTAATTAAATATACAACAGTGTTGGTTTTTGGAGTGGGGGTCCTGCTTGCTGTGTAGGTCATAAATTAGGCAGAATAAATACTTCAATGTGTTTGCAGTGGGCCTGCTACGTCAGAGCCACTGGAAGGTTGGTGGGAGGAGAGCGGAGGGTTTCTTGCTAATGATAGTCACGTCTGGGTCTGTCTGGTTGCTCTTAGCAACCAGACATGATGTAACACCAGGATGAACTTGAACTTGGGGGACTTGAAAAGAGAACAATAGACCAGAGCAATCAATAAAGCCTATTTCAGTGAAGGATTACAGAGCTGCTCTGGGGTAACCTTGTCGGCAAGGCACACACTGAATAGTAAGATGTGTGAAGAAACTTTTTTTTTTTTTTTTTTTTTTGCTTTGCTTTTTAAGAGAAGTGCAGAGGCAGTGCAGATTTTTGTAGTGCGCTGAGGTTGTGTCCAGAAACCGTGGTATGGAAAACTGCTCCCCCTGCTGACTCACTGGTGTTTGCCTCAAGAGCTACTATGCAGCGTCAGATTGAAGGAGGCTGGAATTTCACAACGGACTTAGAAAGTGTGAGAACAGAAATCCTGTAAGCGTTATTCGCCGCACCCAAACTTGGAGGCTGTTTTGTGAGCGAGAGACCGCGGCTGTAGCACGCACGGATCCGTCAGCTACTAGGAGAGGCCTTCTGGAAATACAGTTTGGGCCTTGCCTCCCCTCTCCTTTCTTTCCCCCTCTTCTTCCTTTTGTCCAGTTAGATTTAGGCCGTGTGTATTCGCCAGGGTGATTTCCTTCCGGGACACAAGAGGCTTTATTGTGTTCCTCAAAGCATGTGGTCAAAGAAGAACATCTAAAAGTACACAGGATGAGTAGTTTTTCGGGTTAGGCTTGGGTTTTTCAAGTCCTCTGGAAATCAAAGGTAGCTTGTGTGACCAGGAAATCTCATACCTGGTAGCTATCCGTGTAGCTATCGTTTCGCCATTCACCCCTGGGATCAGAGGCCATCCTTTACCTAATTGATTCTCTTGGGCACTGATGAGCCTTCGTCTGACTGAATCCACTCAAGTGAACCCCTTTCTGATACTGCCAACTCAGAGACTTCAGACACATTCGCTTTTGCTAGAAGTTGACGATTTTTCTGCGAATGATAATGAATGTGGTGAATTTGGCAGGGTATCTCTAGGGAAAAGTTGGTAAAAGCCAAATACTTCTCTGTTTCACCTGAGAAACCTTGACTCTGATATTAGACCATAACTGGTCACTTTGTTTAGCAAACAGAGAAAGCAATGCTGGCCTATAAAGTCATGTATCACCAGACTGTTGTCCAAAGCCAATCACCTAAGTATTTTTGAAAGGAAATTTTATTTGAAATTAAAATTTGAAAGTAAAAATAACTGGTAACGGGGCCCAGCAGGCATACGGAAGGCTCTAAATAAGTGCCGAACAAACGAAAACAAGAACAAGGGCTATGCAATGGCCTCACTGATGTCCAACGGACAAAACTGTCCTTTTTGACATCATGGCAGCTAATAGGGTGAAATCTCGATCCCACTGGATTATTATATGTCATTTTTGAAAAATTATCTTAGAAACATTGAGCCGAAAGGAACATTTTACCTCATAAAATCTACCTCAGGCACACATAAAGGAAACTGGGTATAAAAGAGGTGCTGTGACTTGCCCAAATCTCATAGGACTCTTCATGCAGCACTTTTTTCTACTTCACCTCCACTTATTTTTATATCACTGTTGATCATCTGCACACATTCAAAGAATGTCACAATACCGTCTTTAGGGCCTACATCTCGCTGAAAAGGAGATGTGAAAATCATCCAAGTAGACATTGATCAGCACAGGAAACCTCTTCCCTCACCCATTGCCCATTCATTCAACACTTCTTGTTGAGAACCTTCTACTCCGGGCCCTGTGCTTGGCACTGAGGACTCAGTGAGAAGATGATCAAGCTTCTTGCCCTTCTGTAGCTGCCCCCACCAGACTGCAAAACCCATATATGCATTTCAAGTGGACATAAATACTTTATTTTTGAGACACTCTCAGAATGTTGGCAAACCCCAATGAAGACACTGAGTTTCAACTCTGGAGGAATAAGATCAGCTTCAAGGGCTCAAGATTTACTACTGTCTGTCATTCCTCTCTTCCATTCCCAGAAAATCCTCTCCCCGCCCCCCACTTCATTCCTAATATAGATCCCAATTTCATGGCCGGAAGGGCAACTTCTAAAATATGTTACTTTCCAGATTGTACCTCTAATCGCTCTTTTCCTTTTGTCTTCCAGTCCTGGTACCTGGGATAAAAGTCGCAGCGTCCCACCATCCACCAGACAGACCACCTGACCCCTTCTCAACTCTGTAACATGGACGCATCCTCAACCCAGCGCGGTTACAACTTCACTGTCAGTGGAAGGGGAGAATCAAATCAACTTGTACATGGAAACAGCGAGCATTATGGTCAAACAGCAAAGGCCATAACCTTTTGGGATTTTTTTTTAAATACTTTAGGGACTGTTGTAATTTTCTCATATGGTGCTGGAAATGGTTGGGCTTTGTAACATTTGGAGTGTTTCCGTGGTAGCGTGAGCATTAGGTGATGTGGCTAGTGGAGGTCTACCCTTGCTCACTGACTTCCCGTTGTAACACACTTTCCTTACGGAGCCCGGCTGTTTCACAGTATTTCATGAATTTACCCACACAGGTGTGAGCCTCCTTGAGTCATCAGGAGGCACATGGAGAACTAAATCTTTTGTAGTAGCTGAGATCTGCAATATATAACTTACGGGACAGTCAAAGGGCAATGTTTTTCTGTAACATATTGGAAAAAGAAAATGCAGTTATGTTCCTTTTTTATTTTTTCTTTTAGTTTGGTTTGGTTCAGCAGTCAGCAGTTAAATATATAACATGGCCCACAAGGACAGTGAATCCACTCACGTTGCAGAACAATTCCGAAATGACAAACTACTACTACTACTATTCAGTTTTTTAAAAGTTGTGAAATGCTGCACTTACATTTAAAAAAAAAAAAAAAACATTTTTTCAACAATTTCAACAATGACACACAAATTCACATGGAAATGGGGAAGATGGTCTGTTTTGACAGAAACTGACAGGAATCAATCAAAACAATCGAATTTTGAAATGAGTAAAGTGCAATTTCATTGGATAGCTAAATATCTTTGTAAGATAGAGATTGTTGAAAATTCTATTTTTGTTTTTCAAGTCCTTCCACCCCAGGACTCTAAATTATCGGGGTAAAAAACAGCCTTGCAAGAAAAAGGGGAGCTATTTTTGCTTTTTATGTTTTTTATTGTTAAACTTGTATCCCTTTAAAAACTGAAGGAAAATTTAAAAAAAAAAAACAAAAAAACAAATCTAATGGTGCTTTTACCACGATATGTTAACTACATTAAATGCTAATTAATTATTTTCTGTTATCAAAGCACATAACTAAAATGAAATCATGGTATCTGTTAATTTTATAAGCTAGAAGTCACTATAATGGATTATGCCAATTCTGAAAATTTTTACATGTATCCAGCCACATAGGATTTATCAGTTATCAGACACTTCATTGTACCAGAGATTGTCCAGAACTTTTCAAGACCTTTGCGCCCCTGAACTGGGCTATGGGAAAAAAACAAAATAATAAGAATATTGAAACCAATACTGACACAAATGCTGGTGCCCATTCAGATCAAGGGTACCCGTTAGGGAAAAAAAAAAAAAATTTGCACCCCCAAATGTCCTGTATCTTATGTAAAAAAAAAAAAAAAATACACACACAAAAAAACAAAAAAATAACAAAAAAAAGTGCAAGTGATTTTTCTACCAGACAGCGAAGCACCCCTTTGCTTCCCATGCAACTTCAAGAAGGTTTCCTATACTATACATATATATACGTTCTGGTTGGCAAGCCCTGCTGATCAGAGAAAGTCTCTGCATGCTCTAGTGTTAGTAACTAATTTTTATATAGTTAACGTAGGATAAAGTAGAGTGCATTAAGACACAATATTGTAATCCCTACTCTAGGCACTTGCCTTTAAACTGTTTCTCAGCCCTTCAGAAGGGTTCTACTACTGTCCTATACAATCAAGTAACTGAAATTCTTGGGAAGACACTTTGCTCCTCATCTTTCCCCCCCCCCCCCAAACAATGTTGTTTTGTTTTGTTTTTTTTCCTTAATTTGCACGAAAACAGAAATTCCATATCAATGTGCCTTGCCCTGGATAGCGATTATTTGTGGAATTGTTGCACACGCTCCTCTATTGAAAGGGGTTTTTCCCTAGTCAAGCATTTGGAGACACTTTTTGTAAATGTGACTTTTATGTCAGCCATCGTCAGTTTCAACATCTAGAACTAGATAGAGAGTTAGTTGTTCCGCAGATAGGAGTAGTCTTTATTGTCCTCTGTGGTCAGTGGCAGTGCTATTCTGAGATCTGTAGATGGCTTCGAATATCAGTATTTTGGATGTTGCTGCATTCTACAATTTATTTGGAGTCTTCCTTTATTCCCCCCCCCCAGATATATGAAAATATGCAATACCTGCTTATATCGTGTAGAAAAGCTTAGCGATTATTAATTTTTCTTTTATTTTTTTTATTTGACCAAAGTCGGTGCTGCACTTGACGCAGTGTGTTTTAGGTGTTTGTCTTTGTACTTTTTTTGTGATTTTTGAATGCACGTGCGCAGGAAGGGCTCCTCTTAGAGAAGCAGTCAAACTGTGAAGCACTAAGCTGACCCTGCTTCAAGCAATTTTGTTTTTACAACTGTTCCTTTCACAAGCAAGCCTTAAAAAAAAAAAAGACAACTTCCTTTTTCTTCAGCTCCCACACCCCATTTTTCTTAGCAGACTGCAGTCAATCCACATTCAATAAAAAGTATATAATGCCCATTTTTATATGCACGTTTTTAAACTTCCAAGTTCTGAAAATTGTTTACTGGTTATCTCTATTTAAGGAAAAAAAAATAAAATAAAACATTTTGGATTTTCATATGTGTCTGATAAGTGGTTGAATAGTCGTTTGGCGCTGTTGTATGGTGTGATTGTCAGTATATGGTGTCACTTCCTATAGCCAGCCAGCATACTTTGCCTTCCCCTATAGCACTTAGCTGGGCATTACTTTATTATGACATATGTGCACTAAAAAAGAAAAAAGAAAAAAAAAGAAAAAAAATAGCAGCTTTCAGTGCTTCACAGTGAAGGGAAAAAAGCCTAGACAAACATTTTGTCAGAACCTTGCGATAAGCCAAGGTATTACCAGTAAATTGGTTGTATATACAATAAAATTGCACCCTTTTTTTAAAACAAAACAAACTAAGCAATAGTTTGGGCAGTTTTAGTTGTTTTTAGTGAGCATGTTGTAGTCATGACTGCAAAGAGAGAGAATCAACTGCCCACTCAGAAGATATGTAATTTGTATTGTTGTATAGTTTTATTGATTACACTGATTTATTCTACCCTATTTTATAATGCAGGACTTTTGTAATGTTGTTTAAATGAGGAAAAATTTCTGTCAAATTAGCCTAGTGAAATTTCTGATTGTCCATTATAAAGGCAGCGTTCATAGAATTGCTTTTCTTTCTTTCCCGAGCCCCTCCCCCCCCCACCTTGGGAACTGGATTTAAGTTTAAAACTTTCCTGTTTCCTTTTTTTTTTTTGTAAGTATTTAAATACAGTTATTTTTTTCTCTCAATGGTATAGCATATTCCTATGCTTGAGAAGTATAGGTCTACTGAAAAACCATTGTAAATGGACGTTACAGGTATGCTGTATTTTTGAAGGTATTTTGTTGTATTAAGTTTGATGAAGCTAAAATTAGGGAACTCTGAACAGATTTGCAGGAAAAAAAATGTTTTAAAGGCTTTAAAACATTAAGGAGGCAGTCTAGGGTGATAACGAACAGGGGTTAAGTATTAAATACACTAAGTTACATTTTTGTTCATGTTTCATTGTCCAGAAAGCAGCAGGAAACTGTAGTTCAGTTCTGATCAAGCAGGAAAAAAGAAACACCAACAATCCGCGTGTTTACCTTTTTAGATGAAAGCCAAGCGAAGATGTTTGAGGAAGACTTTGCTACCTGGGGTGTGTAGACTGACAGGCTGAGGGCTGGCCGAATTTAAAGGCCCCGCCCTTGATTCTGAGACACATTGGAATTTTTTCTCTCCCGTCAATGGCATTAACAATATTGGCAAAGACAAGTCCCTCAAATCACTCTCCATGTTTTTTCTTTGGGAACTGAAGTCAGAGGCACAAACACTAAATCTGATCATTTTTCTATATGCTTTTTTTTTTTTCACTGACCCATTCGCCTGCCACTAAAATGCTCTTTTTCTGATCATTCATGGGCAGAGGCCCTCCCCCTAATGCCACTCTCTCCATCCCAGAGCCTTTTACTTTCCTCTGAGGTTCGAGCGAACTTTTCTGGAAGTTTCTTCACACCCTGGCATGGAAGTTATTGGTGTCAGCCCCTCCCCACTCCCACCCTGCAATCAGGCGTGGGCGTCCCTCCCCCACAAGCCAACAGGTACACCTCCCCACACTTGAGTTCTTCATTCTCTGACAGTCGAAGTGTAAGGGAACCCAAATTTTCCAGGGTCACGGTGTTCAGTCAGCCCACAGGAATATGCAAAACCCATCTCGAAAAGTTTGTCTTTTACTTTTCAGACCCTTATCCCCATATACTTTAAATTCTGTCATAAAGTATTTATGAAATCTGGATTAAGAAAAACATTTTTTTCCTTGTGATATTTTTTTCTTGGGGGGGAGGGATTTCTAGGAATGTCATTTAATGTACTTTGCATCATGTCTCTGGATATATCTTTTTGTCCATAGTGGTGGTGGTCTTTCTCTCGCTCTCTCTCTCTCTCCCCCCATCTTTCTTTCTCTCTTCCCTTTCTTTCAGTGTTTTTTCCCCCGATAGCAGGCCTCCATAGAACAAATTTAAAACACAACTGGCATGGTAGTGTAAGGAGAGCTTCAGTGGCACCTCACCACCCACCCTCCGAGATCTGTCGTAGGACAGGCTCAGAAAGCTGCACTGCCCACCGGCGAGCTTTCATTCGAATCGGCTTCCAAGGCCAATTTCGTCCCGAAGTCAATGCATGTATTTACTGTTTGACAGTAAACCCGCTCTGCCTTCTCCACGTCCAAGGCTGTGCATTTGCCTAATTAGTGTCGTGTATGTTTTCCTTTTATTTTTTCCAATAAAAAAGCAGTGGGATGAAAATTGCTTTGATAGATAGCAGGTAACATTGAAGCTATTCCATAGCACTTAACTGTAGTGAATACTGTGTCACCAATTCTGAAATCAATTTAATGTTTAATGCAAATCCATTACATGGTGCTATTACAGGCTGACAAAATGATTTACACCAATGTGACAACTTGGGCTCAATTCACTCTGCTTTCCAACAGTGTAAATGCATAGCAGTGTTTATCTGCATGAGAACTATGCACTAATCTATCTGAAGAAAAAAAAAAACTATATCAACTTTGGTATCTACTTTCCGTTTACTTCAATCCTTGCCTTTTTGGTCATTGTTATAATGCCAGCTTTAGGACAGAAAGAATTATAAGAAAACCAGCATAATACCTGATATATTAAAATGTAGTGCCTGTGAAATCTGTATTATATTGCTCTTCTGAAGTAAGATTTTTCTACACCGGTAGCCTTCGCTGTCTGTCAGTCAGGACCTTCTGGTATAGGTGATGTAAAATAACCGTACAATATTAATGCATGCTATTCCATAATGCTTAGTGAACTGTATGAATATTACTCAAAGTTATGTTAGTCTTTTTTTCTGACTTGGTTCTTGTCAGCTAGGTTTAAAGGTATTTCACTGAGAACGCAAATTCTGTCTTTCTTGATTTCGGCTGTTTTCAGTATTTTGGAGGTATACATTTACTTAAATTCAGTATTACTTGTGTTTTTGTTTTTTGTTTTTGTTTTTTGTTTTCTTTCTCCTAGGGGACAAGCATGGGTGGTTGATTTCAGAAATCAGTCCCTGGCAAGACTTTTGTCTCAAAACGACTGTTTGTATTTCAAGAACTGTGCTACGAAGACACTCTGAGAACATTTCCAGGCGAGGGACATTTTCCTTGGCCCTCGGCTGAAGCTATGCTGACCCTGAAGCGTTTTCTTAATGGACAATGTTCAGCCAGGTACCCATGCTTGATCCGTCTTCACACCAGACTTCCTCATATTAAAAGAAAAAAAAAATGAAAAAAATCTTTAAGAAATCACATGGCTATTTAGTTTCATGCACAGTTGCAATATTTTCTTCAAAAATAAAACTCTGTACAAACTTTGGGCCCGATTCATAAGAAAAAGGAGTTTGCTATTAACACGGGATTTTTTTAAATATACTTTTTTTTGGGTCTAAATTTGAAACTACTTGCTTCCCAAATTAAATCAGTTTCATCTCACTTTTTTCCCCCTAAACCAGCACCCATCTGCCTTTTATGCCCCCCAGAGGGTTACATAACCAGATGAGGGGAACGGGGGAAATGGGGAGTAGGTACCAGAAATGCTCAGAAAGAGAGGGGACCACCCCGTTGGGCGCACCGGAGTGGGGAGGCAGCAGTGTGTGGGGGCAGGACCGCGCCTGTGTGCCAGGCATCCCGAGTTTCACATGTGGGCTCCTTATGCGATTTAATGCAAAAAAAACCCAATTTCCAAAATGTGTCTGGACCACAGGAATGTATATATGGTGGAATGCCACCTCGAATCCAACCAGAGCACCTTCATGGTAGAAAACACTCACCAGGTCACGCAATGTGAACTTTTGTATTTCCACAGTGCTTTTAAGGACAAAGAGTGTCCCATGAATTGGGCTATTTTTCCTGCTGTTCTTATGCTCTACTTTTCAAAACGACAGAAGCTCTTCCCCCTTTGATTCTATTTGTGTGATTCTTATTTTCCATTTTTTAAGTTTTTAATTTTTTTTTTTTAGTAATAGTCTATATACATCGCATTTTTTTTTTTTTTAACATCTCAACCGAAGGTCACGAGGCGACTCGCTGTGTGGGGATGGAGGATTGAGAGAGCTGCCAGCTTCATTTTTTCTCCCTGGTCTGAGACCAACCTGTCTGCACTGTGAAGGCATTTGGTAGTGTCACCCCTAAGATGCTTACTAGACCTAGAGCTGGAGTTTTATTGGGTTCTAGGAGGTCCTCAAGAAAGACTTTTCAAGACAAATACATGATTCCCCTTCCCTACACCCCTGACCTCTTATGCAGAACAAAGTTCCCTGGGGACCTTTCCCACCACCCTTGGAAATCTGTCCACTCAAGATACCTCGGGTTTTTCATTTCAAATTGCGGGGGGAGGGGACCGAACATTTCCAGAGATGAAAAGAGATCTGTTGTGCAACTAAATACCCCCCCGTGTTAATAACTTGGTTTGACGTTTGTTTTTATGAGCCGGGCCCCCTGTGCCTCTAGTATACTTGTATTGACTCTCATAGCTACCCTTTTAGTTTGACTGTGTTCTGTGAAAATTTGTAATTGGTTGAGAATCACTGTGGGCGTCCATTCTTATTCAACTAAATCTCCACAGGTTTTTTGAGCTGGTGTGGATTAGTTTAACTCTTGTATTCAACCATTAGTGCTACCACCTTCTCACATTACGATACGATTACTGGAAGCAAGTACTGCATTTCCTATGCAACAAAAAAGGAAAAATAAAAAATTGCTAATGCTCTGGAAGCTGTGTCATCATTTGCTTTAAATCACACCTGGGTGGTTGTAGTTGAGTGACAGTTTAGGGGATGGATCGGCCTTTCTGCACCGAGGAGTTCGCGTTATCCTCGATCGATGCCAAGCTCCCCGCGCCCTTCACAGAGTTCCGGTGGGCACGGCTGCTTTTCTCAGCTGCTTCAACAAATGCGGGCCTTGACATTCCCCTGTGCTTCCTGCGTGCCTGATGTTGTTCGAGGTGCTTTAGGTGTTGTATCGGGGCCCAGTCAGGAGTCAGGAATAGGGTCCAGTAGGTTTTCCAAGAGGGGGCTCTGCAGCAGCCCAGAGATGAGGAAATGGAGGATGGCAGCCCCCAGCACTGGGGACACAGAAGGGAAAGGTTGGGCTACCAGAACCTCGGCGCTCCCAGGAGGAAATCCGCACAGCTGAGACTTGGATCTTTACGGAGAGGGGTCACCATGAAGGTGGGGCGCACCACATGGTGGTCACAGACCTCTGAGAGGACGCGGGGCGGCTGGTGCTGGGAGCCCTGAGGGGAGCCGGGGGCCGTTGGCGCATCCATCCTCTGCTGCTGTCACATGCGGACAGGAGCTGAAACCAAAAAGGAGTTCCCTCTCTCCCTTCCCTCCTATTCTGAGGCTCCTGCCAGTGTCTTTCAGCGGCTTGATGGAAGCGTAGGCATCTGGGGAAGGAGTATGGAAAATATAGTGAGAAGACTGCCAGCCCCCCAGAACAGGATATAGAGAGG
The DNA here is from genome assembly GCF_024610735.1 of Ursus americanus. Lineage (NCBI taxonomy): Eukaryota > Metazoa > Chordata > Mammalia > Carnivora > Ursidae > Ursus > Ursus americanus. Next base: position 17,837,403 of record NC_142138.1, read on the forward strand.
TGAGCCTGGAGACCGGACGCAGGGAGTAAACAAACACACATGTATCTTCATCCACGTAATCCTCACAGCCACCTCGGTAGGAACTATTTTTATCCCCATTTACAGATGAGGAAACTGAGGCAGAAAGAGACTCAGTAAGTTACCCAAGGTCATACGAAAACTAAATGGCAGGGTGGGATTCAAATCTAAGAAGTCTCTTCCAACTTCCTTCCAACAATCACTGCACTACATCAACTCAATTTTTTTTTAGATTTATTTATTTGAGAGAGAGAGAGTACGAGCCGGGGGAGGGGCAGAGGGACAAGCAGACTCCCCCCTGAGTACAGAGCCCAATGCGCAGGACTCGATCCGAGGACCCCGAGATCATGACCCGAACCGAAGTCGGACGCTCAACCGACTGAGCCACCCAGGCGCCCCTCAACTCAATTATTTATTCAATAAAAACTGAGTACCCATTATGTGCCAGAGACTATGCCGGGGCTAGGGATAGTACGTAAATAAAAGCTGAGCAACTGTTCTTATACAGTCTAGGGGGCAAAAGAAGTATTAGCCAAATAAACACAGCAGCCAAGGGAAGCGTGTAGCTGTGATGAGGGTTATAAAGGATATATTATTGCTGTGAAAGCCCATTGAGACTAGTAGGATGAATAGAAGTTAACAAGGCGAAGGGAGCAGGCAGGAAGGAGAATGTTCCAGGCAGACGGAACAGCACGTACGTACAAAGAGCCTGTAGTGGGATGGGGCTTGGCACCTTTGCGGGAGGGGCGGAAGGCCTGTTGAGATGAAGGGGAGAAACGGAGAGGAAATACAATTCAAGATGAAGCTTGACACTTAGGTCGAGATATTGCGAGGCCTTCCGGGCATATTAGGGACCTTTGTTAGGACAAAGAGCACCGTAAAACACGTCTCAGTCAGACGAGGCTAGGTCTGTGCTGCGATACAAGCAGGTCCGAAACCTCAGCGGCTTACAGCAATAAAGGCTCGCGTTTCATCTCGCCCACCTGTCGAAGGGTTGTGTGGGGTCCCGGTGCGGAATCTCCTCGCTCTAGGACCCAGGGTGAAAAGCAGCTACCATCTCGACCCCAGCTGGATGTGTTAGCGTGCGAGAAAAGGAGCTTGGCCAGGCCTGGCCTGGCTTCCAACAATCCCGTCGAGAACGGCACGCACACTTCCGCCCACGGCGCCTCGGCCAGAGCGCCGCCCGTGGCCACGCCTCGGTTCAGCAGGACCAGGGAGGAGACCCCCCCTCAGGGAAGCTCCAGAAAGCTTTTTTTTTTTTTTTTAATTTTAATTCCAGTGTACTTACCATACAGTGTCATATTAGTTTCCAGCGTACAACACAGCGATTCAACTATTCCGTGCCTCACCTGGTGTTCATCGTGACCACCTCTTCCGCCCGTCCCCCAGCCCGCCTCCCCTCTGGGAACCCTCGGTTTGTTGGCAGGAGCTTTTATAGATTAGCTTGAGGCCAGGAGGGACAGGTGCGGAGTGGAGAAGGTCAGCAAGAGACAGGACAGGACGGTGGCCGAGGCTGTGGTGCCTGTGGGGGAGGGGCTGGGTCGGAGAAGGTAAGAAGGCTATTAATAGCTACTGGGTATGGAGCTCTTTAATGTGATTTATCCCATTAAATTTCATATCTTCTCTCGCATTACTGCAGCTCAAAAAGGTAGAGTCAGTCCTCAAAACACATTTCTGACTCACGCCAGTAGAGCAATTTCACACACACGTGGCTTGGAGTTTAAGTTCGATGGAATCAGTCAGTTTACCTTTCGGTGAGGACCCGGCCAATAGTAGGCACTTTGGTCTTTATTATTTGGAGTTACGAAAGTGGAATTAAAATCATTCAATGACTGTTACTGACAGATCGTGTGGAGATACAGGGCTCGGGGTAAAGACAAGGACTGCCTGGGCTGAATCTTGGCCCTGCATCGTATTAGCTCTGTGGTGTTGGCCAGTGCCTCAGTTTCCCTGTTGGTAAGATGGGAATAATAAGAGCAGCCCCCTACCTACCTCATGGGACTGCAGTGAATATCTGTTGAGTTGCTGTTCATGAAGGGGTGAGTAGTGTGCCTTGGCACATCGCAAGTGCTATGTGAATGCTTTCACTAAGCACTAAACAAGCGGTTCCAAAATGTGGAGGTAAGGCGGCCTTTCAGTGCTTTGATGGAATAAGCCTTCTTCCTTGTTCCAGACCTCTATTTGAATAAACTCTGAGAAAACTTTCATTCCACATCTGCCTCAATGAAGTAGGAGGAGGGAGCCTAAAAAATACAGTCGGAGGTTTGAGGACAGACACACTTGGGTTTAAATCTTGACATTTGGGGCCTCAGTTTTCCTGTCTGTAAAATGGGAATAAGGATAAGTACCTACTTACCGAGATCATGAAGAGGGTCAAATGAATTAATGTATGCAGAACACCTGACACAGTATCAACCACATGACAACTATTATCATTTGCAGCCCTGGGTTGGTGCATCCCTAAGAAGAATGCTGACACCTGGGAGGGCAATATATGGAAAGAAGCTTGGGCTTGAAACCAGAGAACTCACATGTGAGTCCCACTTCTACCATTTACTGGCTGTACGATATTAATAAGTTATTACACTTCTCTCCGAGTCACAGTTGAGAGAAAGGCCCAAATGGCCCAATGGATATGGACGAGCATGTGCTGGGAAGCACGGTTCCGAGCACTGGGCACGAGGCTCGATTGAATAGAACCCAGCTGGAGGGTCCCACCTGGCTCTGGTTCCTATTTCCCTCAACAGTGTTACCTGCCAGAGAAACCCACTCTCATTACCCAGGGAAAGTTGGCCAAGGGAAGTGGTACTAGTCATTATTTTAACCCCTCAAGTTCTGGCTCTTTGCTAAAAGAACAGGGCTACATTAGAGAGGTCTTGTTGGCGTTTAGGGAGAAACAGGGCTTCCCTTGACCTAGGAGAAATGAACTAGCTTCTATTCTCTGAAACCCCTAAGCCTATATTCTACATTTGCTTTCCATCTGGCACATTCAGTTTGGATTTCAAGTTTATTACAGGGAGCCCCGGTAAAACAAATAAAAAGTACATTTACTTCTACTGTCGCATTAAAAACAAATTTTATTATGGAAAAATACCACGTATGAACAAAATAGAGGGACTGGATTAACTCCCATAGCACCTCTTACCCATCATTTATACTTAACCCCTAACCCCGCTATACCCCATCCACTTCCTGGCCACCCCCGATTGTTTTGAAGCAAATCTCAGGCATCCTGGATTTCATCTGTGATTTTTCAGAATACGTCTCTAAAACACAGACTCTTTTATAGAAATATTCAAAGTACTATTTCACACCCAAAATATTCCTTAATATCATCAAATAACCAATCAGTGTTCAAATATTCCCAACTGTCTTACGATTTTTAAATAGTTTTCCAACTAAGAATATTGACCGACCTGTATGTATCTTAAATCTTCTAATCTGTAGGGTCCCCTTCCTTCTCTTTTATTTTCCTTGCAATTATTTGCTGAAGAAACTGAGTTCTTTGTCCTGAAGAGTTTTTCAGTCTCGGTTTTGTGGATCGCATCTCTGTGGCATAAACCTGTTCTACCATTAAATTGGAAGCATATTCCTGACCTTGGGAGTTGACCCATGGCACGTAATCCCAAAACTGCCTCACACACTGTCACGGGATGGACTGAGGAATTCACCTTGTGTTTGTGCCCTGACTCTGTAGGCAAAATAACAGATCCAAAGTGAAAGAGGCTCTAGGAGCTGTTCACCATCTTCCCCTCTAGCTGGCTTTTTTTCTCTGGCAGGAACCGTGGGGGCAAGGGAGAGTCTACCCGAATGACAAAGAATACTGTCTCCTTTACCACCTACTGCAGACAAAAAAAGGGAAAGAAAAGCCAGCTGCCACCTTAAAGGAGAGCAAGATGAATAATTTTGGTTGGTAAAAAGTCTTCTGATCAGATAAAAGTCTTGCTGCTCTTGCCTCCTTGTTCAACGGGCATCCTCTTCCCTTATAAATATAAGGCTTTAGAGGCAAAAGACAGTCCCAGGGAAGGGAAAAGGCGTTCTCACATCAGGCTGTATGGAGCAAACTTGGGGGCCGTAAGATCACTTCATCTGCTCATTTGCTACTTCCACATCCGCCTTCATGGACTCTGGACACTGGCCTGAGCCACACTCCTCTCCATAAAAGTATACAATCTCATTCAAAACAAACCAGACCAACATTATTGAGTATTTCCCATGTGCCAGAACTTGGGGCTGGCAAAGAAGATGAATCTGAGCTCATCCCAGAAGAGTACAGTCTAGCTGAGAAAACAGATATGCAAACCAAATCGTTGCACCATGGCCTTCTAAAGACCAGGAAGACATCATGTGCCAGATAATCTGAGGACCAACTAGGCCCAAGGGAGAGAGAGCCACAGGAAGGAGATGCACAATCTAGGTCTTCAAGGATGAGGAAGAGTTCTAGAGACTAGTGAGAAGACACAAATATCAATAGTGATGATAGTAATAATAACGGCTAGCATGTACTGAGTGAGCCCTTCACAACACACATTATTCTAAGTGCTTTACAGGCATAAGCACATATAATCCAACCCCATGAAAGAGAAATAATTGTTATTCCCATTTTACAGATGAGGCTATTGAGGCACAGAGAGTTTCAGTAATTTTCCTTACTTATATTAATCACTACCTCTGTGGGGCCCTAACACTCAGGCGCTTAAGGAGTAGATACATTTCTAAATCACAATTAGTCTGAATGTAAGTCTGGTTCACTGTCCTCTTCCAAGTGCCTGGAATAGCACTGGGCTCCTAAAAGTCACTTCAGAGTGTCAGAAGATGAGCTATGGTTGTGTCAGCTTTTATTTGGCCCTCCAGATCTACCTTCCACCCTTCTCGAAACTGTTCTGTGCTCAAGAGGCTGACCTGTGTGGACCCCATCAATGGGCGTCCTTGACCTGGGGTTATCAGCTGGGATCAGCCAATCAGAAGCCATGGCAGTAGGTTGTTGGGAGGGAAGACAGTGATGTCAAGGTGTTTATTTCCCTGGCTCCCTCCCCAGGTTGTCTCTGGCTAGTGATGTTCCTCAACAGAAGGTCACAGTTCCTCTCAACATGGCTCTCCAGACCTTAATTTCTCCTTCTGTGTTCTGATAAGAGCTCCCTCCCATCACCCCATTAGGCACAGGGATAGTAAGAGCTCTGGGTTACTGCTCTGTCCTTTGTAATTTCTCTACATCTTACCCACACCTTTGTAAATAGTCTCTTTATTAAACTCCTCTCAAATGATCTTGAGTTGAATATGCCATCAGTTTCCTACTAGAACCCTAACTGATAGAGTGGTCAAGCCAGAGCAGGCTTCTGGAATCTTCTTTTTCCTCAAATCCAGCAGAGGCTCAGATTTATTCACCTGGTGGATGTCAAAACCATAAATTTTCCCATCTTAGTTTATCCTAGATTCAGATGGCTGAACTCAACCTTCAAAGGTCGCTGAAGTCCATTTCCCTGCCTCCAGCTGGGAATCCCACCTCCCCACCACCACCCCCGACTGCTCCTGTCAGAGGGAAGTATATCTTACTTTGAAGATCTCCAGGTAAGGAGATACCATAACTCATTTTAGTGTCTTCGTACTCCCAGCCTGATAAATCTCCCTCCTAACATGAACCCCTCCTGTTACAGGTGAAGCCTGTTTCCTTTGTCTGTTCCCTGGCAAGAACAGAACAAAAGATCCTTCAGTCTTTGAAAATATGCATTAAATCGTCTTTACCCTCCTCTAGTTCCAAAGTGCAGATCAACGAAAGCAGATCCTCTGCCCATGCTAGTCTCAGGTCGTCAACTTAGATTCTAGAAGAACACCTCGCCCGGAACAAACTTTTACAAGAATGAGCTCTACAAGGTTTGTCAGGGGAGGGAGGGAAAGATGGAGTCCCAGCGTCTGCTGAAAGACCACTGACTGGGCTCCTGACAGGAGTGATGGGGAATTCTTCGTCTCCTTTGATATATTTATCCCCTTGGCCATTTATCCTCGCCTGTTATCCTCACCCTGAATTCTGGGGGGTGCTGATTTGCTGGTAGTTACCGGCTCTGACAAAGCAGCTGCTTTGCAAACAGAAACCCGCTATTAGCCTTCAGGCCTCCGCTGCCTCCCTCCATCAGCCTCCACCCAGCTGGCTTCCACTGCACTTGAACTCAGCCAGCCGGGTACTTGGATCAGCAACACACCCCAGGGGCCGATAAACCTCAAAGACTACAGACCATTGTTGAAAAATAAATTGTATGGCATTTCAAAGTTTCTCCCCAAATTCTGATGCATGCACGCCCACACACACACACACACACACACACACACACATGAAATCCCAATTACATATTTTAAACCAGGTATCTAGATCTTTAAAGTGTTCTCCAACCGGATATGCTTCTTTTTTTCTCATTCCCAGATGGGTAAACACACTCATCCAGGGCCTTTACCTCGTTCCCACGAAGGCATAAATGATAACATCGGCACTTACTGATGCCTACTCACTTCGATGCCCAGCCGTGAGACCCTAGAGTCAACACTGGAGTGGGTGCTTGGCTTTTGTCACGCAGTTGTCCCATGTCATCGTGTAGTCCTGCCAGTGACCCAGCAAAGTAGATGTGATTAGTCGCATTTAATAAGTGAAGACATGATAAGTCCCAGAAAGGTTAAACTCACCCAGCTGAAAACCTGAGTAGAATCTATTTAGACAAAGACAAGTGCCAGCAACTCATACTGCGGAATATTTACACCCCAAAAGTGCTCTTACTAGGACTTGTAGGTGCCTCACAGCCCTGAGCTTTTTCCAAACTAGTCAGAGAGAACTCTGAATAATTTTAGCAGCTCTTGAGTATGCTAATTCTTCTTTAACAAGTCTTGTTTTTCAGAGTGGGCGGTTAATACAGGAACCATCAAGGAAACCACCGGTTACCCTGAGCACCATTTTCGGGAGGGTGGGGTCTACAGTGGGCTCAGTGGGGAGCATGACTCCTGAGGACACACAACACGACTTATGACAAGGATGAATGGAGTCCTAATCTTCAAAAGCTCTAGAAGTTAAGTCAGGGCGAATCCTCAGTCATAGCACAGAAAGCTGGGTGTTTCCCCAACAATTGTTGGAGAGGATGTGGAGAAAGGGGATCCCTCCTACATTGTTGGTGGGAATGCAAGTTGGTACAGCCACTCTGGAAAACAGTGTGGAGGTCCCTTAAAAAGTTAAAAATTGAGCTACCCTATGATCCAGCCATTGCACTACTGGGTATTTACCCCAAAGATACAGACGTAATGAAGAGAAGGGCCATATGAACCCCAATGTTCATAGCAGCAATGTCCACAATAGCTAAATCATGGAAGGAGCCGAGATGCCCTTCAACAGATGACTGGATTAAGAAGTTGTGGTCCATATATACAATGGAATATTACTCAGCTATCAGAAAGAATGAGTTCTCAACATTTGCTACAACATGGACGGCACTGGAGGAGATAATGCTAAGTGAAATAAGTCAAGCAGAGAAAGACAACTATCATATGATTTCTCTCATCTATGGAACGTAAGAACTAGGATGATTGGTAGGGGAAGAAAGGGATAAAGAAAGGGGGGGGTAATCAGAAGGGGGAATGAAGCATGAGAGACTATGGACTCTGAGAAACAAACTGAGGGCCTCAGAGGGGAGGGGGGTGGGGGAATGGGATAGACCGGTGATGGGTAGTAAGGAGGGCACGTATTGCATGGTGCACTGGGTGTTATACACAACTAATGAATCATCGAGCCTTACATCGGAAACCGGGGATGTACTGTATGGTGACTAACATAATATAATAAAAATCATTAAAAAAAAAAAAAAGAAAGCTGGGTGTTTCCCAATGCACAGCAAGAAGGAGTCAGAGATTGACACTCCGTGGCCCACTGTCCCTTGAGTGACTGAGCCTTGTGCTCTCCTGGGATAGAACACACACGGGATCTGGATCTAGTCTGGCGCCGAGGGGGAGTGCATCGCTACCTGGCTCAGCAGGCCTGGGTTTGAGTCTCTCCTCTGACTGTCTCAGATGCAGACTCATCTTAACCATCTCATCTTTGAACCTCAGTACTCCTCATCTGTGAAACAGGGGTTTCTTAAAAAAAGTCCTTGGTAAAGAAAAGGCCTTGGTAAACAAAGGAAGACCATAAAGAGTTGACAATTGGATTTTGAGGGTGGTGAGAAATGGAGCATAAAGATGGTGTCCCTGAGTCAGGCTCTGTCTAGGGGAAAGACATCATGAGGGTCCTCGCTCCCTCTCCCTCCCATCTAATGACACAGCTCACTCCGTCCAGAAAACCCAAGAGTGGGTCCCCTGCTCTTCCGTATATCTGGCTCACTTCTACTAAGATAGTAACTGGCCAAGCCCAGTTAATACCCATTAAGTCCCTTCAGAAAGTGAGCAGCTCTGTTGCTTCCAGGCCGGCCTGGGCCTGGGGCTCTGTGGCTTGGGCTTCGGGGCTGTGATGCATAGAGTCCAGTCCCCTCTGCAACCACAGGCAGCACTTCCCCCATCTCACTGGTTCTGTGCAGAAGACCCAAGTGTAGTAGAACAAAAGTTATCTCGGCCCTTCCACCGCCTCAACTTCCTGCCTTACCGCGTCTTATCGAGACTGGATTCCCAATAATTAGTTGATGGAGGACTTTTCTCCTGGATCTCTAGCAAGCTGTTATTTGGCCTCAAAGCACAAAAGATAGTAATGACTCTCTGAGGGAAAGGAGCTCAGATCATGGAGGCTCTGCTAGCTTCTTGGAATGAGAGCACCAAAAATATCTCCCTTATTTCCAGATCGGATGTAACAATAAGAGCAAACTTCAATTATTTCTACAAATGAGCATTCATGAAGACCAAATGCCAAGCACTGTGCTAAGGGCTTCCTTTGCAACCATGATTTCATTTGAATTGAAGGTAATAAAAGAACCCGTGCATCCAAAGAGACCCCACAGAAATATTAATGACAAGCTCCCATTTGCTTCCTTGGGGCCACTCACTGCTTGAGTTGCTTGCCCCCCCAACCCCTAAAGAAACATTCATCGGTTATGCTGGAAGTGAATTGATTGCTCTGAACAGAGCCCATTACCAAAGCCAAGACCTCAAAGCTCAAAAAGCACCATTCCCATTGTATGACCTGATTTGTATAGACTTCTGTCTTCCTTCCTCGTCTGGGGAAGAAATGGTCAATGGGCTCTGGGAAGGGAGAGGCAGAAACAGCGTTAGAAGAGAGAGAAGTGGTGATGAGAGTTTGCCCATCTCATGTCCCCCTTCATCCTGAAAGGGAGGAGGTGAAGGTTGGGGAGGGAAGAAGGGAAATAAATGCAAGAAAGTCCCAAGGGAAGAGGGAGTGCAATTTGAGAGTGGCACCCCCAGGCTGCCCTGCTGGAGACACGGACACCTGAGAGTAGTCCTGTGTGCCATCTACAAGAAACCGCCTGCTGGGCCGAAAAGGAGGCACAACAGAGATGCCCATGAATGGGTCATGGGAGTGAGGGAGGAAAAGGTGCCGACCATGGGAGTCACTCGTACAGGGGCTTCCCAGGAACCAAAGGTGCCCCTGAACAGAGTGACCCCTAGGCAGCATTTGTGACGAGAGGTGAGACCATGGGGACAGCAGCATCTCTGGCAACGTAAGAACAAGACACAAGAGAGACTGGAACATGTCCCTCTTTACCCACTTTTGCCCCACTGTGGTGGCTCAGTGCCCCTGGCATTGGAACAGACTCCAGAGCAGGGGCGAGAAGAATCCAGAAATGGTTTGGGTTTTTTAAAGATTTTATTATTTATTTATTTATTTATTTGGGAGAGAGAGAGGGAGCACGAACGGGGCGAAGGGAGGGGGGGAAAAGCAGAGGGAGAGGGAGAAGCAGACTCCCTGCTGAGTAGGGAGTCTGATGAAGGGCTTGATCCCAGGACTCCAGGATCATGACCTGAGCCGAAGGCAGACACTTAACTGACTGAGCCACCCAGGAACCCCCAGAAGTGGTTTTAAACTGGACATGGATCTAATAATTGTAAATTTGGCACAAATCACCGGCTGGCCTCAATTTACCTAAAGGTGTCTAATTGAGTTGCCTGCTGAAAGACAGCTGGGAAGGTAAGAACCCGAAATGGAAGAGTTACATGTTGTACACACCTGAATGAGGACTGGGACATCGCAGACCCTCTCCAGCTGCCAGGAAGTGTGAGTCCGAACACGGAGGCTGACTAACTTTGCAGGATGGGAGAAGAAAAAAACCCCAAACCTCTCTTTGTTTTGGCTTTCCTGTAGCAGCAGGGACAAACCACCAATAGGTATCCGGGTGAACTGTCCTGTAAAAATAACAAAGATAATAGAAACAATCGTTAGTAAAATTGAGAACAGTGTGCCAGTCATTTACCGATGTTATTTTATCGAACCAATGCGAATACTGCCTGCACCGCACCGAGACTGTTGTTCTGCGTGGCTCAGGTGGGAGCAGGAATCGTGCCGCACCATTGTTCCTTCTTAGTAAAGCCCCATTGCTCACCGTCCCTATCAGCTAAAGAGAGGAGAAAAGGTCATGGCTGGAGACCAGGTGCACGCAGGTAGATTCCTAATGTGGGTAGTGGGTACGGCCCCATCGCCTTACTCTGCCCCTCTGACAAACAGACCCTGAACTCTGGCTCCCCATTGACATACAGCGGACCAAGGGCCAGGGCGCAGGCATGGCAAGCTAGGTGCTTGCCAAGGTGCAAAACTGAAAAGGGTGCCAAAACATTCAGTAACGAAGATAAAGAATACTTGAGCGCAAACACATTTTAAATAAAAATGAATGCAAAAATAGTCATGATGACAAAATATCAAGTTTTTCAATAAAAACAGAATTGGTATTTCTGATTTTTCTTTTTGTCTCAGGCTTCGGTACAGCTCAGCATGTTACTGATCCTAAAAAGAAGAAAGAAAACTGTCTTTATTCACAGGCTGCATGATTGTCTATGAGGTAAATCCAGAGAATCTACCAAAAAATTGCCTATAATTAATAAACGAGATTAGCAAGTGTATAACAAAATACCAGACTGGGTGGCTGAAATAACAGAAATGTATTTCTCACAGTTCTAGAGGCTAAGAAGTCCAAGAGCAAGGAGCCAGCAAGGTGGGCTTCATTCTGAGGTCTCTCTTCTTGGCTTGTGGGCAGCCACCCTCTCTCTATGTGCACACATGACCTCTTCTTTGTGCAGGCTTGAGAGAGAGAGAGAAGCTCTCTGGTGTCTCCTGTTATCAGGGCACCAATCACATCATGAGGGCCCACTCTCATGACCTCATTTAGCCCTACTAACTGCCCAAAGGACTCATCTCCAACTACCATCACATGGGGAATTAGGGCTTCACCATATGAACTGGGGTGGGAGTGGGTCAGTGGGGGGAGACAAACGTTCAGTCCATCACAGGAGACGTGGTCAATATACAAAAATCAATTACACTTCTATGGAATAGTAATGAACAACTGGAATTCAATTTTTGAGGTACCATATACAATAGTAACTCCCCCCAAATAATTAGATACAAATCTAATCAAATATGTTCAGAATCTGTATGCTGAAAACTAAAAAACACTGGTGAACAGATTACATAAAATCTAAATAAACACAGAGATACACCACGCTGTTGGATGGAGAGACTCCATATTGTTAAAATGTTAAATCTTGGGGCGCCTGGGTGGCTCAGTCGTTAAGCATCTGCCTTCGGCTCAGGGCATGATTCTGGGGTCCTGGGATCGAGCCCCACATTGGGCTCCCTGCTCTGCTGGGAGCCTGCTTCTTCCTCTCCCTCTGTCTGCTTGTGTTCCCTCTCTCGCTGGCTGTCTGTCTCTGTGTCAAATAAATAAATAAAATCTTTTTAAAAAATGTTAAATCTCTTCATATTGATCTGTAGAGCTAATTTGATCTCAACAAAAATCCCAGCACAGTGTTTCATAGATATCAACAACCTGATTCCAGATTTTTTCATGGAAAGGCAATGTGACTAGAAAAGGCAAAACAATTTTGAAAGAGAGAAACAAATAGGAGGTTTCACACTATCTGCTTTCAAGACTTACTACAAAGCTGCAGTAATCAAGACAGCACAGTGTTGGCAAAAGAATATATAGAGAGATCAATGGAACAGAATACGTCCAGAAATAGATTCATACAAATACAGTGAACAGATTTTTGACAACGGTGCAGAGGCAACTCAATGACGGCAGTATGGTCTTTCCACACATGATGCTTGAAGATTGAACATGCACATGCAAAAAAGGAGAAGGAGGAGAACAACCTCAATGTATACTTCACACTTTGTACAAAATTTAAGTCAAAATGAAACAGAACTAAATGTACAGCCTAAATTTATAAAACTTCTAGAATAAAATATACTAGAAAATCTTTGCAACCTTGAGTTTTGCAGAGTTCTTAGGTACAACAGCAAAATCATGAACCATGTAAAAAATACATTCGTCTTTATTAAAATTAAAATTAAAATACTTTGCTTATCAAAAGACACTGTTAAGAGAAGGAAAAGTAAAGCCACAGCCTGGGAAAATATATTTTTACTTTTTTAATTTTTTTATAATATTTCTTAAAATTTATTTTACACAGAGAGAGAGCATGGGCGGCGGTGGGGGGGCAGTGAGAAAGAGGGAGATGAAGAGAATGTCAAGCAGACTCCCCGCTGAGTGCAGAGCCTGTTGGACAAATTCCTTAAAAATCATGACCTGAGCCAAAATCAAGAGTCAGATGCTCGAACAAGTGAGCCACCCAGACAGCCCGGAGCAAACATATTTTCCAAGCATATATCCGACAAGGAACTTATGTCCAAAACATATAAAGAAACTTCAAAACTCAACAATAAGCAAACAAACAACCCAATTAAAAATAGGCAAAAGATTTGAACAGGCATTTCATCAACAAAGAACAGTTTAAAATTAACTGTATGTATGTAAATTAAAAATAAATTTTAAAAAACTTCAGGGATTTAGCTAGACAATACTCACGTAACATTTTATAGCTCTGAATAAGTATGTTAGCAAATAAAAAAGGTTGAAATCAGTGGACTAAGGATCCAACTCAATAATTTGTTTTAAACCACTAAATTATGCCTGAAGAAAGTAGAAAGAAGGGAAATATAAACAGAAAGAAAAATAATGAAAGACAAAGCAAACATGCAATAAAGGTCAACACGGCCATAAATTGGTACTTTGAAATGAACAATAAAACTGAGTACTTTGAGGAGAATGACCCATAACAGGGGAGCTTAGATACCCATGTAAGCAAAATCAGGGATGAAAAAGGGGGTATTACTGTAGATAATGTAATCATTAAAAATAATATAATAAGAGAAATTCATTGAAATGGTTTTATCCCAATGAACTAGAAAATATTGGCCAAAAGGATGGATGTTGGACAAATTCCTTAAAAATCCTGACATTAGACGAAATCGAAATCTGAACTGTCTTATCAAAATGAAAGAATTTAAAAACCTTCCCCAGAAAAATCCTGGCCCTAATATCTCCAACAGTGACTTCTGAAAAACATGTAAGGAAGAAAGGATGCTAATAGTTCATAACTCTTTTAGAAAATAGAAAAAGAGAAACTCATCGAACTATTTCACCTTGATACCAAAACTTGACAAGGATATTATGGAAGAAAAAAAGTTACAGGCCAGTCTCATGCATGAACAGAGATGCAAACGTTTTAAACAAAACCTTAACGCAGAATCCAGCCTGTTAGTAAAAGGCCATACAGTACTACCAGACTGGTTTTATTCCAGTAATGCAAGGTTAACTTAGCTTCCCAAAATCAAAATAATTTACCATATCAACAGAAGAAAGGAAAATGTTTGCTTGGGATAAATCATTGAGCTACAGATTTTTATTTTGTGCATTTATCTGTATTTGTGTTCTATTTCAGAAGTTAATATATTATTATAATGAAGACCCTTGAGGCAGAGAACGCTACCTTCAAATTCACGCATCTTTTACAGCTAGAGATACTGGTCAACATGAAATTTTTAAAAGTTAATAGTGTGGCCCAGCTTGCAAGGAAGAAAAGAGAAATCCTCATGTTCTAGAACATACTGGGAGCATCTAATGAACCCGAGGCAGCCCCGCTGGAGGAGATTGGGGAACTTCATGCCCGTACAAGCACCGGGGCTTAGGTGTTCCTGCTGGTGCTAGTTTAGGGTTTGCAGAAGATTAAGAGCTCAATTCTAAGCCACAGATGTATGTGAGACATTGATGTCTAGAGGCCATTGGTTTTTAATTGTTGGAAGCACAGGGGAAGCAGAGTAAGCTAGAGACCGAAACTGGGGAATCTGGCTTGTTGGTTGGGTTTACAGACTGTCTTCAGAGGCTTGGACCCCACAGCACACTGCGCCTCCCCCCACTGTGGCAGTCTCCCCGTTAATAATGGCATTTTCCGCATATATATCCGCCTTTCCTCTATACTCAGGGCAGGAAACATTTCTGTATCCTCAGAAAAGACATTCCACAAATAATTGGTGGCTGTGGCAAATGGCAGGAAGCCAGGGGAGGCATCAGGCTCTAGGCACGTGGAAAAGCAGGTGAGCCTGGGAGAGGGGGCAGGATGTGCTAAGGGAGAGCGAGCCCTCTAAGGAACCAGCTGGGGAGCTTCTGAGCAAGGAGTGATATTAGGAACCTGGAGGCGGCTTCAGAGGAGAGGAGGCTGGTGTCACCTGGGTCCAAGACTGCCCTGTTGCTTCCAGGGTCTGGTTCTCAGGAGGTACAGTTGGAGTGATGGATGGTTAGGAACGTCCCTCCACTTCCTACCACCCCACCCTCCTGCGCCCCGGCCCTGCGTGCCCATGGGGGTGTGATGTCAACAACCCACGCTCACAGGTAGGACCCCAAATCTTGCCTCTTTTCTCATCAGAGCTGCTGCGTCTACTCTGCTGGAGCAAATCAGGGAGTCTCTGCACCATGAGTCCGTAAATCTGTGCTTTCGAATACTTCGGGCCACCTCTCTCCCCGTGTGCGAAAAATCGCTTAAGGTCTCTTCTTCAGAACAGAGGCGAACAACCACCCAGCTGACGAAAGAAGCATCTCCACCACAAGTAGAGCCCTTGCCCATGCCAGGTGCTCGCTACCAGAGCTCTTGCGGGGCTCACCCTCCTTTCTGAATGGCGTTTGCTATCACCGCCAAGTGGTCCTCAGGAGCACGCAGTCATCCCGAGGAGCACTCAGGCGCACACCTGGACATCTGGGAGCCGGCAGGGAGGGGAGGGGCACGCACCAGGCTCGCCGTCCAAAGGCTGCTTCTTGATTATCCACTTACTTTTCATTTTCATGGAGGCCAAAGCACCACCAGAAACCTCCCAAGCCTGACTCTTACAAACTGAAAGGAGAATCAGGAAGATCAGCGAGCTAGCTAGCTACTCCTTTTCAATAACCTGAATAGGGCTGGAGGAGGCACAGTTACAATGTTACATAAAAGGAAGAAAGGCGGACATAAAATTATCGCGGGGATAATATGTGGCCGACTGTGGCAGGCAAACAACTTCTGCATAGAAAAAAAAAAAAAAAAACCTGGAGGAAATTGACCAAGACAGCACACTGTATCTTCCAAATAGTCTAGAATGTGTATGCCTACTCTACTTTCCAAAGATGTCTATAACCCATATGCCTCTTCTACCCATATTTTGAAAAATAGCAATGCACATTTCTTTTGATGTAGAATATTTAATGCCATGAGAAATATTTACAATATAGTATTAAAAGAAAACAGCAGTCCTTCTAATATGTGTATGTGTGTGTATAGATTCCTTTCGTAATGGAACCATCTGAAATTAATGGGGTTCAAAACGAAAATGGCTTACTTTTGGCCAACCACTCCCTTCAAACATACTCTGTTGAATCTCCCTTCCCTGCCCCCACGCTATTTTGGAAAGATGCCGTAGCTTTTCTGTTTTGAGTGTGTTCTCCATAATTACAGCTCCTTTTCAGGCATTAAGAGATCCTTCCTCCTACCCTTTTCCTGCTGCTTCTGGTTTCTTTAGGGCTAGGTAGGGGGAATGGTCAATGCACATTCTGTAAAGAAATAATATGGACATATTTATTATCCCGTACTCTAATTTGGCAGACTGAGCTGGCCCCTCTTACTCGAACAATTACAGCAGCAGCTCCTACCAGGTGAGTTCAGTGTCTATACGTGCCAGGCGTGGTGTTCATTGGGCCGATCATGTGGAGGTTGTTTATAATTTTGGTAGGAGCTGTCTCTCAAATGGGGGGCAGAAGCCAGGTTGTAGTGGGCTGTATGGTGAGAAGGGACAAGAGAATAAAGGGTCAGAACAAATCTGTTCAAGAAGTTTGCTTTTATAAGGGCAGCCATAGGACAGGTTTTCTATAACGAGGTTGCATTGGTTTGCTCGGGGTAACAAAACACCACAGCCTGTGGGGCTTGAATAACAGAAATTCATTTTCTCATAATCCTATAGGCTAGAAGCCTGAGGTCAGGGGTCAGCAGGTTTGGGTTTTTTTGGAGGCCTCTCCCTTGGACTTGCAGATATCTACCTTCACACTGTGTCCTCACACTCAGGTCTTCCCTGAGTGCCCACACACCTCGTGGTGTGTCCAAAATTCCTCTTCTTCTAAGGACACCAGTCAGAGTGGATCGTGGTCTACCTTAAAGGCTTCATGTTAATTAAATCACCTCTTTAAGGGCCCTATCTCCAAATACAGGCACATTCTGAAGTACTGGGAGTTAGGGCTTCAACGTATGAATTTGGGGGGGTGGGCACAATTCAGCCCATAACAGAGATTGAGGACATTTTTTCTTTTAAAGAAAAAAAAGCAAGGGACAGTATTTTTTTTTAAAGATTTTATTAATTTATTTATTTGACCGGGCGTGGGGGGTGGAGAGCATGAGCAGGGGGAGGAGCAGAGAGAGAAGCAGACACCCGCCTGAGCAGGGAGTTAGATGTGGGGCTCGATCCCAGGACCCCAAGATCATGACCTGAGCTGAAAGCAGACGCTTCACCAACTGAGCCACCCAGGCGCCCTAGAGACAGTATTTTTTTTATGCTTACAATTTAAGTCTTTTATTTTTTTTAATTTTTTCTTATTATGTTCAGTTGGCCACTGTAGAGTACATCATTAGTTTTTGATGTAGTGTTCAATGATTCATATAGTTATGTATAACACCCAGTGCTCGCCACCACACGTGCCCTCCTTAATACCCATCACCCTGGTATCATATGGTTTCACTCATAGGTGGAACATAAGCAATAGCACAGAGGACCACAGGGGAAGGGAGGGAAATCTGAAGAGGGGGAAATCAGAGAGGGAGACAAACCATGAAAGACTATGGACCCTGGGAAGCAAACAGGGTTTCAGAGGGGAAAGCGTTGGGGGAAGGGGGTAACAAGGTGATGGGTATTAAAGAGAGTATTTTTAAGTGCTCTGAAAAGAGCTCACAGGGAAAGAGAGTACAATTGCCAGAGGTAAAGCCCTGAGGCCAAGGGAGGGAGCGGTGGGATGCAGAGCCCCCCATGGGTGGGTTGGAGGAGCCCTGGGCAAGAGAAGGGAGACTCCCGCCCCTGTAAATGGAGGGAGGGATTAGGGAGGAGCAGATGCAGCCTGTGTCTCTGTAATTTGATTGTGAGAAGCTGGGGAATCTGCACCCGGCAGAGGACAAGCCTGTCTGGGAGCATAAACTGGAACCATTACGAGGGCGGTCTGGCCACATAAGTCAGAAGCTTTAAAAATGTGCCTGTAAATTGACCTAGAAATTCCAATTCAATGAGTTGATCCCAAGGAAATAATTAGGGGTGTGCACCAGGATCTAGTAATAATGACTAGTCAAACAGAACCACAGTGTTGTTTATGACTTAAAAAGGGCAGAAAACAACCTCAATATTCAAACAGGGAAGAAGAGTTAGACAAACCAATATACATTCTTAAGATATAATACACAGGGTGGTAAGACCCTGCGAGTGGCTGCAGCCATTAGTTCTACAAGTACGCTTATTAAGATGGACCGATGGGACAGTGTGGCCTTATATGGGAGGAGCTGAGGGGCAGGCAATTACAGAAAGGATAATCACGCTTTTAAAAAGGCAGCAGATATATAAAAAGAAGAAAGAGAGCCCATGTGCGTGGGAGGCAAACGCTAGCTGTGGTTATCTCTGGATGGTGGGATTTAGGCAGCTAATTATTTCCTTTTTGCTCACCTCTAGTTTCTAATTTTTGCCACAGTGAACATATTATTTAAGCAACACGGGGGGGAGGAGCAATAAACTTTTTTATTTTAGGGCAACACCCAGATTTCTTTTTCAGAGCTATTTTCTACCAAGACACCAATTTTTTATTACTTAAGAGTCGTTGTATAAATGATGCTGGCTCATGGCAAATAATAAAGAAGAGAGGACCGTGCTCCCTGCAGACCGAGATGCGCATGCGGCATGCCTGGGGGCCTGGGGCAGCATTTTGCAGACAGTAGGCCCACAAACATATGATAAGGACGAATGATTGAATAAGGTGCTGGGGGCAGAAAGGGTTCCTAGTCTTCCCCAAAATTGAGAAATCACCCTCAGGGCAGCCTCTGTATGAGGTGTAAACTCATGCCTTAGTAAATAACAAATGGCTACATGCCTCCGTCCCTGATGTGGCTCCAGAGTTGTCAAAATCTAGAATATTCTGTCTATTAAGGTTTCGAGCCTGTGGGAATGTGGATTCCAGTTCCCACCCACCGCTCAGACTGCTGATCACACCGGACTCCAGCCCCCATCAGAGGAGAGGAGGCATTTGCTTTCCAGAAAGCCTCTGAGGCCAAAAGGCTTTGGTACTGATGATGCCCCTGCCTCGGAAATGTACCGTCGTCTTTTCAGGCACGTTGTCATTACCGCTATATCCTGAAGGCATTCCTGAGATGTCATGAAGCAACAGCCTTTTAAATTCATGTTATGGGCTGGTCTGGCCATTTAATCTCGTTCTTAAATGTAAATGTTTCGGATGCTGGGGAGGGGAAGAGAATGGAAGAATATTATTGAAATAGGGGATGAGTCTAATGTCTTTTATCTGCCAGAGACAAGCCAAGACTGAAGATATTTATTGGTTCAGTACTTCAGCAACATGGTATTAATTGTCTTTGAGTGTTTTGATAGGTAGTTAGCGCAAGGGTATTAATAAAAACAGCCCCACTTCATTTTAAAATTAACTGCTTGGCCATTGAGCAATAGGAGCTGATAAATGATGGCAATAAATTCGTGATGGAGATTTATGTGCTCGTAACTCAGAGCAGGGCTGTGGGCATGCTCAGATGGGGCGGGGAGATAAGAAATACCAAAAGTAGCTTTGCATTTCTCCCAAATCCCTGCTGAACCCATTAGCAGTCACGTCTCTCTGGGACGCCACAGGTCGGTGCAGACTTGGCCTCCCCGGGGCTGGGTGCAGGTCCCAGGCCTTCCTGCCCCCTGATCTGCGAGAGGGTGTGACCCTCTGGGTGCCCACTGGGACTACGACGCCCATTTGTTTGGCCGGCTGGGGAAGAGCCTTCGTTCACCTGCACTTCTGGAAAGCGGCTCCTCCTGGGCCGTGTTGGCTGACACAAACTGATACTTCCTCAGAGCTGCTCCCTTGCTGAGACAACGGGAAAAGTCCATCCAGATGCACCCAGCAAGGAGGGGAGGAAATATTTCTTGCCTGGTTGTTGTCAGGCTCTGGGCTGGATGCCTTATTTACATAATTCCTTTTAATCTCTACGACAATCTTGAGAGGTAGTTCTTATTAACCTGTTATTAACTCGGTTTTGGAGAGGAGGAAGCTGAAACTCATAAACCGAAGCGACTTGCCCCCGGCCTTGCGCTCGGCTTCTGGGGAGACCAGGTGACGGGGGGATCGTGGGCTTCAGAATCACAGAGCGAGAGTTTGAATCCCAGGTAGGCCGCTCACTAGCTGGGTCATTTTTTTAAAAACGTATTTAACTTTCCTACGCTCACAGTGTTTTGTCTTGGTTTTTGTCTTTTGTCTGTCACCAAAGACGGTAACACAGTCACCCCAGGTTCTCGGGCCACGTTGGATCACATCACGAAATCCGAGCCCACTGGGCTGCTTCCTCAGACGGCAGGAGCTCGGGACGCTGCCCAGAAGCGGAGGCCAAGGCCTGGTGCCAAACCCGGAGGCCGTGAGGAGGCGAGGAGGCGAGGAGCTGGGGTGGGGCCCACTCGGGAGTAGTGTGGGACTCGGGTTTGCACGGAGCGAAGCCGGACCAGTTACTGCTGCCGCAGAAAGGTCACAGCAAGGTCAGCCGCCGGGCGTCCTCGAGGGTGGACTAATATATCCCTGCCATATGGGAACGTTAGAAAAGTCCCCCTACCTCCCCACCCCCCCACAAATTGAGAAAGAGGCGAGTAAGACTGGTTCCTGGGAGTTAAACTATACACAGCAACAGCCCCAACTGAAAGCTGAGCAAGTTCAAAGGTCTGACAAATGTATGTCTGAAACCTAATGCTCTGAGAGAGGGGGAGCCTCTGGAAGACAAGACTTTTCTATCCAGAAAGTCAAAGTTGGTGGCCAAGGTATAGCCCCAAGAAAGTTTCCTGGGGGTGAGCAGGTCACCATCAGCCAGATGGGACATCATTAGCAGAAGTCGTTCTCGCTGGACATTCTCCACAGCAGAAGTCATCCTGTCCCAGGACGACAGGTGGGAACCATGACAAAGATCTAGAAGAGGAAGTTCCTTTCCAGGCTGTAGAACTGACGGAGGGCTCTCAGCCCTGGGGAAGCTACTGACAGGAGGGTGAGGGCATTGGAGACTATGTGGAGATAGGATGCGACGTAGCAGTGAAGAGAATGTGGTCTGGCTGGAGGTCCCTGACGCAGCACCCACTCTGGCAAATATTCAGGATTCAGGAAAGCCAACATGGAATTGGAAGATGAGGGTACAGAGGTGCCCCCCCCCCGAAAAAAATGATTCCTGCCCTCAAGAAGTCCCATGGGGAAGACAGTGAATAGGCATTTGGGATACAACGTAATTAATTTCCGTTCCCAGAACAGCCTTGAGGAGAGGCACCTGAGCCATGAGGAAAAGGTTCGCGGAGAAAAGGTCCCTGAAAAAGGATCCGGGAGAAGCTTGCACAGGAACTGAGCCTTAGGAGCGGGCAGCAGCTCATCAGGACGAGAGAGGACGTCCTCGCCATTGCCCTGCTTAAAATCTGGTTCCATTCAGTAGCGTGGCATTGACAATGAACTGCACTCATGACTCACCTCCTACCCCCAATTCCCAAGCTCACTCCTTGTCACTCCCCGCCTCACGCTTTTGGCTACAGCAACGTCAGCGGCTGTGTCGCCTACGCACTCATGCTGCTTGCGAGCTTTTGCTTTAGACGATGCACTCCTCTCTGCCTGAAATACTCCACCGCCCCTTAGCTGCCTCCCCATCTGGGACTAAGTGTCCCTAAAGGCACCCCTGTGTGTATCGCTATCACTGTGCTTATGACCTCGTATTAGGTTTAACTATGGGTCTTTTCCTCACTAGACAGTGTGCCAGTTGACGTCAGGGACTATGTATATAGTCAAAACATCCAGCACTTAGGGGCGCCTGGGTGGCACAGCGGTTAAGCGTCTGCCTTTGGCTCAGGGCGTGATCCTGGCGTTATGGGATCGAGCCCCACATCAGGCTCCTGATATGAGCCTGCTTCTTCCTCTCCCACTGCCCCTGCTTGTGTTCCCTCTCTCGCTGGCTGTCTCTATCTCTGTCAAATAAATAAATAAAATCTTTAAAAAAAAAAAAATCCAGCACTTAGCTACTACTTCGGAAATACTTGTGTTGTATTGTATTTTAATTCCAGTAGAGTTAACGTACAGTGTTCTGTTAGTTTCAGGTGTACAGTACAGTGATTCAACACCTCCATACAACACCCGGTGATCATCACAACAGTGCGCTCCTTACTTCCCATCACCTAGTTCCCCCCCCGCCCCCGCCCGTGACCATCAGTTCGCTCTCTATCGTGAAGAGTCTGTTTCTTTGTCTCTCTCTCTTTTTCTTCCTTTGCTCATTTGATTTGTTCCTAAAATTCCACATATGAATGAAATCATATGATGTTTGTCTTTCTCTGACTTACTTATTTCACTTTGCATTATACCCTCTAGCTCCACCCATGTCTTTGCAAATGGCAATATTTCATTCCTTTTTATGGCTGAGAAATATATATATATATTTTATATATATATATATAAGATGTTTTATATATACATATATATATACACACATATATATATACATATTTTTTATACATCTTATCCATACCCTTGGGCTACTTCCATAATTTGGCTGTTGTAATAAATACTTTTTGTATTGATTAGTTACTAAAGGTAGACAGACAAATTTAAATACTTCTTTTCTCCTTACAGTTATCAGATAGACACAGAACACTCAGTTAAATTGGAGTTTGAATTTAATTTTGAATTTCAGTTAAGCAGCAAAAAATTTTTTGTAAGTATGTCCCAAATGTTACATGAGACATACTTATACTAAGCAGCATGTGTCCCAAATATTTCACACACAAAAATTATTTGTTATTTATTTGAAATTCAAATTTAACTGGGCATCCTATATTTTTATTTGCTAAATCAGGTATCCCTATTTTTTCTGTTAAACTTGTAAATACTAAAAAAGCATAAAGGATATGAGCAAAAGCCTGCTCATGTTGCTGATGGAAAAAATGTTCAATCTGGTAAGCAATTAAGCAAATATTTTCAAATAGATAATTGTACAAATATAATAGGAACTAATTCTGGCATTTGCAATGACTTAAAGTTAGAAACAATTTAAATGGACATCAATAAGGGGATTGGTTAAATGAAATAGAATCTTTTTATTTTATTTACTTATTTATTTTAAGTCAGCTGTATGCCCAACATGGGGCTCAAACTCATGACTCCAAGATCAAGAGTCACATCCAAGATCAGGAGTCACTCTACCGACTGAGCCAGCCAGGTGCCCAATGAAATAGGCTTTTATATGCAATGTAACATTGAGATTAAGAGCACAAGATCTGGAGTCAGGATACCCGGGTTCAAATCCTGACTGCATAGAATACTGGTTCTAAGATGCTAAGAAAGGTTACTTAATTGTTCCATGCCTCAGTGTATACATTTGTAAAGTAGGAGTAATACAAATGTCTACCCCATAAGTTTGGGAAGCTTAAATGATTAATATATGTTCAGCTTTTACAGTAGGGCCTGACAGACAGCCATGTTCAGATAAAGACAGCCATTACTATTACGATCATCATCATTCCTGCTGTAGAATACTATGGTGCCATTAAAAAAAACTTTATGGGTTTTATTTATCGACATAAGATGTTCCCATTTTACAAGTGAGGAAACACAATCAAGACAGCATACGTAAAGCATCCATTTAGCAAATAATTTTTGAACACCATTCCTGTTGGGCCCACCATTGGAAGATAACAGCAACAGACACAGCAAAGAACAAAGCAGAAATGTGTAAAACTTGGGGCGCCTGGGTGGCACAGCGGTTTAGCGTCTGCCTTCGGCTCAGGGCGTGATCCCGGCGTTATGGGATCGAGCCCCACGTCAGGCTCCTCCGCTATGAGCCTGCTTCTTCCTCTCCCACTCCCCCTGCTTGTGTTCCCTCTCTCGCTGGCTGTCTCTATCTCTGTCGAATAAATAAATAAAATCTTAAAAAAAAGGTGTAAAACTTAAAGGATTGTGAACACACAGACGTTACAGAAAATGCATACAAATTAAAAGAAAATTAACATTCAGATAAAAGCACTAGAGGAAAATATATAACAGAGTGTCATAGGAAAGACCTAATAAGAAAAGGCTATTTTACCTGAAATCTGAAGGATGAGTGAAGTTAGCCAGGGCAGGGCTAGAAGAAGAATATTTTAAGCAAAGGAAACAGCGTGTGTGAAAGCTGTGGGGAAAGGGAAATCAGACAAGTTTAAGGAACTGGAAGAACGCCAGTGTGGTTGGAACCCAGTGGGAGAATGGAACAGGGTGAAATTGGAGGATAAGTAGGAGTTGGCTCGTATTGAGCTTTGTAAAATATCAAAAGTCAAATTAGGTAGGGTTGAGTCATTGGGTCTATATCCTTAGGTCCACCAGTACAATCCCATCATCCAGATTTTTGTTTTTGTTTTTTTTTTAAAGATTTTATTTATTTATTTGACAGAGAGAGACAGCCAGCGAGAGAGGGAACACAGGCAGGGGGAGTGGGAGAGAAAGAAGCAGGCTCCCAGTGGAGGAGCCTGATGTGGGGCTCGATCCCAGGACTCTGGGATCACGCCCTGAGCTGAAGGCAGGCACTTAATGACTGAGCCACCAAGGAACCCCAGATTTTTGTTTTTCTTGCTCAAGATTCTGAGTCTTGAAGAGCAAAGTTGGAAGACTGATGCTACCCAAATTCAAGACGTAACTATAAAGCCACAGTGACCAAAGCAGTGTGGTATTGGCTTTGAGGAGACAAACAGATAAAATGAAACAGAACAGAGAGCCCAGAAATAGACTCATATAAATATAGGCAACTGACCTTTGACAAAGGAACAAAGGCAAAGCAATGGAGCAAAGATAGTCTTCTCAACAAATAGTGCCAGAAAAACTAGACATCTACACGCAAAAAAAAAAAAAAAAAGATGAATCTCTACACAGACCTTCACAAAAATTAACTCAAAGTGAATCATAAACCTAGATGTAACATGCAAAACTATAAAACTCCTAGAAGATGACATAGGAGAAAATCTAGATGACCTTGGCATTGATGATGACTTTTTAAATACAACACCAAAGGCACAATCCATGAAAGAAATAATTGATAAGCTGGGCTTCATTAAAATTAAAAACTTCTGCTCTGCAAAAGACAATGTCAAAAGAATGAGAAGGTGAGCCATAAACTGGGAGAAAATATTTGCAAAAGAAACACCTGATAAAAGATTCAGAGCTCTGGGTTGGAAAATCTCACTGGCTGAATTAAAGCCATGTGTCCCCAGGGAGGGGACAGGAAGGATTCCCCCTTCAATTCCCATCTCTGCCATTGAAAAGGTACCATGTGTCCTTGGCTGCCCTGGGTTCCTCCCATCCCTACTGAATCCAGAAACCCCACATCAACTGCAGCTCCCATCACAATCTCCAGCCTCCAGATAGCAGTGGCCATGGTGAAGACATTGGTGTCCTCCTCCTCAAGGTATTTCTCAAGACTTTGGCAAGGAGGATGTCCTCTGTGCTCTCCTGGG
Organism: Ursus americanus; assembly: GCF_024610735.1. Classification (NCBI taxonomy): domain Eukaryota; kingdom Metazoa; phylum Chordata; class Mammalia; order Carnivora; family Ursidae; genus Ursus; species Ursus americanus. Next base: position 17,862,637 of record NC_142138.1, read on the forward strand.
AGACAGTCAGGAATGAGAGGGTAAGTTGCACACGATAAATTCACTCCAGCTTTCCTATCTTTCAGAGTTTTTGGATTCTTTCCTTTACTTGATATCAAGGAATTTATGTCATCTCAACCCTGTTTAATGTTGGCCACCACTGAGTCCAGATTTCTGTCAACCAACTGAACAAACAACATGTCTACTCCCAGGGGCTCAAACTTGCAACAGAATCTGGGGTCTCTGCTAAGTACATGCATATCATGACTTTACCTTGGTCTAAAATGATATTCTTTCTGTCTTTAGTCAAGAGCCTATGGAATTCATTCCCACCCATACTCCCCAGATCTTTGAAGGTGTAAATTAGCAAAGTTTTGCAAATTACTTGTTATCTATGCCTTCTGCTCCCAGGTTTGACTTTTCACTACCCACCTCCCCCAAGGGTATTCTAGGTCTGATTCCAAAGACAAGGGAAGGTTGCTGCCATGCAGATCATAATAATAGATGCTTTCTTTCAGTGTAACTCTTTAGGGTAAGGACATTATAGTACCTTTGGGCAAAAGTAAAAAGAGTGAACAGTCAAGGGAGTTAGCCTGCTTTGGCTGGCATGAGAGGGTCAGTGAGTTCTCTGGGTCATCCCACATACCCTCGTCTCAAGTCTTATCCTAGCCATGCCTTAACTTTCTCCTAAGAGGCATGACAAGGCTGAGAACTTAACTGATGTAATTCTACAAACTTCAGAATCCAACTTAAATTTGTTCAGTGTTCTCTCAGCTGTGTGGCTTTTGGAGGTTGGAAATCCATTCAGCACAGCCATACTAAGTTCCCTTCAGGGGTGTTACACGGCATTATGTTGGGGGGCGGGTAGAGGGAGCCTGACCCTTGATCATTATTCGTCTCCATCGGCTCACTGAGATGTTGCCTCCTGTATGTGGACTTATGTCATGAGCCCATGCAGGCGCCATGGAATCCACATCCCCCTACCGACTACAGCTCTGTGCCCCATCCTCTCTCTGTGTGTTTGGGAAGCATCCCTCCACCCACTATCGTGCTGTGCTCTGGGAAAGTCTGTGGGAACATGGCAGATCTGTTTTCCTACACAATACACATGGTTGTTTCTATTCTGCTGTGTTTCCCCCTTTCACAGAGGCTCCTCAGAAAAGGAAAGAGGACTCTTTGACGTCCTCCAACCTGTTTGGAATATCTTCTTTTCCCTCTCACCAAGGGCTTGACCATAGGTGGGTGTGATGCAGGGTATGTTTCTCAACACCCCACTATGTCCAAGCTCACCATGTTTCTCCTGTGACTTTCTGACCTTCTCCATTCCGAGTGTCTTTTGTTGTTGTTGTTGTTTTGTTCTAAAGGCTGGATAGTCTGGCTTTACGTCTATATTCCTGAATCTATTACGTCTACCTTGACTGTCCTTTCTTCTCTGCATTCTGTTTGGCCTTCCCTCTTCCAAGGCAGAAACCATAGAACATTCAAGCTGTTTGCCAAATCAGGGGAACGTTTATAGAATAACAGGAAATACTAAGAAGCAAAAAAAGAAAGTTAAAACATAATAAATAATAAGTTAAAATAATAATATAAAATATTCTGCAATATTACTCTGGGCTTATCCATATTTTTAATTTTATCATTAATTAAATCAGATTACAGTATGATTTAAGAACAAAATTATCTGCCTTATGAGATAGTGAGATCTCCATCAATGGAGGTATTCAAACAGAGGCAGGATGACCATCTGTTAGGGGTGTAGAAAAAGGAACTTCTCCACTGGTGGGAGGTAGGATGAAATGATGTCTAAGGTCAATTCTAAAGTTAATATTTTATGCTTTAATTTATTTTTTATTACATTTCTTATTTGCTCCACAAATTTTGGCATCTTAATAGGACTATTTTGAGGTTCTTACTAATTATAAAAATTTTAAATGGCCTCCCTGGTTTCTAATAAATCAGTCAACGTTTTTAATAGAGCTTGTTCTGAATGCCCAAGATTGGCTATTTCCAATTCTCTTGGTTCTATTGGCTTTGGTACAACTTTTTCTGTTACAATGGCTTTATTGTTCTTTTCAATTCCTCTGGCCTTTTCTCCATAAATCTTCTATGGAGTGGGTGTTTGCTTATTTTTCCTGGGTAAAGAAGAAAAAGTATTGCTCTGACCCAAGTGTGGAGAAAGCATCCTTGAAAACACTGAAGAAGCCCCAGACTTGAAGTGAAGGGACATGTATTTCCATCCTAAACACAGCTGTCTAACTGTGGGAGCCTGAGAAGTACTTCAGCCTATTTGAGTCTCAGTTTCTCATATGCAAAGTTGAGAAAGATAATCCCTACTGCATCAACTCAATCAAAATTAAGCAAAAATGACATGTCCAGGTGTGATATGATCTAGAGGTCACAATATCACAACTTCACCTCAATTTCTCTGCCATTCTCTCCACCTGCCCTCCTCTAGGGGTCAATTTCCCTCCTTCCAACCCCCTTCCCTGGCTGCTTCGTTCTATGGTAGCAAAAAATGACAGTGGTGTTTTCAGGCCCTCCTGCACACACTCTGTGCTTCAGAGAAAGAAGGCTGGTCTCTTGCAGTAGTTACCATGGATGAAAAGGGAAACTTCTTTCCTGGAAGTCCCAACAGCTGTTTCTTCACATCTCTGCAGCCAAACCGGGTCCCATGCCCATCCTGACAAATCCTTGTGGCCTTGAGTGGGCTGAGCCGAACAACCTATGAGATGAGGTCGATACCATCCTCTCCAGATTGGGGAGCTAAGCCTTGGGAAGAACTTCCCTCCAAATGAAGATTTGGATGCTTTTTCTGGGGGAAAGAGATGGGAAAATGAGGACTTGGGGAGCACCCACCAAATGATTCGTATTCCTACACCATTCTCTGGGTTAATGTAATAGGGACATGAGGGGCACCTGGGTGGCTCAGTTGGATGAGAGTTGGACTCCTGGTCTCAGCTCATGTCATGATCTCAGGATCGTGCCGTTGAGCCCCGCATTAGGCCCCACACTCAGCACAGAGTCTGCTTGAGATTCTCTCTCTCCCTCTCCCTCTGCCCCTCCCCCTGCTCTTTCTCTCTAAATAAATAAATAAAATCTTTAAAAATAAATAAAAGTCATATGAGATTGTGAACATGGAAGTGTCTTATACCTGTAAAAATGCCACATTCCAACAAGCAAAGTGGCCTCAGGGGAATTGTTTGATTTTTGACCCTACTTACCACTTTGGACAATTTATACAACTTGTTTGAGACTTGGTTTCTCCATCTGTAAAATGGGGGTGCAACCTAATAATGAGACATGCTCACAAATATTCATTTACTATAAATTGTTTGTAATTAAATCCCTGCTAGAATTGAGTCAGCTGTTATAAAGCCAGTTCGGGCTGGTACATTTGGAGCTCCTGCTTACAGCCTTGAGAAAACCAGCCGTAGGCACGTCAATACATTTCAAGTAACCATGGGACTGAGACTTCAGGTGGAAGGAATGCTTTGTGAACCAATTTTTTAGTAACATATAGAAAATCATATTCATGTGTGCATAAGTCATCATGCCCTGAACCCTTAATCTCCATATCTCTGATGCGGAAAGATTAATCTTAGAAGGAATAACTGACAACCCATGGCTTCAGGCTGCAGAGAAGATGAAAACGTCCCCTACAAATGTGATTCATATTACAATGCTTACGCACATTCTGCGCTATCCGGTCTTGTTCGAATGAAAGAAACTTAGTCGACTATTCTGTTGGAAGATACATATTTTTTTTCTTTTTTCTTTTGTATCATTCTCAGAACTGTTAGAAGCTAAAAAGAAGCCTGTTTCTTGCTAACACGATCTTATCTATGAGCCAGGCATTGCTAAGGAGGCAGTATGGCTCGGTGGGATTTTGTCAGATTGTCCTGTTACCAAATTCTGACTCAACTGTTTTCTTAACCTCTGCAAAGCTCAGTGTTCTCCTTGGAGAAGTTGGAATGATAATAGTACCCACTTCGTTGTAAGAAATAAGTGCGATAATGCATGTTAAATGCATAAAAGAGAGCCTAGCAGATTTAATACATGTTAGCCATCACTGTTTTTGAATTTCTGAAAAGAAGAGATATTGGAAAAGTACCAGGTAGGTTGATACTTACTCTGATTTTAGACCTTGTTCCATCATGGCTGGTTTGTTCCAATGTTTGAGGGTTCTGGAACAAAGGTACAACTAGGGGCCTCTGGTTCATGGCTAGCGCCTTTCTTTTCCTACCCTCAACTCAGTCCTGCACTGTGAGGAGTCTTGTGCACCCAACCTGAACATCCCAAGTCTTGAACATCCCAACCTGAATATCCAAGCTCTGTCTATACTCCCACCCAAATGCAAAGAGAAGCTCTCATCCACCCTCTCAAAATCAGGAGTATATATACTGTGACATAGTCTACCAGTGCCATTGGGAGATGGAGAGGTGAATAGTCTACACAGGCCATGAAAGCAGATTGGGGCCTTTTGAGCAGGAATTCTGGGGTTCCTAGAACCAATAACATGAGTTATAAGGGGTAGTGAGGGACTGGTGAGCATGTCCCTTTAGCCCTATGGACACTCAGTCTGTGGGGAGGACGCAGCTACAGGAAGGCCAAAGAAAGAGACGTCTACTGTGTGGAGCCTAGGAGAGGAGCCTGGGTCTGAGAGTGGTACCAAGCTCATCTCTTGGAAACTTACTGTCTAGAAATGAATGCCAAGGTATGTATACCTTTAAAAAATAATAATAATAATAACGGCTTTATTGAGATATAATTTACACAGGTGCAATTCACCCATTTAAAGTATACAACTCAATGGTTTTTAGTATATTCAGAGTTGGGCAACCACCACCACGCTCGGTTGACTTCCATTGCCGCAGTGGCGGGGCGGGGGCGGGGATTGTACTCATTGTACTCAACATGTCTAGCCCAGGGGGGTGTGAGAGGGGCCCTGGAGTTGGCTCCTTCTCAAAGACCTGTCTTCTCCACAGCTTCTCACAGAATCTGTAGCTGCACTGAGTTTGATTCTAATGTTTAGAGATAGGGATTTCTGGTACCACATGGCCACAAAGCGCAACTCAGTATTTCACTGGGGTTCAATTAAGAAATAGTGATTTCCCCCCGTCTCCAAACTGAAGCAAAACCTGACCACATCGGACTTACTAATAGACGGTACGTCAACCTCCAAAACAGTATTTTCCTAAGGGATTTTCAAGGGCAATTTTGACTACATGAAATTTTCACCTTGCGCACTGATATCAGAATCTAATCCTCGAGAAAGATACAGCCTCACTCTACACAGGAGCACGAAAGGAGGGTTTTATTTGGTCTGGGATGATCAGAGATAAAAACCTCAGGGTTTTGCGAGCCTTGTCAGCCTGTGACTTAAAGTCAGACTTAGTGACAAGATCATCTGCGATGGGGTCTCCTAAATTCTTTTCGTAGTGAATTTCAGTGAAAACACAAAACCTGACACCTGCATGATTACACGCAACTGTCCTTCACTATCCAAATGTTGGTTCCTGTGTTGGGGTAGCATATCGGAATAGTGAGGAATACAAGCTTATCCAAATCTATTTGGCCCCCAAGTTTCCAATAGCAAGTAGGTCTGAGTTTGGATAGCAAAAAATTCACCCCATAATTTAGCTGAATTGAATTTGACTCTTGTGTTCAGAAATCAAGAGTTTGGGTAGTGAAGATAAATACATATTTATTTTAAATTACATTCGTGTACCTCTCCACTAATATATTACGGACATTATAAAAATCACACAAAAACAGTCATTTTTAATAGAAGAAATAAAAATAAATGCAAATAGGAGTTCTAATCATCATGTGTGTCACCACTTTGGAGATCACTCCAACAGGTCAAGAACCAGGAGCGTCCTCTGGTCACCATGACGCATGCCCATAAAACAGCCGGATCTCTTCACTGATTTTCAGAATAATTCTCTGCTCTCGTATATATTCACGGCTATTAGCATGCCTCATGCTTGGGATGACTGCCTTTTCTTCATGTAGCCTCATTTTATCACTTTATAAGTTTTGATGGTATTAGCAAATCTGTAATAGCTTCTCCCTTCTCCCTTTCACAGAAGATCAAACATTAGCGTTAAATGGGCAGTTTCTGATTTCTCCTTAAAATAGAATCCTAATTGTGTTTAAAACTACCTTCTCCCTGGGTGGTTTCTCAATAATAATTGCCAAAATGCTGATAGGTTTTTGTCCTTCGAGAAGTAACAATCTAAATCTGGCCCTTTCGTGCCTCCTATTGAATTCCAGGTGAGTGTCTATCTGGCCTTTGCTGACCCCAAGAGAGGCAAGCAGGCCTTCACTCATGAACCACATTTGCCAATGTATTTGAGACTTTGAATTCAGCTTAATCGGTATTTCTGAACCCTTACCATGCACAAAATTCGGTAGTCTGTTTGAGCCAGATGTTCCAGTTTATGTTAGTATTGAGTTAGTAAAAGGCCTTATTTATGTGGAAAATGGCTAATATATAAGAACCAGGTCTTCAGATATCGTTCAGATTTTTCATGTCATCTTCATAGCCAGTTGCCAATAAAAGGAAAAATAGCCTGTCTATTCGAATGGTCTTCAACGTCTTTTAATGGCATGAGGTCTTTTGTGGAAGATTATACATGAACCATCACGTATGAAAGAGAGGAGAATGTTCTGATTAATATAGAGGCAGAAGATCTGGGTCCCACCTACTTGGCCTTCTTTCTCCCCAGCTCCTGACTCTTTTCTTTGTCAAACACAAGAAAAGAGAAGGAGGTGGGGGGAGATTGAAGCACGGAGACTAAAATCTCGGCTCTGCAAGACATATGAATGTGTGACCTTGAGAAGGGGACTCAGCCCCTCTTTGCCTCTGTTTGCTTGTTTTAGAAGTAGAGCCCATAATATTTACTTCCTGGAATGATTATGAGCCTCACAGGAAAAGTTTGGCTCCTTGTTGTACTTCGATCACTCTGTTCCAAGCAGGCTCAGGTTTCCTGGGCAAGAATAAAAAGGCAGCCATTACAATTGCTCTCAACCCAAGCCAAGGGACACAGGTGAGAAGGAGTTTCTGCCTGAGGCTCCTTCTAGGCAGCAACACCAACGGGTAGAAAAACCTGGATGCGCAGCCGTAAGATTTATGATCCATACTGACTTCTTCCTGTCAGTGAGAGAAACCACAGGTCTGCGGTACCCCAGATGTTCTCCATAAGGTCTTAGTGACTAGTCCCACTTTCTCCTAAATGTATTAATAGCGTACTTTGCTTCTAATCAGTAAATTTTATGGCTTTCCCTCCTCCCATAACAGAGTCTTTCTCCCGATTCTCCTGATCAGTACTGCCCCACTCAAGAAAAACAATTGTGAGTAGGCTCTGAAATTGTCACAAGCTGTTCACATGTTAGTTACTATTGTTCTTTTAAACAAATTTCCAGGAATTCTACATACCAGACCTTCTGACATGACAAGCCAATGGCATTCATCATTGGCTTCGACCAGCTTTGCTTTTCCTTTGTCTTCTTTCAAACACAGCTGACCTACACCTCACCCATTCCTCTATAGCCCTTGAAACCTAAATCCCAGACGGACCTATAGCTGGTGCCTCTGCAAGGAGAATTTGGCTTTCATTGCTCTGTCTTTTTTTCCCCCTACTAGCTAGTTTTGTTCTCCCCAGGGTAGAGCCAAAATCCCACACGGGATATGCTGCTGCCTGGGATTCATTTCGTTAACAGGCCATCCACCACTAGGAATCATCGATTACTGGTGGCACAGAGAAGCCACAGTCCTTCCCAATGAGGAGAGTGGTGAGCATACCAGGCCTGGATTCATTTCCTGCCCCCTCCCTCCTCTTTACCCCCACTGGTGGGTTTCAGAATCTACAGTGTTTTGAGAAGGGGCTAAGGGTCAAGGTCCTGGCTGGGATGATTTCTAGGGGCAGCCAAGGGAAGGTAGGACCTGTGAACAGGGAGTATAATAAGCAGCTGGTGCTTAAAACCTTTCTTGGATTTGGGGGACCTCGGGCTGCACAGCTGGGAGGAGACACAACTGCGACGTGTGGGTAAAGAGAGGCAAATGTGGCAGGCGGCTCATGGCTCAGGCCTGACACTTCAACCTCGACAGTGTCAGAAGGCTTTGCCAATCGCCCCACCCTTCTTTGGAAAGGGTGAGTTATTGACTGTGAAGAAATAAGATGGGAATAATGGAGGCTGTTTCCATGCAGAGACATCATGAGACGGGGTACTCTTGGAGGTAGTAAGTCTTATCAACAATGGCTTCCCTAAGTGCCTCCAAAGTGTCTATCCATTAGGGCCGAAGGAGGCGCTTTGATTCTCCCTTGGAGGGGAGAGCAGTTTAATAAATGAGCAAGTGGATGGAGCATCTAAATTCAATAATTGTGAAGTGCCGATAAATCACAGCTGTCAATGCTGACTTAGACTTTATTCATTCAAAAGAGTTAAATTCAAACAGCAATACTCCTAGCCAGCCTCCAGACGCACGCGGCTCACAGCCCGCACCCACCGGGCTAAAATGTCTTCCCAGCGTCGGGCCTCATTTCTGGCCATCTGTTGGGAAGTGGGGAAGGAGGAAGGAGGTTGAATTACAGCCTGAGAGACGACCCATTCTAGTGACAGAGAGATCATGGAAGTTCAAAGTGAATAATTCATTGTCCTGTCGGCTGTGCGTTAGGTTTCATCCCAAGAACTGCTGATGGAAAGGAAATCCGTCTCCGGCATCTTGCTCGAGCTGCACAACTGGGCCTTCCAACACATTCTTTGTGGTTGACTTGCTCACCAGCAGCATGAGGGCATGAACAATGGTACGGGATTGTAGCTGGACGGTTTGTAGATTCGAGTCAAGCCAAGACTGGAGGATATTTCCATCTCCTCCCCCAGATTCTTTCCCATAAAGTTGGGGGTGTTTTCTCCCCCTCCATTCAACTCTAAGTAAGTTTCATGTAAAATGCAAGAAAGTGTAGCCCTTATATTTATAAACATGCCAACTCTCAAATGGTTGGATAGGTATTTGAATTATTGATTGTTAAATATTTAAGCTAAATTCCTCATCCATCAGTTCTTGTGAGAAGCCAGGGGACAGATTAATGATGCTGGAGTTTTTCTGGTTAGTTGGCAGTTGGCATCTCTATTAATTATGGCCCCCACGGTGGGGCTCTGTAGGGCTCACTGCAGCACTGAAGTCAGTGTCTCTAATACTCCTGTTAAAGAAAGTTTGTGCCGCCAGAGCTGCTGAAATGAGAAGGGAAAGTTACAGTCACGATGGGATCATGGCTGCCCCTGTTGGAGGTTTCGGTGGGTCGGACGGTATCTGACTCCCGCAGAGCTACAAGGGCATCTTGGCCCTGGACCGCATTCTAGCTCCCCCGCTCTCTGATTCTGCGAATCTGAACAATTTACTTCATTCCTCTAAATCTCAATTTCTTGATCTCAATAAAAGAGGATAGTAAGAATCAGCAGGAGATAAATGTCGGTATATCCGTATGTAGACATATAATATGTGTGAATAGATGATGAGATAAAGTTGGGGTATAATGCCTATCAAATAATAACAAAAGGCCACAATTCTGAAGCAATAAAACATAAACTCCATGAGGGGAGAGATTTTAGTCTCGTTTACACACCGGTGATCCCCACTGCCTAGAACAGTGCTTGTTACAGAGAAGAAATTCGATAAATATTCATTGAATTAATAAATGAGCACATTCCATGTTCTAGACACTGTACCCCTTTGCCATTTAATCTTGTGACAACCCTATAAGGCAGCTATTAGCATTTTTTTGGATCAGGCCATGGAGAATGAGGTTGAGTAATTTTCCCAGTGTCACCCAGCTGGTAGGTGCTCAGTGTTCCCACTAAAGGCTGCAGCAAGTGCTGAGATCTCTTCGAAGGTTTCTGAGCCCCGTGGCTAAGTGATCACATGTAGAAAGGCAAGGCTTGTCTCAAGGAGGCCTTCACTTATCCCCACAAGATGGAGAAGTCTGAGGCTCCTTTCCCCTTACAGTTTCACAGCTAAAGCCCCCAAATTCAGCAAGCTCCCCCCAAACCATCAGGAGAGAAGTTAAGTGCCAGTTTGTCACACTCATGAAGACCCTGAGGATGGGACAAAGATGGCGGCACAGGAAGGAAAGGGCCTTGAAGTCCTCGGGGAAAGAAAGTCCTCCTTCCTTCTCTAGGCTGTCTGTGGTCAAAATACCAACATCTTTCTCTCTTTCCCGAAGAGAAACACTCAGCTGGCAGAGGGATGAGAAGCTGCTTTTGGATAATGACATTTGTCCACTGGGTCCAGGAGGAGGAGCTAAGCAAGAGCTCTTAGGTTTTCTGATAGAGGTGGGGATGGTGTGTGTGTGTGATGTTTGACGTGGAAACCATGAAGACCAGAACTGCACCTTATTCACCATTGTACCCCTGTGTTTGGCACAGGACCCGGCACATAGCAGACCCTCAACGGTTCTTTACTGAATAAATGGATTCTGGGTCTGCCCGCAGTATAGTTACTATGAACTAAGTGCTGTCTATGAGCCGGGCACAGTGCCACTCTGCCTGTGTGATATTAGCAGCCCCGTCACATAAATGAGGAGACTGAGGCTCCAAACTGTAAATAAGACCCCAATGGTTACGTGGCTGGTGAGTAGTGTGGGCCAGAGTTCAGATCCTGACTCTCAGATCCAGTGCGTGCTCTTTGCAACAACTGCACAACCACCTCCTGGTGCTCTAGCTACTTCCAATCCCAGATTTCTCAGCCTCAGCACCACTGACATTTGGGCCAGATAATTCTTTACTGTGGAAAACTGTTCTGGGCATGGTAGAGTATGTAGTGGCATTCCTGACCACTAGCGCCCCTGGACCCTCCCCACACAAAATGCTTCCAGACATGGTGAAGTGTCCCCTGGTGGCAGAGAGAGGCAATATTTCCTCATGTGAGAACCACTGTAACCTCTCTTACTCTTCCCCACCCCAACCATGACAAAGTATGGAGAAGTCAATTCATTGGGACAACAAGCCTTATATATCCAGTTGCTTTCCGGATATTTCTATTGAATGTCCCTAAAATTGAGCTCATCATCCTCTCCTGACTCATGTGATGGACCCGCTTCCGAGCTAGTATAAAATTTGAAGGCAGAGTTCCATTCTGGAAACAGCATGCTTATTTACAGTTTGGTAGAGAACAGAAATCAAAAGAAAAAATTAACTAAAGATTTGGGTGGTGAAGGCACTTATCCTTTCTGTTCTGTGGCTAGAAAAGTTTTCCAGGGCCTTCTTGAGTTACTTCCTTCCATTTATTATTTGCTATAAAAAATGAAGTGATGTAGTTTCTATTTATTAAAAAAAATAACACCCCCCCCAAATCTTCCTCTCCTGCACCCTCAACATCCAATCAGCCCCAAGTCCTGCCTATTTTACCTCTTGTGTAGCTCTTAAATTTGTCCATTTCTCTCTGACTCCACTGGCACCCACCATCAATTCTTACCCAGCCTCCTCCTAATGGGCCTCCCTGAGTCCAGAGTTTGCAGATTTCCCTGTAGCTCTAAATCTATTCTCCATAGCACAGCCAAAAGATGTTCCTTCTAAAACATAGATCTAACCACACCCTTGTACAGTTAGCACTGTCCTGTGACACCCAGTCTGACCCAAGCTGAGTGTGAGTTTCTTGGAATGGTTTGTAAGGCCCTTGATGATCTTCCCCTCCAAGCCCATCCCTTCCCCTTTTGTCCTCTGTCCTCCATGCTCTAGCCACACGGAACTCTTCCAATATACCAGCCTTCCTACAGCCCAAAGGAGAAGAAGATGCAGCAGATGTGCTCTTTTGTTTTCTATCCCTATCTCCTTTCTTGGGGACCAGCACATGTTCACCCCTTTCTCCATGTCTGGCTCTTACTGAAGGTGGGATAACAGAAGGTAGCGATTCAAGTAAAGATGAAGAAAGGACAGACTCTTTCAGCATAACAAAGTACAGGACATATTTAGTATGAGGGGCTCAGTTGCACAGTAAGGTGGGGTGAGAGGCTCAGAAAAGATATGGGAAGAGAGTCTAGTTACAATAATAAATAAGGTGGTCAGGGTAAGTCTCACCGAGAAAGTCCAATCTGAGCAGAGTTGTAGGAGGTGAGAGAGGGCACCACGCAAATATCTGGGAAAAGCCTTCCAGAGAGAGAGAAAGAAGGACCTGAGCAAAGGCCCCCCTGTGTGATTGCACTGGGCAGTTTGAGGCATAGCAGAGGCTAACAGAGCAAGTAAGGGGGGGCTAGTGGAAGATGAGAGGTAGGGAGGTACTGTATCTGCTATGCCCGGCACATAGCAATTTTTCAATAAATATTTGTCAAGTGAACTTACCTTCCTGCACATTACAGCTTTAGATACACATCTTCAGGCAAACTTTCTATCCCAGTGAATGAACAGGGGTATGTTAACTGTGATTTGGGGCAAGCCCCTTCTCTCTGACCTTTGCTTTTCTCATCTGTGAAATAAGAAAATTGGGCCATTTGGTCTCTTCCTGCCCCAAAATGCTATTGCACCAGAAAAAGTGGGATAATAATCTCCATCATGCCTACAACAGGATCATTGAGATACTCATGGGAAAAGCATTCCTTGAGAGTTGGAAGCATGTGAGAGCTGAGGCATGTTAAAAAACTTGAGTTTCAGGGCGCCTGGGTGGCGCAGTCGTTAAGTGTCTGCCTTCAGCTTAGGGCGTGATCCCAGCATTCTGGGATCGAGCCCCACATCGGGCTCCTCCGCTGGGAGCCTGCTTCTTCCTCTCCCACTCCCCTGCTGTGTTCCCTCTCTCGCTGGCTGTCTCTGTCAAATAAATAAATAAAATCTTTAAAAAAAAAAAAAACTTGAGTTTCTCTACCAATGAACTCATCCTTTCTGTGCCTCAATTTGCCCATCTGTGGAATGGGAGACACAACTGCCATCTTACTTTACTTCAGAGTTGGTGTGAGGCTCTAGTGAGGCAATGTACATGTCATACTTTGAAGGTCTACATATCATGGAACAATGCATAGGGTTATTATTATCCCTCCAATCTGCTTATACTCTGTCTGATCACTGTGGCCTTGCTTGATATGCCAAAGATGGATGAGCACTTTGTCGAGCAATACAGGAGACCTGTTGTTTGTGGATTATGCTGCTTGAAAGCCCAGATGAAACCCCAGGTGTGAAACTTCTAGTCCAGGGAGTATTGCCCAGCAATTAAGAATGAGGGCTTTCAGTGTCAGAGAGAGCTGGAGGAGTCTTGGGCAAGTCACATCTCTGAGTTGCTTGATGACACCCTTTCTCTGGAAACATCCCTGCTCCCCCATCATGTAGAAAGAATCATATTTCTGTCATGTGGCTAAGCCTCAGCCATAGTTGATTGAACTACAGTTGGAGACTGACCTAAGCTAGCCCTGTAAAATACTTTCTATAGAAAATATACCTGAAAGATAGATCTTGGAGTTGCACTGAGAATTGTCATTGGAAGAACTCTAGAACAAGAGGCATCCAACTCCTGCTGTTACAATGCTGGAGTTACCACTATTCTTCCCCTGACTGAGGCATAGATGTTCAACTTTTTTGGGACTCCACAAGAAACCAATGACTCCTTCCAAAAATTTCCTTTTTTATTTGAAAGTGGCCTCTGTTGAAAGACAATTATCATATGGTTTCACTCATTTATGGAACATAAGAAATAGCAGGGAGATTGGTAGGAGAAGGAAGGGAAGAATGAAGGGGGGATAAACAGAAGGGGGAATGAACCATGAGAGACTATGGACTCTGGGAAACAAACTGAGGGCTTCATAGAGGTTGGGGGTGGGGGATTGGGATAGGCAGGTGATGGGTATTAAGGAGGGCACATATTGCATGGTGCCCTGGGTATTATACGCAAACAATGAATCATGGAACACTACATCAAAAACTAAGGATGGGGGCGCCTGGGTGGCACAGCGGTTGGGCGTCTGCCTTTGGCTCAGGGCATGATCCCGGCATTATGGGATCGAGCCCCACGTCAGGCTCCTCCGCTATGAGCCTGCTTCTTCCTCTCCCACTCCCCCTGCTTGTGTTCCCTCTCTCGTTGGCTGTCTCTATCTCTGTCGAATAAATAAATAAAATCTTAAAAAAAAAAAAAAAAAACTAAGGGTGTACTGTATGGTGACTAACATAATATTATAAAAAATTACTTAAAAATAAAATAAAATAAATAAAGAATATCAGAGAAAAAAGAAAAAAAAAAGAAAGAAAGTGGCCTCTGTCTTATTTGAAAGTTTCAGTGGACTCAGTTTCTTGTAGTCTAAGAGTCTCAACTAGCTCTTACGTAGCCATGTTCTTCTTCCTTGGGAATTTTTGTGACTATATATAGAACCACATTGTAAAGAACCCCCCGTCCTCTTGAAACCTGCTTTAAAATTTAGGACAGTGTTTTCCAAATTGTGTTCCCATAGAACACTAGTTCCATGAAATAAAAAGTATTGCAAAGATAAAAGATTCCACAATTGGTTTAAGAACAGTAAGTTAAATAAATTATGATAATGGGCACCATTTAGGGAGGGCTTGCTATGTGCCAGACGCTATTCTAGCGCTTTACCTACATAAGATTTTAATTCTCGCAATGACGCTTTAAGGTATGTATCATTTACTAGGCCCATTTTATAGATGAGAAACTAAGGCACCAAGAATTTGAGGAACTTGTCCAAGTTCATTCAGGTGGTAAGTGGTGGAGCTGGGTTTTGAAGTCCTGCATCTGGGTCCAATAGCACTTTCTGCAGTGAAGGAAACATGCTCTATCTGTGCTGTCCACATGGTAGACACTAGCCACATGTGGCCATTGGATACTTGAAATGTGGCTAGTGGGACTGGGAAACTGAATTTTTTATTTTATGTGCATTTAGTCATTTAAATTGAAATACCCACATGTGGCTAGTGGCAACTGTATTGGATCATCCAGGTCCAGGCTCTGTGCTTCTAACCACTACACTACCAGAGGAAAGTGTAGGTTTCTTTCCTGCAGGACTTCACAGAGCCTTTATGCATTAATGAGGTTTGTGAAGCACAGACAAAATAGAACATGCCTGAGGGGATATAATCACAGAAAAGTTTTCTCATAGAACATCTTGAGGGACCAGAGTTCCAGAGAATACAGTCACCAACGGGGTGTGACAGTCAGTGTCTGCCCTCTGGAGATGACAGATGACCTCTGTCCTGTCAGGGGAATGTCTGGGGGACTGACATTCCACAGCCAGAGCAAATGCCTGCCCATGAAGAAAGCATCGCAGAGGCTGTCGGGTGCCCAGATGCTGTCCTAAAACTTCTACCATGGGAATTGCTCCTCTGGCAGAGAAATAAAAGCATTTCCTCCGCAAAGCACAGAGGTAGTAAGAGATAAACCTTATCCCATGAACACATCATTATTTTAACACAGAATGGATGAATTAATTTAAATTAATTAAGACATAGACTTTACAAATTACAAAGCACTTCGGCTTCTAGCCATGCCACTCAAAGTGTGGTCCCCACCAGCAGCAGCAGTTGGACCTGGAAACTAGTCCCAAGTGTGAATTCAGCGGCCCACTCCAGACCTCCTTAATCAAACCCTGGGGTGGGGCCCAGCACTCCGTGTTTTAACAAGTCCTCCAGTTGATTCCCATACATGTTCAAGTTTGAGGTCATTTACATGTATTTGTCTAATTCAGTCTTTAGAACTGAAGAAAGAGAGGTCCAGGGAATTTAAATAACATGCTCAAAGTTACACAGCTGGAAAATTACCGAGCTGGAACAAGAACCCAGCTCTCAACCAGCAGAGTGGAATCTGCCTGGAGGCCTTCCAGATTTGCTGGGGAGAGTCCCAGCTGCTGGCTGGCCCTCTTCTTTCTCTGAGCTGGCCCAGGATTCAAAGTGGGGTGGCAGCCATGGTGCAGAAGGGCCAGGCCATGCTGCCCTGCACACTTTGCTCTCGCACTCCCCCAACCCTCCCTTCAACTCCTGTCCCTTTCTGGTTCATCAAGTACAAAGTCAGCAGCATGTTCCACCTTCCCTTCCCTCCCCTCGCCCCTCATTCACCCTCCTCCAGGCTTTTAGACATCCCTGGTCTCTCCTGTGAGAAAGTAGAAATTCAATGGGAATGATCGGGGGAGGGGCAGATGAGGTTTCATAGGATATGCCAGATTAAACAAGGTAGATTTCTTTGTTAAAGTTCTTTTCAGAGCCTTTGCTATGTAAATATGTGAAGCTCTCAAATAAGGGTATGGTCCCCCCACATGGACCCACTCCCATGACCACAGAACCTTTTAATTCAGGAGACTAGTGTTCTGCAGGGGATGGGTCCTATCCCCGTGGAAAGTAGACCATTAGACCTAAACGGATTAGACATGAGACAGGTAGATTTTGAGAGTCATGGTAAAAGATGGAAAAAGTTCCAGAACACAGAACTCCAGGTGTACCCATCATCGCCACCCACCCCATCCTCAAGGAGGGGCCCATTCTCAAGTCTAGTCCCATCAGAGCTCTTTCTAAAGTGCCAAGTTGTATTAAGCAGAGAAGAGCAATGCTAGGGAAATATTAGCACTCAAGGTTGAGGGCCAACAGAGAGTGTCCCCAGCAGTGGGGAGCCAGCTACTAGAGGCCCTACTGGGCCAGTTGTTAACCCTTGAGTTGCTGGATCATGGGGAGGTGGGGTGAAGGGTCCCCGGTGAGGGTGCAGGATTGCTGAATCAGGGAGCGGGGTGTGTGAGTATTCTGAAGGCTCACGGCAAGAGCGTTCCGACAACTCTGGAATTATTGCCAACTTTGACAATCAATATACCTAATCTGGTACCTGCCAGCTAAACATTAGCCCTCAATTCATCTGAATTCAGCAACAAGCTTCAGGAAATCTGTGTGCCTTCAAGGTCGAATCATATGAGTATAGGTAACTTTTGGTGACCTGATAAAATACAAAGCTGTATTTTCCACATGAAATCAACTATGTATATTATTAAACAAAGGTTATGATTCCATTCTGTAACAATGTCAATATTTCACATATTGGTGATAAGCTCTCTTTCCCTTTAGGTATCCGTTGCTTCTACCTGGTGGACTCAAACTCCTCCCCCGCCCCCATATTTCTATAGGAGTGATCCCACAGCCCAGGCAGAAGCCCCTGGCTTGGTTGGTTGCTCACAACAGGACAAAGAATACTTAAATTAGACTTCAAAATCCCGATGCTGGTTCCAGATCTGCCACTTACTTGCTCCATGGCCTTGGGAAAGTTACATACTTTCTCTGAGCTTCCTTCTCCTCATTTGGAAAATGGGGATAATCATAAGGTAATGAGCATGAAAGCAGCTGATATAATGCATGGTACGTAACATGCTTCCAATAAATGTTGCAAGAACTAAAAAATTATTACTAAGACTTGGAAAACTGAAAAAGTCAACTAATTAACTAAAAAACCACATGCACGCACACATACCAGCTCATTCTGGGCCACAGGCCTCATTTGAAAACTAACGGCTGGTTTGGATTTGGATGTGGCGAGGAATCTGAGATTAACTGCCTCCCCAACTCTGCACCCTTGCCTTGAGTTAAGGAAAAGCAGATGTACAGGAAAGGAGGTACCGATTTGAATGACAAAACCCGGGCTGGAAGAAGGCATTCATAATCCCCATCCCCAGTAAATGGAATGGTACAGAAAGTTATCACAACCCCGGAGAAGAGGGGGATAGTTGTGTGTCCTTGCCTTCTGTGGACGGTGGTGTGGTCTTTAGCCTATGTTTCACTGATCATCAAAAAGAGCCACATCAGCACCACCGTCACTTCCCATCCTCACCTGATGGTAGTTCACGACTCATCAGAGATCCTAAAGAGATCTCAGCTCAGGGGCCCTTCTACATGACCTAAGTGGCAGCTTAGGTATATGTCAGCTTCATGCTCTGCTTTCTGGTAGTCTAGGCCCACTTCTGGCCCTCCTCAGATGTCTGAACTATATGATCAGGAAGGATCCTTGTGCATACAATCCCTTTGTTCCTCGGTTAGGGAACCCCAGAGAGGGTATGTTCCTTATTTTATGCCACATGGTAGATTAGTAACATGTATCGGTTAGCATTTACCAAGTAACAACCATCCCAAAACTTAGTGGCAGTGACTGCACATTTAGCTCATTGTTCCATGGATCAGGATCTGGGGACTGGGCTCTTGTGCTCTTGCCTGGGCTCATTCATGCATGTGCAGTTAGAGGCAGAGTCTGCTAGGAGTTGGCTAACCCATGGTAGCCTCAGTTAAGATGGCGCCTCCCTGTTCCACAGGGTCTGTCATCCTCCAGCAGACTAGTCCAAGCTTATTTACATGGCAGCTGAGCACGATTCCATGAGAGAATGGAAGTGCTGAAGACCTGTTAGGTCTAGTATCAGAACTGGCACATCACTGCATCCTTTTTATTGGTCAAAGCAAGCGACAAAGCCAGCACAGATTCAAGGAGTGGGCAATCATCTCCATTTCTTGATGGGAGAAGCTTTAAAGTCACGTTTCCAGGGGTCAGAATATAAGGATGGAAATAATGGGGCTTTTTGCAAACTATCTAACCCTAACTCTATCAGGAATTCTCCCCAAGTCTCCTGATTTTGAGGAATAATGGATACCTGTTGTTTGCCCACCTAGAATCTATTTCCTCTTCTTCTATTAATTCCACTACAATTTACGCTGAATCCAGTCTTGGTAGAACATTTCATCAAAGACTCTACCCATTCTGGTCAGCAGGTAGGCATTCAACCCAGTAGACCCATCCAAGTGCTGTCTGCCTGGAATTTGAACATCAAGTGAAAGGACCCAGCAGAGTGACATTATGACTCCAAAAAGACTCTTCACATATTCCTGCTGCCTTACTTCCCCAGCGCAGCCGAACCACTCTGCTTCTCAAGCCCGGGTGTTTAGCTTTACTTCAATTCTGTGCATTACCTCCTATAGTGGACACTTCGGTGCACTTTCAGAATGACTGAGGGACTCATTCCCTCAGCTCCTAGGAGTGTTGCATACTGATGGTCACAGATAAGTATCATCCAAGAATTGCCCTTTGCTCGTGGGTGCTGTCTCACCCAAGGTTACGTGCCCTCCCTGGCATGGCCTCCCTTGGGATAACTCTGAAAGGTCATCCCTGTGGGATCAAGTTCAACTTCTCCCTCTGCCCAATCCTGCTTCGCTCACTCTCTGGTAGGTTTTGTTGCCAAGAGCACTCTCCAGTGAATGTCCTGCTGAAATCTCTCCATCTGAAAGATGGTTTTCTGGGAGCTCAACTTAAGATATCTTTTTTTTTTCTTTTTTTTTCTTTTCTTTTTTTTTTATAATTTTTATTTTGTTATATTAGTTACCATAGAGTACATCCCCAGTTTTTGATGCAAGGTTACATGATTCATTATTTGCGTATAACGCCCAGTGCTCCATGCAATACGTGCCCTCCTTACTACCCATCACCAGCCTATCCCAATCCCCCACCCCTCTCCCCTCTGAAGCCCTCAGTTTGTTTCCCAGAGTCCACAGTCTCTCATGGTTCATTCCCGCTTCTGTTTACCCCCCCTTCATTCTTTCCTTCCTTCTCCTACCAATCTTCCTATTTCTTATGTTCCATAAATGAGTGAAACCATATGATAATTGACTTTCTCTGCTTGACTTTTTTCACTTAGCATTATCTCCTCCAGTCCCATCCATGTTGCTGAAAATGTTGTGTAATCATTCTTTCTGATGGCTGAGTAATATAGACAATGGAGCACACCTTCTTAATCCAGTCATCTGTTGAAGGGCATCTCGGCTCCTTCCACAATTTAGTTCTTGCGGACAGTGCTGCTATGAACATTGGGGTGTCTTATATCCCTTCAGCAAATTCTATTTTTGCTTAGGTGAGTCCGTAAGTTTCTGTTGCTTGCAACCAAAAACTATTATGAGATGAATGAACAAAAACAAACAACATTAACAAGACAGATTTATAAATATAAGGAACACACCACTGGTTGCCAGAGAAGAGCTGGTTGGGGGTGATGGGTGAAACAGGTGAAGGGGATTAAGAAGTACAGACTTCCAGTTATAGAGTAAGTAGTCATGCAGATAAAAGGCATGGCATAGGGACTATAGTTAATAAAATTGCAATAATTTTGTATGGTGACAGATCGCAACTTCATTTATTGTTGTAAGCATCATGTCATGTATGGAATTGTCGAATCACCTGTTGCACACTTGAAACTCGTATAATATTATATGTCAAGTATACTTCAATTAAAAAAACTCTTATAAAAAATAAAAATAAATAAAAAATTTAAAACAGTTATGATATATTTTAGTTCAGGATTCTTTTCACTATACTATTTTCTAATTATTTTCTTGTGTAACTACTATTTGCCTCCTCAAAATAACCCTCCCACATCCCCAGTTTACAAAGGCAGGTAACTTTGAATTGACCAAGGTGAATAGCTGATAAACAGAGTAGTTAAGAAAATTGACTTTGGAGCCAGGCTGCCTGGGTCTGATTCCCACCTTCATCATTACTTAATCTCCCTTGTTTGCTGGTTGATGTTAGTATTACTAGTAATAATGGCATTTTTTTTAAAGATTTTATTTATTTATTTGAGAGAGAGAGAGCAGGTGTAGAGCGAGAGGGAGAGAATCTCAAACAGACTCCATGCTGAATGTGGAGCCCAATGTGGGGCTCCATCCCATGACCCTGAGACCAAGACCTGAGCTGAAAGTAAGAGTTGGACGCTCAACTGACTGAGCCACCCAGGCGCGCCAGTAGTAGTCATGGTATTAATATGGATACTTCTGATTCCAAAGCCTGTGCATGCCGTGTCTACTAACTTTTCCACGTGAGCACCCTCTCTCTGACATTTCTCCAGCCCATCTCGCTCTCAGAATGCCAGAACTCGAGCGGAGAGCCCCACATCTCTAGCGAAAGGGAACAGCCGCACCAGCTCTGCTGCCACAGCCGCTCTTTGCTGGCCTTCCCATTTTTCTTTATTGCAGGTTTGATGTACTGTCTCCTCCCTACTCACTGGCTTGGCAGTAAGTAATTGTCTTCTTGGAGCAACCTGAAAGGCGCTCCTGTTTGGTAATTTGTTAAAGTATATTTATACACAATAGACTCCCAGAGCAAATGGGCCCACTGTGCTCCCTAAGGAGCCGATTTAATTATTAGCATGGTTCTGCTGGCCATTCTTTATCTTGGGCCTGCCTCTGTTATCTGTGCATCTTGTGATGGGACACAATGGAAATATCAGAAGCAATAAATTACAACTTTTCAAGGATGAAGGCCAAACAACAGTAACCTGGTTACTGGGCACCAAAGCCAGCTTCTCCTTAGAAACCTTAATCCCGGAACGAGAAGGCTGGGCAATGGGACATACTCTTGTTATGGGGCACATGCTGTTCTAAAATTAAAAGAATGTAGGTTGATCTTAAAACCTGGGACATTGTAATTACAAGGAATGAATAGGTCTTAGTGAAAACAGAAGAATTCCTGGGGCTTAACTAACTTCAGTTTTGAAATCACAATGCCAGAGTGAATGCGAGCCACAAAAGTTGACCGAGCACCCCTAAAGGTGCTAAGGGTAAGGAGAAGGGGGTCAGAATCCATGCCGCCTTCCCAGGAAGGGAGATGGGGAGAGATACAAGAAAAGCATTTTCCAGGAGGGTCAAGGAGCTATGAAGGGAGGGAAGGGCATCTAAAGCCAGCTTGAGGGCAAGCGAGGGCTGCCCTGAGCTGAAGAATCTCAAGATGAGGGGGAGGAGGGGAGGAGGAGGAGGGGAGAACAGGGCTAGAAGAAGAACAATCTAGATGGAGGAAGAAACTCTCTCTGTGACATCAATGTATGAACAACTTTGGGAACTGCAAGCATCTCTTCAATCCATTCCCCACCAACCTTACCCTGCCTCTCCCCCTTTCTCCCTTCATCCTGCCGGGGCCTTCTTGCTGGTCCTGCTCTCTCCTGGCCCTCCCATTACCTTCCCACTACGCTGCCACCCTCCCAAATCCATCCTCTCCTGAGTAATCCTGTGCTCCCTCAAAGGGGCCTCCTCCTCAGGATAAGATCTAATCTACTCAGCATGATAGCTGGTGCCCTGTGTGAGCTAATCCCCGGAAGCCTCACCTCGCACATCTCCCCTAGCTTGTGCTCTAACGACACAAAACTAACCTTTAGGTGCCTGGTGTGTGCTAGGCACTGTGCTGAATGCTTTTGCCTTATGTATTATATGTCCTTTAATGCTCACGGCCACCAAGTGGGACAGAGCTACATATCCTCATCTCACAGATGGGTCTAAAAGTTAAGCCAATTTGACCTTAACACCAGTGATATTTCTAAGGCTATAGTTTGAATTAAGGTTTGCTTGTGTTCTGACTTGTAAACTAATGAGTAAGAAACCCTTAAAAACAAAATTATGTTGGTTATATAAAAAGAAAGATAAACACTTACTCACAATCATTAAATTAATAATCCATTGACTCAAATCACCTTAAAGACAAGGAAGTGACACCCGGCACTATGCTCAGACTCCTGACCACCTGTCTGACCTAACTGCCTCGCAGTTCCCCTCCTGCTCACTTTGCTACAGCCACACTGGCCTCTTTGTTATTCTCTGAATAGGCCAGGCAAGCTCCAACCGTGGGATTTTTGTACTAGCTGTTCCTCTGTCTGGAAGCGCTTGTCCATCAAGTGTTTTCATGACTCATTTTCTCTCTTCATTGAGATTTTGCTCAGATCTTACCTCCTAAGAGAGAACTTCATTGAGCACACTCTCTTAGATATCCCATCACTCAATTTCTCTTTCCTGTTACCTTTATTCATAGTCTTACCACTACATGACATAAGATTAGAGATCCATTTGTTTGTTTGCTTGTTATTTGTCTTCCTTACTTCACAGAGTTCTACAATGGTAGGATCTCCAGAACCTAGAACGGTACCAGACACACCATTAATATGGAATGGAAGAATATAGGATGAAGGGTAAAACGTCCCCTAATATTCCAAACCTTGACTAAGACCTGACTGAGAGTATTAGAGTAACTAAAACATCTGGGGTCATGCAGAAGGTGGCTTGGGTGATTGGTGGACAGTGGAAGAACAGGAGAGGTATGGAGGTGAAGTTGGTGGTGTTCACCCACCAGTGCTCAGGGAAGAGCAAGGCCTGTTTAAGTCACACCTTTGATGGGAGTTTTGTCAGTTATGGAGGTCAATATCTTATCTTTTTATTCTAGTGCCTGGCATAGAGAAGACACTCCACAAATACTTAGAGTATTAGTGAATTCCAGAATTTTATAGTTGCCTCGG
This sequence comes from Ursus americanus, assembly GCF_024610735.1. NCBI lineage: Eukaryota > Metazoa > Chordata > Mammalia > Carnivora > Ursidae > Ursus > Ursus americanus. Next base: position 17,885,883 of record NC_142138.1, read on the forward strand.
CCTACCTCCAGATGGTTCTACTCACGTTCTGAGAGCTAAGATTGGCCAATGATTCTACAAGTTATTGCTTCTTCAGTATGCATCTTTTCAATCCTGGGCATGGAGTGGTAACATTCGCAGCCTGATTTCTGGTCCCTTTATTGGATAGAAAGTGTCCTATAACTCATCAAGCCTGGCTCAGACCCGGGCTGTGGAGTCTGGGAAGCTAAGGATGGAACGACTATTCCAAAGGCCTTCTCTGTATGAATGGTTAGTGTTTCAGCAAGCTTGTGGACATTCCTCACTGGGAACCACTGACTTCTCAGGATGGCTTGCGATAGCTGGACAAACACAGGGAACTTTCTGTAGAAGCATTTTTCAATCTGCAATGGTTTGTGGTGGACGCAAGCCACTTCAATGTAATGGTTTGTGAAATCAATGTAATAAGTCACATACAGCTTTTTTAAATAAAATATATTACAATAGAAACTATAACTGGGAACTAGAATCAAAAATGTATTGCAAAAACAAAGGCAAAATAAGGACATTTTGAGACAACAGATGCACACTAAAGACAATGCTGAAGATGTTCTTCATGCAAAATGAAAATGACCCCACCCCCAAGTGTAGAGATATGGGAAGGAAAGAAGAACAACAGAAAAGATAAACTTTAGAAAACCTTATATTAATGTTGACTGTATGAATAATAACAATACTGTCTTGCGAGGTATAGAACACACAGAGAAATAAAATAAATGACCACAAAGCACAAAAGTTGTGAGGGTATTAAATGGTGTAAGGATTGTTCTAAGGTTCTTGCATTTTTCGTATTATAGTATATGTAATGATATAGAATATATTATGTCATATAATTACAGTTAGGTCAAATTTTATATTATTTATAAAATATAGATTTATGTTTATATCAAAATACAGCATGCATATTGTAATCTCTGAGATAAATATTAAAGTCATGACAATAGAATGTATAACAAATGAGATAATAGAGGGGAAAGTGGAACAATAAAAAATCTTAACCCAAAAGAAGAAAAGAGAAAAAGCAACAGAGAAAAGGTTGAACAAATTAAAAACAAATAGCACAATAATAGATTTCAACCCAAATAAATCAGCAACTCCATTTCATTTAAATGGACTAAATATTCTAATTAAAATAAAAAGACTGGATAAAATCAAACTAAATTCAAATTAAAGACTAGGCTTGGGGGCGCCTGGGTGGCACAGCGGTTAAGCGTCTGCCTTCGGCTCAGGGCGTGATCCCGGCGTTCTGGGATCGAGCCCCACATCAGGCTCCTCCACTATGAGCCTGCTTCTTCCTCTCCCACTCCCCCTGCTTGTGTTCCCTCTCTCGCTGGCTGTCTCTGTCTCTGTCAAATAAATAAATAAAAGCTTTAAAAAAAAATTAAAGACTAGGCAAAATAAAAAAAATATTATATGCTGCTTACAAGAGATGTAATGTAAATATAAGCATACAGGATTGAAAATAAAAGTGTAGAAAAAGAAATGCAATGAAAACCTAATAAAAATAAACAGGATGTAGATAGACCACCATTGGACAAAATAGATTTTAAGGCAAGAAGTAGTGCTGGAGATGAAAAGTGATATTTTATAAATAGAAGTGTCATGCTACCAGGAAGACATAAAAATTCAATTTTTTGTACCTAATAACTACTTTCTCTCTATATATATATATATAATAAAGGAAACTTGACCAAAAAAAGGAGAAAGAGACAAATGCATAGCCATAGCGGGAGATGTTTAAAATAAACGATTGATTGAGATATAACTCACATATGAAATTCACCCTTTTAAAGTGTACGATTCAGGGGTTTTCCATATATTCACAGAACTGAGCAACCATCACCTCTACCTAAATTTAGAACAGTTTTATCTCCTCAAAAAAAAAAAAAAACATATTTGCATTCACTCCCCTCTTCCCTCTCTGCCCAACTTCTGGCAACCACTAATTTGCCTCCTGTCTGAATGGGTTTGCCAATCGTAGATATTTCTTCATATAAGAAGAATCACGTGTGGCTTCTGTGTCGGCTTCTCCTACTCAGCATAATGTTCTCAACGTGCCTTCATGCTGTACAGGTACCATTATTTCATTCCTTTTTATGGTCATATAATATTCCCTTGTAAGGATATGCCACATTTTATTCATTCATCAGTCAGTGAACATTTGGGTTGTTTCTAATCTGGGCTTTATGAACAATGGTCCTAAGTCCTCCTTCTATACAAGTCTCTGTGTGAATATATACCTTCAATTACCTTGGTCGATACCTAAGAATAGAATTGCTGGGTCCAATGCAACTATTTAACTTGAAGAATTTCTAAACTCTTTTCCAAAGGTGCTACCTTATTTTGCATTCCCGCCAGGAACGTATGAGGCTTCCAATTTCTCCACACACTTGCCAACACTTGCTCTTGTCCAGATGTATTGCCTATGTATACAATCAGGTTGTCTGTGAATAAGGACAGCTTTCTTCCTCTACAGTCTTTATCCTCTAATATTTTTGTTTAATTGCACAGACTAGGACCTCCGGGGTGATGTTGAATAAAACCATCAATAGCAGGTCTTTTATTCGCATTTTCGGGAAGAAGCTTTTAATATTACACCTGCAAGTATGTCTCCTTTCGGTTGTTTTGGGTTTTTTAAAGAAAAAATTTTATATGCATGAGGATGTTCTTATTTCTTTTTTCTTTTTTTTTTTTTTAAGATTTTATTTATTTATTTAACAGAGATAGAGACAGCCAGCGAGAGAGGGAACACAAGCAGGGGGAGTGGGAGAGGAAGAAGCAGGCTCATAGCAGAGGAGCCTGATGTGGGGCTCGAACCCAGAACGCTGGGATCACGCCCTGAGCCGAAGGCAGACGCTTAACTGCTGTGCCCCAGGATGTTCTTATTTCTAATGGGCTAAGTGTTTGTTCGTCGTTATCACAAATGGGTATAGGATTTTTATCAGCATTTTTAGCGGAATAAATCCAACTTCAGTTTTGCTTATATTTCATTTGGGAATTTGGCATCCGGGCTCATGGACCAGAGAGAAACTAAGATTATAAATCCACAGTGTTGTGTGCTGACAGTGAAAGAACTCGGTATTATAGGAGAACGTGCCCAGCCTGGTTCTTAGAGACCGGGAAGGCTTCACATGGGTTGAGAGCTCCAAGTTAAAGAGTTACTGGACTAAGCTGGTTGATGGTGAGATGCTTAGGGGATACAGTGTTTTCCAAACCAAGTAAAGAATATGTTCATAGGCCTAGAGGTAGGAGAGAACTATGTGTACTGCAGGAGCGGAAAGCCGTCCAGTGCATCTGAATGGAGCGGTGGTCCCCAGAGTGAAGGAGGGGAGCCAAGCTGAGGAAGGAGGGAGCCCACATGGAGATTTCTTTGGTTGGCCTTTTCATTTCTTGCTCACTTACATTAAGCACATGACCGATACGGAAGTGGCGTCAGTTCCGTGATTTCTCCACCTCTGCTCCAAGCAGCCCTGGGAGTTGGGGAGAGATGCCGGTGGACCATGCCGGATTGGACCCCTGCTCCTTCGGCATCCATTTTAAAACCACCGTTTCAATCAGAGCAGTGGTTTCACACTTCTTTGATTTACAGAATGAACTTCTGTGAAAGGTTTCACCAAATTAGATAGAGAGACATATTTGAGTCTGATAATTCCCAAGAAATGAGCTATTATCTCCACGAACTAGAATATCTGTCCTGAGGAAAGGACACACACTCCGTCCTCCTAAGGTAGCCGGGGTGGGGGTCTTCTGGGTAGAATGGCCAGATGTTTCCAACATGGCACTGAGAACTTGACTGGAATGTTCCCAGAGCTGAACTGTGAACACTAAGGGAAGGGGGAAGAATGGGAACAAGGGGAAAAGTCAGATACATGGATGCTTGCAAGGATCTTAGAAAATATGTATTCTGAAAGAAGAGAAACTAAAGAAACTCAAAAGGGATCCTTCTTAAGAGGACTTCCTGAATGAACGAACGAGCTTCTCCTTGTTCCTCAGGCCTTTATCTCGGGGGCCAAAATGGTGCACGAAGCCAAGCTTTTCTCTTCCCATCCTCCTTGTCATCACTGTCCCCACGCCCCCTCCCCCCAACCCTGACTATTGGAGAGAGGATCATTTGAGTTTGGCAGAAAATGCAAAAAAAGTTCATTTTCCCGAGACTTTGAAAAACAGCAATTACAACCATCCCAAACACCTTGAAAATTAATTAATTCTTTTCCAGTTAGGCTGATAGCCTTGCGAAGGCAATGAACCCACCCTGTTAATATACATGGGAACGTTTACTCATTATTTATCCATATCTACCTGTCTTATCTATCTTTATTTAGACTTTTACAAAGTACTTACTAAATTGTGTGCACCAGTAAATATGTTAACTTGGTGCAATTTCATGGAGATTTATGCACCTGCAATGCCGAATATATTAGATTCCCCTAAAAGCTCGGCATTTGGGGTATGTTCTTTTCAAAGACCCTATGGGGTACATTTTCTATGTGCAGAGGGATATGAAGAAACCAAAATCAATGGGCTTAAATTATTAAAATTCTAAGCAGTCGTTACGGATTGGGTCAGGTATTATAAAACTTACAGTCCATCAATTTACTTTCAATATTAATTTTAGCCTTGTGCCTTGCCATGAAAATCATGAGAATGGAAAGCATGTAACATCTCACTTACAGCTGACACAGAAGGGAAGTGACTCTGAAATATAGGCCCTCTCGGCCTCTGGGGAAGATTTATGTGGCGAGGGTCACTCTGCTCGGAGTAAGCTTGCAGGTGAGTGGCAGGGCTGCATTATAAATGCCTGGGGTAACTATAAAAACATAAATGGTATCAGGTTATTGATTTTTTTCTTCCTGGAGCCCACAAATTAGAAAAGCCACTGCTAAAAATCACTGGTCTATCCACAAATTTTAATTAAAGCATAAATAAATCATTTCGGTTGCCGCACTTGCATATAAACAAAGGGGGAGATGGCATCCTTACAAATGCTTGTCAACATTTGGTGACTAATGGCTCACAGGGAAAATACAATCTGAAACAACCGAATTGAAAGCAGGTTCTCCAGCTAACTAATATCACATGCAAACCATCTAAAGCTATTACGGCGAGAGGCATCGAAACCACAGATCAGGTTTTTGGGGATGGGTGGAGGGATGAGGATAATTTTGTTAAGTAGAGCAATACTATTTTTTTTTATTAAATAAAGTGAAGCCCTGTAATGAGATATTACAGCTGCTGCTTCCACCACATGATGGAGAAATGGATACCCCACCCCTCACACAAAACACTAACCATATGCTGCGATGCTTTCAAACGTTGATTGTGTTCCTCAAGAAATACATAGCAAGAACTCCTGTAAAGAGGTCTTCAGAAAACAGCGAGGAAGGGGATGTGCGGAGCGTTCTTAGGTCCCATGACATAAAAAGAAGAAATTAAGATATTGAAGAGTAAAGGAATTGCCAGGGGATTTGCAGTACTGGCCCGGGCACAGGCAGCCCACACCTGGCATCCATGCTGCGCTCCGGCTCCGGGGGAAGCCGGTGGCCTGCTCTTCCACGCGTGCGGTGGGAGAGCGCCCCTCTGCATTTCTCCCCGGCTGCTAGTGTGATTTGGAGGCACTGGGACACTAGACCCCGCTGTTGCTATGGCCAGGGGGTCATGATTGAAGGACCTGGGGCCCACACATCTTAATAGAAGGTCTGTGCACAGCGGGCAGAGGGACCTCGTGTGATTGTCCTTGCAGAGACACTGGAAGCTCAGAGAGAGTGGGAAGTGCGTTGTCCACAGTAACACCTGATTTGTCAAATGTTTAGCAAAAATAGGAAATAAATTTTTCCTTCCTTCCTTCCTTCCTCCCTTCCTTCCTTCCTTCCTTTGTTCAATTAGCAAACATTCCTGGCGAACTTAACTGTATGCCACGCACTATGTTAGCTATTTGAGGACCTGGAAAGGTCTGATACAACATCTCTGCCCTCAGGAACAGTCAAGTTGAAAAAAGAAAAAAAGAAAATTCAACACGAGGAGGGAAATAATTTAATAGTAACATCCTAAGGATCTCAGGGGAGCCCAAAGGAAGGTAAGCTTAACTCTGGGAGAAAAGCCAGGGGGCAGGGAAAGTGTCACAAAGATGGTGGTGTTTGGGCTGGTGTTTAGTCTTTTGCCATATGAATGTGTTTGCCAAGTAAACAGATAACATTTCTAAACAACTGGAACTTAACTTTTTGTGTGCTGAACCCTTGTTTTATTTACCAATGGCTTAAAGAAGGAAAATCTTTTTTTTTTTTTTAGATTTTTATTTATTTATTTATTGACAGAGAGAGAGAGCACAAGCAGGGGTAGCAGCAGAGGGAGAGGGAGAAATAGGCTCCTCCCGAGCAAGGAGCCTGACATGGGGCTCGATTCCAAGGACCCTGGGATCATGGCCTGAGCCGAAGGCAGCCGATTAACTGACCGAGCAACCCAGGTGCCCCAGGAAAATCTTATTTAAAAAACAAAACAACTGTACCAAAGGCACAGAGAACAAATCCTGAAGACAGACTACTTAGTTTTAAATCCTAGTTCTATCACTCCCTAGCTCTGGAAACTTAGGTTAGTGAGTTAGCCTTTCTGTGCCTCTGTTTTCTAATCTTTACAATGGGGTAGCAATAGCACATAGCACATGTATTATTATGAGAAGTAAATGAGAGTTAATATCTGTAAACATCTGAGAACAGAGCCTAGCATATAAAAAGCACTGTAACCAGAAGCACCTGGGTAGCTCAGTCAGTTAAGCGTCCGACTCTTGATTTCAGCTCAGGTCATGATCTCAGGGTAGGGAGACTGGGCTCCATGCCTAGAAACTGGAAATCACCCCTGACTCTTCTCCCTCTCCCTCACCCCCAAATCCAATCACAAGCTTTTTAAATTTTCTTTCTAAAAGATTTCAGACCTCTCTCCCCTTCTGCATGCCGACACTGACTTCCGGAGTACAAGCCCTTGCTTGACGTTGCCCTTCTGTGTGACTGCCGAGCCCCTGAGCCAGCCTCCAGTGAAGCCATCAGACACCCAGCTGCCAGAGGGAACTTTTCAAAATGCAATCTGGCCGTGACCTCCTCACAGTCCTTTAAGTGCATCCTTATTACTTGCTGTGTATAAAGCATGACACTCATGGTCCAGCCAAATCAGCCATCATCACATCCAACGGGGCCGCACACCTCGAGCTCTATCCCGAACCCCTCCCTGCCTCATATTTCATCCTCCACCAAGAGGGTCCACTTCTGTCCCCACCATACTCCTCTCCTTCCTCTAGCACCTCTATTCCATCCCTCTGGGAAGCCTGCCCTGACCCCCTCCCTCCGCTATGCCCCTGGCTTGTATTCGCACTGCCTCCCGTGCATGACTCTTTCACTGCACACAGCGCTTGGCGTTCGGGTAATTATGAACTCTGTATCACTGTGCACCACACCGCACGGTGAGCCCCGCGTGGCTGCCTGGTGCAGAGTAAGAGCACGAGCAATGTTTGCTGAAAGAATATAGCGCTCGATCAACCCTAGCATGACTTCTTTTGCCAGACGTGCTGTTATTTTATATACCACTGAGGAAGAAAAAATGCTACCAATGAAACTGACCCTACGTATTCTTGCCATATCTATTTTTTCCCTTATTTTTATTTTTATTGAAGTATAATTTGCATACGGTCTTGCATTCATTTTAGGTATACAATGTAATGCTTCAACAACTATATACATTACTCACAGCTCATCAAGATACGCGTCCTCTTGCTCCCTTTTGTCTATTTCACCCCTTCTCCCTACCTCCCCACTGGCAACCTCCAGTTTGTTCTCTGGATTTAAGAACCAGGGGGCTTTTTGTCTTTTTTTTCCTTTGTTCATTCGTTTTGTTTCTTAAGTTTCACATTCATATCTATTATATGGCACATCTCAACTGCTGAGATATTAAAATGGGAAAGATGGGCTTCTTAGAGTCCATGCACTATAGTAACTAAAATTTCCTTTCATGATTTTATCAGAATAATGCAGTAATAAAGCATGGGCTCGGCAGTCAGACCAAATTCCTGTCTTCAATGATTTTTAGGTTTGTGAACCTGAGCCAATTACATCCCTTCTCTGTGCCTTGGCTTTCTCGTTTATAAAATGAGGCATTTAGTCCTGCTCTGCTTTGTCCTGCATCATTCCTGAGTATTGGACTTTGAATGCTGAAGCCATTGCCTTTCTAGAATGGCCTATTATGTGATTAATAGATAAATGCTTGTCTGCCCAGTTTCCCTTCCTTTGGTGAGGCAGCCCTCACCCCATTCCGGTTATCCCGCTCAGTCCAAGTGGCTCGGATGGGACCTATGACATTTGTCATAGGGAGGTAAGGGGGCTGAGGTAGTGGGAGGAGGAGGACGGGCAGTCCCAGAGGCCTGACCAATCAGAGCACACTACGCAACTTGGCCACAGGGACACACTGGTTCAAGGGGAAAAAACAACACTAGGGCTTCGGTGAGGGCTAGAGAAGCTAATGTACAGAAAATGGACATCAGCCATTCATGGTTATCATCACTAGTAACGTGCTGGCTGAGCTGTGAGGTAATGAAGCCCCAAACAACTTGAAAATCCATCAGGGATATGCCAACATTCTTGACGTACCCATGGATTTTCCGTAACAACCCAGAACTTGCGAGAATGTAAGCTTTAGGAGAACAGAGATCTTCCTCTGGTTTGTTCACTGATACATCCTCGGTATCTAGAATAGAGGCTGGCAACAGGTGCTCAAAAATATTTGTTGAACAAATGAACTCCAGTTTTTCTTAACGTCCTTGCTGTCTAGATGCAAGATTTCATGTGTGCTGATTTCAGTGTGGCTACCTCTAACAGTCCTCCACCCCCAATTTTTTTTCCTTTTGCTTCTTTTACATCTAATCTGTAATTCACTAAAAAATAAAAACAGCCATTCATATTAGAATTGTTTTTCAGCCGAAGTAAGGTGTCCCTATCTCTGTCCATGTCCACCTGCCAATCCTCATCCCTGTCCATCCCCTCCTGGGACACCACCTTGCCCCGGAGGGAACCCAGGCGTTTCTCCCTGAGCTGACCACCATGTTTGTATTGACAGAACCTCGCCACTGCAGAGATCATTGTCACACTAGCTTCCTCTATGTTTTGCTCCTGGTGGCTTGGCACTGACAGCTCACTACCCTCAGAGACATTCCAAAGAAGGTTTGGGCATTTCAGTCGTCCTGTTTTGCTTTGGCTTCTCTCCTAACTTGTTCCCATTCTTACCACCCATTCCCGGTTGATTGCAAACTTCAAACTGAGATGGTTAATGCCATCACAGCCCAAGGGACCTCAGAGACAAGTTCCCTCTCCCTTGTCAAAAGGAAACATACTACTTGGAGAGGAGAAGGGGCTCCCCTCATGCAGGTCCCATTCCAGGAAGTAACCCCCGGGGCTCACCCTCACTATCTGAGACCATGGGGAGCATGGAACTGCCCTCACTTACAGAGTGTAAAGCCCAGTAAGATCCCAAGGAGAGTGTCCAAGGACAAAATCCCAATAAAACCTCAATCCAAAAGGGTTGTCAGAGAGGTGACAATAGGATACAGAGCACTGGAATAGAAAGCCAAAACACTAGTTAGATGTTTGCCCTCTGACGATGGATGTGTATGTGGCTTGGAGATTTCTAGCACAATTCGGGTGAGCAGCGTACATTTTTTTGCCCCACATGTGGTGAGATACTATAGTGTGGAAGGTCCCCTTCTGGTCCCACCTTCTTGAGAAGGTGCCACGTCAGGCAGCCACACAGCCTTCCAGATGGCCAGGGATGAGTGTGATTTTATTTTGAAACCTGGCTTCTTAGGAGCCTCCCTAGCTCAGAGGCACTTACTGCTCAGCCCGTGCTTGGTCAGAGGTTGTGTTTAAGCACCTGTGCTAGTGCCCTGTCTGCCCTATGTTAGCAGCCCCCACATAGCACCCTAACTTGTCCTGAGCAAGGGCGGCTTGGCACACGCGTACATTCCTCTTAAGTCCAGAATTAACTGTGAGCCCAGGAAGGCTCTTCTTAACTATCTCTTTCTCCGGTTGATCCCTACACAATCCCTGCTCTGCCTTTTTTCCTTGTATAACAGAGCTGCAAGGCTCCTCCTCATTGGCCTCTACCAAGATCCCCGTTGTCTTCACCAGTGGCCTCAGGTCGAGTCCTCCACGCGGTTCCAAGTGAAGTCAGTCCCTCAGGTAGAGCTGTCGAGCCCTTTGGTCCTGGGGGCCTGCCTTTGCCCTGGGCTGAACCCCCGTGCCCCTGCAGCAGAGCTTTGGCAGAGACCTGCTCTTCCCGGAGCATCACGCCCACTCTACGAGGGAGCACCGTGCGCGCAGCAGGAGACGGCCGCCTCTGATCTTAGCTTGCCTCTCCTGGAATGGAACTTCCCTCTTACAAGCAAGCTCGGATGGGGGCAATGGGCTCCAGTGCTCTCAGCCTCTGCGCCTGGAGTAGAGCTGCCAGCCTGAGTCTTGGAGCTGGTGAGCAAGGGAAACTCAATCCCTTTGGCCATGCCTCCCTAGAATAGAGCTTCTCAACATGGGGCTGGGGAAGATAAGAAATAGCAGCCCGCCCCTCCCCAGGTGAAACCAACTCCACGCCGGGAGATAGAGGGAGAGGGAGTCCCTGTCTGCTTGGCTGCACGTGCCCGGAGTACGGCTGCGGGGAGGGGACAGGAGCCAGTTCTGGTTGAACCGCCACAGACTCGTTCTTACCAAGATGTAAGAATCTTTCTCCATTGGTGGTATCACCTTAGAACAATTTTTCAGTCTTTAGGGGATAATTGCTTATAATTTTCACCAGGGAACTTATTTTTCTGGGGAGAGGGTGTACCCAACTTTCTACTCCGTCATTCTGAACGTTTTGAATCCACACAATCAATCATTGGGTTGGAGATAAGCTCTCTTTATGCACTCGACAAATATTTATGGAGTATCAATCAAATGGCAGGCAGTGACCTTGCTGGTGGTTGGCCTCTGTTGTTAACCTGGTGCTTCGGGTTTAGGCGTATTTAACACTCACACCTCCAGTAGGATGGAGAGCGCCTCACTGGAAGAAGCCACGTCTGTCTGGTGCTTGTTGGTCTCCGCGGCACGCGGCACAAAGTAGGATGGAGAGTTAACAGTGCTGCTCAATTCCTTCCTTCCTCATGTCCCCGCTCGACTAACGTCACATTTTCAAAACTATGTATTTTTTCTGAAGTGCTCATTTCCTCAAGGATTTATTTAGCCCCTCATGCTGGATTTTCTCTTATTTGTTTCTGATATCAAAGCGATTTTTGAGCATCGAATGTCATGAGACTTTTATACATGCAAACTCATTAATGCTAGCATTAACCCTGTGGTTAAAATATTCTTTCTTTTTTTTTAAGATTTTATTTATTTATTTGAGAGAGAGAGAGAGAGCAAGCACACAAATGGGGGAGGCAGAGGGAGAGGGAGAAGCAGGCTCCCCACTGAGCAGGAAGCCCAACCTAGGGCTCGATCCCAGAACCCTGAGGTCATGACCTGAACTGAAGGCAGACACCCAACTGACTGAGTCACCCAGGCGCCCCTAAAATACTCTTATCCCATTTTGCAGATGAGAAGCCCGAGGCTCAGAGAGGTTAATGAATTTATCTAACATTACAGCAAGTAAAGTGGCAGGGTAGCTCTCTGAGCATAGAGCTGCCTGCCGCCAAGGCCGTTTCTCTTTCCTCCAGACCAGCCTATCCTGAGGTCAGGCCTCCCTACTTCTGAGAGAGGAGAACTGCAGTGAGTTTAAGAAAAACCGTTTTCAACACCTTGAGTCATCTACAGCGTTGCATACTTTGGAAGCCTGCTGCTTTTCCCAAAACAAATATGCGATCTGGCCTCTTGGCGTGTGTCATGCTTTGGCGCACAAAATGACTAATGAGGAACCATGGGAGTGAAAGGAGTGACCTTGTTGCACCACCCTCAAACCCCCAAATGACCCTAATTAAGGCAATGATCTGGCTGATTTACAAAGACATAGCCCACAAAATGGCAAATATAACTCAACCACAACCAATCTGGCCCTTGTTAGCTGTGTTGTAACAAGCACTTGTATGGATATCATTATGAAACACTTACTTAGGACAAGAATTGTGCTGAATTCAGAATTTTCTCCTACGGGGGAAAAAAAGCAGTCCAGGGAGGTGAAGCGTAGCTACACCTCTACTTTTTAAAAAACGGATTCGGAATGAACATCTTTAAACCCTGCATCCAGGGGCGCCTGGGTGGCGCAGTCGTTAAGCGTCTGCCTTCAGCTCAGGGTGTGATCCCGGCGTTATGGGATCGAGCCCCACATCAGGCTCCTCCGCTGGGAGCCTGCTTCTTCCTCTCCCACTCCCCCTGCTTGTGTTCCCTCTCTCGCTGGCTGTCTCTTTCTGTCAAATAAATAAATAAAATCTTTAAAAAAAAAAAAAAACCTGTATCTGGAGACTCTAGCTCTTCAATGGGATTTGAGTGGTTTGGTTGGATCTCGCTGGTTAGTTCCGCTGAACTAATCTGATCTCATACCTTCTCCACCAAGCTGCAGAATCAATAAAACAAGGAGGGGTAAAACTGGAAAGAATTTGAGTGGAAACCTCTGAGGAAAATGTGGGGTTTTTTCCTTCCATGGCAGGAAGAAACATCGACATCTCAATAAATTGTATTAGACTACAAACTTACTAGATGTTAGATTGCTTCTCCCCTAAGTTCCATAAAACACCTGCGAGAGTATCATTTACCTATCAGTATTATTTACCTATCAAGTAGCCGGTGATTATTGCAGCCCAAATCTTCCCTTCACTGCCCTAGCTGATGGGATCAGGGTTAAGTCACTTCAAGAGTTTGCCCCTCAATCTGCACTATGACCAGTCCTCACCCGCCATATGGCTTATTCAGACCTTCTTTTTTTTTGCATCTCTCTGGGAGTTCCAAGGTGAGGTTGGAATGTCGAACATATAATTGGAGCCACTCTGTAGTCACCTCTCCCTTTCGGATCCTCTGACCCGTTTCTCTTGTCTAGTATGCTGTTCTATTCAACCGCATTGCTGTCCTCTGGGTTGGGTTGGGAGGGCCCAATAACACTAATCCCTTCCTTTGCCACCCAGTCCTAGGGAGCAGGTGGGATTGGCTTCCTGTGTCCCTTGTGGCCTAGAGAGGCAGAATAGAATGCATAGCCCTTGGGACAGCTTACTCTCAGAGAGAATAAGGAAGGGAGGAGCGCAGCTGACTTTCCATTTATTCTTCCCCACATTACCAATCAGTTAAGTTTTCCCAACTGTCCTGGGAGGGTGTGAACAAAGGAGCAGAAAAAGGCCAAGAGCGTTACTCTCATCCGGCTCATTCCACAAAGAAGAAAACATCAGGAGTGGCGGAGAAACACTTACCCTCAAATGCCCCGCAGTGTTTTTGGCTGAGAACCCCCACCAGTAATGGGGTAATGCTGGGGATGCCCTTGGCCTCGCATGCTACTGGGTTCCTCAGTCTAGATCTCTGGCATTCACCTCTCTCTCCTTCCCCTGCCCTTTTCATAAGGAAGAGGGCCAGTGCCAAAGCGGGGTGAGAGGAGGGTTAGAGTTTCCATTCTACTTAGTTTTGTTTTGATAGTTTTCTTCTGTTTGTAGCCAGTTTATTGAATGGTGTAAATTCAGTAGAATCAAACATGAAAAACATTATTTCTTCCAGTGACTGCCCCTAAAAAAGCTCTGTTGAATCTCATTCTCTTTTCTCTAAAAGACATTTTAGGTGAAACTTTTCACTATTTTCAGATATTAAAAAATGCAATATAATACAACTCATCCAGCTTAAAGCTTCAAACTCCTATCCAACTTAATTATCTCCCTCCTGACTCAAGAGACTTAGTGTCTACTGTGGAAAGGAGTGTGCTTTTTTCTCTTTCACTTCTCTTCCTTCTCTTTCTTCTCCAGTGTTTTGGGACGTTAAAGAAAGGTGGGGAAGGGGGAAGCAAAATTCTTCCATTTAAGTGTTGTCTGGCCTCTCCTTCCTTGGCAGTCAAGGCCCATGAACAGCCGAAGTCTAAATACTGCGTCTCTCCTGAGCTCACAGTGAGTCTCTACTGACATCCTCACACCACACTGTTCCTCTGTGGGACATGACTCTGGCCTGATGCCTTAGAATCCCCCACCCCACCCTGAGTTCCCACTCCCACTGGTAAACCCCACGACATTTTTCTGGATGGAATACCTGGAAAATAGCTTGAGCCTATGTGTCGCCCTAACCCAAACAGAACCCAAATTTCGTTCTGACAAACAGAATGGAGCCAGGAGAGCTCTCTAGCCTGGGCGGGAAGCTCCACCCCACAGGATCATTCAGGAACAAGGTCTCCTCCTCTACGTGGGCATCTCAGCCTGCGGGAAGGGGAAAGAGGAAGTCACCATAAGCAGTGTTTCTTTAAAATGATCATTTTTCTTTAAAAGACATCATTCCACTTTCGTCCCATTGGCCCAAAATTAGCTACATGAACATACCTAGTTGCAAGGGAGGCTGGGAAGATGTAATCTTTGGCTGGGTGCCCATGTGACCACCTGAAAACCTGGAGGAGTTTTTTTTTTTTTTTTTTAAGATTTTATTTATTTATTTGACAGAGAGAGACAGCCAGCGAGAGAGGGAACACAAGCAGGGGGAGTGGGAGAGGAAGAAGCAGGCTCCCAGCAGAGGAGCCTGATGTGGGGCTCGATCCCAGAACACCGGGTTCATACCCTGAGCTGAAGGCAGACGCTTAACGACTGAGCCACCCAGGCGCCCCCTGGAGGAGCTTTTATTACTCAAAGATAAACAGACAATGGATATTGGGGCAGAGTTATCAATCTCTGCCCAGGCATTTTGGGGTACAGCCTCACATTGTACTCCAAACTACTTTGCCTTCAGGCCCCGTGATTGATATGGGCCTCAGTACTAGACTTCTTCCTGATTTTCTCAAGACTCCCAATGACCCTCCCTGCAACGCCTTCCTGCTCCCATCTTACCATGCATCAGCACATCTGTAGATACCAGAATGCCAGTTACAAACACGTGTCCATGTTCTTTCTTATGGTGGCACGTGCAGTTGGAATCAGTGTGATAAGTGACACAGGAGTAACTTCAGGGCTCTCTGAGAACACAGAGCAGAGACACCACCCATAAGCAACGTGGAAAGGAAAGAGTTGGAGAAGTTTGCTTGGATGATAGCAGCGCCTGGGCGGAGTTCCGAAAGGGGAGGGGTGAGTCGGTGGAACAGGAGCGAGAAGAGCACATGCTAGAACCAGAAGAGAAGCAGCACGTTTGCAGAAGAGCAAGTAGCCCACTGTTCCTTGAGGGTCAAGTTTCAGTTGGAATGGGAGATGTTTTTAGAAGATGAGGCTTACAGGGGCAGACAGGAAGCAAAAAGATGAAGGCCCTTGTAGACTTGAACTTCATCCTGAGGGCAGATGGGATTTAACGGAGAACTTGAAGCAGGGAAGTGACCCAAAGCGATCTGCATTTGCAGAAGACAAGTCTGGCGGCTGGGTGACGGGTGCGTTGAGGCGGGCAAGGCCGGCTACCGCTGGAACAGTTGGGAGACAGTTGGACAGATCCAAGGGATGAAATTAAGGGCCTGAAGTAGAATAATGACAGTTCTGCCTCCAGAGCTCACATTCTTTCCATGATAATGATGGTTTTCTTCTGTTTGCTTGTTTGTTTGTTTGTACACTGTCTCGTTCCAAAACGGATTTGGGATGACTTTCACAGATTCATTAAGTAGTGTTCTGAATATGAATCCTACTCTGCAAATTGAGGTACACAAGAAATACTGTCTTTCTTTGTTTTCTATATATCAAATTTAATTTCTAATCCAAGCCCACTTCTGCTAGGTGGGGGAGCTGCCACCCTACTCACCTGGGTTCTTGCCAGTTTTGTGAGCTTTGCTTCCCCCTGTTCTCTCTAAACCCACAGATCCAAATAGACTCTGGGAATCTTCTTGTCATTCTTGGGGAAATCCTCCTCTTCCCATGTGTCCCTCAGAAGCCCTTTCTCTTCATGCAGGACACTTAGTTCATCCTCCCTAAAGACTTTAGACTTTTCTAAACAAATCCAGAAAGGGAAGTAAACCATTAGTCTACCACCCCTGAAGCAAGAAGACGCAGAGCCTGTAAGCTACTTTCACAGAAAAGGGAAGAGAAGAAAACTCTTGAATTGGCTCGTCAAAAGCAGTCCTGTCATGATATGATTATTTCAAATATAAATACTTTGTGGTGAAGCGAAAACAAAATAAAATAAAGCCAGTGAGAGAATTAGTGTTTTGGTAATTTTAAACACTTTCCAAAATTAGAATCATGACTTCGGCTCTGAGCAATCAAGCGACCAAAGCAAAAATGGACACGTGAACTAATAGTACAACTGTCATGGTTTCCACTAAAGAAAGTATATCTGGTTTTCAGGAGTGACAAGGTTCTACCTGTCCCCGGGATGAGAGGAAAGTTTCTCCACTGGATCCTTGTAAAGGGGACACCACACGATACAGGCCACCCCACTTTCGACATCATCCCTATCATGAGTTTTGTCAGATAGTTCTTATAACAATATAGGCACCAGAGATTAAAAGAACAACTCAGAAACAGCCCCTGCTCTTGGAATGCCCAGGTCTAGTCAGGAACACAGGTAAACACACAACAGCCACATGTTATGAAAGTACCACGGTGGGGGTGTGGTAAAAAGTGCAAAGCGAGCACTTCTACAAGTTTCTAGAAGAAAGGATAGAGGGAGCCCAAAGATCAGGAGAGCTGGAAGGAGGACGGAAAGTGCTCAGGTCATGACAAGCAGAAAAAATACAATCTTATATTCAAAACAAACTTATACAAAATACTGAAAGGAAGTGCGCTCCTAAATTATTCTTAGTAGTTGTTGCTAGGCGATCATATTGTTGGTGATTTTTATACTTTGCCCTCAGCTTATCTACATTTTCAAATTTTTATGAGGAGAAAGTTATTAATATTTAGAGACTAGTTTTAGTTGTAACAGAAGACCCAAATAAAAGTAGCTTTCAGTTTTTGTCATGCATGATGTAATCCAGAATGAAATAAAATGAGGTCTGGGATTTGCTTCAAAATAATGTGGGGCAGAGGAAAAGTGGACAGGGGCACGAAGGAGGCAAGGCTGGCCATAAGTTGCTAATTGTTTAAACTGGACGATTGATGGCTACACAGGGATTCATTACGCTGGTCTCTACTTTAGCATATACTTTAAATTTTCTATAATAAAAAGCTGGAAAAACAAATAAGGAGAGAGACCTTGGCGCATTAACCCCTCTCTGGTTCAGGTGGTTCAAGTGTAAAATGGAAATAATCAAAATGCCCACTTCTTGGGTGGTTATGGTGATTGGGGGAGTTAACGTGCCTGACAATTGTCACAATTGTAATTATTATTATGATGGCTTACGCCAGGGGCACGATGACCCCTTCAAGATCTCAGGTTCCTGCCGTCTGCCATCTCAGGAGTGCCCCCTCCCCATGCTCAAGCTAGCCATCGCTGCCTGCACAGCCCTGTCTAGAAGCAGAAGACACTCCTTTCCACATGTGTCCTCTTTTAAGATGCAGGAAACTTTGCAAGAAATCTCCTAGCAGCCTTCCCTTTACTCCTCATTGGCCAGGATGACATCACATACCGATGCTGAAACCACTCACTTACCAAGAAAGGGATCCACGAGTTGGGCTGTAGCCTAATCAAAACTTCTACCCTGGGGCTTTGGGAGGGGCCCCTGAAGCTTCAGGTCTACGAATGCCTGGAGGAAGACACTCATGGCTCTGTTAGGGAGGAGGAAAGTGAGAAAGTGTCTAAGGGACCGTCAACTAATAGTGACTTCTCATGGCTTGTTAGGAAACGGGGAGTAGTTCCGTTGACTACTGAGTCGTGTATTGTAGGGAACACGGAAAGAGACGGCAACGGTAGGACGGGTGGGTAAGACTATAACGCACCGGGCAGAAGACACTGCATTTTTTCCTCCAGGCAATGGGAGCCACAAAGACTGAGGCACAAAAGCTAAGGAAAGCATAATTAGGGAAAAGATCACTAATTTCATTTTAACTCAGAATTTTTCCGAAGACGGTATAATTTTATGCAAATTATATACATATCATATGCAAATGTACTTACTGCTCCATCGAATATTTACACAATGGGATGTGGTCTGTGCAAGAAAAAAAAAAATCTTGGTGGAAATAACTGACTCAGCAAAAATGTCTCTAAGGGGGGAAGTAAACTAGCCTTGGATTCGATTTTTACATCCTGCAGCTTTGTTTTCTACTAAGACCTTTTTTTAGCTTCTGTACTAAGTTCCTTTGTAATTTGCCTTCAAGGAGCTGGTGAATATCCACATTGCTCACCACAGTGTCTAGCCTCAGCGCTGAGTGTAATTAACCCTATGTGAAAATGAATTCCACGTGAAGCTTTTGAGGAAGGCGGAGCCATTTAAGGTATTATTTAATTATAAATGAGAAATGCATTATTTGATTCATTAAAGAAGACCATGATGCAAAGAGGTTGACCTCAAGCTGATGAAACTTTTCAAATTAAGATCATACGTTTTGTTTACAGCGGGCGGGATGGGGGTGGGGACGGGGGTGGGGCTGCCTATGTGGTGAAATGCACATGGATCAGGAAGGAGAAATGAGAGAGTGTGCTTGTCACATATGGGACTTTCTAGTATTTTTGAACAGAAAACCTTGATTTCGGCCAGATCTTAGTTAAAAAAAGGAAGATTATTTCTTTTATTTCCATGAAAGTCGAGGTGCTCCTTCTCCTCCATGGACAAAAATAGTGTAAAATAAGAAAGGTAATAAGTTTCCATGTATCTGATATGTTTGAGGTTGGGGATGTTCTCCTTGAGGCATAGAGACTCGCAGAAGTTGTTATATACTTGAATTTGTTGAAAAAATCAATACTACCAATCCTGGTTTAAGCCGAATCCCAAGCCTGGGCAACTGAAAATCACTGTATGTTTTATATGGATCACTACTTGTATCTTTCTTGTCATTTGCTCATTTATTCAACAAATTTCTACCGAACACTTCCATATGGCAGTTACTATTCTAGACACCGGGAACACAGCATTGAATAAAACAGGCTAAAATCTCTTTTTTCTTGAAGTTGACATTCTAATGGGGACTGATATAAAACAAGATAAACAAGTAATGTATGGTGTATGTGTAGATAGTGAAAGATACTAAAGAGATAAATAAAGTAGGTAAGGAGGATAGGGGAAGGTGAAAGTAGTAGAGAAGGCATGTAATTTTTTACTGCATGGCCACGGAAGGTCTCCGTTAGATGATGAACTATGATAACCATTAATGTTATAGTACTGTTCATCAGTATTTCTGGTTCTTCTGGGCACGTGATAGGATTGTATTTCCTTGCTACACTGGAATTAGAGAAGCCTAGTGACTTGCTATTGCTGATGAAATGTGAGTAGAAGTAAGGTATGCTGTTTTGGTGTGGAAGCTCTAAGAGCTAGTTAATGATTCTTCATGCTCTTTCTTTCCCCTCACCAGCCATGTTTCAGTAGTGAGCTTTCTGTCAGCTTGAAACCTGGAGTGAGGACAACATGGAGAGAGCCCCGCCACCCCCAACATGGACACGCATTATGACTGGTTTCAAGCAACTGAGGTGTTAAGGTGGCTTGTTACTGCAGGATAACCTAGCCCATCCTGCCTGACACTGGGATAATTGGTTGAAGACCTGAAGGGGGGGAGTGAGAAGTGTGGAGAGCTAGGGAGGAGACTCCCAGCAAGAGTCATAGCGCTGATGCCTCAAAGTGGGAGTGTGCTTGGCATTTTAGAGTCAAATGAATGAGCATAACAGTAATAGAAGATGCAATCCGAGACGTAACGGACTTCCAGATCGTGTAAGGTTTTGTGCACCATTGTAAGGACTTTGACTTTTTCTCTAAATGAGAGATCAGTCATTAGAAGAGGGGTCACACTATCTGACTTCAATTTTTTTAAACATTCTACTTGGTTATTGGGAATAAACTGAGGTGGGGACAAGATAGGAGCAGGGAGAACAGTAAGGAGGCTAGTGCTCTAAACCCAGATAAGAGAAGAGAGTCGCTGGAACCATAGCAGTAGCAGTGGGGGCAGTGAGAAGTGCTTGAATCTCGATATGTTATTTTCACAGAAAGCTGATAGGGTTTGCCGGTGGGTCAGATATGGGGTGGAAGAAAAAGAATGGAGTCAAGGATGACTTCCAGGTGTTTGGCTTAGGTAAATGGAAGGATAGAGCCTGTATTTCCTGAAATGGAGAAGACCAGTAAATTTGTTGGGGAGAGCACAGGACCCTAATTTTGAACAATGTTAAGTTTGGGATGCCCATTAGATTTCCAAGCGGGGATATAGGGTAGACAGGTCGATAATAAAGACATAAATTTGGGAGTCACTGGAGTATAGGTAGTATTTGAGATCGTGAGACTCGATGATAGTACCAAGGGGAAAAGTGTAAAGAGAAAGGTGTAGAGCTCTACGAAATGAGCTTCTTAACTAAATGCTAAGGGATCAGGGAGAAAAAACGGAACAGTGAAATAGGCTGAGAAGGAATAAAACAAAACAGAAACAGGAAAATGTGTTGAAGAAAGAGTGTTAAATTCTGCAGGTCTGTCAGAAAAATGAGGCCTAAAGTGGAGCATGGGATTTAGAAGATGGAGGTCATTTGTAACCTTGATAAGAAGAGTTTCCCTGGAGTGGTGTGCCAGCAGCCTGAGGGGACTACACTCAAGAGCTAATGGGAGAAAGAAATGGAGACAACTCATTTAAGGAGTTTTGTTGTAAAAGGAAGTAAAGAAACGGAGCTTTACTGGGCAAGAAACGAAGTCAAGAGAAGAATGGGGAGCAGATGGGACAATTAATAGCAAGTTTATAGGGAAGTGGGAAAGATCCATTTGAAAAGAAAAATTTGGTAATGCTGGAGAGAGGGGAGATTGCTGGAGCAGTGTCCTCAAATGGACAAGAAGAGATAAGACCTAGTCCACGAATAGGGAGTTGACCTTTGCTAGAGTTTCACCCAGGAGAAACAGGCATAGATGCGGGGAGGTGGCTGTATATGAGATGGGAGTGTGTGGAAACTGTCATCTGAGCGCCTGTATCTTCTTGGTGACACTGGAAGCAAGCTCATGGGCTCAGAATTGCTCACAGTAAGTGTGGCGATTTGAGGAGAGATGAGAAGGTATGAAATAGTCATTGAGGAGAGGGGAAGTGAATAGCTTAGGAAAATACATGGTGATTGCTAGGCAGCATTGAAGTGAGTGGACAAGAATTGGAAGGAGACCAATTAGCACGGTAGTGTGGTTTCCTCAGGGCACATTCAGCTGTGCGGGAGCAGGCATGGGCAGGTGGAGAGACGGGTTTACACAGGTGGGTGTTGTACCACAGCAGAAGGACAAGGAAGGAAAGGGGCAAGACAGTTATGGGTTTATGCAAGGGTGTGATGATATTGTAATCATCACAGTGATGGCATGGTTGCTGGCCAAGGAGGGAAGTGAGGAAATGAGCAGGCAGAGTTAAGGAAATGTATTAGGATCAGTGGATTGTAAAAACAGTAACAGTGACTATGGCTGACTGAGTGCTTATAATGGACCATCACTGGGGTAGTGCTTCCTATTAATGCAACTTCACAACAACCCTACAAGGTAGGTATTAAAATTCCAAATGTATAGATTGCTAATAGACAGACCTGACGTATTGTCACACGAGTGAAGCCATGAGAGATATTTGAAATTCAATCAGCTGTCATTTCAATACCCAATATCCAATGCATATATTCAATGTCAATAACAAGTGTTTTGAGACTCTAGGAACATGGAAGAAGCAGGGAGGCACTTACAGATCTTAAGGTTTTGCCAAGGAAATGCAAAACTCAACCAAGAGACTACCTGGGGCAGGAGTTACGGGCTTCCTTTATACACATAGGAATGTGCAGAAACGGACTCCAGGGACAAGAGCGACATAAACAACTTCGACCTGAAGTTCAGCTGCAATCATGAAGTTTAACACATCCAAGCAGCATCAACGGCCAGAGTCCAATCAGCATCCTGGCTGAAATCTCTAGTAACATAGGAAGCAACCTCAGAAAGCCAACCTGTGCATCACGTGGGAAGATACAATACTTTTCTAAGTGAGGTGTGAGAGGAGTCACTGCAGACAGCGGAAGTGGTTTAAATGAACTTGGGGACTCTCAGTGATGTTTGTACGAATACAGAAGGGTTTAATATTAAGATTTCAGGCTAAGGAATCTATATTCTAGATAGTGTTCTATATTTCTCATCCTTATGTGAATTTGACCAGGAGAGTGACGGTCTTGGAACTCCAACTTAAATTATGTCATCAAATACCTAATTAAATTTGTGATTTTAAATTTGAAGTCTCACTACATTTATTTAAGAGAACTACAGTTTCCCATATTTGTAAGCTTAATTTATTAGACGTATAAGTGGTTTTTTTTCTAATACTAAAGAAGTTTTATTTGTTGTCAGGGAATTTACATAAGGAAGGGAGCAAATACATTAAATGTATAACCGCACTTTAAAATATTTGAAGATGTTCAATTAAGCCAGTTTGTAAATGAAACCACCATTAGTCACAGCCACCCCAAAAATGATTGTTAAAATTTGCCAGACTTATAAATGGATTAATAAGATTTGAAGCCAAACTGGAAAGCTTAGGGAAGTACTCAAGTTTTCAATTTGTAACTTTAAGAAAAGTACAGAATTTATAAAGCCAAACTAAGCTTCTGATTAATCTTTCTGTGCACTAAAACTGCTCTCGAACATACCCCAAAACTCTTCCCTACAAATATGAGGGAACTGAGGCACTTACTAAGCGGCAGAGCTGGGATTTGATCCCAAGTCCACCAGCTGCAAAACGCATGCTTTTCTCATCATTATTCATTGCCTTTCCCTGACAAATAATTAGACAACAGTAACATGCAATTAACATAGAAACTTGACAAGAAGACTTCATTCTTTCTCCCATGTCCTGCAATGCCTCAAGGTTATAATTATATCATTACCCCACAGTGCAGACTGAGGCGGAATAGGTGTTTAAGGATTGGGCTGATTTGTATGACTTTAATTATAACATACCCTGGAAACGGCTTTTCTTACTAAATCCCTAACGTCAGTGTGTGTGTGTATATACTTTGCCAGTTTCTCATAAATGTAGTTTATAAATAGAGAAAAGGAATCCAATAAGCTATGGCTGATCATTTAAACTATGTTTTATAGATTAGCTGGAGTTTCCTGTTCTCAAGGTTTTTCCTTGGATTGGTTCTGTGTGTCCCTAGGAAGAGGGATTGCATGGAGGGGGGTTCCCTGTTGAGCATTCTCATGAAAAACAAAATCCAAATCTCCAAGCAGATAAGATAGGATTATTCTCCTAAGCAGCCAGCGCTTTTGAAGTGCCAGAGAGCTCAGCCTATTATCATGGACCGCGCTCCTAAGATTCAGCTCATTTTTGTGGAACTGTTGTGGTTTGCTCCATCCATGGCTTCTTCAGCAGCACACGTCGCCCACTGTCGCTTCATTTTCTGTTAATGAGAAGAAAGGCCAGTGATGGTTGTGGAGGGACACAGCTGGTGGCCTTCCCAATAACCATCAAGCCCTTCCTTCTTGCTAACAGATCCCCAGGGCTGCTCAGGTATCAGGCAGCCCCGGGCAAGGGCTGTGATTATCCCAGTCCTCTTCTGCAGTGATGCATGGACAGGTGGACGTGGGACTTAGTTGCAGCCAATGAGACATAAGGTAGTGGATAGGAGACTTCTGAGAAAGATTTCTTCCCTGATAGAAGACGGAGTGCTGTGAGCAAAAGATCCTCTGGCTATGGCCCTCCCTTTTCATGGGACACTGTCCTTTAACAGGTGATGACTGGAGTTTCAGTAGCCATCTTGGATCTGGATAAGGTAAAATTTCTACCCACATCAGCACTTGCCTGGAGACATCAAAACTTGTGTTTCATCACATCTCGTTCTAAGCAGCGGAACTTGATGAAGGACCATGAACTTTGAGGGACCCCAGGAATCAGATTCCTACCGGACCAAACTGAAGACCTTTTACGGGCTGATGAACATTGAGACTGGTTTTGGCAAATCCTGGACAAACTAACAGATTTACTCTGCTTTATCCAGAGTACTAATTTTCAATCCTTAATTAACCTAACTACCGTGAATCCCTCCTTCTCATCTAGCACTTAAAACCTCAGACTTTTCCCCCTCAAGAAACATTCCCAGTGAATTTCTTCACTGATACATGTGTCCTTGACTATTAATTTAATAAACTTGTATTTTAAAAAAATTGTAACCTGGTGTCTTTGTTGTATTCGCTCACATGACTGTAAGGGAATCACAGAGCTCCTTTCTCCAGCGTCCTTACCCCATGATGTTGTTGGGCCAGCCCTGCAACTCCACTGTCACACTTCTTGCTAAGCGGGCCGTAAGTACCCTATGATATGCCGGAGAGCCACAAACTCCACCCCATGGGCCAATAAATAAAACTTTATTGGAACACAGCCATGCTCCCTTGTTCAGACATCGTCTATGGCTACTTCTGGGCTATACCTGCAAAACTGAGTAATTGCCACCAAAACAGCATGGCCTGCAAAGCCTCAAATGTTTGCAATCTGGCCCTTTACAGGAAAAGTTTGCTAACCTCCATTTTAAGTACTATTAGATGGGCTTTCTGTTACATCGTTTGAAAGCATGCCAAAATGATACAGCCACATTTCAGCTACCTCTTCCAACTCCTGGATTCCCCCAGGAAACTCCCAGTAAGCTCATGGGTATTCCTCCATACACTGCGTTGTGGACCATGAACTGAACCCAACAGCTACTTAGTCTAAAATCTTGCACAAATGACTTCACTACTGTCCAGTTGTCCCCGCTTTTGTTCAGGTTTGTAGCTGAGCCATGCTCTGCCTCAATAGGATAACACACCTGTGGTCTGGAACTTTCTTATAACTTTCCCTTCCCCTTGGCTAGCGTCCATTCATCTTTTATAGCTTTGCTCAAATGCCATTCCCTCAAGAAAAGATTCCCTGATCCACTAAATAGGTCGTGTCCTTATTTTATGATCTCATGGGACCCTAAATTTCTCCATCATAGCATTTATCAGAAACGATAATAAGGCATGAATAGTGTAATTACTTTTTATTCTTTCCCTTCCTCTTTAGAACAAAAGCTCTGTAAGTGCAGGGCAGTCTGTCTTATGTTCTTTATCCCTAGTGCCTAGAACATTACCTTATTTGTAAAAGAAACAAAATAGATATGTAATAAATGAATGAGAAATAAGTGAATGGGGCAAATAGTGCAAATTATACTTCGAGCCATTTGAAATCCTGTGTCCTTTTTCGAACCATGTTCATCTTTCAGAAATACAGAAGCAACTTGGTTGTGTCAGGCTGGTGTGTTTTATAGGAGTCTGGGAATGTCCTGACAAGTGTATCGAGATCTGGCACCTCAACCACCCAACCCAGCCAGCTGCCTCTCGTTCTTCCGAAGCTCCAATGGCTTCATCCACTCACTTGGCGATCTTGCACGTATGTGTATCAACCTCCACCCGACCACAGAGGGAGTTCTGCCCCTCACTAGCTATGGACCCTTCCAGGCTACTGAACCTCTGTTTCCTCCTCTGCAAAATGAGGACGCAGTACGTGGATTAGAGACTTCTTCTCCCACTGTGAAGAGGACGTGTAAGGTTCTGCCTAAACTCAGACACCGGCACAGAAATAAGGAGGGAAAAGAGAAAACAACTGGAGGAGGAGATACAGTCATGGTGGTCCTACTAACAGAACCCACTGAGCATTTACCTGGGACAGTTTTAAAACTAGAGACTGCATTGCCTTTTCTTTTTTCTTTTCTTTTTCTTCTCTTTCTTTCTTTCTTTCTTTCTTTCTTTCTTTCTTCTTTCTTTCTTTCTTTCTTTTTTTAAGATTTATTTATTTATTTGAGAGAGAGAGTGGAGGGAGGTGGAGGAGGGCAGAGGGAGAGAGAAAATCCCAAGCAGACTCCCTGCTGAGCACAGAGCCTGACTTGGGCTTGATCCCATGACCCAGAGATCACGACCTGACCTGAAATCAAGAGTTGGATGCTTAACCAACTGAGCCACCAGGCACCCCTCCTTCTTCTTCTTCTTCTTCTTCTTCTTCTTCTTCTTCTTCTTCTTCTTCTTTTTTTGAGAAACTGTTAATTTTCTGTCAATCTTATTTCTGTGTTCTGTTTTAGAACCTGTGGAAGAAGAGCTGTAAACCACTCGGTGTTGTTCTTATCCATCAGTGGCTGAGCAATGGCAGCTGCAGATCAGTCTTCAGTGGCTGGCCAGGGGCTCTGGTCTTCAGCAGGGGACTGCTGGACAGGCACAGAGGCCACCTGGGTGCTTCAGGCCTGTCTGCAACCCGGGCTCAGTAGCGGTCAACTCAAGCCATTTACTTGGGCTGGAGCAGTCCATTCACCCTGAAATTCCTCCTCAGTCATGGCCTTTTCAGCAGCGACCAATCTCTTTAGGGTCTCTGTTGAAATGCATCAGGCATGAGCTCCCACAGGTGTCCATGACGGATGGTCGCACACACGCACAGAACTTCCCCAGTCATCACATACCACATTAGACCCATTGAGCACACAATGACGGTGTACACATAGAATAGGGAAGAGTCTGTGTTACACAGAGCAGTGGTTGGCAGGTTAACCTAGGATGCCTCTGTGGGAGGCTGGTGGTCAGCCCCGGGATCAGTGGCCACCAGAAGATGGGGCTCCTGGAGGGCTGCCTGTCTGGTTAGTGAGGTTCTGGGAGTGAAGTACCCAGCAGGAGGAGTGGCTCCAGGGGCAGCAGCAAATTTCAGGACAGCCCACTCACCATATGCTAGAGGGTATGAGGCTCTGAACAGTGTAAAAGCTTCCGTTGAAACCTCCATTATTTTTCGTTGGCTAATCTGAAGTTTTCCCCCTCCATCATCAGGAATGGGATCTTGAAAGCAAAATGGATCCACAAGGATCCATTTATATATTGGCAATTTCAATTATAATGGCAAGTTTCACTGAGTCTAAATCAAAGTTTCCATCTCGCTTTCAATGAGAACTTCTGCTCTCCCCAGCATCCCCCAATTTGTGACTCATAGGCCTGAGTTATGGTCAGCCCGTCTTAGTGAGGAGTGGGAGTTGTGTGTCTGGGTCTGATCTCCCACTGCAGGCTCTCCAGAATTGCGGTAGAAGAGAGGGAAAGAGGAAGAGAGAGAAACATCTTCTCCTCACGGCTGCTGCCCCTGCTTCAGTCTTATTAGATCTCTCTTAGCTAATAGGGCCTGTCTGTGATTGGAGGCTCCCACACCCTGGGTCTCTGGAGCTTCGGGCATGTGGGTTAGTGGCCGCACCCTGAGGTCCACCCAGTGCGCTCTCCCTGACATTAGTGGGAGTGACACACACTCCAGCTGACATCTTGCCATCTTCCACACCAAGTTTTTTCCATTACCTTATACCATATTCTGCTGGGGTGATCTTCAAGGAACCTTTAAATCTAGTTACCTTCCAAAATACTCCCTTGGCCTGTGGAAAACTGAGGCATCCCTTCCACACTGACTAGTGGAGTCACATGGCCCCTCTGCTGCTGCTTCTCCCTGCCCTGCTGTGGCAAACTGCTCCTCCAGCCTCATACCTTCCGGCTGCTCAGACAGGATGTAGGCACAGTTCTCTGGGTTCACATGTGACCCCGCCTCTAGGAAAGGGAGTATGTGTCAAGCTCCAGGAACTCTCTCACTCTACTCTGCTTGGGAAGCAGCACCTCCATGGACCTGGAATGTCTGAAAGTCAGCCAGCATCCAGCAAGGAGTGAGAAGCCAGGCTCCCCTCCTCTAGGCAGCCCTCATTTCTAGGAATTGTTCTCTTAGTGCTACTCTCATCTGGCCTGAAAGGTGGTTAACTTGTGGGGAATGGAGGGGAAGATGACACAAGAATCCCTATTCAACTAACAACTCATTAGTATGCAGTTCCTAGCTTAGCAAATTGACTTTGAGTGTCTTGTCTTGGCTTATGTAGGCTGATTGAGGTAGTGGGTTGTTACAAGACTATCTGGTCTACCTCTTAATAGCATCTGCAGTTATGTACCTAATGTCTCCTTTTTAGAATGTAAGGGTTCTTTCAGCTTTTCAGTTGTAGCCTAGAGTCCAAGACAAGAAGAGTCCCATTTATCATCCCGTTAAATAAATTTAATTATGTACACATATCATATTTTACCAGATTTGGATTGCATTATTTTCTAACTCGTTTTTTCTCACTAAGAATGTATAGTAAAATATCCCATGCTACTCAAGAGCTTTGAAATTTTTTTTTAATTGGAATGCAGTTAACACACAATGTGATATTCATTTCGGATGTACGACATAGTGATTCGACAAGTTTATATGTCACGCTATGCTCACCACAAGTGTAGCTGCCATCTGTCCCCATATAACGCTATCACCTGTGTGAGGGAGACGAGGAATCTCTCACAGTATCAGTAATAGCTGGACTGCATGCAAAAGGCTGAGTCACAGTTTTCTAGGGAGACAGAAAGGGAAGCCTTGTATTAAAAGATAATAGAAGTATAAAAGAACATTAAATGTTCTGGGAATGGGAAGGAGAAGGAGGAGGCTTGATCTGTACAGTCGTGTGACATTTGAGTGTAAAGTTTAATTATTATTATTATTACTATTAGTATTAATTTTATTTTCCAAAGAGGAAACTGAGGTATAGACAGAGTAAGAGATTTGTTCAAATTAATTAGCCAGTCAGTGGCAAAGCCAGAATTCAAGGTTGAGATTTCTGGAAACTCAGAGGAAATGGAATGCAAGCAGGAAAGGAAGAAATCAAGGAAATCCAAACCATGACAAAGGAGAGGAGATGCCCTAGCAGTGAGGAGTGGGAAGAGAAGGAAAACCGTCTGCTCTGTGTCCAATCCAATCTCTTTTGTTCTCAGAAAGGCCTGGGAAATTGACCGTCAACTTCCCTCAACTGATGAGTGAAGTGCAGTACGTGTGTGTGTGGGGGGGGGGGTTTTTGGACAAATGTGAAGTAGTTTCCAAAATTAGCTCTGTCCAACTGTTAAAATCCCCAAATTCCCAAACTCTCTCAACAGGAAACAAGCAGTGGACATCCAGATGTTTCTCCTCATGGTATTTGTCTGTGTAGTATTTATATTGATCTTTCTCTTGTCAAATCATGACTTTATGAAATGCTTTATTATGCTGATTGATCATTTGCACAAAAGAACTAAGAAGGGGAACTGAGGGAAACATGGGTACAAGGTGCCATGTGGCTCCTTAGCCAATGATCCATCTCAAAAAACCATACTTCCAGCAAATGCTCAGAGTTAAGAAATTCACCAAGTACAAGACTCAGTTGAGACTGCCCCTTTTCTGTATCAAGAAAGCTAGCACAAGGCGCAAACTCGATGAACCCACCCTCTGGAGATTATGAGGGAAAATGATCTGTCTGGAAATCATGGAGTCTACTGAAGCCTGTGTGACCAAAAGAATATCTTTCTGCAGGAAGAAAACTGAACAAAAGCCTGGAATGGAGAGTAATGAATAGGCCATCACCTTGGATATCATTAGTTATCTCATCTTTTGCCAGGATCTGGGCTATATAGGTAAGTGTTTGCATGCCTACTCTATTCGTCCACACCACAGTCCTAAGAAGAAGGTACTGGGGTGCCTGGGTGGTGCAGTCCATTAAGCGACCCACTCTTGATTTGGGCTCAGGTCATGATCTCAGCGTTGTGAGATCGAGTCCTGTGTTGGGCTCCGCACTCAGTAGGGAGTCTCCTGGACATTCTCCCTCTCCCTCCACCCCTCTCCCACTCTCTCTCTCTAAAATAATAAATAAACCTTGAAAAAAAAAAAGAAGGTACTATTTTCATGCCCTGTTTATAAATGAGGAAACTGAAATCCAAGAAAGGTTAAAAACCTAAAAGTTTACATACCTAGTGAGCAGCTGAGTCTAACCCTGGTCTACCTCAGCCCAAAGAGACTGTGCATTTAACTAACCATTATATTCTCAATGTAATGCTATATAATTCTGTTCTTAAAACAAAAAAAAAAAGCTTGTGGACCCACTTTGTTGATTCTCCAAGGAGAGGATGGGATTTTTGCCTCAGTTGCTAATACTTCCAGAACTGTTTTGCTCTCTCTTAGCAACTATTTCGTGGGAGCCATTCTCCTCCCTCCGCCATGGCGGCTATTTTGCTTAGGCAATGGAGTCACTGTTGATCACTTTTTTTGTCTTCCTTTTGAGCTACCATTGTCTCATACTTTCTTCGAGCCCCAAAGAAAGATAAACAAGGTGAACAGCCTACACCTGCTAGGTCACAGTGATTAGCGATGCAAAACCAAAAACAAAACCCAAAAAACAGCGACAGGAGTGGATCCCAGAAGCCTTTCTCTCGCAGGTAACCGGTGACCAAAGAGAGAAAGTATCAGACTTCCAACTGATACCACGTTCGATTAATTAGTCTCTCTTCTTCCTCTTTAATTATAATCTTAGCCAAAACTCCATGTTGTTTGTCCCCCTATTAAAGGGAGGGAAGAAAGAAAAAAATGAAGATAAATATAACCAACTTTATTTGGATGGACTACGTCTCATTAGCAATTTAATGGTTGTAGTGTAGAGAACCCTTAGTATAGAAAAGTCATTTTCTCTTTCTATTTTTTTTTAACTGAATGTTTAATTGGTGTATCCCCCTTTGGGCTAGCGAGAGAAACGCCTATATCCAACATGCACATACTGTATGTAAGAATGGGCCTAAACAAAAGTCAAACATCTGCTTACCAGACCTGCCCCTCGGTCTTCTTCTTAAGCACCAGGAAAAGCATCTCAAGTTAGTCCCCAGTTTGACTTTGCAGGAATGCTGGATTCGCTGTAGCGTTTTTGCCTCTCACCTTCCCTCGGAGTTTATAGGGGCTTTGAAGTTCCTCTGAACAAACAGGGTCTCTGTGTTTCACTTATTGCTGAGCCAACCCTGGGGTCTTGGTTCCATCAGCTCCTTATTAAGTGTTTAGTCATTTCAGTTTCCACCTTTTGGTCTTGCTCGCTTTGCAAACATCTGGAGAGAATTAGCTCCCAGGCCTCTGTAACATACCCATTTTGTGGTTCTAGAGAGAGTTGTGGGCTAGGGGATGTTGTTGCCCTTAACGAGCTTTCTTTATGGTTTTTAACTGTAAAAGGTACCCTCGTTAAAATTAACAGACAAAGAGAAAGCGAGGCCACTCCATCCCTGTTTAGCTCTTGCCTTCTTGACTGTGAGCGAGAACTTCGTGCTGAAAAGGAAAGAAGAAATATTTTGAAAACGGGAATGAAGTACAAGATAAAATAATGCATAATACTAATAACAACAATAATGTCCAGACCCTTGAAACGAGCATGTCTATACCTGTCGGATTCATTGTGATCACCGCGAACTCTGTGTGGTAGTGGTACTGCATAGTAAGATTTACGGTTAGGAAATCAAACACTAGATTTGGAAGACAGTATAAGAAATCTAAAATATCTCATTAATAGTTTTACACAGATTATATGTAGAAATGATAATAATTTGGAGATAGAAGGTTAAAATTAATTTTACCTGTTTTTTTTTACTTTTTTAATGCTATTATTAGAAAAATTTTAATTACATAAGACACTCACCTTTGTGGTTTGCATCATGTTTCTATTAGACACCAGGGCACTAAAGAACCAGACAAATTATTTAACGGGATATGAGTAGGACTAGCAAGACTCCCATGATGGAATCCATGGGACATCAGAGTGACTAGGACAGGTATTGAAAGAAGTGTTAAGAAAATACCCCAAATTTTAATAAACAGGAAAAGAAGGCTATCAGAAACTACCAATTGGTAAGGTAGTTTGGTGGCTCAGCTGGTTAAGCATCTGACCCTTGATCAGGTCATGACCTCAGGGTTGTGAGATCAAGACCCATACTGGGCTCTGGGGGTGGAGCTTGCTTAAGATTCTCTCTCTCCCTGTTCTCCTCCACCCACCCTGACTGCATGTCACTCTCTCTCTCTTGCTAAAAAAAAAAAAAAAGAAAGAAAGAAAAAAAAGAAATTATGCGAGTACTGATTGGTAAGTTTTTTCTCAGGACAAAATTCTGGAATCAATGATTAAATACAACATTTATAAGCAGATTAGGAAACAAGTAGATAATCATAAGAAACTGGCCGAGTTCACTAAAAACAAGGCATACTACATTAAATTTGCTACCATTTTTGACTCAGTGACTGGACTTACAAATCTAGGGAATTATATAAACATGCCTGATTTCATCAAACTATTGGATAAAACTTCTCATGGCATCCTTTTCGCCAAATCTCAGAAATTTCTACTGGATAATAGTAATTATGTAAAACTACAACTGGTTGAATATTTGTATTTAGTCTTGAAAATCGATCTATAATGAGGCCTTTGGGGGGGAAACCACAAAACTAAAAAATTAATTTAATACAATGAATACCAAAATAAGTACTCAAAAATAAATAATGCATCCATCATGGGAATATGACATATAATTTCCATAAATGAAAGTGCTGAGCTCATAAAATGAATTGTGTTAGGTACATCACTGAGGTGGCCCAGCTTGAAAATGATGTCCATGCAAAGATTAATAATTTTTTAAGTACAACACAAACTAAATAAAGGTGTCATATGCTTGTGGGAAAATATGACAGGAAGTGGGAGTCTCGCTTGATCGTACTGAACTGGCCAAATCTAGAATATTTTGTTCCGTTCTTGGATAATGACATGGTAAGCATGTCTTAACAGCTGGAAGACAAAGGCCATACAGCCCAACAAAGACGAGCTCTGAGAGTGTCACAGCAGTGTCTCAAGGCTATCACTTGGAGGGTGTAGACATTCTGCTTTGCTGCAGAAAACAGGCAGACCCAAGAACAATTGGTGGAAGTTACAGGAAAAGTAGGAACAAGATCATTACGAAGGAGAATTTTTGAATAATTGCGGAGCTCACCATGAGAAATACTGCCTGGAAGATAATAAATGAGCTCCCTGTCCTTTAGAGTGTTGTTCTGTAGAGGCCAAATGGGCACTCATCAGGAATGTCAAAGAAGGTATTTCTTTTTTTTTTTTTTAACATTTTTTTAATTTAAATTCACTTAATTGACATATAATATATTACTGGTTTCAGAGGTACAGGCCTGTGATTCATCAGTCCTATATAACACCCAGAGCTCATTACATCACATGCCCTCCTTAATGTCCATCACCAGTTACCCCATCCTTCTACCTCCCTCCCCTCTAGCGACCCTCATTTTGTTTCCTATGATTAAGAGTCTCTCTTTTTTTGTTCTAAGAGCTGTATTTTATTTTATTATTATTATTAACATATAATGTATTTTTTATTTCAGGCATACAGGTCTGTGATTCATCAGTCTTACACAATTCACAGTGAACACCATAGCACATACCCTCTCCAGTGTCCATCACCCAGCCACCCCATCCCCCCACCCCCTCCACCCCAGCAACCTTCAGTTTGTTTCCTGAGATTAAGTGTCTTTTATGGTTTGTCTCCCTCTCTGGTTTCATCTTCTTTCCTTTTTCCTCTCTTCCCCTATGATCCTCTGCCTTGTTTCTCAAATTCCACATATCAGTGAGATCATAGGATAATTGTCTTTCTCTGACTGGCTTATTTTGCTTAGCATAATACCCTCTAGTTCCATCCACATCGTTGCAAGTGGCAAGATTTTGCTTTTTGATGGCTGCATAGTACTCCATTGTTTATATAGACCACATCTAAAGAAGATATTTCTACCCTGGAAAGGAGGCTCAAGTAAGTGACATCTTTTAAGTTTCCAATTCTAAGGCTGGAAATCCTTTTATCAGTATGGTTAGTCTAAGATCCTCTGTAGGTTTCTGCTCTGGGAAACCAAGCTAAATATCATCTGGAAACTTCTTAAAAATGATGATGCACCAGAAATGAGACCCCCAAGACATTAGCACACAACTGGCTCTGTGTGTGTGTTTAGGGATGGAGAGGGAGCAAAGCCTTGAGTCACAGGGTTTGCCAATTCCTGTGGTGTAAATACTCCTATCATAGCAAAATTTAAAGTCTCCACAGTTTAACAACTGGCCCGCAAATTTCCCGAGAATTTAACAGGACTCGCACAAGCCAGTATGAGCTGGCTCCAGTACGCCACTGCTCACACGTCACTTCAAAGTCAGAACACAGTGTCAACAAAACAGAATCAATCAATCAATTTTTTAAAAAATATTTGCTATGGGTCACACACCCTGAAAGGTGTTAATATGTGACGTGGTATTTTCCCTCAAAGAACTTAAGGCCACCTGGCGGAAGAGGGAAACGGGTTGAGGGACAAAGATTAACACATACAGGAAAAAAAGAAAGTATTTTAGGACATGACCCAGCGCTGGCCATAGAGGTCCCTAATAGTGGAGCTTAGAAAGCAGTGAAGAGACAAGAGCTGATGTTTATTGAGCATTGAAATGTTCCATGTGCTCCACGAGCCACTACTTCTTACGTCTCAAGAAACAGAATCATACCCCTGTCAGGTAGTGATTGTGCCATCACATGGATGGGACACGAGAGCTCAAAAATGTCAAGCCACGGGCCTGAGGTCATACCACCGGTAGTCGTGTAAATCCATCTTTATCTACACAACAAACTTGGGCAGCCCGTCCCTCCTGGGCACTGTCAGGGAAGGAGGTGGGAAGACGGAAGCTTAGGGGGAAGGATGGAGAGAATTTAAATGCCTCCTTCCAAACTAGCGGTTTGTGACGCAGAGGACTAGTCCCACCTGCTAGCCAGGCAGTCCGGCCGCAGCTGACGTGAGCAGCTTCTCCGTGTGTCACTCCCGGGTCACAGCTGACTCAGAAGCAAGGCAAAGCGAGCTGCAAGGTGGCCCTACCCCCCCCCCCCCCCCGCCTCACCCAGCCTCGCTAGACCACTTCTCCCTGCCACTGAATCACACTGACCTGGACATGGTTTTCAGTTTTTGTTCAAAATTCGAGTAGCTTGAGTTAGGGAAGTAAAAGCTCCCTGAGCCTCAGTTTCTCCTAATGTAAAATGAAAAGGAATACTATCCAATTCACATTTTGTTAAGATTAAATGTGTTCATTAAAAAAAGAAAGAAAGAAAAGAACGTCTAGCAGCGGCAAGCACAGAGAAACATTCAATAAATGTTAAGTCCCCTTCCCTCCATACAGGTGCACGGTTGTCTCCCTAGCTGGACTGTCACGTGTATCTTTGTGTCCCTGGGAACTAACTCAGTACAGGGCAAAGAGCACAAGTTAACCTTGTTCGGTTACAACACTGACTCATTACTCTGGGCCCAGAAACACTTTGTACATTAAATAAAACAAATATATGTGCACATGCAAAAATCCATTCCCGAGTCAAGAAGTCAGTACATCCCCTTCTAGGGCCCGGTCATTCCACGAAGATGAGGCCGTGCAAGCTCTCTGACGAGGCTTCCAGATTGTCAGCTGTCCTCAGTCTGGAAACTGCCTCTACCGGTTTATTTACATCAACAAGGTCTTATCTTTTTACCCATGGCCTTTCAATTCTAGCGAGCTGTTTGTCCCACTACACTCTCAAGGGCCGGGCCGGGGTGACCCCTAAGGGTACAAGGAAGAACCCGGAGGCAAGGGTTCAAGTATGAGGGCAGCTTAAGGCAAGTTCAGTCAAGGAAACAGCAGTGAAGGTCACAGGGCTGCTGGGGAGGCCCTGGTGACCATCACCCCGTCCCGGAAGAATTGACCAGTAACGCAAGAATGGGAGCTGGAAGGAACGGCAGCCTGAGGCTTGTCATGACTCCAGGGGATAAGAAGGGAACAGAAAAGTGGTTGGCAAGGTACGAAGCTCCATAGGCACAAGCCGAAGCACCCAAATGGGCACGTTCACCCTTTCCATGAACTCACCTCTCCCCCACCTGGCGCTGCTCACCGGGGCGTGCCTGCGGGCGCCCCCCGACCTGTGCTGCAGGAGCCGGCGATGAAATGCACCGGTGTGTTTGCTGTGGAAGCCGCCTCTGATTTTAGCAGACAGCGTGAGCTGTCATCTGGTTTTTATTAAATTCCATAAGTAAGAGAGTCATTCATACTCCAAAATGTTACAGACTCACTATTTACATAGTGAGACTGATTGAAAACTGCTTTGTGCTTTTCTGCTTTTCTCTCTTTTGCAAATTTTCTTTAATGAGCATGGAGTACTTTTATATTTAAAAAAGTAAACATCTTTTTAAAAGAGTAAGAGTTTCATGTCAACAGCAGAAGTCAAGGCACAGAAACGGCCATGACTAAAGGCTTTGAGAAACATATTCCTACAGCTCCGATGATCAGCAAGTCATGTTAGTAAGATGTTTTCCTCGACTTTCTGTGAATTTGAGTGAGCTTTGTGCTGAGACTGCCAATGGAAGAATGGGAAGTACCCAGTATTAGTAGAGGGATGAGTAATTGAATTCCCTAGCACCAACTGCAGTTTGAGATCTAGGTTAAGTACTTGAAAATGATCATTTTCCTGGGCTTTCTCAGCATGGGATGACAAGATATATGACAGCCCTTTGTCCAATGGTTTACTGAGCAGCAACTGTGTGCCAGGCACTGTTCTGGGCATTGAAGATACAAAGACAGTTTGCGTCTTCACTCTAGTTAGGAGGGTAGATTTGAAACCACTATAGCAGTACCAGACGGTGACTTACGTCCAAGAGGGTATGGGTGAATGGTCAGAGCAGGTGTCAGAAAGGCCAAGACATTTCAGCAGTCTTCACTTTAAAGTAAGAATTTGCGAAGCAGACAAGACATGGTTGGGTGGTAAAGGGATGGGTAGAGGTAAGGAGAATCCAGCAGAGGGAAAAAATGGGAGCATGATCAGGGTCCTGGGACCTAACTCAAGGCATAACAGTTCTTGCCCCAAATGAGAAGTTAGGCTAGGGAACCACTGTAAACCGCAATTCCATCGAACACCTATTAGCCCAGCGTAAGTATGGTGAAGATTCAAGAAAACAACATGACGTGACCATCCAAAAATCACTTGATGACCAGAGAGTTATCTTACTGTGATGCTTCCTGTCCTTTCGGTGAAATCGCAGAGTAGAATTTAAATGCTGAGGCTGCATATGTGAGAGCGAGAAATCGTACTAGGATTAGCATCATAAATACTTTAAATTTGTATAATCTACTGGAGATGACTTTTCTTGAAAGAAATTACAACCTGGATACTGTCCTACCGCTTAGACAGGTAAGGAAGGGAAGGGGGTGGTAACACGGATGGTGCTTTGCTAGGGGCCTCGGCAGCCTTCCAGTCCAAGAAATAAGAATCATTGTAAGGCAACTTTAATCTTCACCGAGCTCTCTTGAAGCATATCGAAGAGAGTCCCAAACGCACAGCAAAACGTCTTAAAATTGTCTTTCCCCGTCCCTCTCTAGTCATATCTATCATACATCTATGGCTCCCTCCTCCTCATTCTTTCACCCTTCTCCCTGTATGCCTCCAATCTCTCCTAAACCAACTGCAAGAGCACCTGTCCTTCACCCCCAGCTCCCTTCCCCCTTTCTGAATTGATTTCTCCTGTGGCTGGTGACGCTCTCTCCGCTTTCTAAAGTAAATCAATTTCACCTTCCCGCCCTGCTTCTCCAATCAACACCACAGTATTTTTATATTTGTGGCAAAAGTTTAATAGGCAGAATTGGGGGATGCTTTACAGAGGCTGGAATACCCAGGAGAATGATTTGTTTCCCTTGTCATCTGAACAGCAAGCATTCTTAGCCCCTGCTAAGTTTCTTTCTGATGGATCCCATATTTTAGGTCTTGATCACCCTAAGAACGTAAGGCTTCCCATATCAGAGAAGCGCGATGGAAAATGATCTTCAGAAGTCTATTTTCCCTAAGACTTACTTAAGTCTCTCCCTTTTGTGGACAGCAAATTTGAGCCTCCATTCCTTTACTCCTCCAGGGTGGGTAACTGAGAATATCACGCACCTAGTGCCTGTCTTCCCCACAGTCCTCAAGGGCAGGGCCCTGGCCATCAGCGGGGAAAATAATCCTGCAAAATGGAATGCACTCCTTTCTCACTGTATTTAGTATTTGTTGAAGTGAATTGAAGGTGAGCATAAATTTCTCGAAGGATCTTTTAGTCCCTTGAACCAATCGTGAACCAAGTATCATTGAAGTCATGAAACCTGGCACGTACACAATTGCATTTCACCCAGCCTCGAGCCACCACGTGAACGGGTGACCAGGAAGCAATCTTCCCTTCATAGGATTTCCTCCAATATCTACGCTGCACGCCAAGGAGCCGTAAGTACAGAAAAAGCCATTTGTTCTTCCTTTCCTTTGAGGGAAATGACCAGATGCAAAGTTTTCAGACCCAACGCCTGAGGGCTCTGCGCCCATTCTGGCATTGGAAGAGTTAATCTGCTGCCACCTAGTGGCTCTCAGCCAACCTGCGCCCCCCGCTCACAGAGGAGGAATGAGTGAGCGGGACCGGGATGAGGTGGCCTCGGTGAAAGGGGCAAGGTTCCGAGTGGCTTTGTCTTTCCCCCCAAAGTACTAGTTAGAAGTGTGGTCTTTTCGAAAGCAGATTCTCTCTCTTTTCTCTCTCTCTCCGCCTCTCTCTCTCTCTCTTTCCCCTACCCCAACCCCAATCCCTCCTCTCTTTCTCACTTGCAACTGCGGCCTGTTTCCTCTAGACCCGAGGCAAAACAGTAGTACAGGCTAGGATTTCTTGCAAGTTTTCCACTGTGGGGTGCCGCAACAGCTGTGACCCTGGCTTGATTTTGATGTAGACTTCAAGGGCGCCGTCCCCAGCAGGGGGAACATTTTTACCTCAGGAGCCTATTCACATTGGTAGCCTTGGCAGGGAAAGTTCCAGAAGCTTTGATTACACAAATACCTCTGCTAGGTACAGGCCCCTTCTTGGCAACCTGGGGAGAGAGAATGTGCACGTGGGCTGATTAAACCAAATGACCCGTTTCCTTTGCTGGGGTGGAGGCTGGGGGCTGGGGGCTGGGGGTCTTCAGCTTGGAAATGATTTTTTCCTTGGCTGTGTTGCCTGGAAACTTGGAGAGTTTAATTAGGACTGGGGAGGTTTTTGGCTTCTGCAGCTGCCTCAGCTCTCCCCCAAGGTTAGTGAGAGTGTGTGTGTGTGTGTGTCCCCTGTAGTGCAGGCCAAAGCCGTCTGGAGAAGTGAATTGTGTGCCATGGCAGATGTGACTCTTTTTATTTCAATTGATTTCAGTTAATAACTTTTAACCTTGTGAACCAGAGAGGCTGCGTGTGGTTTACGTATCATGCACTGGAACCCGGACAACGGGGAGGAAGTGGTAGCCATTACCTTACTTCCTGTACCCATCAAGGGCCAATCTTGGAAAATTTCCTAAATGTTCCCAAGCAAGTCCAAGAAGGACTGCCCCAGGTCGGGGTCTCCCTGACTCTGTGCATTCCCAGGGAGAAGTCAGACAGAGCCCCGTCTGCCCAGATGCAGTTATCCTACTTTGTTAGGGAAAAAGACAAACAAATTAAAATACCATATTTTTATTCTTTATTAACCTCAATGTCATTTATTAACTGCAACTTCATCAATTAGTTATTCTCACATTTGGAGATTTTGAAGAATTAAAGAAGAGTTTTCTTTTCCATATTTTTTTTTTTGGTACATGTGTATGTTTTATCTACTTACTTTTCAACTACAAGCATAATACGTATGTATGTTCCAGTTATAAAAGAATTGAAGACAGAAGTAAAACCCTTCTTGCGCGAAGACAGTTTTTCCCACTGGAGTCAGGGAGAGTCTAGGCGCATTTTGGTCCTTCTCTTCTTCCCTTCCTCCTTCTTTTCTCTCCTCTCTTCCTTTTCTTCTTCCTTCAGAGGAAGAGTCAGAGACATGGTCCTTCCCTTTATGGAGTGCACATAAGTGAACCATCGCGTACCATGTGCATGAGTTCCCGAGGGCCACCCTAATAACATGCCACAGACTGGAAGGCATGGACAACAGAAGCGTGTTGTTGCATGGTACCGGAGGCCGGAAGTCCAAGATCAAGGTGTCAAGCTTCTGATGGTTTGCTGTCAGTCTCTGGCGCTTCTTGGCTTATAGATAGATTGCTTGATCTCCATTTTCATCTTCACATGGCATTCTCCCTGTGTGTCTGTCTGTCTCTGTGTCCAAATTTCCCCTTTTTATGAGGATGTCAGTCATATTGGATTAGATCCCACCCTACTTTAACTTGGTTGTCTCTATAAAGACCCTGTCTCCAAATAAGATCACATTCTGAGGTACTTTGGGTTAGGTCTTCAACATCTTTGGGGAACACAATTTAACCCATAATACCAGGTAAAGCAATAGCTATGTGTCCTCAGTATTGGGATAGCACCCAGGAGAGAGCTTTTTTAAAAAGCTAATAATGGGATATACTAACACGCCTACTTTTTTCTTTTCCTTTTTAAATTTACTACTCATTTTTGTTAACATTATACACACACATATATGAAAGAGTCAAGTAGTTTTATAAGGCTTATTATGAAAAATACGAGTCAACAAGCCATGCAATGGTCCCCACCTCCATTTCATGCTCTCAAAGGCAGCCTCTTTCAACTCTTCTGATTCTGTTAATATTTAACTGTAAATCTCCAAATAACAGATTTATGTAGCTACACGATTTTTCTTTTTCTCTCTCTCTCTTTTTTTTTTTAATTTTATTTATTTCTTGGACAGAGAGAGACACAGCGAGAGAGGGAACACCAGCAGGGGGAGTGGGAGAGAGAGAAGCAGGCTTCCCACTGAGCAGGGATCCTGATGCGGGGCTTGATCCCAGAACCCTGGGATCATGACCTGAGCCAAAGTCAGAGGCTTAATGACTGAGCTACCCAGGCGCCCCATGATTTTTCATTTATAGATATTATCTATTGGTTTTCCAACATGGCAGATGGTGACTCAGCTCTCTATAGGTACACTCCACCTCTAACACGCACACACACACACACACACACACACACACACACACACACTTCTAGTATTCCATCTGCCCAATATAGTGGTGTTGTGATTCCGTTAGGTTGATATCCAATGTTTACAACACCATGACTGTAAATGCCATAGATAGCTCAGTTGTATGGGATACCAAGAGTACTTTTTCTTTCCCTCACAAAACTCAGCTCACCTAGAGTGAATAATTGACTTGTTTCTTTCACTTGCTTTATTTTTAATATACTTACCGCTTACGAAACCCAAATTCTGCCTCAGTTGCAAAATAGCCTCTCCATACATTCGAACACATTAGTAACTATTGATCTCATCTTCTCGAGGTCTCTTCCAGAGCCCTCTGACCTGCTCCAACCTGGCACCGGGGGTCACATGACCAGACTGTCTCCTAGGGAACCCTCAGTGTAGGCCTTTCCTCTTGGTCTGCTCAGATGTCCAGAGCGGAGTCCGCAGTCCTTTACTTGGCAAGTATATGCCTGACTGCTGTGTTCTGGGAGCCGAGGGTGGGAAAAAGCCTGGAGCCCAAATATTCAGTCAGGCCGTCTATACACCTTGAGCTCTCTGTGGTCAGTGCAGCACCCCCCATACCTCAACTCTGCCTAGCATCTCCACTTCAGAGACCCCTGTTCACTCTCTCGGAAATAAACCTCTCCTGTCACTTACTGCAGCGAAGAAGGAGTCAAGTGACTTCCTGGCACAGGAGGCCAGGGGCTCAGGGAACACCTACCTGCCTCTGGACCCTCTCCCCTAACCCTCCTGTTTCTGCCCCCCTTCACTCTCACTTCCAGATGTAGCAGGTGCCACTAATTCCTGCTTCACGTTTGCAGTTTCCCCACACAGGCCTGGCATATGGCTCGGTCGGCCGAGTCTGCTAGGTCAGCTGTCGGTC
The DNA here is from genome assembly GCF_024610735.1 of Ursus americanus. Taxonomy (NCBI): domain Eukaryota; kingdom Metazoa; phylum Chordata; class Mammalia; order Carnivora; family Ursidae; genus Ursus; species Ursus americanus. The sequence goes on from NC_142138.1 coordinate 17,927,777, forward strand.
TGATGGCATTTCCGTTCCCAGGTTTTGCTGTTTTCCCCTTTTCCATCCTCTTTGTTTCTGTGTTAGTAGGTTACCAGAAGAAAGGGAGCTAAATATATGTGTCCAGTTTGCCAGCTGTAACTCTAAAGCTGTTCTTGTCCTTTAACCAGCATGTTCTGGGGATATTTTCAAATCCCAAAGGAGTGATCCTATTGCTGGGCTATCTGGAAGCAGTGGGTAAGTTTAGGGAGAAGAGAGGACTCCTGAGCGTGTGCACGCAAGCACCCACACCTGCCCGCCCTCCGCTCTGTGTCCTCTACGGCTAAGCTGGGCTGAAGGTCGGGATTCACTAGCTCTAGATTCTTAGTTAGTACTTTGTGTCGTTTTCTTACATTCCCCAATTTTCTTTCTCCCCCCCCTCACTGATTCTTGAAAATACAGCCAAAGCGGTCCTTTTACAGATGCAAATCCTATTGTTCTGTCATTCCCCTACTACAAAGGCTTTGTCCTTGTAATAAAGTCCCACACTCTACTCTTGTCTTATAAGATGCCACAGTCTGGGCCCTGACTACCTGCCCAGGCTTCTAGGAGTCTCCCATCTCTGGCAAAGCTTCAGCTTCTCTGACTACTCTCAGTTCCATCAGGCCTTTACACATGTTCTCGCCTCTGCCTGGAAAGCTCTCTACCTCAGCCCCCCAAAGGCCCTCATGGGAAAACATCCCATTCCCAGGGAGACCGTCCCGGACTAACTCTCAGCCCCTCCCCATATACATTAAGTTCCATCCTACCTTACACACCCTCTGGACACCCCGCTCTTTTGCTCTGTTAACTCTTTCATTACATGTCCAAGCTAGACTGGAAGCATTAGGAGCACAGAACCCTTTTCTGTCTTGGTCACATCATAACCCTGGAAACGAACACCAGGCCAGGCTCCTAGAAAGTATTCAAAGATATTTATGCAATCAATTGTACTTTTCATTCTAGATTTTCCTAATCCTTGCTCCCACCCTCACCCCAGCATACTCTCCATTCTAAATCTACGGTTTTAATCAGGGAGCACATTAGCTAAATATCGAACATGTTTGGCCTAGAAAGATATTCACGATCCCCCTTCTGGAAAACTAGGCTTGGTGCCTCTCCTTCTCTCTCCCTTGTAGAAAATAGGCCTAGATGTCCTCAGGACACTGGAGCTGGGGACCAGGTGTCTCTCAGCCTGTTCTGCTGGCTCTGAAAGTAGAGATTATAAAAATTATAAAGAGAAAGGGAAAGACTTGATTTTTGTTTTTCATAGGCAATTGGGGAAGTTGATTATAGTGATAAAGTTAGTAGGTCCTAGGAGGTTCTCATAAAAGGAACTGAGTGGAGGTCCCCATTACAGAATTATAGTTGCAGGTAGACATGTAAATGTTACCCTAGATTTCTTTTTCTCATTGCTTTTCTTACACGAGGAAAAAAAAAATGTAGCCCACTGTATGCAATAATTGGAAGTTTGAAACTGAAACTATTTGTTTCTTCATCTGCAAAATGAGGAGGTTGAACTAAGGGCCCTCGAAGGCTGCTCTAAAACTCTCTGACCTTATTCTAGGATGCTTTATAAGAGCTGTTATCACAAGAACTTCTGGGTTTCTGAAAATACATTGCTCTTGAGAAAATCAAAGTTTTATTGCAAAGTTTTAAAAAAAACATATAAACACCTTTATGAACTTGGCAAGCAATCAGGTAAAGAATAGTGTGGATTTGTGATCTGCCAACAACGGTTCTGCTCTAAGGGGTCAAGAGCCTGCATTTTAGTGCTCAGCATAGAATCGCGTAAGAGATAGAAGAGCTAAAATCTTCAATAGTAGCTTTCGAATTTTGTGCCTTTGCGCGGGGACAAAAGTGAAACAATACCTGCCCAATGCAAAGGATTATGTATCCTAGACTTTGCTTTAAAAATAAATAAATAAAAGTACTGTGTGAGTCATTGTATTCTTACTCAGTAAATATCCACTCCAATCCCCATCCTATTGTGGGCCTTCACCTTCCTCCTCCAATAATGTTGGGTTTGGCCCTGCGATTAGCAGATGACATGTTTGTGGACATGACACTTAAATGTGCTTTCTCAGTTTCACACATCTTGTGCACTGGTGAGCTGCCTGCCCCATGATGCCCTGAGTAACTACTGTCCCTTTAGCCTTGGCCCTAAAATAAAAATGTGGAGCAAATATAAACTGAACCCACAGACCCTTCCAGCTGAGCTCAACCTAACTCGGCTGGATCACAGTTGATCTGCAGACCTTTGAGCGTGAGATAAACGCTTGCCATTTTAAGTCCTTGAGTTTTGAAGTGGTTGTTACACAGCATTCTTGGGGGAAAGCTGACTATTACAGGATAAAATGTGTAGTCTCATGAGATAGAACATGATGGTTAAGAGTATGGTTTCTGAAATTCAGCACATCTTGTTTTGACTCTCACTTTTGTAATTTACTCGACGTGAAATGTTATGCAATTTACTTAACCTCTCTGAGACTCAATTTCCTCATCTGCAAAATGGGAATAATCATAGTACCAACTGCACAGCACTGTTGTATAGACCAAATGAAACAATACATATTAAGCAGTTGAGACAGTGCCTGGTACATAGCAAAGATCCAGTAAATGCTTGCTGTTATTAACAATAATAATAATTTTAATTTCTATAAAATGAATCTCACTTTCTAATTAACCTACATTATAAAACTAGATATATTTTTTCTATAAAATTGGATACAAAGCCTTATTTGGAAATATTTGGTGAAGAAGGAAGAAGATAAATATCTTACCACATGGCTAAGTTCCATATGGTATTAGAAGTTTCTTGTGTATGGGAGGCATATTTTCTACCTAGCAAGACTATCTGTGTGTGTCCGTGTGTATAAGACAGTTTTGAGTTACTTTGCAATGATTTCCCACATTTGAGCTCCTTTCACAATCAGAACGGACATTTCCATAGCCCAGGCTCCAGGATATGAAGTGTGGTGTCGAGTATTAACAGCCTATGCCTCCCTTCCATGCTCTCAGCGCTCAGCCTTGTTCCTCCACGTTCACATCTAATAGTTCGGTGCTGTTGTACTTCGCCTTCGTGTACTTAATAGACATTTACTAAGTACTAGGTACTGCACCAAGTACCAGAGGTAGAGAGATAAGTAAGACATGCCCTGCACTCACGGCGGGTCAGAGTTTAGCTGCAGACTGGCTAATATGTTTCACACTGGTATCAACTCTCATGCATGTAGAGGGCTGCCCAGAGCACTGGTTAAACCCGATTATAAGCAGCACTGATCTTAGGAGGGAAAAGAACCAGGGGCATGGAAAGAAGGAATGGTTTTGAATGTTTGCTAATCCAGGTTTGGCTGGGGACAGAAATATACACAACAAAATATAACTTAATAGGGTGCTATTTGTGAGGTAAGAACAAAGGAGCATCAAACACAAAGCAAGGAGTAATTAATTTTGCCAAGAGGAGAGTGGAGTAAGGAAAGCTTAATTGGAGAGGTGAAATTGAAGCTGGGCCTTGATGGCTAACCGGGAATTTAGTAGGTGATAAAGTGGGGAAAGAAGATCTCAGATCAAGAACACATCCTGAGGGGTGCCTGGGTGGCTCAGATGGTTAAGCGTCTGCCTTCGGCTCAGGTCATGATCCCAGGGTCCTGGGGTCGAGTCCCACACCAGGCTCCCTGCTCGGCAGAGAGTCTGCTTCTCCTTCTCCCTCTGCTGTTCCCCCTGCTTGTGCGCTCTCTCTCTCTCTCTGTCAAATAAATAAATAAAATCTTTAAAAAAAAAAAAAAGAGCACATCACGAGCGAAGGCACAGAGGTGTATAAATGTGTGGGGGTGTTCAGGGAACGGTGGGTAGTCCTGTTCGGTTGGAACACAGGGTGTGGGGATGATGCTGGTAAAATCAGTTGTAATAATGGGTTGGGACCAGACTGTACTGCTTTATCCTATCAGCCATAGGGCTCATGGAAGACTTGGAAGCTAGAGGATGGTATGGCCAAACACGTGCTTTACAGAAGTTACTCAAGAAGAACCAGACCATAGATGGAAAAAAAGAGGAAGAGGCAGGAGAGCAGAGGCCGTAAATCCATGCAGACAAGGGGCACAGGGCATCTAAACTGAGGTGGTGGGGGCGGGGGGGGGCAGAGAGAGGACATAGCATCATCACACAGCATGAGGATGCTCTGGTCTCAAAAATGACCTGTAAGTAGGGCTTCCGTCAACATAGAGCAAATCAATGGTCTAACTGTTTCATTGCTCATGTTCTAAGATTACTGTTTGAATATGTATCCATGTCACAAAACGACACAGCAATGGGACTTCCAAGAGATTTTTAAATTGATGTCCTTGCAACAGTCCTACAAAGTAGATACTGTAATTCCCATTTTGCAGAGAAGAAAACCGAGGCTCACCACTGCAAAAGCCCAAGATCAGTGATCTTGGACTATGATCTTCTAAATGTCAAAGACTGCCTTTGAACCCCAGGCCACTTGAGTCTGGAGTCTGGAGTCGCTTCTCTATGCCACAGAAACAATGAATCCTGCAGTGCTGTTGTCCATTTCTCCTAAACGTTAAATCTCTCACTTACGGCTTCTTTTCAGTTTTCTGTATCATGGTCCAGGAGATAAGCCAATGAGTATCCGAGAAGTGTTGAAAACGGGAGAAAGTACCACAAATTTGAAGACAACAGTGACTAAGACTAACCTCTGAGATAATCCAGATCACTTGGACTTGAAGTCTAAGAAAAGCTACTGATTTTTTCTGAGGGCCTGAGAGATTTGTCAAGTAATCCGGAATCTCTTACGCCACTGGAATCAGTGCACGAAGCAACCGACTGTGAGCGTACCTGGCACTGTGCTGGGGAACTCCGTCACCGGTGACTCGGCCCTCAGCACAGACGCAGGAGAGAGCCCAGGACTAGGAGACGGGAGACAGACTTCAGAGTCCTGGCTCCGCCCGCTCACCTGCCCTGTGGCCTTGGACAAGTCACTTCCCCTGAAAGGAAATCGCCCCAGTGATCACAAAGGTCCTTGCCATTCCTACAACATTTCTGCGCCTGCCTTGCAGGATTCATGCGAAGGAAAAAATAAAAGCACAGTTAATATTCAACATAAAAGTATGGTAATAGAACACATTCGATTGCCATGACTGGTTTAGCAATCACTTGGCTTCTGGAACGACAACCTAAAAATGTGGGGAGAGTGTTTATCATTTCTGCTCCTGTGAAGCCTGACACTTCACTAAGGGACTAGGCTTTACAATTTCTTACTCTTTCCATAACCGTTGCATGTGAATTCTTGCAAAATATTTAAAACTTGTTTTAGAGGACCAGAGGCACTTTTAAGCTGAGTTACTGCTGTATCGCTCCTTTCTTTCCCTCTGGCCTGGAGAATCCTCAGTGGTGAGGTTGAAACATGTCGAGGTACTTCATCGGGGCCCTTCGGGGCTGGGGCAGTGCGGAGCTTGCTCCCAGGCAAAATCGCAAGTAGATTTTTGCATCCCATTGCTTCCAGCGGGAGACCGGAGGATGAATGGAAACACAGACTTGCTTTTGCCACTTGAAAAGCACGGTCTGCCTCACTTGCGGCTCTCGTTCTGGCTTCCGGAGGAACCAAAGGAGCGAATGTGGAGCCTTGCAATCCCGGCTGCCTTCCAGCTCCAACAATCAAGATACGCGTCTCCAGAGAGCCCGGCTCCAAGCAGTTATTAGAGATGATGGCATCCCTGGAGTGCTGGGACCGCATGCTCTGCCCTCCAAAATAAACGCTTCTCTCAGGCTCCCCACTCTGCGTCCTCCTTATGCTAACACAGGAGCTGACAGATCGGTGGCGACGCTGCACCTAATATTTTTGAGGGCATAAGAGATGATTGTGCTAGTTCTCATTCCAGAGCCGATCTTTTTAGCAGATTATGATGGATGACTCGCCACGGTGGTCAGCGACTCCTGTATATTTTAGGTGGAAAGCTTTCTTTTGACACGTACTTTACAGAGACATATGTGTATCCTATTTTAATTAATGGAAGAAATGATTCATTCACAAGTGAAAGATTTAATTAAATAAAGGGTCAGCATGGGTCAGCCATGAATTGCAAAATACCTCCGCTGTTTATTATACTCTCCGCTGTCTCTGCATGCTGTCTGGAGGGGTACGCGGCCGTCAAGGCAGGCCCCGGAAAGAAATGAAATGAAGTTTAATGAATTCATTCATTCAGCTGATATTCATTGAGCCCCTCCTGCGTTCGAGGCGCTGTGCTAGGCTCTGCAGATAAAATGGTGAACAGTCACATGTGGTTTTGCACTGATGGCGGCTACAATGCTGCAGGGGAGACCGGAAAAAATGAGGAACAAATCGAACACTATTCTTGCAGATTGATCATAACATGTTTTAGGAAGGAAAAAGTCACGTGTGGGCTGTCCTCCTTGCAATGATTTGGAATGGTTTTTAAAGATCTTCATACCCAAGGTCACAGGGCCTTAATTAGTTAACTTGGGAATCTGTATCTGAAACCAGTCTGACCCCGGTCCGGGAGGTAAAAGCTGAGTTGCCCGAACCTGACTTGTCACACGGTAGCTCCTTCCTCTAAGTAAACCCTGTGCTTCAGAATCAGGCAAACATGAATTCAAATCCTAGCTTCTGAGCCTAACTGATTTCCGACCTTATGCCATTACTTTGCTTTTGTGACCTTAGTTTCCTATTTACAGGGAATATTCATAATAGTACTAAGACATTGCGTCATTGTGAAAAAAATACATGAATGGCACCTAGGGCACAGCATTACCGTGAACCTGCATTAATATTTGTAATTCGTGTTCCAATTTCGTTATTATTAGTGGTAGTATTGTTGTCTCTCTTCTGGAATTTTCTTCATTCCATTTTTGTTCTGGTTGTCCACATCATTTTATTATCCCCTCATTTGATGACAGAGGTCCCAACCTTATTTTTTTCCTTTTGGATTTCTAGATTTATATTCAAAGGGCAGAAACACTTAGACAATTCAAATACAAGTCTAAGCAGAATTACACCGTCAACGTCAGCAATAATGCCAAAAACACGTTCTCACTTGCAGACACTCGCCAGTGTCTCCCGAGTCTTCTCTCAATGAAGAAAAGGAGGCTGATATTTTATTCGTGTTCGTCCTTTGTATCCGCGATGTAATCTACGATTTCTTGTGGACACGCGAACCTCTCTGCTTCTCCATCAGGAATTTCAAACCCAAATTTGTCCTCCATGGCCATGATAATCTCCACGTGATCCAAAGCGTCTAAGCCTACATCTTTCATAAAGTGGGAATTTACCAAGTTTTCCTGGGTCCATCTTGCCACAGAGTTTTAAGAGTAAAAAATGTGTAATTGATGTTCTCTAACGTTGAAGGGGTAGCATCAGTGTGCTGGAGGCACGACTGTGTCACTCTACCTGGAACCCGCTTGAGCCCCACAGCCGGCTGCCGAGCCCAGGTCTGCTCTCGCCTCGGGGGGGCACAGGGTGGTGCTGGGCAGCTCGACCATGGCCAGCATGTGGCTCAGGGCACCACAAGCAGCCAGAGGACACCAGGAGAAAGGAGATGAGCTGCCGTGGTTACCTGGACCCCCAGGGTCATGGCTTTAGGCACTGGACCCAGCAGGATATATGGTTGGTTTCAGATGAATTCATCCATTCTTTCTTTTTTTGGAACTGGGTCAGGAAAAAAAGCTGACAATAAACAAAGGCTCTCAATGGCTTCCCATAACTCTTGGAATAACATCTGTATTGCCTATCATGGCGAACAGGAGCCTACTTGCCCTGGCCTCCGCCTACCTTCCAATCTCAGCCAGCACCACTTTCCCTCCTGTGCTCAGCTCCAGCCACCAGCCTTGCCTGCAATGCCCTTCCCCTAGAACCGTGCATGGTTCACTCCTGCCAGTCCTCAGTCCTTCAAATATATTCTCTTCCCAGGGGCCTTCTCTGACCACCTTGCCTACTCATTTTCTATCTCCTTACCCGCTTAATTTTTCCTCAGAGCATTATCACTGTTAGAAATTTCATGATACATGTCAGAGTTTACAATTTCACTATTTCCCCCACTTGTCACCTGTGAGCTCCTGAGAGCAGGAACCTCGTCTGTCCCTGTCCAGCCCTGAGTCACCACGCCACTGAATGAATCAAACAAATGAAGCATCCATTTTTCATTTTCCTAGGAAAATATACATATAAAAACTATCCAAATAGTTTCTATAGTACAGCGGCCTCCAAAATTTCCAAAACAAATCTCCCCCCCCCCAAATATTTGCTTGCATCACTGAATTTAATTTTTCACCACAGAATGGCAGCAAGAGGGAAGATAAATTATTCTGGTTGTATGGAAAGTAGAGACACCGGCACTAAGGGAGATTTCCCGATGCCCAAATTTTCACTGAATTCCTTCACGTTCTACTTTCTCATCGTGAGTCTGGCTCTTCTGTAAGTCACTTCCTTTGAGCTTAAAAAGTAGTTTGTTAACTCCTGTTCTCAAAGCCAGAAAACATGGATTTTCTTTAGTTTTCACATGATCTGGCTCAAAACATCAGGAAACTTGGATGTTTCGTTTGGCATCTTTCACTGACCGAGAACGGAAGGAACGGCGGAGAACGAGAGAGCAAGAGCCGGTCTCCGGTTGCCCGGAGCGCCTTCGCGGCGGAGAGCAGAGGCGACAGCCGCGTGTAGCGCAGCGCCGTCCGGGCGGCCGTGCCCGTGGCCAGGTGTCCGGTGGAAGGACGGAGGGCACCGCGGGGGCCTTCTCCACCCCGAGCGCGCGAGCGCGGCCTGGGCCTCGGGCTGTCCCCGCGGGCTGCGAGCGCGGGTCCGGAAGCCTCGCCAAGGAGCCGAGCGCTGCCGGCTGCTCCCGGCCAGGCCGGGCCTGGCTCCCTCAGCTTCGTGGTGCAGGAGAGGTGCTTTGGGGTAACAGAACTGGCTCCATTTCCACCATGACCACATCAGCCCTGGTTTCCGCTGTGCAAAAACAAAATTCTAAAAAATGGTACCATACCAAATTGTACGCGGCTTTTGTTTTATAAACAACTTTTTTTTTTTTTCTGTCTGTGGAAACTTTAATAAAGACCAATACCATACCCAGTTGTTTTCCAGAAAGCCAGCCCCACTTGGGAGACTTTCTCTCAGCATGAGGTCCTATTCTTCTTTTCTAGCAGATAGTCTTAAAATCCGACCCCAGGCGGTCAAGAGCACAGCAGTGGGTTCTCAGCACCTCCTCTTGGAACGATGGGCTTCTTTCAGCTTCTGGAAGAGAAGGTTTCAGAATCCCTCACAGAGCCCCCAGTAGGAGATGGCTAGAGTCGAGGACGTGTTCTCAGAGACGATCTCAACTCTGCTGGGAAAGGGAGAGACTCCGTGGTTGAGTGCCTTCTGGGCTTGGCTATCCCACGGGCAGTGAGAATGCTTCCCGAAGGCTCTGATATTCTCAGATGCCCGACTCATTCCCTGAAGCTCATTGCTTCCAAATGCCTTTCTCCTTTCCGTGCAATTTCATTTAGGGCAAATGAGATGAAAGCTTGCCCCAGGACGTTACTGATTTTCAAACACAAGAAGGCGAGGGTGATAATATTAATGGAATAAATATATTTTAGGAGAAAATCTAGCAGATTCTTATTATTTACACACACGACAAACCACAAAATAGAGATGAGTGCCAGCAGCCTTTCCCTTGGGACTAAGAAACTGCGGGCTCAGCTGCAGTAATCCCCTGAGCAAGGCTCCCGCTTGCAGCTGACTCCCCCGCGCATGTACAAGGGTGGGAATTTGGGTCGTGCATTGCATCCCAGATTGCATGACACAGTGCTTAAGACTCAGACAGCCGTTTTCAAATCTGACTCTGTCACCTGCTCCCTGTGCCTCAAATTCCACATCTACAAAATGGGGATACTAATTCACGTATTTCAAACTGTTGTTATGGGGGTGCCTACGTGGCTCAGTCAGTTAAGCTTGATTTTGGCTCAGGTCATGATCTCCCCCATTTAGGGCTCCCCGCTCAGCGGGGAGTCTGCTTCCCCTCTCCCTCTGTCTCCCCCTCCCCGCCCCGCAGTTGTGCATACACACGCACACACGCTCTCTCTCAAATAAATAAATCTTTAAAAAAATAAAAATAAAATTATTGTTATGAAAAATAACACAATCCATGAAAGTGCTTGGCATAGGATCTGACATATAGTAAGTGCCCAATAAATGTTACTTATAAACATTATTATAACAATTATAATTTATGGCATTATTACTAAATCTAATATTTATTTTCTAATGAATCCTATCCATTTCTTTCTATTTTTTCTTCCGTTTTTTTCACTGCCTTTTGAATTCAGAATGTCTGGTATATTAAGTAGTAAGATATAAAATCACTTCCTCAAGGCAAATCTCTCTGCGAAATACTATAGATCGCGCTATAGATTTCTTTAAGCATCTGGCTCCGCTAATTCCAGCAGCAAGGTAACACTAAAATCAGCATTCTTCTGGGTGATAACCTCCTTTTATCAGAGTAAAGATGGAGTTCTTTAGTATTCCCTCTTCAGCTCCTGACACATGGGGCAGCTCGAAAAATATTTGTTGAGTAAGTAAGTGTTCTTAATTCATACAGGGGGAGAAAAACAACTACTACTGCCTTGGTAACCTCCACCATTCTTCCATCTACCACTTTTCTGACAAACGTCTCTGATGAGTAGAAAGTTCTAAGATAGAGGTGACTGGGAGCAAGAAAACCTCTCCACTCTTGCATTGCCCTCTTCCCAGTGGTCTGTGTTAAAGAGGTGGCTCTTAGGAAAAAAGCTATATGACTGGCTAGTACACATTCTTAGATATGTCATTTGAAATACGGACTCATTATTTTAATAGCCCCTTTCTTACCTTAGGGTCAGAATTCTTTTACCAGCATACCCGTTTCATCTATTTTAGGAAAGAGCTGTCACTGTCTCACATCCCCTCTAATCGGATAAGTGATTCTTCCTAACCTTGAAAAAACCAAGTGGAAAGTATACTGAGTGACCTTAAAAAGCCTTCTCCCTTTCTAATTGGCATGTATAATCTCGAATTTTTTTTAACAGTGCTTTGAGTTCCCACACCTTCCTATAAAGGGGTGTGTATGTGAGTGGGTGAAAGATGGGACTGGTGATGGAAGCATCTATCGCCTTCATTTCAAGCCAGATGAAGAGCGCTTCCTTGGGCCCACATGGCGAAGGCAGCATGTGGGCAGGAACAACCATGGCCTGTATTGTGACTCCCACTGGGATATCTAGAAGCTGAACAATGGAATGACTGGCCACTTTGATGGTGGCGCCCAGAGAGTTCTGCTGAGTTGGGAAAGTCCTGCACACCCTTAGTCTGGGGGGGACAGAGGGGGAGTATTTCCCATGGAACAGACATGGCAATGCTAAAGAGAGAGCTGAGCCACAGACCTGTGAGGTTCTGTCCAACTGAACCTCCTAGGTAAGAGTGAGCCCATGGAGAGTGGCTCCTGTTAAGCCAGGGTCTACAGAAAGAGCATAGTCAAGCCAAAGAGAAATGATCATTGAAGTTGCAGTTGGAGGGCTGGGCTGGCAACCTCTAAAAAAGCCTGGAAAGCACTCGAGCTTTAAACATCTGTCTAGCCCAAGAATAGGAGGCCAGCCCATGATAGAAGGAATTCAAGTACAGTTGTTCCTGACCTTTATCTCTTCCACTCTCCCTCACTGGCACACGTTTTCAGAAACTGGAAAGCAAGCTGAGGGGCGGGGGAAGAGAAAGGCAGGAGAAAGAAATATGCAAGGCCTCCCAGACCCCATCCCACCACAGTCTCCCTCGCTCACTGTAACAGAGTCCTTCTGACCTCTCCTCTGTTACTCAAACACCCTAAATTTGCTCCCAACCCATGGCCTTTGTACTTGCTGTTCTCTCTATCTGAAATATTCTTTTTTTAAGGTTTTATTTATTTGTCAGAGAGAGAGAGACCACAAGCAGGGGGAGCAGGCAGAGGTAGAAGCAGGCTCCCCGCTGAGCAAGGAGCCCGATGCAGGACTCCATCCCAGGATCCTGGGATCATGACCCGAGCCAAAGGCAGACGCTTAACCAACTGAGCCACCCAGACATCCCTCTATCTGAAGTATTCTTCCCCTAGATTATCAGATTGTTGGTAGATTTCATTTTCTGTAGAAACATGATCTGATTTACATTAAAAAAATTATTCTGACTACCTTGTGGAAAAATCACAGTAAAGAGACAATAGCGAAAACAGGAAGACCAAATTCAGGGTTATTTCACTGGTCCCCATGAGGTATAAGGAAGGCTTGGGCCAGGGCAACAGAAGTGGACATGTGGAGAATTGATGGAATTCAGAACATATTTTGAAGCTGGTGCCCACAGGACTTAATGCATGTGAGGGGAAAAGAGGAGCCTTCTTTGACTACAAAGTCTTTGACCTGAGCAATTCTTTGAGCGAATGAATTCATTACTGAGCAAATGAATGAATGGGGAGTTAAGATCAGATAAGATCAGATTTACATTTCAGAAAGCTCACTCTGGCATCTTAGTAAAAGATGGATTGAGCTTGAGGTCTAAAGGCCAGGAGAGAAGTTGGAAGGCTACTGAGACAGTCTAGGGGAAAGACGCTGAGGTCTGAGCTCTTGTGGGAAGTACAGAAAGGAAGGGATAGATGTGGACAATATTCAAGATATCAAATTATTAAAATGTGGTGATGTGGTAATTGTGAGGGATGAGAAACAGAATGGTTTCCAGATGCCTGGGTGAGGAGTAGTTCCACCCCCATTGATGAAGAACATGGAAGAAAAAATGTGTGAAGGAGGAAAAAAGAGGATAGAAGTTGTGATGTCTAATTTTACATGTCAACTGAAGGGATGCCCAGATAGCTGGTAAAACATTAGTTCTGGGTATTTCAGAAGAGATTAACATTTGAATCTATAGATAGAGTAAAGATTGCCCTCACCAATGCAGATGGGCATCAATCCAATATGCTGAGGGCCTGAATGGAACAAAAAGGTGGAGGAAAGCTGAGTTTGCTCTCTGTCCAAGCTGGGACATCCATCTCTCCTGCCCTGAGACATTGGCACTCCTGGTTCTTGGGCTTTTGGAGCTAGACTCTTTATACCATTGACTCACCGGTTCTCAGGCCTTCAGGTTTGGTCTAAAGCTACTCCACCAGCTTTCCTGATTTTCCAGCTTACAGGCGGCAGATCATGAGACTTTTCAGCTTCCATAACTGCATGAACCAATCCTTTATGTCTATATCTATCTATCCATCTACCTGTCTATATAGACTTAAATAGACATAAGTATACATATATATTCTGTTTTCTCTGGAGTACCCTAACTAATACAGATGTTGAGGTCACTGTTGAATGTGGTGGTGGACATGAAGGTATGCCACCCAGATCCTGCTTCAAGGCAGAGCTTTTTGCCCCAGCAACCAGGAGTGCTATCAGCAGACAGCCTCCAGATGTCAGTCTCTTCAGGGTTTGCCTCAGCTGCAGAGAGCCACCTCACCCAAGGTCATGCCCTTCCTAGGAGCCCATGTCCGATACTTGATCCCATGGGGCTATATAGGCCCAGCTAGTCTACCCCATGATGAGATAATTCTAACAGCTCATATACACTCTGGAGCCCCCTATAGAGTTGGCTGAGGCTCCGTCAGGCGTGCACCACATTCGGACTGCTTTCTCTGCCTAATCCTGCTACCTCGCCTGCCTTCCACAGGTGTTGACCCCTACTAAACACCCTGCATGGCAATCTGTGCCTTAGCATCTGCTTTCCGAGAACTCAACCTGTGACAGTTGGCACCAGGAATGGACGAAAAGAGCAAGACGTAGGTTGGGATTTGGGAGCTGGATCACTCATCATCTGGCTGGCAAGAAGGACTCCATCACTGGTGACAGGTGAAATACAGATGGACCTTGGCAGCAGGTGGTGATCTAGTTGTGAAAATGCTCCTATCTGGTCAATGAGAATGGTGTATCAGTGGAGGGGGCTGTGCTAGTTGGTAGAAAGCATCAGGCATTTGAGAAGTATGGGGTAATTATGAATTATAAGGAAAATAGGATTGGACACTTGTTGATAAGTGACACTGATAACTTAGAAGAAGATACTGAAGAGCAATGAGGGATCGATCAACAGGCATTTGAAAACCAAGTGTGAAAGCTGGAGGGGCTCCTTGATAGCTTCTAGCAATGCTCCCATCTGCTACAGCAGGAGCGCAGAGAAAGCTGAGGCCCAGACCCAGGACTTAAGTCAATGTGGCTGAACTCTAGAAAAGGTTACATGACCAACCAAACCACATCTGTTACACAGGGACAAGGCTCTGTTTGGGGACGGGGCGGGGGGGGAGGAGAGAGAGAGAGAGACCCAACAGAGGATTATCCAGCTGAATGTCCCTCCAAGTTTTGAACCTCGGACTCCTCTGAACTCTCTCAGGCTTCAGAAATGTCCCACTCTCCTTAGTAAGGGTGAGAATCCCCCTTGCTTGAAGACAATGCAGAGCTCTCTGCCCTGAAAGACAGCATGTGCCCCTCGCAGTATCTTCGCCCTCCTCCTTCTCACCCTTGCGAGTAGGCTGTAACTAAAAATAGGTCACCATGTAATCCAGCTGGAGACATACAAGGTCTAATAAGGGAGGAAAGGGACTATTCCCACTATTCCCCAAACGTGCTGCAAGACACGATCGACATGTACCAGCAGGAGCTGGAGAGTAGGTGTGGGCCAGATTCTGAGGGTGCATGATCGAGGGGGCTAGAACATGAGATTAGGTAGGGATGAGTTTATTTATTTCAGAACACTCTGCCAAAATGCAGGATTTAACATCTCAGCAAGAAATCCAAGAGATAATACAAACTTGCTTCTAGGAGAGCTCCTAAAAATATTGGGGTAAGCAATGGACCACATTAAGTGAAATCAAAATTTCAGAACTGTTGTGCTGGATGGTTGAGAAAGTGACTAGAAGGTTCACAGAAGTAGGCAGGCTGGAATGGATATAATAAGTAAGGCCTGAAGACTCACCAAAGGATTGTGCTCCGTGAGAACGCCAAGATACACATTTACAAAGACCAGAAGGAATGTTGTGGTGAGGATGTCAGAAAGCTGCCAAACTAACCTCTCTAAAACATACGTCTGACCTTATTGCCTCTGTTTAAAAACTCTTCAGTGACTCCCCATTCTTCTGGGCATCATCAGAATGTTCCAGAGCCTCATACAGTAGGCCAGGGCTATTAGTAGGAGTAGGCCACTTCAGAAATAGACTCAGATAGCAATGGGTATAATAAAACCCCCCAAAACAGTAGAGGTTGGGGGTGCTGCTTAAGTACAGAAGTCAAAAAGACATAATTACCCTAAAGAGACCATGGTTGATATGGTAGCCAAAAGGGTTTGACCCACAAAGATTTATTAAGATGCCTAATGGAACATGGCATTCCTCAGCTAAAAAGGGTCCTAATCAGGTTTACCTCCTAAGAAATCAAGGATGGATGATAGGAGACGGAAAGCAGTTACCCCCCAAAAAAGTCACAATCCCTAGTTTCTGGACTTCAATCTGTTTTCAGACCCAGACTCACTAACTCAACATGAGGGCATGTCTCCAGGGGGAAGGACCCTCTAACACCCAAGCAAATATACATGGTAATGATTTCCCCATTCCTTCTCCATTGGGACCTATGACCATGTACTTGGGTAGCTGTACACTTAGGAAAAGGAAATATTCAAACATTTCAAGGACTACTGGACACAGTTGGCATGAATACTCAGAGATCTGAACAATCATCATTGGACCCGCTCTTAGCGTAGGGAACTACAGGGACCAGGTAATGGATGAAATCTTGGCCACAATCGGGTTTACACTGGATCCATGGACCTACCCAGTGATCATTTCCCCATTCCTGAATGTTCACTTGGGTTTGATATACTTGTTGCAACTCCCATATTGGGTCCCTGAAAAACTACCATAGTGGGTAAAGTCAAGTGGAGGTCTCTGAAAATGCCCTACCTAGCTCAGCCAAAAGAATAAATCAGAAACAGTATCACATTCCAGAAAGAGGGCACAAATTAGTCACCTGGGAAATATCTGGTCTCTGAAGGGGCTAAACTGGAGAATTAAATGAAAATATGGTGGGACCTTCATGAACAGGCTACCAAGACAACAGAGGAGTAACAGCAAGAGAAGGAAGAAAACCAGGAAAGAGTGGTACCATGAAACATAAGGGATTAAAGCACGAGTACTGGCAGAGTAAGATAGCAAGGTCTGAAGGTGTCCATTCTCCATTTTGTAATGGCGTGCCACTAATGGCCTTAGAAATGGCAATTCTAGGCATATCATTCACTCATTCCTTTAAAAAATATTCACTGCGTATGTTATCTACTGCTGATAGGTGAGTGAAATAGAGATGACCCCTTCACCCATGAAAGTGTATAGTCTAGTGGACAGTAGAGAAAGCCAGGTTGTGTGGAATAAATAATAGGAAAGGAAATGAAATCAGCTAGTATATATGACTTAGGGTTTGAAGATAATAGAAAAGAAGTATAAAAAAACATGCACACAATTAGAGCCAAAACCCACACCAAGCCCCATAATCACATACTCATAAAGCCCAGAAAGTACCTCCTGACCAGTCCTTAGTTGGTTTTCATGTGGGAGGGGCCAGCTTACCCACCCTTAGCAGATGTGCCTCGAACAAGCATCATGATCTGAGAAGTCAATGCTTGAGCTGAGATCTGAAGGATTAAGCACTAACTAGGAAAGCGAAGTGGGGAGAAGGGGAGGGAAGGAAGAAAGGGGAGGGGAAGAGAGTAGGCTCAGACCTCAAGGAACGGTGAGGCTGGTCCCGGTGTTGGCACTTCTATGGGGGAACGGCATAGCTGGTTTGGGGAGCACCAGATGAAGCTGGGGCTGGGAGCCACAGCTGCACCTTGTTGCTGTTTGGCTGTAGGGACACTGACACTGGAAATAGCAAGTCCCTCTTCCTTCCATCTCCCAATCCCCCTCCATTTCTTCCCATTGGGAGTCCATCAGCTAATAGGAAGCCAACTGGCAAGAGTTTCTGAGAAATACAGTTTGCAGACCCTGAGCCCAGCGTCACAGAGCAGAACGTCGGAGAGCTGTGTCGGAACTGACAGACAAGAGGTAAATAAACACCACAACCGTATCAGAGGAAATGGATGACTGGAGGGGCTTCGCTTGGGGCTTAAACAGGAGGCTGGTGTACCGTGGCTGGGGGCCAAAAAGGATAGGTGCTCGTACCTCCCAGGGAGACAGCAGGTGGGAAGCAGGACCAGGCGTTCCTTCTCCTCTGTTGGCTGGTGTGGGCAGCGGCAAAGATGCCGCAGAGCCCGAGGGGAGTGAGAAACAGCACTGGCAACGGTGTTGAGTACATCTGGCAGGTGCCCCTTGGGGGTCCCAGAACCAGCATTCTTTACGCGGAGGAGTTCAGGCAGACCACCACAGTCTCTTCCTCTTTGTTAAGATTTTCCTAGGTGGAAAAGCATGAGGCGGCTTTCTAAGAGAGCCAGACCATATGAACAAAATTTAGAGGAGAATAAATTGCAAAGCATGTTTAGAAGGTAGTCAGAGCATCTTCTCCTTTTTTTTTTTCCTTTACAAGATGGGAAGGAGATTTTTAAAAAAATGTTTTAAAATCAATTGTTTTCTTATGTGGTAGAGGCAGCTAATGAAAAAGTACAATGGGAAAATATCCCATTCTCAATTTCAGTAGAAATAAAAACCTAGGAATAACCTTAACAAGAAGTGTGTGTAACTTACCCATAAATGAAAACTTTAAAATTTAAAGGACTAAAAATAGCACTGACTGGAATAACTGGAAAGACATAGTCTATTGGAAGTTCAAATATCATTAATATATAAATTATTCTCCAACTTCTCTGGATGTTTAATAAAGTTACATACACAAAAAAACCCTACCAGCCTAGTTTTGAACCTGACATATGCTTAAATATCCTGAAAATTGATTATTCTCATGCAATTTGATGATAATCATTCTCATATAATTTTTTTTTTAGGGTCGCCCGGGTGGCTCAGTCAGTTGAGCGTCTGCCTTCAGTTCAGGTCATGATCCCAGGGTCCTGGGATCAAGCCCCCCGTCGGATTCCCTGCTCAGCAGGGAATCTGCCTCTCCCTCTGCTTCGGCCCCCAATTCATGCTTGCTCTCTTTCTCTCTCTAGTGCTCTGTCAGATAAATAAATAAAATCTTCTAAAAGATTATTTTTTTAGAGAGGGAGAGAGAGAGGGGGCAGGGGAGAGGGAGAGAGAGAATCTTAAGCAGTCTCCACGCCCAGCACGGAGCCCAACGCAGGGCCCCAGCTCACAATCCCGAGATCATGACTTGAGCTGAGATCAAGAGTTCAATGCTTAACCGACTAAGCCGCACAGGCGCCCCTCTCATAATTTGATAAGAATATAAGTTGGTAAAATTATTCTAGAAAGCATTTGGCTATGTAAATCAAAGATCGTTTTAAATGTCCACAATATTTTGATCCAGAATTTTACTTTTACTTTTTATTTATTTTTGTAAGATTTTATTTTTAAGTAATCTCTACCCCCTATGTGGGGCTTGAACTAATACAACCCTGAGATCAAGAGTCGCATTCTCTAATGAACGAGCCAGCTAGCACCCCAGAATTTTACTTTAAAGAATTTATCTAAAGAAACAACCAGAGATGCTGATAAAATTTGTCTATGAGGATATTTGTGGGATATTTATCATTGACAAAGACTAGAAACACCCTAAATATCTAACTACAAGAGAATGATGAGAAAACTATATCTCAATTGATAGCTATTTATACAGACAATTAAAAAGCATAGTATCCATGAGTACTCGAAGATCGAGAGAAAGTTTAGGATAAATGGTAAGTGAGAAGAGCAGAATTCAGCATTTTATCTAATGAGATTCATGTGTGCATATGTGTGCACACATGTGTGTGTATATATATGCACACATATGCTTCTACATACATAGAAAAAAATGGAAATTCACCTAAAAGTTATCAATGGTTAATCCTGGGGAATGAAATGATAAGTAATTTTTATTTTACTTTTTCTTTTCTTTTTATTTTTGTATGTTGTAATTTTTACCATAAAAACATTATTTAATTAGAAAAAGAACACGCATTTCAAAAAGAGGGAAAGAGAGCCACTTGATTTTCTCTAATTCTTCTTTCAAAAATGCAGTAAGTCTTTGAGTGTGGGTGTGCCAGGCACTTTGTCCCAGGGTCATTTGAAGTTCAGACCACCTCGATCAGAGTTGAGTATCTACATGAGAGAGTGGAAGGAAATGAGGCTGGAAAGATGGGTCAGATCAGGTTGGTCCTGGCCTTGTAGGTCAGACAAGAGAGCTGGGAAGCTCTCTTGTACACTTTGAAGTGTCAAAGGTAATCATTATGAAGAAACACTATAAATGTAGCAATTGCCTGCTGGAAAAAACTAAAGATAGTCTTTAATTCCATTCCAGAATGGAATGATTAAGCACCACTCCACTTTTCATATCACTAGGCTGCTATCCCTAAATTATGAAAACTAAATCAATAAAGCACAATATTAAAATTCTCTCCTTCAGTACAAGGTCCACAGATACAGGCACAAGCGGTATCAAAGCTGTATCAGATATAACAAAGGTCACGGGAACTTCTGACAGTAGGAAGATTAAATATGGTGAAAATTAGTGATGAACTTTCTACTAGGGTGCGCACAAGGGATCCTAAGAAGTCACATTGTCCCTGTTTCTACAGCAAACAACAATGTTCTCTGCATTGTCCCTCATGAGTCCATTTAGCTTCTGGGGACACTTCAGGTTTGCATTATAAAGATGAGTTTCCAAACCAAAGTTCATGATCTACCATGGTTCTCCTGGTTCTTTATATTGGTGATTTACAGCACCATCTGCCAAGTTACCAAAGCTGGAAAACGTGTAGTCATCTCAGACTTCTCCCTTTCTCTCACTGACAACATCCCGTCAGTTGTCAAGTCCTATCAAGAATGTCTCCTAAATTGCGTTACTTCAATTAGGTCTTCACCATTTCTCCCTCAGCTTACTGAGTAAGGTCTCGTTCTCCAGTCCACGTGCCTTCCAATCTATTCACCTACTGCCATAAAACGTGAGCTTGATCACGTAACTTTCCGACTTTAGCTACTTTAGATGCTTTGCAAGTCGTGTAGATCCCTCATACTCTAGCTCTTTATACTTCTTTAGCCTTTTCTCCTGAAAATCCCCCAAAACATGCTGCACTGGAGACTTTTCCAAGTATTTAGTGTTTCTCAAATGGCCTTTAGGCAGTCTCATCTCTGTTTTTGTTTGTGTTACATCTAATGCCAAAAAATCTATTCTGCGTCCCCCTATTCACTGACAACCCCTACTTAGTTGTCTATTTCCCTAGTTAACCAAGGAACCATCCCTCGTGGTCCAAACCTGAGTTATGCTCCCCAGTCTGTGTTTACGTACTGCTCTGGGCTTACCTGCACTGTACCAGCTGCCGTCTGACTGACTATTGCAGCGGCTCCTAGTGTGCTCAGAGTTTCTTCAGGAAGGGGCTCAGTCTTTTGTTGTGGGCATCTGTTCTCTTTGTCTACTTAGGACCATTCTTTCCACTGTGAAAGTGCCACTCCTTTCCATGTGGTTCTGCTGAGACCGGGCCTCACAGTGCTCTGCCTACCTGCTTCCAGCAGGCTCGGGCCTGTAACCCAGGCCTGGCAAACTGTGTACCATGTCCTCCTGACAACAATGGTTGATGCAAGCACAGGCATGTGATTGAATAGTCTTTCTATGATATTAATATATGGATCTTGGAAAAAGAAGATCCCTGTTTTTCTTTTGGGCTGAATGCTATAATGATAGAGGCTTTGGACCACCGCCATCCCCCTTTCCCATCTCACGAAGAGAGCATGTCCATGAAGTTAAGCCAACCCTAGAGAGAGAGGCACAGTTAGAATATGGAAATAGAGCCCAAATAATTTAGCCCCTGGATCAGTATCTGAGAAGCAAGTGCATTCTGCCTTTCCCTATTATATAGGGCAATAAATTCCCTCTTGTGCATAAGGCATATGAGTTACATTCTGATACTTGCAACCAAGAAGCCTGGCTCATATATCTTTGGAATTTGTGTCCCTTCAGAATTGCAGTAACTAGAATTAAGACCCAATAGAAACATGTTACATAGATGAACAAATAACTTAGCAAAAGGTTTAGGAGTTACTGCTGCATAAAGTGAATTCCTTCTACCCCCAAACCTGCTTAGTGTCTGCTGTTCATCAACACTGTACCCATTTCTCACAGCCTGATGCGGAGGCCATACTCGCTGTGTCTACATGTGGTTTCTCCTTAAATAATATTTGCCTGGTTAACCAGTGCCTAGAATGTTTATTAATCTGTAAACACTTGTAAAGCCTCCAGTTTGCATTCTGATTTTCCTAGCTTAAAGTACTAACTGAACCTAAAGTTAAGAAAGCTCTTACCAGAAAAGCCATCATGCCCTGTCCAATTCACTGAACAAAAAGATTTAGGGCTCTCCGTCTGACAGTGGACTTTGTGAAAGGAGCCTTGACTTAAGTGTGCTTGAGCCTCATGACTGGGGAAACGAGTCTAAGGAGTGATTTTCCTTCTTGCAGGTATTGATTGGGTAAGTCCTCAAGTGTGTAGCTACTGAGGACTCTGCCTTGAATGGAAGAAAGTGGAGCTTCTAAACCATAAGTAGATTAATCGTCTTTCTTGGTTTTGGGATAATAAAAGGCAGGGTTTCCTTTTTCTTTTAATAAACACATTTTATTTGATTTTTGAAACATTTTCTCCATACTGCGTAAGGTAAATGTCCTATTCAAATTTATTTCTCCCTTCTTCAACACAGCAAATCTAATCCTCTTTCAACATACACGTGAAAGTCATAGCATTTTATATACTAAAAACAATTCAAGGTTCTTTGCATCGGAAACAATCCTGCTTGAATCCATTTAAGTCATATAAATATTTAGCAAGGTCAGCAAGGATGCTTCCGAAAATCTTCCTTTCAATTATTTCTTAAGGTCGATAATCTAAAATCATGGTCAGTGTGATATATTTTTATAGCAAAAGATAAATATATAAAGAAAAATAAAAGCAAAAATTAGAACTGCCTTATTCATGTGCTCTTGAGGAGTGAGGAAAATCTGAAGGTATCCAATAGTTTCTGCTTGAAAATTGGGTGTAATGGAAGAGCCAGAACCAGGCATGACCCATCCCACAGCAGAGAATGAGGAGGATTACCAAGAAATAGAGTGGCGTGAGCTCTTGCTCACGGTGATCTTTAAGCTTGGACGGAGTTCTTGTATTTACAAAGAAAAGCCAGGGATTGTGGGGATTTGGAATAGGGCGGAGTGAGTTAGACTGCTCCACGTAGACAGTGGGAAGAACTGGAGAAGACAGGGGCACAGAAGAGAGAAGGAAATAGAGATGGGAAATAATGGGCAAGCAGCTGGAAGACTAGAACTTTCAAGAAGACATCTATCTAAGTTTTCTTTTAATCTACCCATACTGTTGAAGCTTCCATTTGCTTAACCGAACCTCGGTTTGCCACATATACAGAGGCCTTTGGTGATTAAAACACACACACACGTATATGTATTCCATACACACATACATATGTTTCATGTATAAACACAGGCATATGTATATGTACATAGATAGATAGATAGATAGATAGATAGATGGATAGATATGCATGTGGAGAGGGGTGTGTGTTTGAGTTCTTTTGGGGTCAAAACCAAAGTGAAGAAGAGAAATGACCAACCACAAAAAGACAGAATGGAAAATAAAAATGGACTAGAAATACAAGACTCAGAGATGACTATAAGAAATTCGGAGGGGCGCCTGGGTGGCTCAGTTGGTTAAGCATCTTCATTCGGCTCAGGTCATGATCCCTGATCCCGGGGTCCTGGGACCAACCCCGAGTCCAGTTCCCTGCTCGGTGTGGCGTCTGCTTCTCCCTCTCCCAATGCCCCGTCTCCAACCCCCTGGCTTGTGTGTGTATGTGTGTGTGTGTGCGTGCATTCTCTCTCTCTCTCTCGAATAAATAAATAAAATCCTTTAAAGCAAAAGAAATTAAGGTCCCTGAGAATCTGCACAAATGCTAGAAAGGGCATTAGACTTTCCTATAAGGGTGTGGAATGTGTTCAGGTTAATCCTAAGAAGATGTTAAGGGACAAGAGTGCCCTAGAAAACACTCAGATTATATAAACATGTACGTGATATGCTTTTCCCCAAACCCTGAGATCTAAACACTCAACTAACTAGAGATGGGTCGTATTGATGACTCAACATGAGTTTATTCTATAAATAAGATAAGTATAGGAATTCACAGAAACAACTCATGATATTTCAAGAACCAGAAAACAGGGGCGCCTGGGTGGCATAGCAGTTAAAGCGTCTGCCTCCGGCTCAGGGCGTGATCCTGGCGTTATGGGATCGAGCCCCACATCAGGCTCCTCTGCTATGAGCCTGCTTCTTCCTCTCCCACTCCCCTGCTGTGTTCCCTCTCTCGCTGGCTGTCTCTATCTCTGTCGAATAAATAAATAAAATCTTAAAAAAAAAAAAAAAAAGAACCAGAAAACAGAGAAGTATAAAAGTGTGGAATGGTAGACTCTCAAATCATGGTAGAAACAGGCAAGAGTCTATGAGGGCAATTGTGAAAAGTAATAAATAACTATAGACAAGCTTGGGCAGAGAAGGTTCAGATTGAAAAAAAAATCTATACACTCTGTATAGGAATAAAAACAGATTAATACCATGTTATTATTTCACTGCATGTAGACGCATCATTTGTAAATACAGCTAGAAACTGTAATTATAGAAAACATTGCACATGGTCTTTAATATTTCATTAGTCTCCCCACTGGAAATCAACCACCTAGAAAAGAAACGCTTTCTCAATAGGTTAATATTAATTACTTAACAACCCTGACATCGATATTTATGGAATACTTATGAAACAAGCATTCATGAACTGGAAACACGTTCATCCGTCTACTGGGAGGCTTACAGCATTTTTCAAAGTGTCAACTTCACTTTGCGCTCTGCCTCTTTATGTTGTGAAAATTTGAAATTACTGTTGATTTGAAGGCTCTTCAAAAGGCTCTTTTTTTATCCTTAGCTGAGGGAAAAAAAAAATCGGAACAGATTAATCTGGTATTCTTTAAGTATGTCATTTCTTAATCTTGCAAAAGGGCGATGATAACCATATGAGGAAAAGAAATCTTACGGAGCAGAGGAAACGAGAGAGGTAATCACGTCAGCATAGGACACAAAGTAAAAGTTAAAGGCAGCAACCAGCCTCCCAAGGAGACAGAGGAGGAGGGTGAGTAACTCACATAATTTGAAAAATATTAGAAAAGATGCCTCACCATGAGGATGACTTTGTCAGAACCACACAAGTGTGTTACCTAAGACTGGATCCGCTGTGCCTGGTGGATCACATCGTTCATTTGTTCAATCATTCCTTCAGCCATGTGTATTGAATCCCCACTCTGCCCTACCTGGCCTGGGTGCTGGGACACAGTGACAAATAAAATCCAGTCCCTGTCCTTAGGAGCTCAGAGTCCAGCTGGGGAGACATGCAAGTAAGAAACAATTGCAGTTTTCTGGCTAAGTGGCCACTGAGACAAATGAGACTAAGAATTCTAGGTAAGGAGGAATCACTTTGTGTGTAAATGTATGTCGATTCTTAAATTAATATACAATTCAAAAGACAGCTTTTCCCTTAGTCCCTGAAAATTCTGTTTTTAACTCATCATCTTGTGAGAGCTTGTGGGTAATGATGCAAGGTATACTAGACCCCAGAGGGGTTTCAGAGCCGGCTCTACCCCTTCCTCGCCCTCAGACCTCTAGCAAGTCCTGTGCGGCCTGGGAGCACCGGCGGCCTCCTCCATACAGTCAGAGCGTTTGTCCCGATGATCTATAAGCTACTTGCTGAGCTTGACAGTCTAAGGAGCTTCATTTAAAATGCAAATGTCATCCTCAAAGAGTGATGCATGAAACCGGTGGGGCTTTATTGTGCATTAGTTAATTAAATCTACTAACCAGTCACCTTGCAGAGCCCTGAGAGAAAGGGACCCAGGTAGGATTCATCACAAAGGGCGCTAGGTTTGGGTGGGTCAGAGAAGAGGACAGCTAGGCCCACAGAGGTCGTACAAGGCATTCGGCCCCTGGTGGATGTCACGGAGAAAGGAGAGTCACAGACAGAATTTTTAACACATCATAGGAAAGTGTTTGCAACTTTGTTTTCCTAATAAAGCATTAGAACACGCATCTGGGATGAAAGCCGGCAGATCCAGACTATCTCTACAGCAAGGGCTTCGGGTCACGGCTGGTAAGAAACGGTTGCTCCGGGACTGTCTTCAGGGCACATTTGCATTACATTTGCACAAACCACTCTTAATTGGATTGTAGGTTTATTTAGGATGATGGATGTAGAGGGAAAGTGGGGGGTGAGAGTATATGGGACAGTTTAGAGTGACCCAAGTGACCTCTTGACTCAAAACTGACTGAAGAAAACGAAGAGGGAAATTGGGAATCCTCTTACTTTCCCTTGGAAATCTCCTTCCGAATCACCACTTCTCTCAAGAAGTCCGCTCACCCTTCACCTCTCTGCTGGCCACCTGGGAAAACCCATTCATATCACCTCAAGAGAAGGACTTTCTCTGCTTTCCACTTGCCCTTACACACAAAAGCCCCTGCCTGGATGTTTTAAACCTGCCCTGGCAAAAGATAAATGTAAAGGCAGATCTCATTCTGTCCTAACCCCCTACTTTTGCTCTTTTTGCATAGCCTAGTTCAAAATGTCTGTTCTTATCATACTGATTTCTAAGGGTGAACATTTTTACTGCAGATAGAACCTCATTGTTGCATTATTTTTCCCAGCCAGAGCTAACTTGCTTTTCAGGGGCTTACAACGTGCCACATCAATGGCTAGAGTTAAGTAACGGAGATCTGAGCTGGCTAGCAGACAGGGAGGACTCTGGGTAGGCTTGAGCAGTGTGGAGTCCTGAGCAACCCACTGATCCATTGTTGGTTAGTTTCAAACATTTCCAAGAGCGAAGAGGGCTGCTTCACAGTGTTCCTCTTTAACACAACACAGTTTGGATCTAATCTGTCCTAAGTAAATATGTGACAACCAGTGGTTTAAAGTATTTGAAAGATGAAATTCCCCAAAATAAGTTATTCACTTGAAAACACCTGGAACTGTATGCACATCTAGTCATCTGTTTTACAAACTGCTCTTGTATGACTGATGTACATATGAGGTTGCCTATGAGCATGCTTCCTGGTTCCTCACATCTGGCAGGGTCCTGCATGTTCAAGGTCCTGGCAGGACCCCCATGGAGTAAAGCCGATCCTCTTGCTTCCCTGTTTGAGGCCAACCTTGATGCCTGTAACCCTAATCCTCACCTTCCCATCTCCTGCAGACCTTGTATGATCAATCATCCCTCGTGTGCTAGTCTAAGTCCTCAACCAACCTCTTCTCTACTCTTTACTCCCCCTCAACCCATAACAATGCTTGAATCCTTTACATCTAAATAAAACTATCCCTTTCCTCTGAATTCTCCCACTAATTACCATCTCATCTCTCTCTTCATATACAAACCTTTTAAAGAGTATACGATTTTTGCTCTTTATATGACCTCATTTCCATTAACACGTCACCTCACTGTAGTTTATTTCCCATTTTGCATGAAGCAACAACTGACTTATGTAAGACCCCCCCCCCAAAAAAAAGCATTTGGTTTTCTGATATACTGGATAGCATCCATTCTCACCTTGAAGAGCCTAGAAAGTTAAAAATGGCATTTCCCAGACTCTCTTGCAGCTAGCGTTCTATATGCAAATTAGGTTCTGCCAATTAAGACTCTCACAAAAGTTCTGGAAGAAAACTATGGAAGACAACTATCTTCCTATTGCTAACAAGTAAGCTCATGAAAACACAAGTGTCAAAAAGCAGGTCAGAGGCAATGACGACCAGATTCAGTGCCTGGTTAACACCTTTGTTAAGGGTGTCAAGAAAGTTTCAATGGTGACAGAGGAAGTGGCTTTCTAACCCCAGCTACCTGATCTCTGAGTAGCATCTATGATAAGCATTGAACTTAGATCTCCTGATTCATGCTACTCTAACATTTCTAGCCATTTCTTAAAGCATCCAATTTCTTAAACAAAATCCTCTAGTGTTTAAAATACCTGGGATATTTTCCATTGCCTATACTGAGCCTTGACTAATACATAGTTTGTGAAACTAGAAGTGTTTATAGACAACAGACTCTCAACAAGGATTTGGATGTGGTTATCTGATTTGGTTGGATCTGAAGGCAGAGATGATTCGGTTCCCACTGAAAAATGGGAACTGACAGTCCATGGCACAGTTGCAAATAGAGTTACTTAAATTATCACATTTTTTGGAGGACTTAATTTAAGTGCCTATTGAAGGTAAGTCTTTGGTAGATTCATATGGTTGGAATGTGGCAAACAAGGACCATGGGGCAAGCTAAATACTTCTGAAGCCCTGGAGAGCTTACAGAAAGGAGCCGATGTACATTTTTTAAAAATGCTACACTCTAGGCAAAATTAGAGGATTGGAAAGTTTCTGTAACTGCCATCAAACAATCTCTAATCTCTTCAAGCCAACAGGATGACATGTCCAAAAGTAAGATGCCAAGGCTGGTCATGTGACTATTGATTTATGAATGAAATTGAATTCACAGCCTCCCCACTCTTTTATGGTCAAGACAGACTTTGATTAGGGAAGGAATGGAAACTTGAGAACTGAGATGAGAACATCTGGATAAATTCAGATGAATATGATGAATCTCTGGAGCCTTCAGTATACATCGAGCCTTACTTGGTAGAAGTAGCAGTCCTTTCTTCTCGCATGAGAATGCTAGCTCCACCTTTTGTGGAAAGCCTGCACTGACCTTGCCAGAGATATCTACCTTGAAGGAGATGCCAGTTAACCTCATGTTTCACCGTAGCTGTGTGGCTATGTTCCACCATTTTCATCATTTCTTGCCCCATAAAAAAAAGTCAAATCCCATTATGCCTCAAGGAGACCAGTAAAGAGAGTTTACCGTTTAATATTACAATTTCCTGCTTACTTACGTCTGTAGAAACCTGGGGAATATGTGTGATAATGGATTCAGAGGGGGAAAGGACTGGATCAATGAGAAGTAATTATCAACATGGATGCATTTACTGGAGATTTTTAATTCAGTAATCTAATTCAAGAGAATGCACCTGTTTGTTCAGCTGATCAATTTAAATCTGGTTTCAACACAGACCTACCCTGAGTGAGATTGAAATGTCAAAATTCCTTGGCAGAATGTGAAAGGCAGGGAAAATACAAAGTCTTAGGGAGATAACAGTGTTAAAATGGAATTACTATTTATGACCTGTTCATTCAGCATCTAACTATGTTTGTCAAGAGGGCCCAAAGGATGCTTCCTTAACTAAGACACAGAGAAATAGGTCTGGTTGAAATACCAATATCCTTTAAAACACTAGAGTAGCTGCCCTATGTAGGAGATGCTGGTATTGAAATAGGTTTCCTGAGTTCAGTGGTGATGATATGACTCTGGAGTGACAGAGGTCAAGTGGTAATACTAACTGGTTACCATATAAGCAGCACGAATACAGCTGTGATCAGAATGGTCTGACCTTCAAGAATGAGATTATTTATGGCTGGATTATTTATGGTTGAAGCAAATGGGTAAAAAAAAGTCAAGAAAAAATCTGGCATATTTGAGCACTGGATTTGAGTTGCCTCAGTGAAAAGTCAGATTACCTTATCCAAGTCCCAAAAACAGATCCAGTTCACAGTTTGAGGTTATTGAATATAGAAGCCGGGGGCCCCTGAGCAAGGACCCTGTGGCATTGTTTCAAGCATGAATTGTAAACTTCTTCTTTGTCTCCTTAAATAAACTAAAACCAATTGTCAGAGTAACTGCACTGGGAAAGGGAAGTACCCGTTCTTTAGGGTATAACTGGACATTGGTTCTTAGCATTAATCCTTAGGGACACTAAAGACAAATGTGACCCACTAGTAAGAGTAAGAGCTTTGGAGGGTCAAGTAATACACGCAGTTTTGGCCAGAATCCATCTTGCAATGGGCCAAGAAAGTCCATGAACCCATTCTGTGGTTATTTTCCCATTCCAGAAAACCAAGTTGTAGTAACATTTCATCAAGTAGGAGATTATCTGCATTCATCCTCTTGTCATGATGGGAAGGGACTAGAGAAGTGAACCAAATAGTGAATCAAAAACAATACCGCATCCCTGGGGGAATTACATATTAATACCACCATCAAAGACTCGAGGACCTCACCTGTAGCTCACTATAGTTTGTGTTTCTTGAATTGCAATTCCTCTGCTATTCCTGAAAAAAAAAACCTCAATTTCTGGTAATTCAGGAAGGAAAAATAACTTGAAAGAGGAAGATGATGGTCACAGGGGACAGCGTAGTTTGGAATGTTGTTGGATTCCCACATAAAAACATATAGAAAAATTTATATATGACCAATATTTACAATAAAACTAGATGATGAGATATCCAGCAAACCCCAAAATACAAATGGGGGGGTGGGGACAATAACATGAACTATGTGTTATCATCATTTGGGTTGGAGAAATCAGAGAAATGTAACAATGCAACTGACGGATAGAAACCTCCTCAAAAAGGCAACAGATACTGACTAAAAGTACAACTGGTCAGTTTGAGAAAAGAGCAGAAACTCCACTAGTGAGTGAGTGTAAGGGGCCAGGAGTAAGGGGCTGGAGTTGTCTAATCCCCTTGAACTCCAGACAGAACTCCACAGGAGAAACTACTGCCAGTAGGCTTACATCTGAGTAGAATAGAAGCAACAGAAATAAATGTAAAGGAAGGTCTAGATCAAAGTGTGAGAGGGGGAAAAGAGCCAGAAAAATCTCAGAAACCAAACCACCATATTTTTAGACATTACATGAAAACAGAAGAGGACACTGTGTAAAATTAGAAGATCTATCTGAAACAAGCCTCCTCTAAAAGTGCAATAACAACCAAATTTATATTAAAATGAGTAACAAAAAAAGTGTCAAAATCAAGTCCCGTAAAATGTTACTATTTGAAAAAAAAAAGAAAAGGAGCAGAATGATATCCCTATAGGCAAAGAAAACACACCCAAAAGCTGTTCTCAAAAACAAACCAAAACTGTAATATACTATTTCAAAATGAGCTAGAAGATATTAAGAAAATAATACAATATAAGGGAAAATAGCATAAGTCAGAATCAGGAAAACTCAGAAGTGATGTGATAGAAGTCAAGGAAGAATAACCAATAAAGGGCAAAAAAAAATTTTTTAATGAAGATTTCTGTAGGAGAAAAGTAAGAGCAAATAAATACAAGTGAAGCCTCTAAAACATGGAAAGTAAAAAGAAGGAAAATTTTTAATTCAAAAATTAATGAGGAAAAACAAAAAAGAAGTCAAGAGAAAGGGATAAATACTGAAAATAGGCAAAGAAAATCCAATATATGGATAATAGAAGTCCCTGAAGAAACATACCCAAAGCAGGGGAACAGACTAAATACTGGAATCTTTCCTGAAATAAAAAATAAAAGTTTTTGAAATTACATATTGAAAGAGCACACTGTATGCTTGAGAAAAGACATGTAAGGTGGTCACGGCATTTATAAAGTTAATGTCTCTCTTTTATAATAAATTCTCTGTCCTAATTATTGGAACGGTTTCTGTCTCCTGACTAGACACTGATACAGAAATTGGTACCAGCAGTGGTCTCAGGAAATAGACACTCAAAGATTGAATCTGAGGATTTGGTGATGTCCTGGCTCTGGAAAAGAGTGCAGAACTCTTTGCCAATGGAAAATAGGATGTTAGGTAATCCATGGCATGCAGTGACGTTCACAATTAATGAAATTATCATCGGTGATTGATCATGATAAAGTAGCTACACAAGCACTAAGACATATTCTAGTAAAATTACTGAGCTTTAAGGAAAAAAATATTTCAGGCTTCTAGGTAAAAAAGCACACATGCCATTTAATAGGGAAAAAAGTAGTATGATTGGATTTTCAACGGCAGCATTTTATGCCAAAAGAAAACAAAGCAACGTACTTAAGTTGCTTGAAGAGAGAAAATGTGAACCAAGGATTTTATATACAGTAAAACTAATCTACAAATATGAAAGGTGCAGACAAATTATTGTCAACATGCAAGGACTCCAAGGTACTGTTCCCGTGAGCCCTTCCTCAGAGATCTACTAGGGCTGAACTGAGCAGCGTGCTAGCCACTAGCCACGTGTTGCTATTTAAATTTTCATTTTAATGAATTAAATGAAGTAAAGGTAAAAATTCAATCCTTTACTCAAACCAGCTAAATTCTAAATTCTCAAGACCCAGATGTGGCTAGTGGCTATCATGCTGGATAGCACAGGCATAGAACATTTCCAGCATCACAGAAAATTCTATGGGACAGTACTGTCTTAAGCCATTGAGCTCCAGACAACCAAATGACTGAACAATCATTGACATAAAGACTGACGGTGGGTATTAAATATATACTTAATTGAATAGCAGAAACTAAATGAGGATTAAGAGGGAGAGATGATAGTATATAAAAGCTGTATAATTTGACAATTGACATATAGTAAAACTATTAAAAATGTGGGAGATGGAAATAGGGGTATATGCAAAATAAAAATATTTTTAAATTATATTTTCAATAATCATAATTGATGGTGTTATTATTAGAATTGTTAATCTGAGACTCAGTGTGATGCAGAACAAAACAAATTAATAATTATAGAATATTCTAATTCTATCGTGTCCTTGCAAACCAAAGTCTCAGTGTGGAAGAAAGGGATACAGATGTAATATAGAAGAGGTTAAATAAAAAATCTCAGAGCCTAAATTTAAATTAGAAATGTTAGTATGAACAAGAACCCATGACCAACCCAGTAATCACAGGTATCCTGAGGGCCCATGTTATGGTTTTGAAATATCATCCCTCACTAAAAGAAAACAGGGATTTCTGGAGAAATTACTGGATCCAGGTCTAGATCAAGACTTACAAGACATGCCTGGAACATCTTGACATAATAGATAGCAAGGAAGCTATCAAAGACCACTGGAGTCATGTCAAAAGATCCAGGAGTTGACTTGAAGAAGCTCCTATTGGCCAAAGATGATATAATTTCAGCTTCAGAAAAATTGCAATAGATTGAAACTCACCAAATATGTTTAAATCCATAAGGTTATAATAATAATAATAATAATAATAATAATAATAATAAATAATAACCAATTGGTCACCTTCTGAGGATGAAAAGGAACTCGGTTTACTTCCTTGAGAACTGGAAAAATGAAAGAAAAGAATCAAGCATTTATCTTGCCTATTTTACATAAACTAGCTTAATAGATAGGGGGACATGTCCCTTTATAAAATTACTTTAGGGGCGCCTGGGTGGCTGAGTCAGTTAAGCGTCGGACTCTTGATTTCAGCTCAGATCATGATCTCAGAGTCATGAGATGGAGCCCCCGTCAGCCTCTGCTCTCAGTGGGAAGTGTGCTTGAGATTTTCTCTCTCTCCCTCTCCCTCTCCCCCTCCCCCACTCCATGCGAGTGCGTGCGTGTGTGTCTGTGTGCATGCACTCGCGCTCTCTTTCTATCAAATAAATAAATCTTTAAAAACATAATAAAATTAGTTCAGCTAGTATGAAAACAAATTGACAGACTATCACAATTTTGATACCTCAAATAAATAAATGGGCCTAAGCCTTGAGCTTCACCACTGTTGAAATCATTAAAAGAGTATAAAAATTGGACAGACATGTATCTTCTAATGAAAAAACACAATATCACCTATAGTATTGCCAAAGGGATTGAACCTGAGTCTAGGCCTCTGGATCCAGCAGCCAATTTGCAGGAGATACAAAGGGGGAAGAAGCATGTAGAATTGCCCCATGAATACGCGATAAAAATAAAATAAAATCCAGACTTTGGGACACTCTACAGTTCAAATAGGCTGGGATAAATTGTATGAAATGGGTGTAATTAAGCCATAATATTTAAGGATGCACATTCAGGTGATAAAAGCATAAAAAGATAAGGAAGTGATCACCACACAGAAGTAAGAAGAGTTGTTACTTTTGAAGGGAGAAGGCTGTGATTGGCATGAGGGACATGCAGAAGCTTCTAGGGTGACTGGCAAAAGTTCTGTTTCTTGACTCTTGTGTTGGTTACAAGGATGTTCATTTTAAAGTAATTCACTAAGCTGTTAAAAAAAATAAGATTTGAAAGATGCTGGGGTGGTGACTTTTAATAAAGTCCCATTCAATTCACCACTACGACCATGGCAGAAGATGTATGGGTTTTGGAGAATGGCAATGGATTCTCTTAAATTTAGTCATGTAACAGCACTTCAATTGCAATTGCTTTTTCAGATATGTTCTTTTTACTAGAGCAAATCAGCCCAGATCCTGGCACTTGGTATGCAGTTATCAATCTGATAAATACTTTGTCCTCTCCACCAATAAGCAGAAAATACCAGAAGAGTTTGCTATCATCTGTCAGGAAAGCAATTCACCTGTACTGTTTTACTTCGTGGCTACAGCAACTCTGACTCTCCGTGAAAATGTAGTCAACGGGACATTGATTGCCTTACCATCCCACAGGATATCATGGTACATGGATGATAGCCTATCCTTAAGACACAGTAAATAAGAAGCAGCTGTAGTTCTAGACTCCTTGATAAAACACATGTGCATGAAAGAGTGTGAGATAAACCTCATAAAAACCCAGGGCTCTGCCACCTCAACACAGAGATGCTTAGAAGGTCTCTTAGGGTTTTGGAGGCAATTCAAACCACATTGGGATAAACTGCTGGACACATTTACCAAGTAACACCTAAGCACTGTCGACTTTGATTAGGTCCCAGAGCAAGCAACAATTCTCCAGCTGGTCCAGGATGCTGAACAAGCAGCTCGGACATACAATCTAGCAGAATCATGGTGCTCTAAGTGTGTGTGACTGATGAGGATACAGGACAGACAGCTCCAGTAGAAGAATCAAGATACAAGCCCCTAGGGTTTGGAGCAAAGCCCTATACTCTTCCACGAACACACAGTCTCTTTTTCAGAAACCTCTCCTGGCTGGTAGAGACTGCTTGCCTAGCCATGGGACAACCAAGGGATCATGTGACCTGAGCGGCCCATTACAACTGTGTATTTTCTAATCCATCAGTCTATAAATCTGGTGTGCCTAGCAACACTCCCAAATCAAGTGGAAGTGTTAAGTATGCGATTATACTAAAACAGGTGGTGAAGGCAGAGGTAAGCTGCACGGGCACGTCATTTACACCCCCAGTGCACCCACTCCAGTGGCACTGCCTCTTCTTCTATAACTCACCTGATTTTATTTTTTAAAGATTTACTCATTTATTTTAGAAAGAGAGAGAGAGAGCGGGGAGGAGGGGTCTGAGGGAGAGAGAGAGTCCTTAAGCAGACTCCCTAGAAAGCATGAAGTCCAACGAGAGACTCCATCCCAGGACCCCAAGATCATGACCTGAGCTGACATTAAGAGTCACCTGCTCAACGGACTGAGCCACCCAGGTGCCCCTCTTTAACTTATTTTAATAGCTTTGCAGGGATTTGTTTATGAAAAGTGACCTGAAGAAGCAAAAAAGAAAACCAAACAAACTTGCAGGAACATGCACTGGTTAAAAGCGGACTGCGGGAACAGTGTGCCCTCCTGAAGGGTGGCTCCTGAAGGACACGAGGGAAAGCTACTTCCGGGAGGCAGGACCTCAAGCAGTACATACGACTGTCCCCTTCCCGGGAGGAAGCAGAAGAGGTACATATCTGCAGACAGTTGTGGGTAGTGCTGAATGGTTTAGCTAGATGATCACAGACTTGGAAGGAACAGATTAAAGGGCTGGTAACAAGGACGAACGGGAGCGAGTAGTGAGGTTGGACCTCGCAGAATGCCCCGGAGCACGAGAATATTTGTGTCCTGGGTGAATGCTCATCGGAGGACACCCACCGCAGACGAGGCTCTCAGTAACAGTAGCAAAGATGATCTGATCTGTGAGTACCGTCAGCCTCTTTCCTAGTGATGAACGCCCGAGCCTACTCAAGGTGCTCACAGATAAAGCAAGGGACCATAGGGGCAGAGAGGGCTGCTATTTATGAGCTCGGTAACAGAGTAAGATTTCTCTCCTTCCTGTGTTGGACCCGGACGGCACCACTGCGGAGTGCTCACTCTTCGACAGCAGAGCCCCCAGCTTAGCTCCCTGTCTGATGCCACACCCGGGGAGAGCAGAGAACCAGCTGGTGGCAGACGAATCGGTCCGCGCCCACAATAGAGGGGCAACGCTTTGTCCTCACTGGAACAGAAATTTGTCCTACGTGTAGTTTTACCTTTCTTGCGTGCAGGGAGGTATCATCACCATATTCTCCCTTAAGAAGAAGAATCAGAGGGGCAGCTGGGTGGCTCCGTCGGTGAAGGGTCTGCCTTCAGCTCAGGTCATGGTCTCAGGGTCCCGGGATCGAGCCTTGCATCAGGCTCCCTGGTCAGCGGGGAGTCTGCTTCTCCCTCTCTCTCGGCCCCTCCCCCCTGCTCGTGATCGCTCTCTCACTCTCTCTCAAATAAATAAATAAATAAATAAATAAATAAATAAATAAATAAATAAAATCTTTTTAAAAATGGAAGAAGAAGAAGAATCAGATAGTGATGTATAGGGGAAAGATTAAAAGCAAGAAGCTCAAGTACAAAGTACTATTAAAAAAAACAAAACCCAAAAGCCATTCAAGGTCAGGTTATATCTGCCATGTGCTACCACAATTCCCGTGACTCCCTTGCTGTGGCACTTCTCATGCCTCTTTGTAATGCACACTCGTGAGAGCAGAGCATGGCTGTATTGCTGTCCCTCGTATCTCCAGCCCTAGCACTGTGCCTCAGATGTAACAGAGCTCAACAGTACATGCTGAATATTTGTTGAGTGTGTTCTATATTTTAATACTTCTCATAATGCTTTGAAAGTATTTGGGTCAAAGTAGGTGCTTAACAGACATTTGTTAAGCGAAAACAATATATGATCGGCTAGGTCAGAAGTCAGCAAACTACAGCATGTGAGTCCAACTTGGCCTGCCGCCTGATTTTGTATGGCCCATGAACTGACAATAGTTTTTACGCTTTTAAAGGGTTGGAAAAAATGAAAAGCATAATAATATTTTATGACACAATCCAATTAAAAACGGGGAGAAGCAGCACTTGGGTCGCTCAGTCGGTTGAGTCTGGCTCTTGATTTCAGCTCAGGGCATGATCTCAGGGTCAGGAGATCGAGGCCCTCGAGCCCCACCTTGGGCTCTGCACTCAGCAGGGAGTCTGCTTGAGATTCCTCTTCTCTCCCTCTCCCTCTGCCCCTCCCTCTATGTGCCCCTCTCACTCTCTCTCACTCTCTCTCAAATAGATAAATAATCTTTTTTAAAAAAAATGGGCAGAGGATCTGAACAGACATTTTTCCAAAGACATACAGATCGCCAACAGGCACATGGAAACATCACCAATCATCAGGGAAATGCAACTCAAAACCCCAGTAAGATATCACCTTATAGCTAGCATAGAAAAGACAAGAAGTAACAAGTGTTGGAGAGGTTGCAGAAAAAGGGAACCCTCCTACACAGTTAGTGGGAATGTGAGTTGGTGAAGCCAATATGAAAAACAGAATAGAATCTCCTCAAAACCTTAAAAATAGAATTACCATATGATCCACGTTCTTGAGTTCTGGGTACTATCTGAAGAAAATGAAACCACTAATTTTAAAAGATAACATGCACTACTGTGTTCACTGCAGCATTATTTATAAGAGCCAGAATATAGAAAGAACGTAAGTGTCCATCAGTGGATAGGTGGGTAAAGAAGACGTGAG
Source organism: Ursus americanus (assembly GCF_024610735.1). Lineage (NCBI taxonomy): Eukaryota > Metazoa > Chordata > Mammalia > Carnivora > Ursidae > Ursus > Ursus americanus. Next base: position 17,964,698 of record NC_142138.1, read on the forward strand.
ATAGATAGATAGATAGATAGATAGATAGATAGATAGATAGATAGATAGAGATAGATAGATAGATAACTCAGCCATTAAAAAGAATGACATCTTGCCATTTGCAACAACATGGATGGACCTTAAGGATATTATCCTAAGTGAAATAAGTCAGATAAAGACAGTATGATTTTCCTTATATGTGAAATCTAAAAAACAAAACAAACGAACAAGGAAAACGAAACTCAGAGATACAGAGAATACGCTAGTGACTATCAGCATGAAAGACAGTTGTAGGGTATTTGAAATGGTTGAAGAAGGTCAATTATATGGTGACAGATGGTGACTAGACTTACTGTAGTGATAACTTTGTAGTGTATACAAACACCGAATTATGTTGTGCATGTAACTAAAACTAATATAATGTCATATAACGATTTTCCTTCAATAAAAAATTAATTAATTAACCAATAAAGAGTGAGCTCACAAAACCCTAGGCTACCACTCTTGACCTGAATTAAAAGAGAACCCCAGAGCCATGGGCTCTCTTTCTCTCCCACCCAGGACCTCGCTGTGTGGGCCCAGGTACACTATGTAATGTCTAGGTCTTGTGAGTAATAAGTCTTTATTTTTTTCAAAGCTTCCTGATGGTCATTGCCAAAGGCCATCTTGCAATTTTAATAAGAACCACAAGGGTTGGGGCGCCTGGGTGGCTCAGTCGGTTAAGCCTCTGCCTTTGGCTTGGGTCATGATCCCGGGGTTCTCCAATAGAGCCCCTCATGGGGCTCCCTGCTCGGTGGGGAATCTGCTTCTCCCTCCACCGCTCCCCCTGCTTGTGCTCTTTCTCTGTCATATAAATAAATAAAATCTTAAAAAAAAAAAAGCCCACAAAGACTGGTACAACCACAACATTGGTTATCGATAGGCTGTGACTGGCACAAAACACTGGTCCTTTACAGAAAAATTTCTCCGACCCCTGAGCCAGACCTTCCAAAGTACAGAACACAGCAATGTTTAAGACAATGGTTAATACCGGGCTGCCTCCTTCCTTTACAGAGCACTACCCCTCCACTTCAATTCCTTCTAAAAATACCAAACTGTATTTTTCTATGTCATGGCTTTCGGGTGAGGTTTATTCAGAGGTTTGCCAGTGCCTTTAGGCTCCGTTTGGCCGTATTGGAAACAACAAGACATGTATCAGCCGAGGGAGACAAATACGGAGAGGCAGGAGAGAATCAGCCACGATGAGGGGAGAAGCTGGGATGCCCCACTTTGACACAATGAATCCGTAAGAGAAATTTTACTTCTGTCAGCATCATTCCAAACTATGTAATGTGGCCTTTTCCAAGCTTGGAACTATTTTTACTACAGTAAACTGTTCATTGTGATTACTGAGAAAATTGTTGTCTGAAAACTGATGTTTACTGCAGTAGGTTTCACCTGTATTTGGTGAAGCTACGTTTTAAAATAATTCACATCCACTTTTCCAAAAGAGAGAAATTGAAGAGTTTCTTTTCCTAAAATGATTATTTCATTAAATTGGAAAAGTTGATATCCTTTTGTTAACTTTTTCAACACTTTCCATAAAATACTCCACTGTGTGATACCTACTATTCATCTGAGATAACCACATGCTAGTAACTGACTTCCCTTTATTTTTCGCTTTATTTATTCTTTATCATTTAACTTTATTACAGGCAGGCAGAGCCTGGTCTCTATTAGAGTGACAAGAACTATTTCCTTAATTACTGTACAGACAGTAGTAGTATTCTGGCAAATCCTGTGCTATTCAATCAAGCAAGATTCAATAAAAAAAAAAAAGCTGATTTGCCAAAATCAGACATTTGTTAAGTGAAAAAAATTATGTAGACACTTATTAGCATAAGTGCCTACAGTGACATTCTATTTTTTGAAGTTTACAGCTCTCAGGGAGCACTTCTTGCTGGAAGTTCTATTTAAAAATTATGTAAGGATTACGATACTCGCATCTACCTGATAGAGGAAAACGAGAAAGGCGAGTGGGTCATTTTAGAAATCACAACTTTTAAGCTAATTGCAATTTCTAAAGTAAACCTAATGGGACTGCAGAGAACGAGAACATCTCTAATCTAATCTTGGCAGCGCTGTGATTTCAAACTGCTCAGCCACACAGTATATTCACTTTCCCTTTGTGTGGGCATGCATATTTACCCTCACCAAGGATCCTTCTCTGGGCTTCGGTTATGTACGGCAGCACTCATGATTGATGAATTATTGTCAAAGGCAAACGAAAGCCCTCGCTTTTTACCGAAACAACTTTTTAGGGAGCACAAATCTTTTTTTCTGAGGGAGAAATGCAAATTTAGCATTCCGGCTTTTTGTGAAGAGGGTAAAGAGGATGGTCTCATAGAAATGGTGAATGAGCAAACTTCAGAAAGCAACCACAAGTGACTGACTTGAATTAAGGGTAAATGTATGCAAATTTTTTGGCCTTGAAGCTGTCTTCTAAGGAAAAAGCCAATGCTACGGATTGTCTTTCAGAAGTTAAGACGCCTATCACCCAGTTGTTTTGCCTTTTATTTAGAACACTAGAAAGAAATACTTCCAACCTAATCCAAAATGTCGTTTATAACGAAAAATTGAGTACATACGCCCAGGATGACCACAAAACACGGAAACATTTTCCAATTTTTTTTTTATCTTTTCTCAACTGTTCGGACAGTTTCTTGATCTCTCCACCCCCTCCCCCCACCTCCAAAAACCTTCCTTCTCTATGGATCCTGTGCGCTCACCTACAATCAGACACGGAATTCTTACTAAGTCCATTTCGACACCTGAAAAGACTTACAACTTACAGGTACTTCTCTGTAACGAGATGAACATCCTCCCGATTCAAGGGTATGGAAGTATGTCAGCACTTACTTGATAAATCTCATGAATATTATCCTTTAATGAATGCTGGTCTACCTTTGACCCCAAAAAGAAAAGAAAGAACATATAAGAAACATCAGACAAAAGAGCTGCTGGAAACAGGAAAAAACCATTGTTAAATCTGAGTGGTGGGTACAAGGATGTCTGATGTTTTGTCTATTTTTCTGTATTTGGAAGGCTTTATAATTTTAAATTGCTTTTCTAAAGAAAAATAAAGCTGAAGAAATTCCCAGGTACTCAAATTCTAAATGAAGAAATGAAAAGGAACAGGAAAACTTGCACAGCATTTTTCTTTTTCAGGGGCAGTAAGTTGAAGAAAACTCTGAACTGCTGTTGCATTGGAGGGACGGTGATCTAGGGGGTCCCTGGGAGCAATATTCTTATTCCACTGAAGGAGGTGAGCCAAGATACTTATAAGCTCTAGAGAACCTTTAACACAGGAAGCTATTTATCATAACAAGGTTGGTTGATACTGTTCCCATACTGAACCCATTAGGTTCGCCTATTTCGTCATACTTCATAACTTGGGATGATAGGTTTCCAAGTATGGTACAGTGTAGTAATTGAATTTTGATCAAACACACATGGCCCATAACCCAGTATGTGAAATTTTCAGAACAGTTCACAGCTTTTAAATATCCAGTCAACATGTTGCCAAAAGTACAGGATGTACTTGATACAAGGGGGAGAGGAGGGGAGGGCTGACTCTTGGTAGAGCTGTAAAACAAATATTTTTGTTCTTGTTCTCTTCTTATTTTTCAAATAGCAGTGGAGAAAGGCCGTGGGATATCATATCATAACTCAAGTCTTCCCCTTGCTTGCTCCATGTGCATAAACATCTTTGAGTCTCATTTCAGATTACCTTTTTTTTTTTTTGCATGAAACTATTTTCATATCACAGGCCTGTTACACATGACCTGCTAGCATTTCTCATTGCAGCACTATCCAGAACGTTTCTTGACTACCTACTATATGTTAGGCACGGGTGGACAAGTACACTCTTTTGCATAAAGACATATGATCCCTTCCTTCATGTGATCTGCTGTGGATGGGGAGACAGGCATAAATTGAATAAAAACATCAATAATTTTTATCATTGTAAACCTGTGATAATTAACATAAAGAAAAAATAGAGCATCAGGAGAGACAAAAATGGGGAAATGACTTATCCAGGAGAGACGCAGTGGGGAAGAGAAGCAGGGAACACATCCCTAAGAAAGTGCCATTGAAACTGATTTCTGAAAGATGAGAAGTAATCTGAGAGAGTGGATGAGTATTCCCAGGAGAAGTAAGCACATAGATAAGCCTGGAAGTAGGAAAGACTTGGGCAAGTTCAAGGATATGAAGGCTAATATATTCATCAAGAAAGAAGCTAAAAAGACAGGGGAGAGCCAGATCAAACTTTGCCATGTGAAGGCTTAGGCTAAGATTATGTAAGGATTATGCAGCCACTTAAAGGTGATCTGCCAGGGGGTGACATGATGGGAGGCAGGCAAGACAAGAAGCAGAAAGACAAACTAGAAGACTTTGACTATTGTCCAGATGGGAAGAGATAGTGGCTTAGAATGGAACAATGGCAGAGGTGAAGAACAGTGGACAAACATAAGCGATATTTTGGAGAAGAAGACTTGGTGATAACTGGACATGGGACGTGAGGGAGAGGAAGCTTCCAAGGACACTTCTGAATTTGTGGCTTCAGCAATTTAATGAATAAAGTCTAATAACTACCAATCTGCTAGCATAGCTCGTAAGAGTACCCAAAGCAATAGGAGAACTACGTCCCTCCCACAAGCTCCCATGTCTGCAGTGATGTTCTGCTCTTCTTGGATTGTGTACGAACAGATGCATTAATCAGATGGTGGCGATACAGAAATTTTCCACCTACAAGCACATCAAACTTTTCTTACCATAAGCAGGGGAATGTCTCTCAGATAGGAAAATCAGACTTCAACATAGACTTAAGATGTTTACTCTCAGCTCTACAGACACGGTCATAGATGTCTGGCTGTTGAACTAGGAGAATCTGAAAAAAAATTGCTCCTTTGAAAATAATTAAAAACCAAGCATGTTTCTTTATTCATTCAACAGATTTTCCTAAGCATCTTTAGTATGAGGGGTATGAGGTAAATACGATGTGCTCCCTGCCTTTGCAAAGAATATATTCTGTCAGGAGAGAAAGAGGGCAAAAAAATGTCTAATACAGTGCAGTACGTTATATAGATCAAACAATAGAGTTATATTTAACAGATGACAGGATAATTAATTTTACAGGGGTGTGGGGGACCGGCACATGGGCATGGCTATGAAGGACTTCGGAGAGGTTGCATTTAAGACAAGTCTTCAAGGACAAACAAGAGTTTGCTAAGCAAAGAAGAGGATAGGGGAGGTAGTCCCAGAGGAGGCAACAGAGCAAGCCAAGGCATGAGGGTCCCAAAGAACACGGGGTACTCACAACTAGAGCCCTCAGGGTGTCTGGTCCAAACTGGAGGTCATCCTTCCATTCTGAAGTCTGAAAAACACTACCACCCTAGTCCAATTTATCTGCTATCACTTGACCCAGGCAAAGAATTCTAATTCGTACAGACCCAAATCAACAAAACCTCTTCATGTGACTACTGCCTAAATGTCGCCCGTGTTCATGTGAGTTTGAGGTGGACCTGTTGAGATGGGCAGTCCTCCCTCCCACAATCATAATCAGCCCCACAGCCTGGCCACGGCCACAGGACCCAGTTTTTATTGTACCTAGAAAGACACAGCCACGGCCCAAGGTAATGCCGATATGGCCTGGAGAATACAGATAATAGAATGTTTCTGACACTTTGTCCCACAAACCGGCACAGCTGCCTTTGGACAACAGTCAGGCATAGTAACGGCCACCAAAAGAATAAAAGTATGTGCGTGTATGTGTGTGCGTGTGTACGTGTGTGATCTTTACATTTTTTTAATAGCTATTCAGACAGTCCTTAGGGAGTTGGCAGCTTCAGCTGGAGGCTGCTCCCCCACCTGTCTCCAGGCGCTGCAAACACAGCTGCGTAAGGAGCCAGCCAACGCTTCCAAGGAAAGACATGGTACAATCCGGGGGGTTGAGGGGAGTGGCGGGGGAGCCCGGCAGTGGGAGCGCCTTTCTCACAACCCCACTGGGGACACGGCCTGTCTAGCAACTGCAAAAATACACAGTAAGTAAAACCATTCAAGACCCAAGTCAACGGCCACTTTAAAACTCTCTTAAAAGGATGAGACAGAGGACGCGACTCCACGTCCAGGTTTGCTCCCCGCGTCCAGACCACACGGACAGACGACTCAGGCACTATCACGGAACTGGGGGTTCGTGCCACAAAACACGAACTTCCCGGCGAAGTACCTAGAAACTTCATTTGTATTTCTCCACGCTGAAAAGCGCAGGCATTTTAAAAGTTCAGCTCTTGAGGAAAGTCAGCAGGGGCAAGATTTCAGCAGACGCGCATCCAAATGTTAGCAATTCTCGGGTGGTCAGGGGTTTGCCGCTCCCCACACGGAGGGGAGATTCGAAGAGGGAAAGAGACAAGTCGTTTTAGCAGATGAAAACCAAAGCAAGGAGGTATTTTCGGTATCATTTTAATCACAAAATAGCACGAACGCGGTCTGTGCCTGCGTGCTACCCAAACGTCGATTTGAATACCACTGAACGCTAGTTTGAAAATTTCCATTTTTGTAATTTGCTTTCCTTTGTGAAGCCAAGACTGGAGAGAGAGCTGGCAGCCGTCTCCAAGTCTGGCACGACTTCACCTCAGACGCACTCGGTTGGTTTGGCTGTGGAGGGAGACCGCACAAGAGAGAAGGGGAGAGGGGGGAAGCGACGCCGGGAGCCCGCGAGCTCGGCCGGGGCTGCCCGGCAAGCAAGCCTCCGCGCGCAGCCAGGGCCTCTGGCTCCACCTGCAGGAATCGCGAGGCACGCCGCTTAGATGCCCCGCTCCCGCACCACCCGGGTGGGGGGCGGGGGGCGGGGGAACGTTCCGGCGGGCGCGAGCGCGGCGGGAAGGAGTGGGGAAGTAGGGATGTGCATCACCGAGCAAGGGCGGCAGGCCAGATTCAGGACAGGGATTTGTATTTGGAGGAGGAAAGACATCAAACCCTTCCTCCAACCTATGCTCGGTAAATGTAAGCCCCATGTGAGGGCAAAGGCAGCATTTGGTTCTCGTGCAGACCCAGCACCTAGCATGCGCTCAACTATTGAATAGACGGATGAACAAATCCACTCTATCAAACAACAGAGACGGAATGTGATAAAAAAAAAAAAAACCAAAACCTTCTTTTTTCAGGTGTATTTATGAGTTGTCACGCATTTTGTTAATGGTCAGTAATTGCTACAAAAATCCTGCACTATCTACAGGAATGCAGGGTTCCGCCTCCAAGGTGGGCAGCACCAAGAACCACTCCTTTCATCTGAAGCCCTTGTTTTGCAGATGAGTAAGCGGAAGTATGAAGAGGATTCCCCCGCCCCGTCCGTCCGAGTTCCGCCGGTTTGTTGGTGATGGAAATGGTTTGGGGGAAAATTTTTCTAACCTCTCTTGTGTTCGGTTTCTAAGGCAAGAGAATTATTCCGCTCTACTGTAGATTGGCCTGCGTGGATCCTCTCAGCTGATTGGCTATCTCGGGGGGAAACTGGCTTCCCCACCTACCTGTTGTCCTGTCCCTGAGCTTCTGTCCCAGCTTCTGCTCTGGGCCAAGGCAGCCGCTCGTGCTGCTTTACTCCAAATATCAAATGCTGCGTGGAGCTGATGCCAACCCGTTGCTACACTTATGAATTCATTTTTTCAAGCCTAAAGGACTGAATCTGAGCTTGTGGGTTTGTAACCTACAAACAGGCAGGTGCTTTGTTTTAGCAACACAGGTGTCTTATATCCAGTATCTAGCACATCTACTTATCCAAAGTGCTTAATAAGCAGGTACTGGGTAGCCCAGTGATAGTCACAGATGAAGATGGTGTTTACCAATTGAAAAGGAATTTTTGCTGTAGGCAGTTAGCGCTCAGTTTCCAAATAAAGTGAAGATCCTTCTTGTGAATGACTCCATTTGTGTTATGTCAAATGAATATGATCCAGGGTAAGTTGGAGTTCAAAAGATCCGGATTCCAACCACAACCCATTTATAAAATGGAAGTAATACCGTCACGACCTCTGAAAGGATTAGAAATGAATCATTTTTACAATAATAATCACAATATTAATAATAGCTTTGAACTATTATTAGTGCTTACTACATTCCAGGCTCTCTGCTAAGCCCTATAAGTACATTACCTAATTCGTCCTCATAACAGCTCCATGTGGGTTACAATTATCATCCCCATTTTACAGAAGGAGAAAACTGAAACTCAGATTTAAATACTCACCCGTGGGGGGCGCCTGCGTGGCTCAGTTGCTTAAGCAGCTGCCTTCCTCTCAGGTCATGATCCCGGGGTCCTGGGATCAGGTCCCACACCCGGCTCCCTGCTAAGTGGGAAGTCTGCTTCTCCCTCTGGGCTCCCCTTCCCCCTGGCTCGTGCTCTCACCTTACTTCTGTGTGAAATAAATGGATGAAATCTTTAAAAAATAAATACCCACAGTAACAGCTCACAGTGAGGAGGCCAGTATCGGAACACAAATCCTGCCTGACTCCAGACTCCTAAGCCTTACGCTATATAATAAATACCTATTGGCTGCTTTTCCATGCTGGTGACATTCAAATCTTTATCTCTAGTTCTGAGTTCTCATGGGAACTCTATCCTTTTATTTCCAATTACTGAAAGAATATCATTAATTATATATTTCATGACTGTTTAAAATTAAAAGGGCCTAAGTTGAACTTCTTCCTTCTTTTCGTAAGCATTTGCTGAGAACCACCCATGTTCAGACCTCCAAGCTCAGTCTCAGCCGGTGGTTCTCAACTGGGGGGTGGGGGGGGGGTGGGGAGTGATTTTGCCCTCGGGGGGCCATTTGACAATGTCTGAAAACTCTTTTGGTGGTCACAGTTGGGGTGAGGGGATGCCACTGGCTTCTAGCGAATCAAGACCACACGTCCGCTCAGCAGCCTGCAACACACATGACATCTCCCACAACGAAGAATTACTCAGCCCAAAATGTCAATAGTGCTGAGGTTGAGAAACCCTGGTTGAGGAATATGAAGATGAATCAGACAGATGCCATCATCCGTCATCCGATGCAGGAGATGGGTGTGTAAATTTGAAGCACAAAGTTTGCATAGATAACTGTGTGTTGACATGGAATAAAAGCCCCCCCTCCCCCCTCCCCCGTCCATAGAGTCCATAAAGAGCTGTGGGGTTTAGGGGCTGGGGAAGGCTTGGTGGAGGAGGTGGCCTTTGAGCCAGATGCAAAGAGCTAAGATGGGGATTCCAGCTAAAAGAACAAACAATACGCAGGGCGTGGGTGGACTTCAGCAACGTTGGTTGATTCTCATTGGAGCGGAGGATGTGTGACGAGGGTTAGTGGACAAAAGGAGGTAATGTTGTGTTAGGGCCACATCAAAGCCCTGAGCAGAGAGAAAGACTTCGGACTTTGTGAGTAATAGGAAGCGTATCTCACATTTGCACATAGAGGAGTGATATCATCAAAACATTCTGGGGAGATGAATCCAGCCACTGAATGAAAAGGAATTGCAGAGAATCAGGAGCTGGAGAGGAAGCCATGTTGTAACACTACTGCCATCCACCTTACTGTAAAAAAAAACAACACCCAACACTTGAGTGATTATTGTAAGTCAAAGCTACAGTATATATAACATTACTTAGCGCTCCCCATTGTCACAGGGATTTCCCCCATCTTACAGATAAGGGGACAGTCTTAGCCTGGAGAGGAAGTAGCTGAGTCAGGCTCCGGCTTCCAAAAGCTCTGCTCCTAACTGCTTTGTGTGCTGGGTGCACAGTTGGGATTCTTAACCTGTTGACCAAAGCAGACTGTTCTCCTCTCTAAGGCAGGCAATGAAACGAGGCAGCCCAGACCCCCACTGGGAATGGGAAGGTCTGGGACAAACAGCCTCAGGAAATCTGCTTCTCCTTGGCAGTCAGAGCTGACTGTAGGGAGAAAGGGATGTTTCTCTGAGCTAAATTTAGGAGTGTGGGGAGCACAGGCATGTGCCTTATTACAAACACACCTGACAATAGATTCTCCAAATCTATTTGGAATTGAATCGGTTCTTCCTGGGAGGATGATACATGAGAGCAGAAATGGGGCATGGCTTGCGGCGTCGGAAGCAAGGATTGAGCGTCTAATGTCAGGCCTCTCCTGCCTGATGAGGTAGCAAGCAGAAAGATATCAAGTCGGGGATAGAAAGGCTGTGACTCAGAAATTCCTTGTTTACTTGGCTCCTGAACAGATTGCTAACGGGATCCAGGTGTGTGCTCTGGTTTTGTTTTAGAGCCTTTAGGCCAGAGGCAGGGAAGGAGAGGAAAGGTGTTGTCCGTATCTGTAGACAGAGTGGGTGGCAGCCCTAGAATTGGGGACGTGCCGAAAGAGGCGTGGCCATACATGCCGGCTGGCACCAGCAGCCCTGGGGGGCCTTTTGGTGGCTGAGGGCACCAGCTTTTGTCCTGAAAGAAGATTCATTACAAGGAGCTAGAGAAGTAAGAAACAAAATGGTGGCCATTGCCAAGTAACCGAGGACTGGTAGGTGGGTACCCGGGAAAGCCTTCTTAAAGACTTCTAGGTCTATGTGAAAGGAATCGAAATGGTGGAAATTCTCACACAGCAGGCAGGAAAAGAGAGAGACTTCAACGGCATGCAGTGGACATCCCTGTGGTTCTGTATGACTCCATTGCAGGGTAACTTTAAACTACTTTGGAAAGCTCGTGATCTACAGTTTAAAGGTCGAAGGTGCCAGGGCTCCAGGGTTCCAACTGTTCTTTCTAAAATCCCACAGCTTTAAAGAAACACAAATTCTTGCCACAATCTCAGATTTTGACATTCTAATACGGAGACTTTAAAAAAACATCAGGATACAGGCTTCTCTAGACTTGATCTCCTCAAGGTCGGGATTAACTCTGTAGCACTAAACTCAGGAGCTGCTCAAGAAGTGTCTGCTGAGTTTAACTCAGTAAAACTTTCTCCCAAAATATCAAGAGTGTTCACTAAATGCATTAATACAATTTTTAAATCCAAATTTTATGATCACCTAGTAAAAAAAAAAAAAAAAAAAAAAGCCTAACCTCACACATCAATATGCCTGTTTTCACAAAGCCTTTGCCCACAGTCTGTAAGTTGTCCTAATACTAAGACCAAATGCCAAAAAGCAAATTTTTTTCCTTAAGAAAATCTGGAAGAGGCAATTACACTAAAACACACTACTCAGAAGGATCTGTTTCTCTGTTTTTGCTTGTGTCCATGGCATAATTAGGCCTCTTCCAACCAGTGTCCTGAGAAAAGAGTCAAAACCAGAAATCAACGTTCTCATTCCTATGGCCTCTCCATTTTGTTGCCATACATGGGCTATTCCTTATGAACCTGAGGACTGAGATTACGCATAGCACAGCTATCAGCTCTTGAAGGTCTCCACGCAACGGGAAATGCCCCTGGTCACCTCACACACACCCCACACTTCAAACTAGCGTGCTTGAATCCAATCTGGTGGGACTAGAAGTTTCATCAGGTGGTCAATGACCCTCACTAGGTTAGCACCCTCGGAGGGAACAGGTAGCCTATCGCAGGTAGGCCATGAACCCCCTTACTGATTACGAAACATGTGCCAAGGGAATCTCAACGCAGAAAACCTGAAGTCCGAGTGAGCTGGAATGGTTTCAGCCCCAACATTATATGACATTTTAGCACCTCCTTCCTGCAACTTACCGATTCAGATCTGTCCACATTGTCAGGGTATCCTAAGCAGCCGATGAAGATGCCTCCCTCCAAAGACTATTTATATGCACCAAAGTCTTTCCCTCTAATGAGTTTCCAGTGGAGACAGTGCCCTCTTGTTAGATTGTCAATTGTTTACATTTCTCTGATCTTTTCTTGTACTTTCCATTGAAGCAGCCGTTGCCGCAGCCCCCTGAGCATCGAACAGGCAAGTAATTGGAACGGATTTTATAAGTGTACTGGAGAGGGAAGCTGACTGTTTATGGACCACCGTACTTTCATGGTCATGCATAATGGACCAGGCACGTTTCCACCCACCCGCTTATGCCACCCCAGTGAACACGGAATTTACATACCTGGAAGAAAACAGTATTTTCTGAAACGTTAATAATAAATGCAGAAAATTTGTCTGAGTCAACATCTCCATGGCTTCGCTTTGCGCCATTCCATTTTGGTTAGATGTATCTACCATGTTGCCCCCATATCTTCCTTCTAAAATACACTGGTGGACATTGAACTGGCCCTTCTGCAATCAAGAGTCAGCGTTTTATAAAACAGCAATGAGAAATCCCTCCACTGAGGGGGTAGGCAATGTTGAAAGTTCTTAGAATAAAATAACTCTAGAGCAGAAAGCTTAGCAACCAGGTTGTACTAACAGAGGTATAATGTTCAGAACGAGGGGAGCAATCGTCCCTATCTCCTCGGGGCCTGACACACCCCATAAGAAACATTTTTCATGTCATACTATAGAGGGATAACAATAGGCATGTGAAGGTGGTAAGCATTCTTGAAAAGAAGGCAAATGGCAGTAGCTCATACTCATGGAGTCCTTACTAAAAGCTAGGCACTGCACTCGGCACTCTATTTTATCTTTATAACAACCCGATGAGGACATTACCATTATTCTGTCCATTTTACAAATAAAGAAACTCAGGGTCATGCAGACTGTAAGTGGGAGAACTAGAACAACACTGGCCCTGTCAGACTCCAATGGACCCTCAGAGTAGGCAGTGGGTGTATTTTCAGTGCATCTTGCTAGAGATGATTGGTGAGTATGACAATGAAGTCATGGCCACCGAGGGCATGCTCGTATGTGAGTGTGTACGTGCGCATGTGCGTGAGTCTTGTTTCACCAATTGGAACACACACACTGTGAGGGCAATGACTATATAATTACTCACATATTTACTTCTCGGGCCTAGCAGCACTGGGCGCATGGTAGGTCTTTCTTACGGCTTTTGCTGAATAAAATAACTAAATTCAAAATGCTTCGTAAACCAATTTACCCATCAGATTACTGAGAATGTGGGGAGAAAAGGACACTCTGGGGAAAGGAATTGTTACAGTCCTTTTAGAGGACATTTTGGCAATAATTATCAAAATGTGAAATGTGTGAACCCCTTGTCCAAAGTTATACATCTAGAAATTTATCCAATCAATTCTACAGAAAAACTGATATACATACACAAAGAATTTATACATGGGTGTGTATATACACACAAAGATATACATATATAAGAAGATACATATGAGCGTATACACACAAAGACATATGTAAACTTATATGCGGATATATATATACACATACAAAAATATGTGTAGTGTGTATGTGTGTGTGTATTCATTACAATTCTGTTTATATTGGCAAAATAAAATGGGAACAGCCTTAATGTCCATCAATAGGGGAATAATTTCTTTTACATCATGGTATGACCATCTAATGCAATACTATGTAACCATTAAAATACTGGAATAGATATATTCGGCTAAAATTCTTTCCTGTTTAGATCTACAGAAATATTAATTTTATATGATTCAAATTAATGTATGTATAGACATGAAACATTTCTAACCGTATTGGTAATTAGAAAAAGCAAGTTACACCATAGTACATATCGATGTTATAAATGAAAATATAAAAAATAAATGAGAAAGATACTCACCAAAGAAGTAACATGGATATTTCTGGGCCTTTTACAATGGTGATTTTTAATTATTTCCTTTTAAAATTTGTTTATTACAACTGATTCCAAACTATTTCTATAACAGTTTTCCTCGTTTACAAATTCCAGACACCCGGGAGCTCACCATGTTTCTCCACTGGCACAGATGAAGAGAGAAATGAAGAATTAGCCTTAATTATGCAGGCTAAAGAACCCAGATTATTATGAGAACACGGTAAAAAGCAAAACTTTGTCTTGGATTATCTCAAGACAATTGTCTGAAAACTTCCTGCTTATTTTTCCTGTTTGAACCTGGCTTTTCAGATTAAAGTGAAGTGATCTGTTTCTCTGTGATTCAGAACCTCACAGAACTTGGCAGGCAAAGAAATACAAAGAAAGGAAGAAAAGGAAAGGGGAAAGTGGGGGATGAAAGAAGATGGGCGGAACTTGAGAAGGCTTAATAAAGTAATAGAACACACCCCAGACCCTCCAGGAACAAAGGAACAAGGCTGGTGGGAGACAACAGCTGTTCTCCTTCCCAAACCATGAAACACCACACTCTACACCTGAACTCCTCCTCACTCCAAGGAGTGGCTAATACCTCTTACTGGAATATCTGTGCAACAAAGGAATTTTTTTTCTGATGATGACTATTAAAGGAAAAATCACAGTGCCAGGTACTGTGAAGAGCGAGTTATCCAAATTGTCAGTTTCTCTTGATTCTTATTTCTCTAACTCAACTTTAGGGAGGTAGAGTTTACATACAGTAAAAGGCCTTCATTTTAATTGTACGTATCCATGACTTCTGACAAAGTCATAGACTTATACAACCACCACCAGAATCAATTTTACTGATCCCATCAACCAAAACCATTTATTTGCACCCTTCAGTCCTCGCTCTCACCCCTGGCTCCAGATGACCACTGACCTGCCTTCTAAAATGTAGATTATATTTGTCTCTTCTCACATTTCCTATTAACAGTACCACACAGTAGAAACCCTTTTGTGTATGTCTTCTTTCACTCGGCATGTTTTTAAGATTTGCCATGTTGCTGTGTGCATCTGTAGTCCATTCCTTTTTATGGCTGAGTAGTATTCCATTGTATGACTACTCTGAACCCACAGTTTATCCACTCACCTATTGGAGGACATTTTGGTTGCTTCTAATCTCTGGCTATTATAAATAGAACTGCTGTGAACATTAGTCTGACTCTCCTTTCTGAAGTGAAATTCAAATCTGTACATTTGGTTGGGACGTGGAGATAGGAAATAAAACTAGTATTGTGTAGACACCTACTAAGTGCTTATCAAATATTCGTAGGTAAGCTATAAGGCAGATGGTATTATTTTGCCAATGAGAAAATAGAGGCACCAAGAAGTTAATTAAGGAACTTGCCCAAGGTCACAAAGGTAACAAATAGAAAACCATTTCAACACAGGCCCTTCTGACTCCTTTGGACTTTCTACTACACTGCTTGTCATTGCTGAATTTCTGGTAGACTTGGGAAAGAAAGAGACTCAAAGGCAGAAGGGTTTTGACTAGAGATATTGTGTTGACGTAGATGGGGGAAGCTGACAGGGGAAGCTGGCAGTGACTGGGCAAAGGAGAAAAGAGAAAGGAAATAGGAAAAGATAAAAGAAGAGAGAGGGGAGCATTTTCCCCATCTCCAAAGAAAGGACCATAAGAGGGATTCTAAAAATCCAGCATGGAGGTGGACTCCCTGGAAATGGTCTAAGGCCTGAAATATTTCTGCTCACAATTGAAGACAAAACTTCATCCACCCTTGGCAGCTCCTCCCCTTTCACCAGGTCCCCCTCCCTCAGCCACAAAGCTCACGGAAGGCTACAAGAGGAGTGGGAGCATTTCTCAGTTGGGCAATGTTGCTGGTTTGCATAGTGTGAATGCCACTCACATTTGTGTGAAGTCAAGAAAGAATCCTTGCTTGGAGTTAGGGAAACTGAAAATAAGTTGATTCATTGACATAGTTTGAAGACCATAGAAAATTGAATGATTTGACTCAAAATTAATTGAAAGCCTACTAAGAGAAAAAAGAGGCAAAAGTAAAAGAAGAAGATGAAAATGTATTGCCCTCAATATGTGTCAAGCAGTGAACTAAGAGCTTTGCCTATACTGAGTTACTCTTCATAACCTTATGAAGTATGTACTATTTTTATTCCCACTGCACATATGAGGAAATTGTGCCTCAAGGAGGTTAAATATCCTTCCCACGGTCACCCAGTAAATGGCAGAGTCGGGACTCCAACTAACTAACCACTACGCTCTCCTGTTCCCAGGGACTGTATTCCAGATACTCTGTGGGGCAAGAAAAATGTATAAGACATAGTCCTGCCCTTGGGAGAGCTCATAACTAAACGCTGGATGATACTTTCAGTTTGGGCAAGTGACCTACTATTTCTGATTTTAAAAAGGGAATTAATAACCCCTCTCTTACCCTCATTGCAAGGTTCATTTATTTATTGCACAAATTCTTACTAAACATTTATTATGTGCCAGGCACAGTGCTGAAATTCCCTCATGGAGCTTATATTCTAGAAAGAAGAGAAGGCAATCATCATGTATAAAATAGATATATAAGTCAAGAGAGCAAAAGAGAGAGAAAGAGGCAGAGGGAGAGAGAGAGAGAAAAGGTATTAGGGTTCTCCAGAAAATAGAACCAATAAGAGATATGTATGGATTTAATTATTAAAAAGATCAGATTTATTATAAGGAATTGGTTCATGCAATTAGGGAGGCTAAATCCCATGATCTGTTGTCTACAGGCTAAAGATGCAGGGAAGCCAGGGTGTAGTTCTGAGAATCAGAGGGCCAGTGGTGTAACTCTTGGTTGAGGTTAGGAGAAGACCAGGAGAAGACTGCTCAAGCAGTCAGGCAGAGAGCAAATTCCTTCCTTCTCTGTCTTTTTCTTCTATTCAGGCCCTCAGCAGATTAGATGAAGACCACCCACATTGGGGAGGGTAATCTGCTTTACTGAATCCACTGATTCAAATGCTAATCTCATCTGGAAATACCATCACAGACACACCCAGAAACAATGTTTAATCCAGGCACCCTGTATCCCAGTCAAGTTGATGCATAAAACTAACCATAAAAGGAAAGAAAGAAGGAAGGAAAAAGGAAGATATTTTGGGCAGTAATAAGTGATATGAGAAAAAGGAAATTAAGTAACGGGACAAAGGGAGGTAATTGTTACTTTGCAAAAGGTGGTCAGAGGTGTTCTCTGTGAAGTGATGACATTGAACTGAGACCTGAATAATGAAAAGGAGCCAGTCATGGGCAGATCCAAGGACAGAGAGTTCCAGGTGAAGGGAATAGCAAGTGCAAAGACTGTAAGGCAGGCAAGGTCATGGCACACTTGAGGAACAGAAGGAAGCCAGGGTGGCCAAAACATGATGACCAAGAAGGAGAGTGGTAGGATGTAAAAGCAGGGACAAGCAGGGACCAGATCCTGGAGGACTGGAATTTGGATGTTATTGTTATCGCGGTGAGAAGTCATGGGAAGATTCTGAGTAAGGAAGAGACATGACCTTATTTCCATCTCTTACAGACACCCCGGCTACTCAGTGGAGAATGGGGTTTGGGAAGCACTTGGGGAAGAGCAGGAAGAGTAGTGAGAAGCCCATTGCAGCAGGCTGGGTGAGAGATGACAGTGGCTCAGACAATGGTGGGGACTATGAAATGGAAACTGGTGGTTGGATTCAGGAGTTATTTTGGAAGTGTAGCCCATAGGACTTGCCAGTGAACTGAGAAATCAAGGGTGACTTTCAGGATTTTGGTTAGGACAATTGTTTGAACGGTGGGATCTTTAGCTAAGAATAGGAAGAGAACGCATGCGGTTAATTTTAGAACGGAAAAGCATCTGCAAACTGCAAAGTGTTCTCCAAAAGCTGAAGACAAACCACTAGGAATCCCACAGCTGCAAGGAACTGAATTCCACCAACAACTTCAATGAGGATGGAAGTAGATTTTTCTCTTGTTGAGTCTCCAGATGAGAATGCAGCCCAAGCTGACCTCTGGATTGCAGTCCTGTGAGATTCTGAGCAAGGGAACCAGCTACCCTATGCATGTACTCCATACCCATAGAAACTGTGAGATAACAAATGGGTACTGTTTCAAGTCACTAAGTTTGTTACATGGCAGTAGAAAAGTAATAGAGTTAAAGAGTAAGTTACTGAGTAGCAGACAGCCCTGATGTGCTTTCGATACAAACCTAGAAGATAGGGACCCATTTGGTCCCCACTGGCCCCAGTCACACCTGGCTCCCCACTCCTGGGTCATGAGAATCTTCTCCTTCAGGGAAAGGAGATTTAATGATAATATGACAATTAACCATTGTTATTCTCTCTTCCTTGCCTACCACAACAGTCCCAAATGCTAAGGCATGAATGCTAAAGTTCTTTGCTCAGTCACCACACTTGGTTTTGTTACCCTGGCAGAAATGTACTTAACTCAGGAAAAGCTCTGTCTGTGAGGCTGACATCTCTTCTGCTAAAGGGATAAGATGGAGCTCTCTCAAAACTGAGACCACAACTCCCACCTGCTCCTTGAAATCTTTCCACACCATAGGACCCCGGATGGGGAGAGATGGTGATGAGCACGCAGTTAGCTCTCCCAACAGGTGTCTGAACCCTCCGCAGCCTGTCTGCCATGGCTTCCCACCTGAACACCTCCAGGGAGGAAGTGTGGAGACAGGTAGAGGTGATTCTAAGTTCTGACTTTGTTTCCGATGACCTGCAGATCGGACATGTTCCTTAACCTCCCTGAGCCTCAGTTTCTTCATCTGTAAATTTAGGACAGGAATCCCTTTACAGAATAGTTTTGATGTGACCTAATATACGTGAAGCTGACCCTTGCTTCTCCCTCTGTCTCCCTCTAGTGATGAGAAATTCCAGCCCAGTTTATTTTCTCTCTTCTCTGATTTCTTTCATCTTGTACTCTCTTTAACAACCACATCAGACACATATCATACGCTGTGTTTTATTGTTTCAACTGCTTTGTATGCATGACTCGTGACCTGCTAAGGAGGTTGAGGACAGGCAGCCATATTTTATACTTCTGGGGGTCCCCCAAAGGATTTAGGTCAATCCAGGGCATATAGCAAGCATACAGTAAACCAGTAAAACCTGCCAAATTAAATTAACGATCCATCATCATCAGAGTAACTTAAAACTGGCTACACTCAATGAACTGTCATTTAATTGGAGTTTCTCGTAAAAGGGCCCCCTTTCTACAATATCCATTTTGAAGTTTAAAAAAAAATACCGACTGCAAAGGCCGTTGCTTTTAAAAAGAAATCTTTTCATGCACCTCACGTTTGCATTTGAAACACAACTTCCTAACCAAGGGGGGAAAAAAGAAACTGAAAACAAAGCACCCTAAATTATACAATTCAGGTATTGTTCCCTATCTTTAAGACCCAGACATACGGAGCCCCCCAATTCGCCCCTTTCCTTTCTCACATGCCTATCCATTTTTGCATTCAAGAGTTAAGATTTTTAAAAGGTTGGTTCTTAAAAGAAATGAATCCCGAATCTACATATGAACTGTAAGGTTCTCATTTCAAGTGGATACAGGTTAGAATGTGTTTGACCATAAAAGCAGAAAGCCTGGAGTAAAGTGCCACGAAGAATCTATTGGAAGAAATGGGATCAGATAGATGTGGTGCACTTCTCTTAAGTGCATATCACTTAACTGCATAATCAACTTGTGCTCCCAAGAATTATGCAGTCTCTGTCTGGCCCCCATTAGATTGAATGTGTTGCTACTCCAGTTAATTGCATATTGGCAAATTGCATAATTCAGCTCTATGCACCCTGAACCGAGTTCCAAATGCCATCCGGTACAATGTAATCAAACTAGGGAAGTGAAGAGCTAGAATACTTATGAGATTCTGTCCATTTGTCACATTTGGTTTGGATCGCCAGGGCTGTAAGGAAAGCAGCCCATTGGCCATAGACCTGTGTGCTTGGGATTCCTGTCCACCCACTCCCCCTCAACAGCACAACCTCACACGGCCCTATCCAAAGATTAATTTAGAATGGGTCCAAAAGAAAACAGGATGTCAACATGTGAAAATATGATTAAAAAGTAAAAACATCTGACTCATAACTATGGCGCTCTCCTTCCCGGGACTGACATCACTTACAGAGCAGAAAAAGCTGGGACTAGCCTCGGTTCTGCCATTAATTAGCTGGGCAAGTCTCTTCATCTCTCTAGGCTTCAGTTTGCTCTGCTGTACAATGGAAAGCGGAGTAGTAGCCTTGTCTACCTCACTAAGCTGTTATGAGGGTTAAATGTAGCACGGCTTGGTAACCTACCAAGTAATGTAGAAATCTTATTACTGCATACCGCAAAGTGAGGATAATGGGCTCTGTATCAAAGAGAACAGTCTGGGGGCACCTGGGTGGCTCAGTCGGTTAAGTGTCTGCCTTCGGGTCAGGTCATGACCCCAGGGTTCTGGGATCAAGCCCCACATGGGGTTCCCTGTGCAGCAGGGAGCCTGCTTCTCCCTCGGCCTCTGCTCCTGTGGTCTCCCTTGCTCACTCTCTCTCTCAAATAAATAAATAAAATCTTTTTAAAAAGAAAAAGAGTACAGTCTGTCAAGCTGATAGAAACACTTCAATAAGGATCTGGGATAACAGCAAGTGGTAAAATAGAAATGGAAAGACGGAAATGCTTCTGACATCGCGGAGGATTCTTAAAGTCACCCGTCGCCAAACTAGAGTAGTTAGCTGCTCATTTATTGGCAGTGGAGTGGTTAGGAAGAGTGGATTCCTAGCTCAGTCTCTTACTAGTTATATAATCCGGAAAAGTTGCTTGATCTCGTTAAGTCTTGCTTTCCATTTCCACAACATGGGTCCAAAAATAGTATCTACCGTTAAGGCTTTAGTGAGCGTTATTGAGTGAGATCCTGTATGCCCAGCAAGAAGCCCAGTGCTCCATGGCGCTACACTTCGCTAGCACAGAGTTCTGAAACAACAGTGGTTTCAATGAAAATTGGGGGATTTAAGGCAAGTCAGCCTGTATGCTGTTTGTCTGACTTAAGCACCTAATAAAGTACCTTTGCTTTGGAAGAAAAACATCATGGCTTAAAATAAAATGTGAGCACAAATCGTTCTAGAAAATTGCCAGGGAAAGCAGTGACTCAGTATTTCTACTCTGACCAATACTATGAGGTGCAGCCATGTTTCATAGTTTGAGAGGATGTGATAGTGTCTTCGAGGAGCTTGCCCAGAGAAGGGGTTTAAATGTTGGTTGCATTGAGTTCAGTATTGGTGGAGTTGAATTAAGGGCAGAAATTCAATTAATCAGTTGTCCCAATTGGAAGTGTATATTATTTCTCAAGAGATGGATCAAAAACTGAACAAATATTTTAGTCTGACATTTAAATTCTTTCAAAATTTGGCTCTTCATTTATCACCATAGTGATAGCCTGGTACAGTGCCTGGTAGACAGCACTTAGTACAGTGCCTGCTGGAGAAAATATGCTCAATAAATAATGGCTGACTAGGTTAATTAATTCATTAATTAATGCTTCCAATCTTTGTTTCTAACCTTATCTTCCACTATCTTCTAGCATAAGCCCTTCACTATAACCAGGCCCATCCACTCATGGTTTCCTAAACACTAACTTACTCATTCCCACCACCAAACCTTGCCCACAAGCCTTCCCACATGCTCTGCTCACTCCTTCTCTTATGCAGATTTGTGTCACTTCTTGAGGTGTGATGTTTTGAACTGTGTCAACTTGGCTAAGTTGGAAGGGCATTTCTCGTGATCTCTTCTCCTGTATGATTGCACATTAGAGTTGACCACAAGACAAATTTGCAAGAGTTCCAGAAGGTTGAAGTCTTGGTTAGATGTGATGAGAGACAAAAGCAGTGGCACTAGCTGGTTCAAATGTGTCCTAGCTTCCGCCTACTCTGTGACCAGCTCTTGTTCCCAATTGCTGGCCCTGATGACCAGCCACTACTCCAGTCTACCACCAGATACAGAATCAACAACCTTCCACGAGCTTCTCCAGCACTTCCCCTGGTAGTCCCATCCCAGCAGCTAGACTCACCTGCCTCCCCAGATTTTCCTTGCAAGCTCCTACCTATCCATCAGTGCCAGGGTTTCAGGAGGGCTGGTAATTTTATTTCTGATCCTCCAGCAACCTTTTTTGGATCTTACTTCCCCACCCAGACCCTCCCACAATGATGTCATGTCTCATTGCTATAATAAATCCCATATTCCATAACACTCACAGTGGTTCTACTTCTCTGATGAAACCTTGACTGATACACAAGGCTCCATTCATGGAAAAGCTATTCCTTGATGATTTCTGGGCCATTCCAGAGCAATTTCTCTACATTTCTGTGTAACCGTGTGTGTGTGTGTGTGTGTGGTCATCTATTGGCATTTGTCACGTATTGCCTTGTACCACATTTTTATCCACATACACCTTCACAGTGCTTAGTACATGGTTGGTGCTCCGTAAGAGTTTAATGAGCAAATGAAAGTCTACGTGCATCTATGTCACGAGTGTGTCCCTTCTCACACTTAGAACAGACATAATTTTTTGATCTCGCCATGCTTCCCCTCCTATGTGAGCCCAGCTCACAGTCCTTCGTGACATGAGGCCATAGACAGACAACGGGAGCTGGCACAGAAGAAGAAACCGATCTGCCACACTGAAAAGCTCTGGGTGCGATGACTTATGCTTCCTAGGCACATTATCTAAGCCTAAACGGTCACAGAGCACGCACAACCTGAAGCTCAGTAGATGCCTGTCCCCTCCCTACTTCCTGCCCTCCTGCACCTAACTTTCACACGGTAGGTACCCAGGAAATATTTGTTGAATGAGAGAATGTCAGCGTCACCTTCACAAAGTGAGCTGTGTGGTCTCTACAAACCAAAGTGACTTACAAAAGTCTCACCTTTTAAAATAATGAATAAACAAAAGCAACCAGAGTGAACTTCCTGCACTTTAAGAAGGCCTCTCCAGTCACTGCTGGTCCTTTCAGAGCTAAAGAAGACAAAATACAACCAAGCCCAGACCCCAGCTGATGAAAACACGTGACCTGTTGCCAAGTCCTGGGAAAGACAGAAAACCTTTCTGGCTTCTGTCCTTCAATGTCATTAGCCCCCTTCTTGGCAGTCATGCAGGAGGAAGACCATGCAGGAGAAAAGAAGTTTGGAGGACAAGTCTGTGTTCAAAGAAGTCAGGAAGAATTATTCAATGGGAAATACAGGGTCTAGAGAGGGACATTTTTAATTCATTTCTGACAAGGGAATAGAAATAAAGACATGATTGACTTGTTACTTGAAAATATTATTTTTGGTTTGTTCTCTTTTCTAGCATGTTGCTTTGCCAACCACGGCCCATATCTCTAAGAATTCTGGCAGGTACTTCCCATTCCTGTGCTTACTCTCCCATTTTCTATTCCTGTGAATAGGATGTGATAATGCCCCTGGGTTAACCTCACAATCAGTAATTGAAAGCATGCCTGTGAAAAAACAAAACAAAACAAAAAACAAAACGAAAAACGAACCAGTGTATTTTTTCTAATGGGTGAGAAAGCAAATGAAATACGCCTACTCTATTGGGTAGGCGATGCCCTAGTAAAAAACCTTTCTCCCTGATCCTTGCAATCCGCACATACTACCTTAGTGATAAACAGAAAATAAAAGACAATATCACCCTTCCCCATTCTCTTTCTCACTTTAAAATTGTGTGTGTGATTTCTTTTGGTTTCTCATCAGAACAATTTCAAGAATACCTCAACCTAATTGACACGCATTCACACACACAGGTCTAGGGTATGTTTAACCCATGGAGTGCTGTATTGGGTCCATTTTCTGCCTCTCCATTAATCAAAGTGGCACCAAGTTTTGGGTAACCGTTAAATGTGAGATATTCTCATTTCTCCCCCACATTTCAAGAAGTACTATCATAAGATAGGTCCACTGCCAACAGAGTTTCTCCACTAAACTAGATACTATCTATCCACTAGATATTATTTGTATCTGTATTTGCAAACCCAGGGCCTAAAAGAAGGTCTGGCATATACTAGGTGATGAATAAATGGTTGAATGAATGAATGAGTTTTCCTCGTTCAGTAATAAAGGTCCCTCCCCTAGATGTTTACATCCTCATCCCCAGAACCTTTAACTATATTCTTTTACATGTCAAAAGGGCCTTTGAAGATGTGATTACCTGAAGAATCTTGGGGTGGAGGGATTTTTTTTTTTTTTAAGATTTTATTTATTTATTTGACAGAGATAGAGACAGCCAGCGAGAGAGGGAACACAAGCAGGGGGAGTGGGAGAGGAAGAAGCAGGCTCATAGCGGAGGAGCCTGATGTGGGGCTCGATCCCATAACGCCGGGATCACGCCCTGAGCCGAAAGCAGACGCTTAACCGCTGTGCCACCCAGGCGCCCCTGGGGTTGACGGATTATTATTACTCCCAACGGACACTAAGAAACCCGAGGTCCAGAAAACGGAAGTCGCTTGATCCAGATCGCAGTTAGCAAGCAGCAGAACAAGGGTTCGAACCCAGACAGCCTGACTCCTCGTCATCCTACCTCCCGTGTTAGGGCTGAGCAGCATGGAAAATAACAGAGAAATGTAAGACTCGGTTCCGGCCTTCGAGGAACTGACAGAGAGAATGGGAAAGAGCACTCCAACGTAAATGCCACGTTCGAGAGAGTTCATCGCAGAGGCTAAGTGATCTATGACCCAGGTTTAAAGAAGAAAAGAGGACAAGAAAGCTGGACTACTCAGAACTGGGTGGCACGGGACCTTCAGGGAACGTGGGCTACGGACAGGCAGCACACAGGGAGCTTTCTTCCTGCCTGAGGAAATGGAATGAGACAAGGAACAGAAGGGGAAATGGGGAGAAGAAAATAAAAAGCCTGCAAGGGGAAAAATCTGAGACAGAAAAAACAAAAAAGATAAAATACTTAATTGTTTTTACGGCAATGGCAACGTTTACTGAGCACCTATTCCACCCTAAAGGGAAGATTCACATTTGTTAACTTTATTTAATCCTCACAAAACCCCTGCTAAATGAGTATTATTAGCCTCATTTTTCCAAAAGAGGAAATTAAACGCCCAGAGAGATTCAGTAATTGCTCAAAGGCATATACCCTGTAAGTTTGATTCCAAAAGTCATGCTCTGTTCTCTGTTCCTTTTTGCTCCCATAATAATCATCTCAGACCCTCTCTGAGAAGGAGCAAATTCCCATTAGAATAAGACCAACAGGTGGAGCTGCCTAAATCTCTAGAAAGAGCTGCCTTGGACGGCAGTGGGTTCAGGGCGGCCACTGAAGCTAGTGTTACCAGCCAGTTGTTGGAGCGGCATTTGGGACAAGCCCTGTGCTAAGTGCTGGCAATGGAGAGACCACAGCAAAACGACACCCATCTTCACCACCTGCCCTATGGTGCCAACCGACTCTTTAGTGAGGGAGACAGAGCAGTAAAGACTTTCCTCACTGACTTCAGGTTAGTGCTTCCCTTCAGGGAGGACAGGTGGAGAAAGGTTTGGGAGGGGTGGGGCTTCAGTATGTCATAACCTCTTATTTCATTAGAGAAAAAAGAGAAATCTGAAACAAGTATGGCAAATCACTAACATATTTAACCTCGGTGCCAAATACACAGGTGTCTCTTACATTACTTTTCTTCATTTTAGTTTAGTCTGCCATGTATCACAATAAGGCCAAAATCAATGAACTTAAGGAGTATTGCTACTGTTTCCTAAAGAGACCATCACAATAATAAATCATCCGTACCGTGCTGGAGGGAAGCTTAGGGTAGTATGGAAAGACAGAAGAAGGCTTCGAACCTGACTCAAGGAGAAGCTGGAAACGGCATGGAAATGCATTCTGCCTAGTACCTCCAGTAGGACGTGCTCCTGCAGATACTTCCATTGTAGCCCGGAGACACGTGATTGGACTTCTGACCTCCTTCTTGTGTCTTCAAGCAACTAAGAGATTCTTCGAAGCGGGTGACCAGGTGAGCCGCAGTCAGCACAAGTCTCAGGGTGAGGGAGAGCATCCTCCCCTCACCTCAAGGGGCCTGCTCACACGTACTGGCAGTGAAGAGAGGTGAGTCATGCTGGCTGGGACTCGGTCGGGATAAGCCTGCTAATCCAGCAAAAGGGATTTGGACTTCATCTGATAAATGAAATAGGGACCTGCTGGGCAGTTGCAAGCAACAAAGAGATGATCAGATTTGGTTTTCAGAAAGATCACTGTGGTAGGAGCAGGAATGGTGGACAGAGAGGAAGCTGGGACTGACCAGGTAGACCAGACAGGAGTTCGTTGCAGGTTCCCAGATGCCAGGGAGTCAGGAGCCTGAACAACAGAGTTGCAGGGAGGATGAAGTTATGACTTCAGACAGGGTAGGACTGAGAAGGTTGGCGGTCCATCGGATGTACAGCAAGATGGCGTCAAAGACAGCGGCTGAGGGGCACCTGGCTGCCTCCGTCCACGGGGGATGCGACGCTCGATCTCGGCGTTGGGAGCTCGAGTCCCACGTTGGACATAGAGATTACTTAAAAAGATAAAATCTTAAAAAAAAGAGAGAGAGGGAGAATGGCTGAGTTTCTCTCTTGGTAGAGGCGCTGCTGTCTGCCACCACAATGACACAGGAGGAATGCATTTAGAAATGAAGATGAGTTTTCTACAAATGGTGCTGGAACAACTGGATATCCACATGTAAATATATATATATATTTGACTCTGGCCTACCTTACACCTTTCACAAAAATTAACTCAAAATGGATCATAGACCTAAATGTAAAATGTAAAACCATAAAACTCCTAGAAGATGACATAGGAGAGAATCTAGATGACCTTGGGTTTGGTGATGACTTTTTTGATACAACACCAGAGGCACGATTCATGAAAGAATTAAATGATAAGCTGGACTTCGATAAAATTAAAAATTTCTGCTCTATGAAAAACACTTTTAAGAGAATGAGATGAGAAGCCACAGACTGAGAGAAAATATTTGCACAAGACACACCTGATAAAAGACTGCTATCCAAAGTATATGAAGAACTCTAAAAACCCCACAATAAGGACACAAGTAACACAACTAGAAATGGGCCAAACACCTTAGCACACAGCTTACCAAAGATCTACTGATGACAAATAACCATAGGAAAAGCTGCTTTGCATCACGTGTCATAAGAACAATGCAAATTAAAACAACGAGCTACCACGACATACCTATTAGAATGACTAAAATTCGAAACACTAGACCAAATGCCGGTGAACGTGGGGGGGCTACAGGAACTCTCGTTCATTGCTGGTGGAAAGGTAAAAGGATACAGCTACTTTGGAAGACAGTTTGAAGGTTCCTCACAAAACTGAACATCCTCTTAACACACATTCTAGCAATCATGCCCCTTGGTATTTACCCACAGGTGTTGAAAACATGTCCACATAAAAACCTTCACCCAGATGGTTATGGCAGCTTTACACATAATGGCCAGAACTTGGAAATGACATCCTTGGAAACGATGTCCTTCAGTGGATGAATGGATAAATTAACTGTCGTCCATCCAGACAATGGAATATTATTCAGCACTAAAAGAAATGAGCTATCAAGTCATGAAAAGGCAGGGAGGAATTGCAGATGGAAGTTACTAAATGAAAGAAGCCAATCTGAAAAGGCTACAGACTGCATGAGTCTAACAATATTCTGGAACAGGCAAAACTACGGAAACAGTAAAAAGATATTTGGTTGCCAGGGGTTGGGGGGCAGAGGAGGGAGGATGAATAGTCAGAGTACAGAGGATTTTTAGGCCTGTGAGAATACAGTAGCTGTGTGATACTATAATAGTGGATACAGGTTACAATACTTTCGTGCAAACCCATTAGAATGCACAACACCAAGAGCGAACCCTAATGTGAACCATGGACTTCGCGTGATTATGATGTGTGGGTGTAACTATGGTAACAAATCACTGCGCCACTCTCCCGGGGGATGTTGATAACGTGGCAGGCTGTGCATGTGTGGGGCCAGGATACGTACGGGAAATCTCTGTTCCTCCTGCTCGACCTTGCTGTGAACCTAAAACTGCTCTAAAAAAAAAGCCTATTGTAAAGAATCAAAAGGGCGCACCTTTGTGGCTCAGTTGGTTAAGTGCCTGCCTTCGTCTAGAGCCCTGATCCCAGGGTCCTGAGATCAAGCCCCACGTCACGCTCCCTGCTCAGGTTGGAGTCTGCTTCTCCCTCTCCCTCTGGCCCTCCCCTCGGCTTGTGCTCACGCTCTCTCTCTCTCTCTCTCAAATAAATAAATAAATCTTAAAAAAAATAAGAAGAAGCTGAGAGCAGTTTTGAAAATGCTGCATATAGGCCCAGCAGAAATATAAATAGCAATGTTTAAGGAAGGGGGAGTATGCTATTACCACTTCCTTCCTAATTATGGATGAGGGAAGTGAGACTCAGAGGGGTGAGTATCTTGCCTAAGGTCACACAGCACATTAACTGCAGAGGGTAGAATTTGAGCCTGAGAAGTTTAACTCCTAAGCCCACAGGGATAGCCATGTGTGAAAGAGGTTTTGAGGCTTGTCTTAGTTCCTTGCTGCTACTGTACTATTTTAAAAGTGAAAAAAGTAAGGGTGCCTGGCTGGCTCAGTCGATGGAGCATACAACGTCTGATCTCAGGGTTGTGAGTTTGAGTCCCACGTTGGGTGTAGAGATCACTTTAAAAAACCAAAACCAAAACCAAAACCAAAACCAAAACCAAACCAAACCAAACCAAAAACAAACAAACAAAAACTTTTTAAAAAAGTGAAAAAGGTAAAGGGACCTAAACTGAGGTAAGCTTCCAATCTTTCACTAACAGTGGTAAAATACTGATACCAGTACACTGTGACAAGCTATGTATGTATAGTGGAATGTTGAGAGCAGCCACTAAAGAAAAGTATGAGGGTGATATGCTCCAAAGCATTGTAAATAAAGGAATATCAATTTAAAAAAATGTTCAGGTAATGCCCAAGAGGCAAAAGAAAGAAACAGAATGAGGAACACAGAGAAAGACAAAAAACAAGTAATAAACAGCAGACTTTCGCCTTAACAGGTCAATAATTAATTTAAATGCAAATGGTCTAAACATAGCCATTAAAGACTAAGACTAGCAGAATGGAGAAAGCGGTGATCCCGAAACATGCTGTCTTTAAGTAATTGACTTCGAACATAACAACTATAGTAGTTTCCTAGTACGGCAGCAACAAATTATGCTAGACTTAGTGGCTTAAAACAACCCACATTTATAATCTTACAGTTCTGGAAGTTACTAGTCTGAAATGGGTCTTACTAGGCTAAAATCACAGTGTCGGTTGAGTTGTGTTCCTTTGGAGGCTCTAGGGGAGAACACCTTTCCTTCTTTTTCTAGCTTCTAGAGCCCACATACATTCCTTGGCCCATGGCCCCTCCCTCTACCTTCAAAGCCATGGGTGCGGAATCTCCAAACCTCTCTCCTCTCTGACCTCAGGTCAGTCGTCTTTTCTTTGGCTCTCCTTCCTCCCTCTTTCCCTTGTAAGGACTCTTGTGATTGTACTGAGCCCACCCAAATAATCCAGGATGATCTTCCCATTTTAAGACCTTAATTTAGGGGTGCCTGGGTGGCTCAGACGTTAAGCGTCTGCCTTCAGCCCAGGGCATGATCCCAAGGTCCTGGGATCGAGCCCTGCATTGGGCTCCCTGCTCGGCGGGAAGCCTTCTTCTCCTTCTCACACTCCCCTTGCTTGTGGTCCCTCTCTCACTGTCTCTCTCTGTCAAATAAATAAATAAAATCTTTAAAAAAAAATAAGACCTTAATTTAATCACATGCAAAATCCTTGTTGTCACATAAAGTAACATATTCCCAGGTTCTCGGGATTAGGACATGGGTATCTCCAGAAGGCTATTAGTCTTCCTACCAACCAGATAAACAGGTCAGGAAAGTACATAATGACACCTAATATGACACATATTAGGAAATTTAGAAGCGCCCCTCCCTCCCCCCCCATCTACCTCCTTCCTATTGTTTCTGATAATCTACTTGCTGGTCTCTTTTTGAGAACCACCTCTAGCAATCATCCATCCCATGGAAGAATTTAATGTTGATAAAATTCTTATACTGTTCCAGGCACTGTCCCAAGCACTAGGACCATCAAGGACTTGAATAAATCAGTATAAGCCCATTTCCTTAACCCTCCCTTCCCTGTAGACAATAATGAGGGTTGGGATCATGTTTGGATGCCAACTCCTAAAGTAGATTACTCAAAGCAGAAGGTTATTTAATCTCGAATTAATTTATATTCCTATTAACCCATTCTAGTGTTCCCATTCCAGTGGGAATATTCTTTGAGCACCTATTATGTTCCAGGGACTGTTCTAAGAACTGAAGTTACAACGATATCCAAGAGAAAGTCCCTGCCCTCACCAAGCTTACATTCTAGTAGGGGAAACAAATAAATAAGGGGAGAATAAATAAACGCATGTCATTTCAGCCAGCATCAGTGCTGTGAAGAGAAATGAAGAGCGATCGAGACAGAGAGTGACCAGTGGAGGAGAAGGACAGTCAGAGGGATGATTTGAGCTGAGACCCAAACAAATGAGGAAGCCAGGCTTGCAAACACCTGGGGAAAAGCACTCCAGGCAAAGCAAAGAGCCAGCATGAAAATCTGGAGGTGGGAACCAATTGGGCATATTTGAAGCATGACAGGAAACCATTAAGAATCAGCAGAAAAGTGACATGTTTTCATTTACTTTTATTACTCTGGCTGCCGCGGGGAGAATATTTGTTATCCATACAAGGGCAAGAGCAGAAGGGGTACACAGTAGGTCAATATATAGTTGAGAATTAATAAACAATAAATTCATGCCTTTTGAATACCTTTTTAAAGACTTGCTGTAGTTACTTAGAGGAATTTGTCATGTCCCCAGCCACTTCACTCCAACACTTTGACTCAATCACAAATCACATAAAGAAGACACATCACTTCCCCCATGTTTCTAATGTCGCGATCGTAAAGGAATTTCATTCATTCACAGAAATAGTCAAATGTTGAGGTTTGTCCTAAACCAGAGACAGAACCTTGAGCCTTCATATCACACCCTCTTAAATATAAAATGAGCTCACATGATTAAAAGTTCCAAACGCCACACACTTTCTAAAGTGTTCTGGTAAGACAACGTTTTCCTTTGGCATATGCAGCCCAGAGAGCTCTAACCTTAATCATTTTTCAAGTTTTACTCTCCACATGCTTGGCATATTCTGATAACATCGACGGGGCAAGAGCGACCTTCTGTTGCATGTGGAGCGATTGCTTGCAATTAACCTTAATTTGGGCTGAAAGTAGCAACGTTTCTGCCTCACGGCAACATTTCTAAATGTATTACATAAATATCTCCAAAGAACTTCAAATGAAAAAGCAACAAAAGCAAAATCTGCCGCATCGCACCCTTCTCTTACGCGAGAAAGTCTCAAAGCATTGAAGGTGCCAGTCAGACCACTCTCTTCAGGGGCGCCTGGGGGGCTCAGTCAGTTGAGCATCAGCTTTCAGCTCAGGTCATGATCTCAGGGTCCTGGGATCGAGCCCCGTGTTGGGCTCCCTGTTCAGTGGAGAGTCTCCTTCTTCCTCTCTCTCTCCGTCTCCCTCTGGCCATTTCCCACCCCTATTCATGTACCTTCTCTCTCAAATAAATAAATAAATAAAATCTTTAAAAAAAGAGCACTTTCTTGAGAAAGGAGACATTTTTGGCCCTTATTACTCAGAGGGGTTACATGTAACAATACCGATAATAGAGATAAGAAAAATGTAGGTAAGTAATGTCCCAAGAACACATCTTACCTTCCTTCTGTAAAAGGAACTTTCAAGTCCACTGGCATTTCACGCAAGGTATAATTACACTATAGCCCAAGTATGAGGAAGCCCTTGCAAATTCCAGATGCTCCCCTCAAAGCCTAATGAATTCCATTCCTCTAAAGTATGTTCAATAAATAATGACTGTTATCTATGTCATTTTAATCTCTCAACATCCTCTAACTGGTATTATGATCCCTATTTATATGAAGACAGAGGGCCTCAGAACTGTTATGTGCTCAGTCACAAAACAAGTGACAAAGACAGGATACAGACGCGGGCCTGATTCCACAGTCCTGCTTTGATGCCTTTCCCATCCAACTGCACTGGTTGGATGTCAGACCTTTGGTATCATGTGTTAGATCTGCCTTTTTCTTTTGAACGTATTATCTAGTCCTTAAAGTCAGAGTCACATCAGAGATTAGGGTAAGTGTATCTTGAGGAGGAAGGAGAGGGGAGGAAGAGAACAAGATTTTCTTGGGTTCTTTGTTCTAATTTACCCATACTGTCACTTACTGCGTCAAATACGTGCATGCGAATAACGCTTGTTTATTGTGGAAAAGTTAGAAAATTCAGATAAGCCAAAAAAAAAAAAATCCACCTTAAGTAAAAAACACCTGCAATCCCACCATCTACAGATTTCTGTCATCATCTGACCTCAGCAGGACTAAGCAGAGCATGACAGCATGGTCCTACCTAACATCTCTCTCCTTGTCATACAAGCATAATCAGACTTTTGGTCCAGAAAGTGCTGCAAACGTCAGATAAGGTGGCAGCAGGAAAATCTTTGGGCTTTAGAAAATCATTCCTTTGTCATAGTCTCATTTAGATATTCATAAAGCATGTCGGCATCTGCACGATGCAAATTTGAGAAGTTTAAATAAATGAGTGTTTTAAAAAATCAGCAAACTATCGGTTAAGTAAAAAGGCTCGGCATAGGCTGATAATTTCCATACTGAAAACATTAAACAACATATTAAGAAAAACTCTTATTACAGTCATTAGCAGTGTCTCATAGAATTAGACAGTTGTAACTATCCCATGGTAGGCAGGATAGCAGGTACAGACCTGGGTCTCAATCCAGGCTTCAACATTTATTTCATGACCTTGAGCAAGTCCTTCAATTTTTGTGGGATTCAATTTGCTTATCTGGAAAGTGGGGATGATGATATTAACTCTTTAGAAAGACCCTACAGAAATGTTGTGAGGACTAAGTCATTTAAAATATAAAATGAGCTTAGCATAACATCCTGGACATGGAAAGTGGTAAAAGGACATTTTAACAAGTTAGAATCTTCTTGAAACTTTAAGAATTTAAGCCTTAATATTTTTATATCTTTCCTAAAAATATCTATTTTCTAAGAAGGTAGATAACATTGTCTCCATCAGACAAGGACTAGCTTTAAGAGCATTGCTACGTTTACTAAGTATTAAGATAGTAGGCTCTAGTTAAAAAGATAATAAGGGAGCACCTGACGGACTCAGTTGGTAGAGCATCTGGCTCTTGATCTCAGGGTAGTGAATTTGAGTCCACATTGGCTATAGAGATTACTTTAGAGAGAGAGAGAGAGCAAGCGAGCGGCACCTGGGGGCTCAGTTGGTTAAGTGTCCTACTCTTGATTTCAGCTCAGGTCATGATCTCAGGGTTGTGGGATCGAGCCCCACATCGAGCTCTGTGCTCAGCACAGAGTCAGCTTGGGATTCTCTCTCTCCTTCTGCCCCTCCCCCTGCTCACGCACTCTCTCTCAAATAATAAATCTTACCAAAAAAAGAGAGAGAGAGGTAATAAGAATAAGTAACAGCTACTATGCTCATCAACTCAGCTACATTTGGGTACTTGGTGCTGTTCAGAATTCTTTGATTCATTCTTAATTAGTAACTTTACTCATTTTCTGTATTTACCTATCTTCCCTTCCCTCTCAGTAGGGGAGAATAAAGACCATTGAGATTAGCTTCCTACTTTTTTTTTTTTTTTCAAAACAATGTCAAAAAGTGAGTGTATTTAACCATACTCAGCTTATAACCGAGCAAATGGATAAAGGGAGTAATAATTCATGCCACAGCCTATTATTATATGAATGGGCAACAGAAAAAGTTGGTAAAGGAAGGCAGACGAACTCCTATCTTTTGAGAATTAGGACTGAGGGGCTCCATAATCATCTGGCATCCACTCAATATTGTACCTCTGGTTAGAAATGCACATGGGCACTCCAGGGATCTTTCAGATCCTTCATTTAAGGTCCTGGTCAACTGTGGCCACAATGTAACACTTGTGAGTTATTCTCTGTACTAAGCGGTCATCTGCATAGGTTCCTTTGTGTGTGAATGGTAATCCTTCAAATCTTGGATCCCTGGCAATCTTTAGAGTCATACGATACTTCAGCCCCAATTTCTCAATTTCAGCCATTATGCAGTTATTCAAGGGATACACTTGGCAAACACATAGCCAATCATTGACTATACTAAGTCAAGTTTGGCTTTAATGGAAAAGTTGATAAAGTTGGTATCAACCAGGATGTGGCCTGGTGGGCCCAGCTATATGTTATATTGGAAGAATAAGCAGGAAGGATGTTGGGAGACTTCTCTTTCCTTCAGTGCACTGGGATCTTTCTTCTTTCTTTCTTAGATAATCTATTCCTCTCTTTAAGTCTCTCATCTCTGAGACTAAGCATTCACTTCATGGTCACATACTTTGCCTTCTTTTGTTTCCCCATGTTCACACTACACCTGTTTCTTTTGGGATCACCTCCTACTTACTCCTTCATAAAAAGCTTCTATCTTGAAGCTTTCTGGAGGGCATTAGATAATGTAATTATTCAGCATCCTGTGCCAAACTAATCAATTTGCTATCATTCCCCAATACTTCTCCATTACCCTGGTTAACTAGGACTGTATATAGGTATCAAGAACTTTAATATATGATTATTTTTTGACTAAGAATGGCAATTCAAGGGGCGCCTGGGTGGCACAGCGGTTAAGCGTCTGCCTCCGGCTCAGGGTGTGATCCCGGCGTTGTGGGATCGAGCCCCACATCAGGCTCCTCCGCCATGAGCCTGCTTCTTCCTCTCCCACTCCCCCTGCTTGTGTTCCCTCTCTCGCTGGCTGTCTCTATCCTGTCGAATAAATAAATAAAATCTTAAAAAAAAAAAAAAAGAATGGCAATTCTAGAGAAAAAAAGAATCATACATGTGTGTTGCTGATTTATTGGAATAACTTAAATACCAAAGAATACATAAAGGAATTACATAAATAAATAATGATACAGACATGGAATATTCCGCAGCCATTAAAAATAATGTTGTAAGCCATTAAAAATAATGTTGTAAAAGAATATTTATTGAAACAGAAAAATCTTTACAATATGAAGAAGCAGGATACAAAACAGTATGGATAATATACCATTTTTGTGAAGAAGCTAATGCATAAAAAAACTACCAGGAATACATAAAAATATGAACATCGTTATCTTTGAACTGTGAAATGAGTTTTTTTTCTTCGTACTCTTTTGGCGTTTTCCCATAATTTCTGCATTATACTTGTATTAATTTTGTAAATAGAAAAAAGCAAAATGGATGCTGACTTCATGAGAGAAAGGAAGAGAGAAGGTGCCAGAAGCCTGGGGAATATCTACATTTAAGGTGTCTGAATGAGGAATAGGAACTGACATCTTCGACGTACTTTCTAAGAACTAATTTTTCTTTTTGCTAGTTCTTGCTATTAGATCTATTTTAGCTTCCTAGCTGCCTAGCGGTATTAGATGCTTAACCTAGCCTTAAGCATCTAGGTTAAAATAAGGGGAAAAGACACTTTTTTTTTTTTTTTTGTAAAACAAAACATACCCACAAACCAATATTTCTTACAGTCCTAGGAATTCCATGAACAGATGCTGGCCATACACACAGCACAATCTTTGATGTCCTAAAGAGGTCTTTTATTTTAATACAGTGTAGGTAAGAAATCCTCCCGGGTAAAGAGGTACTTCTGGAAATTGTACTAATTCTTTCAGGCTAAAGTAGTATCATTTGAAAATATTTCTATGGAAACACTGTTTCTGTAGCATTGAAAGAACCCATTCCATCCCATCCTAGACGGTTTAGGAGTAACCCAAGGAACGACACGCTAATCCATCTCACAATTTTGGCCCTGCCCTAAAAGCAGAGTTATCATATGAACATTTCATACAGAGGCCTCAAAATAGGATCTGTACACACAGACACTACTAACAAACAGCCAAAATAAAATAGTGTTTCATGAAAGCAAAACAAGACAACAACTGCATTTGTATGCATCTGATGCATTTACATAAACAATAAATATAATAAGACACAGAAAAACCATTTGTTAAAGAATGACATATATTAGGCAACAGAGAATTAGGCAAACTGGAAAATCTGAACTGTTCTTGTCGTGTAAATTTAGGAAATTATAGAAAAAATAAAATCTATGGGTTTAAGAATATATTGTGAAGAGACTTTATTTCTAGATTTTATCTACAATCCTTTCAGAGTACAGCTTATATGAATAAATACTTTGAGAAGCACCTGCTTTGAAAAAGACTTCCCACTGGCCAAGTTAATAACTAACAATCATGCAAGAATCAAGATTACTTTTCAAGATCTGATTGCAGGTATTTCTTACATAATTGAACTTACATGGCTGTAGAAACATTAAGATTTTCAAATCTGGACTTAGGGGACCCTGAGGTTAAACTCCAAAGCACTGTTTGCAACCAAAAGGACCTAGGAAATACTAGAAAATGGGCATCAACCAGCTAGCTTAACTGCAGCCGAAAACACTATCACTGTGAAAAGTCGGTCCCCAGGGAACATTAGCTCCTGAAGGGCAGGCATGTTTGTGTTTTGTTCACTACTGCACCCCTGCATCTAGAACAGTGCCTCCCACGTAGCAGACACTCGGTATTTTAACTAACGAATGAATCCAAGAGGCCATTCCTGGCATACATGAGGAATGAATCCAAATTCATTTCACGTATCAATACCGCATCATCTCCCACCAACTGCAGAAGCCATTACTGCATGACTAACGTGTTATGAAGCTAACTGTATTATAACTGTATACTTTTGAGTAAAATGAGGAATAAAATATCATGGTTCTTACTCTTGAGGAGCGGGTAATTGTGAGATCGTTATACCTGTTACTCAAGAAAGCATGACGATGACAGACAGTATTCTGAGGACATAACATTTCCTGTATT
The DNA here is from genome assembly GCF_024610735.1 of Ursus americanus. NCBI lineage: Eukaryota > Metazoa > Chordata > Mammalia > Carnivora > Ursidae > Ursus > Ursus americanus. The sequence continues at coordinate 18,001,427 of NC_142138.1, forward strand.
TCCATCCTCTTACAACCCTGCCAAACGTGGTGAGGGAGGCGGTGCAAAGGCACAGGGGTGGCCTCCCTCAGACGCCGGGGCATCCCGTAAGGCACTGTGCCCGCATCTGCCCGGCAGCGCTAGCAGATGGGAGACATTCATCATCTGTCTGGTGTTCCCACCTTGTCCGTCCAGCTTCCAATACAACTACCGCGCGAGATGAGTCAGCAGCTGGTCTTCCGAAAGCTAGTGCGTCACTCCCAAAGCATAAAGGAAAAGGTTCACACTTCAGAGACCTGAATCGGTGCCAGAGTATCCACATCGCCTCAAGGTTTCAGACTCCCTGGTGATCTTTCGCTCCACGGATACCAAGGCAGAGACCGAGCTGAAAGCTGCAGAAAAACAGGTGGGTTCTCATTACACAACTGCGGCCCCAGGCAGTATAGTGCATGGTGTTTGTTCACACTGTGGGTTAACTGCTTTGAAGGATCAAAATGTGGAAGACAGCTATATTCAACATTGAAGGTTTTCCTGATAATAAAGCACTAAAGAAAAAATGTGAATAAGTCATATTTTTATTTTTCAGAAGCGAAAATGACAAGTGGCAACTTGCCTTTGGAAAAAACATTAAAGAATATCGGGGTAATAAGCTATCTATCTCATAGAGACAGTAGCCTAAGACTCAGTCATCACATGGCTCTCAAAGAAAATCCAATTACATAAATCTCAGTATAATACGCTTTTAAGTAAAGCAACAAAACAAAAAATATCAACAACAACAAAAAGTTATATAGAATCCATAAAGTGGTATATGAAGAAGAAAGGAAAATCTGGAAATCCACATACTGAGAGTGCTCTATTGGAATCAAGGAAGCCCAAATCCTAAAACAGAAAAAAGAAATACGTTAAAACACCGGATTTTAAGACTCAAATGAGGTTACTGTAGATACACATTTTAACGCTTCATTTACTCAGGACATTTTTTTTCTTTGTCTTGGAATGCTTCTATATATTTCTGTAGGAGATCGTGTGAATGACAGTGCAGAGATCTGCCTTCTCAATGAGCCCCTCAAGTTTTAAATATCAAATCTGAGTCTGGAATCCCAATTAAAAGTTTATATAATAGACTACCAGAGAATGAAACTACTTTCTAAATTGCATTTGCTTAATTTTTCCACATTATGGTTTAAAAACAATCTGTATACTTTTGAAAGAGACACAACAATTTACAGTATGAAAATAGGGCTATGTGAAACTATACATGCTTTCTCACAAAGTTGGGCCTACAATTTCCAAAATGAAGATGCTTACTGCAAAATGACAGCGTTGGTGGAGGATGGGGTGGGGTGGGCGGGGCAGAAGCATGAAGGCAAGGCACCCAAACCCTGGATTCTACATTCAGCTTCGTACTGACTAGCCGTAGCTTAGTCTCGACTTACTCAGGCCTCAATGTATTCCCTGGTAAGAAGAGGCAGGTGGATCTCAAAGCTTCATTTAGATGTAAAGACTCTTATAGTTTATAAGAAAAGATTTGAAAAACTTTTTGGACAATCAGTTGAATAAATTCCTCAGATCCTAACAGGGTTCAACTCTCATGAAAATAATTATAGGGGCACCTGGGTGGCTCAGTCGTTAAGCATCTGCCTTCGGCTCAGGGCGTGATCCCAGAGCCCTGGGATCGAGCCCCACGTCAGGCTCCATGCTCCGCTGGGAAGCCTGCTTCTTCCTCTCCAACTCCCCCTATTTGTGTTCCCTCTCTCACTGGCTGTCTCTCTCTGTCAAATAGATAAATAACATCTTCAAAAAAAAAAAAAAAGAAAAAGAAAAAAGAAAATAACTATAAAGTAGATCCCATGATTTTATGTGAAAAAAGAAAAGAAACTTGCCTTCGTGGCAGAATTATACTTCATACCCTATTTATACACTACAACATAGAAAATAAATGTCTGTTCCTCTCCTGGCCTCTAGAAGCATGCTCTGAGACAGAATCAACTGAAAACCCGATGACTAGGACTATGGCCAAAACATCAGCCTGTCTTGGGGCGCCTGGGTGGCTCAATAGTTTGGGATTCCGGCTTTTGGTTTTGGCTCAGGTCATGATCTCCTGGGTGCTGGGACTGAGCCCATGGTGGTCTCCATGCTCAGTGGGGAGTCTGCTTGAGGATTCTGTCCCTCTGCCCCTCACACTGCTCGCACGGGTGCTCTTTCTTTCTCTCTCAAATAAATAAATCTTAAAAAAAAAAAAAACAACAACAGTCTAGCTTATCTTTCTCTCTGCCTTCTCCCTCTGAGAGCTGCTAGATGGTTCAAAGTGAACTATGACCTAAGAAGTACCCCGCTCCCTACATGTTATATAGGACTTCTCCACTGCAGAGGAGATTGTGCTAGGGAATCATTTTCCTGATAGTCTATCAAAATCCTGAGAAAAATCTAGCATTATTGGAAGATTATTTATTAGAATAGACTAATGTACAGCCCTGGAAATAAAAACCTTGTAGTAACAGAGCCTTAGAGAACCAGAGAGTTGAACCATGAAGACTGATGATATCTCTGACTGACCCAAGAGTACTACTTATGTAAAGCTACGGCCAGTTAATAATTCTCAAGGACACAGCCAAACTTTAGGTAGTAAGTACTTATAGTAGGTCTGGGTTAAGACTCAGTCAACCTTCAGGTTTAGGGAAGAAGAGAAGGAAGAGGTTTAAGGATCATATTGACCCCAGGAAAGCAGGAGAGCAGGAAAGATATGCTGTACTGAACTCTCTACAACACATACTTTCCTCATAACCACCATGTAATACTATGAAATATCTTTTTGCTTTGATGTTATCTTTTTGTTGTGAACTCTGTCTTCTACCGTAATCTCTGCAAAAGAGAGACTGAATCAGGAACTGTAGGAGCAATAAAAATGCTTTACAAAAGATTAGAGATGTTTCAGGCAAATGGAGACCTGTTTCTAGGTAAGCAAAACTAGAGGTTTGTAACATTAGATGACCTCCTTAAATTTCCTGTGGCGCTCACATTTTCATAATTTTATACAGATAATATACCATAATAAAGATTATAAATGCATGTGACTTACTGTTTCTTTTTAAAAATATTTATGGATATAGCTGTGTTTTTCTAAATGTCTCATTAGTAATACTCAGTCTTGTAAGTCTGGTTCCATAATAATCTATAATGTAACTACTTCCATCTGAAGGTCCAACGATCTAGAAGAGAAAATTTCCAAAATTACCATTTTACAAAAGACGTTTTCACAATACTTTGTGTTTACTTTGCTCAGTTGCTACTAAATTATTTCAGCAGCACCAAAATGCAACTTAAACTAACTTAAGCAAAAAAAAAATATAAATAAATAAAGTAACTTAGTGGCTCCTGTAGCTGAAAAGGATATTGGGGAGGATCACAGGATCAAAAGAGCTGCAGGAACCCAGGCCTCAAGGGTTTTATTCCATGCCCCCTGAGGCCCTTGGTCTGGCCTCTGGGCCTTTTAGCTCTTCCTGCCTTCATTCTGCAGAGCCGTACTCCTCCTTGCTTGCCAACAGCTCCAGATTTACATCTTCAAAGCTCAGAAAGAAAGTATAATTTTCTTCCTCAGTGTTTGTATACCAATTCCAGGGAAGGACTGATTGGGGGTTTTATGCCCACTGCTGGACAAATTACTATAGCCAAGGGAATAGGATTAATGTGATTGGCTAGGCCAGTCCCTGTGGAAGGTGAGGTAGTATGACTGACAGTCCTTCCAGAACTATGTAAAATGGAAGAGATAGAAAAAAACAACACATGCTCATTAGTCATCTTGCCCACTTCATCACATTTCTGACAATCCAGTTAACACGATCTCTACAAATTATTCTTTAAGGTAGCAATCTTCAAACTGTAGTTTTAGGGGCACACAAAGATTTACCAAGTGTATGTTCGCCCAGATGGTTTCAGGAAATCAATTTTGAGATCCTTAATTCCCATAAATACTCTTTGTAAAAGTGATCCACCTGATACCAAGCTATGGTGGAGGCATCATGTTAGCTCCCCGTTCCACTTCCCTCTCTCTGTGATCCCTTCTCCAACTTGAGGACATAAACCACACCTGCCATCAGAGCAGGTCTTATGATATAGGACATTGCCTCTGATGTGCCAAACAAAGGGATAATTCAAAATGGTAGACTTCAGGAAATCTCCTTTAAATCACTTTTTAAAAAAGATTTTATTTATTATTTGAGAGTGAGAGAAAGCACAAGCAGGGGGCACAAGAGGGAGAGGGAGAAGAAGGCTCCCTGATCAGCGGATCCTAGGACCCTGGGATCATGACCTGAGCCAAAGGCAGATACTTAACCAACTTAGCTACCCAGGTTCCTGAGGAAATTTCCTTTAATCAAGAGTCCAAAAATATGCTCGCTCTGCCTCATCTTCTTCAAAAGATGCATTCCCAGTAACATTTTACTTTTTTGCTTAAAAATAATTTGCAAAATTATTTTTATAATATGTAATATGCTTATGCTGTTTTGATCAATTGTGTATCAACAATTATGACAATCCAGTAATTACAGAAAATTTTACAATCTTTTAATTTTAATGAATCATGAAAATGATGATAATGAAACTGATCAGTAGAAGATTTTTCAAGCATAAAAATATATTACATTAGGATAAAATTCTGTGGGAGAAAGGACTAGAAATACACATTCAAGGAGAAAATGAAACTATGTAAAAATCACAATGGTTAGTGAAGGGTTCATTCATGTCTTTTTTAAATGAATGATATTTAAAATTCTATGGTATTTATATTCTGTTGGATACATTTTTAAATTGATGTAACAGTTTTATTTAAATATGTCAATATTTGCAAACCAGAAATTATATCCTTTGCAACTATTTAAACTTATGATGGAAAACTTAAATGTCAACTTAAAAACGTGTGGAGGGTAGGGATTTTTAAAAAAATTCTTTCAGGGGTTATACAACCAGAGTTTGAAGAACACTGTTGTAGTGCATGCTTCATTTTAAAAATAAGTTTGGTTTTTAAAACTATTTGACAAATACTGAATTCCTACAACACTCCAGGCCCTGTCCTAGGCATTATACATATAAAAGTGAATGAGATACAATCTCTGCCCACAAAGAGCTTATACTAGTGAACTATAAATATTAATATTCGAATAACACAAAGCATTTTTGTGCTAAATACCATGCTGGGTACTGTTATGCACTTTGACTTATTTTCCAAAGATTAAATTCATTTGGTTTGACATTTATGAATGTTATTTAAGATTTTAATAAAACTTTGGGGTGCCTGGGTGGCTCAGTGGGTTATACGTTTCGACTCTTGATTGTGGCTCTGGTTCTGATCTCAGGGTCGTGGGATGGAACCCTGTGTCAGGTTCCGCTCTCAGCTGGAGTCTGCTTGAAATTCTCTCCCTCTCTCTCCCTTTGCCCCTACCCCTGCTCGCTCTCTCTCTCTCTCTCTCTCTCTCAAATAAATAAATAAATAAATATTTTTTTGAAGTTAAAAAAAAAAAAAAAGAAAACCTTTTTAGTGGCCAAGGTCCCAGAGGAAACTACTCTGAGCATTAAGCCGAGAAAGAGAACAATGAGTGACTACGAGTCACAACATGTTGTGAGATTATATGAGGGGAACAAAGAAAAAGTAAAGCCCAGCCTGTAGAAATAAACCAAATCATATGGCAAAAAAACTGCCTAATTAGGAATATGTGTATAGCTAGGAACCAGGACTTTTGTCCCATTCTCTTTTTCTTCCTTTGTCATCTCCCCTAACAATCACACTTATTCCTGTTGAAAAAAAGTATTCAAGGTTGGAAATAAGGAAAATATAGGATTAGGTGATCTTTTCATATCATGCATTTCTAATAAGCCTACCTCAGGCTTACCTGCCTCTCTCGGGAAATGTAAAACCAACCAAAAACCAATTAGGACCCACATGTTTTACAATCCTGTAAAGTTAGTAGTTAACATGTAGAAAAATAGTAAGGGGTTGTTTCTGTGTTTTTGTTTTGTTTCCTCTGTTCTGTAGAGAAGAGAGCCCCAAAGGATACAGTTTTATCACCTGGTAATGCATGATCCAACTCGGTATCTAACTTAGCCATTTTAGTACCATTTCTCTCCACTCAAACTATGTAACTGTGGCACCTCGACAACCAGTTCTATCACGGGAATTCCACACCTCCTTCCAGAGACTAGGTCTGCTGGGCACGGAATCCAATTCTGACCAACCACCCAGGATGCAAGTTCATTGTTGGCATATCTGCCTTTAAGAAGAAATGGGGGGGTGGATTTTTTTCTGAAAGTCACTATATAATGAAGTGATACTAATCAAAGAATCTGAAGATGGCAAAGCGAAAGAACAAAGGATAGAGGGAGAAATGGAAGGGAGGGAGGGAGGGAGGGAGGGAGGGAGGAAGGAAGGAAGGAAGGAAGGGGAATGGGAGGGAGGGCCCTCCATTATGTCCTTTAGCTCTAAATGAACAAATCTTAAAACTACCTTATCTCTAGATTCTTGGTATGATATAGTAAACAACCATATTATTAAAGAAAATTTAAATTGAGGTTTCTGTTACTTGTAGCCGAAAACACCTGATAACTCACTAGTTTTCAGTGCCCCCTGCCGGATCACCAAAGCACGGCTCTCGTTGCTAGTCTCTGCTAAAACAATCTGAAGAGCTGCCCCAAAGACTAAGAAATTCAGTCACCGTGGGAAAGCACCAGAGGAAAGGAGAACTGGAAGAGAAGGCTGTCCATAACTAGCTGTAGGAGGAATCCTCTCTGGATCTCAGGTTTTTGTGTCCATATAAAGAGGAATAGAACAAGCTGATCCATAGGGTACTTTTTAAGTTCTACATCTTGTATGACCATGACATTAAATGACATCTAAAAGGTATTGTCAATATACTTTTCTATGAACTATCTCATCAAAGAAGAAATTGTTCATCCTACTTAATATTTAAGAAAACTATCTGTTGTAAAATTTTCAATTATTCATATCCATATTCCCTCACCAAAATAAAAAAATTAAATGTTTTTAAGCATCGTATATATACTTATGTACAATACATGTGCCAATTATAAATTCCTTTGAGTATATTATTAAATTGCTAATTATAAAATTACAAGTCTTTAAAATATCCCATGCTGGGGAATTGTTTACTCAGTTAAATATGCCTATGTCCATTTGTTCATTGACAACAGAGTATGAAACCTAAAATTATAAGTTTGGTTCTCTGCTAAGAAATAGCCTGAAACCAAATTCTACAGCATGAAGCATTTCCATTCGATAAGCTGGGGCAGATTTCCAAAATCTGTGGGTCCAGTTCATGGACCAAGAGGTTGCTACAGGTCTTGATCTTCCAAAAGGGGAAACAGGAGGGCCACGACACTGTGGGAAGCTGTTTTGTATAATGGCTATCAAGGTCTCTTGTGTAAGAAGCCTTAAAACCACAAGAAAGCAACGTCATATCCCTCTCTGTTAGTTTCCTGTGGCTACTGTACCAAGTTACCACAAACCTTAGTGGATTAAAACAGGAGAAATTTACTCTCACTGATCTACGGCCAGACGTCTAAAATCAAGGTTATCTGCAACAGCCCCATGCCCTACAGAGACTCTAAGGGGGAGAATCTGTTCTAAACCTCTTCTAGTCTTTGACAGCAATCAGTACTCCTTGGCATTCCATGGCTTATGGCCATGTCACTCCAATCTGTCTTGGTCTTCACAACGCCTTCTTTGCTGTGTCTATCTTTTCCTCTTCTGTCTCCTATAAGGACACTGGTCATTGGATTTAAGGCCCACCCAGATAATCCAGGATGATCTCTTCATATCTAGATCCCTAACTTAATCACATCTGCAAAGACCCTGTTTTCAAATAAGGTAATATTCCCAGGTTCCCGGGATTTGACATGGGTATCTTTTGTCCTACCACACTCTCCTATGGAAATGGTGGTGGTTTGGAGGCACTGGCTGGAATTTAAATTCTTCTTTAATTTGTTTCTGATTCTCATTACCATGAAATTTTATTTGCAGCTTAAATGCAAAAAAATCTTGAATTGTTTACTTAAAGAGGTAGGTTCTTCTATAAGTGCAAAGTCTATAGCAAAAAGAGTAACCAGGAAAAAGGAATATACATTAAAGTTACGAATGTTAAGAAGTGGTCACCAAATTCCTTTTTTTGTTCTTTACCTCTGATCTCCACTCTAATTCTCTACAACCCCTACTCACCATCTGCCCACATAAATAATGAGCATACACTTAATTTAGTATATGAGCTGGATACATATTTATTTTTTAAAAACATGTTCTTTGAATATGTATTTTTAATCTGCCCAAATAATATTGTTGTGGACCTTGCTCAGTTTTAAACTATTGTCACAGTATGCTGTAATTTTAAGACATTTCCATGTGGCGTATGTACAGCTAGGTAAGTGCCCGTAATTGCAGCCTAGTGTTAGAGGATGCGTCCATTCTCCTATTCGTGCACACATCTGGGTTGATTCCAAATTCCTGCCACCACAAACAGGCTACAACAGACAAAAATCTTTGCACATGACCCCTTGTGGAGAGCACTACAATTTTTTTAGAGTAAATGCCCTGAAGTATTTATTTATATATTAGTTATTTGGGTGATTCTGTGAATCACCTATTAGTTTACTATACTCATTTAACTACTAGGATCTATCTTTTCTTGTTGATTTGCAGAAATGATTTGTATATCCTACATATCAATTCCTGTTGCTAATATCCTTTTATTCAGTCTATTAAGTGTTAAGTTGGTCCACACCTATGGTATCTTTTTTAAAACACAATTTCTTAATTTTAAGGTATTCAAATTCACTAATTTTTTTTCTTTATGATTTACAATTTAGGGATCTTGTTTGAAAAGACTTAACCAATCTAAGGTCACGAAGATATTCTCTTCGATTAGCTTTATATAAAAGCTTATCTTGGGGCACCTGGGTGGCTCAGTTGGTTAAGCGTCTGCCTTCGGCTCGGGTCATGATCCCAGGGTCCTGGGATCGAGCCCCACGTGGGTCTCCCTGCTCAGTGGAGGGAGCTCCTCCCTCAGCAGAGCCTGCTTCTCCCCCTCCCTCTGCCACTCTCTCCCTCTCTCTCTCTCAAATAAATAAAATCTTAAAAAAAAAAAAAGTTTATCTTCTCCTAAGCATATACCCAAAAGAACTGTACAGGGTCTTAATTAGATACTTATACACAAATATTCATAGCAAAGTGATTCATAATACCCCAAACATGGAAACAATCCGAGTGTCCATCAGTGGATGAAGAACTAAACAAAATGTGGTATATACATACAATGGAATATTCTTCAGCCATAAAAGGGAATGAAGTTCTAATACATGCCACAATATCAATAAACCTTGAACACATTATTTAAAATGAAATAAACCATACATAAAAGGACAAATATATGATTCCACTTATATGAAATACCTAGAATAGGCAAATTCATAGAGACAGAAAGTAGATCGGAGGTTACCAGGGACTGGGAGGTGTGAGAAATGGGGAGCTATTGCTTAATGGGTACACAGTTTCTGTTTGGGGTGATGAAAAAGTTTTGGAAATAGATCATGGTGACAGTTGTACAACATTTTGAATGTCAATGCCACTGAACTGTATACTTAAAAAAGGTTAAAATAAAAAATTTTATATTATATATATATATTTTTTACCATACCAGAAGAGAGCTTACTTTATGTGAACTTTATTAATACTGTAGTTTTGTTCGTAATTTATAAATTTTTGATTTTGTTAGTGGAATATGTATTTTTGCTTGAATATATTTAGGTGACATTTAATAAATTAATTAAAGAAAAAAATGTGGTTACTAGTAAGTACTTTAATACCTAACCTTTAACAATAGCTATCTACCTATGCTCCCACATTAATGTCTTTGCATTGTCATTGAAGTCATATCAGCTTAGGTAACTCAAATTATCTTACAACTTTCAAATGTTATGAATGAATTAAGGAGAAAAAGGAAAACTAAGAACACTTTATACGACTCTATCAATGCACCTTTTATGTGATCTAACCCACTTAAGAGTTTCTCCATATGAAGAATGCAAATACTAACACTGGCAAGATTAAATCATCTCCTAAAGACCTATTAACATGGTGAAAAAAGTAAAATGACTCAACTACCTGCAATTAGAGGACAATGATGCCACCTGTGTCCATCCCAGTTCTTTTCCCCAAAAATATATTCTTTTAAAAGTCAAATTACATTTTTGTGCTCATAGCTGACTTCTGTGTGTGGTTAATTTTAACATGAGGCCATTAAAACCATCTGATTAGTCACATTTAAATTAAACACCAAGATTCCTACAAAGTGCCAGAAGTTATGCATGCAGACCCCCTGACTCCATTTGATGTAAAGACTGGTTAGTATTAATCCTAAATAACCAATATAAACATCATTCCTCAAGAAATGAATAAGATTCATACATTATATCTCCTGAAGAAAACACAGCTTTGGGATTAGTCTCAAAACCAGTTTAAGATACTCTTTGTTTTTGGGGTACCTGGGTGGCTCAGTCATTAAGCATCTGCCTTCAGCTCAGGGTTTAATCCCGGCATTTTGGGATCGAGCCCCACATCAGGCTCTTCCACTGGAAGCCTGCTTCTTCCTCTCCCACTCCCCTTGCTTGTGTTCCCTCTCTCACTGGCTGTCTCTCTCTGTGTCAAATAAATAAATAGAATCTTTAAAAGAACAAAACAGGGCGCCTGAGTAGCGCAGTCGTTAAAGCGTCTGCCTTCGGCTCAGGGCATGATCCCGGCGTACCAGGATCGAGTCCCACATCGGGCTCCTCTGCTATGAGCCTGCTTCTTCCTCTCCCACTCCCCCTGCTTGTGTTCCCTCTCTTGCTGGCTGTCTCTCTGTCACATAAATAAATAAAATCTTTAAAAATAAATAAAGAACAAAACAAAGATACTCTTCGTTTTTGAACATTTCCTTTAATTCACTAAATAAATATCTGTCCACAGGAAAAGTGAACTAAGTGAAATCTACCTAATTAAGGTCACATGACAGAGCAGAGGCTACACAAATTATCAGTCTCCTCAGTTTTCCAGTTTATTTCCCCAACAAATCACATCAGGATTAAATAAATAATACAGAGGGCTATTTGAAAGACTTGATATCTATAAAATGTCTACTGGTTTTTATATACTGCTGTCCTACATCTACTGAACTATCAAGGACTTTGATCAACTTTTGTAGTACTGGTAACAGATATTGGGTGATTACAGGTTTATTCCTTCCTTTGATCAACGGTATGTGTATGTTACAGGGCAAGGGAGTAGGCTATGTCTTGGACAAAACAAACTGGCTTACACACAAGTGAACCTACAACTTGAGCCCTGCTCATGCTCTAGACTGAAAAGCCTAGGCTTTTAAAATTTTTACTAAATTCAAACAATTTAAAAAATTCAAACAATTTAAACAAGATAAAATCAAGATAACTCACTTTTATTTTACATCTGCAGTTCCCAAGGAAACATTTTATTTCTGATAATAAATGGAATCTTGCTACAGAACACTTTTGGGATAGATTTAACTTCCTCTAGAGCAGGATCTCAACTTATTATACCTGACTGGTGCTCACTAAACCCATTTTCATCGATGGCATGAAACCTACTTTCTATAGCTTATCATATCAACTTTTATTTTATTCATTACTTCTCAAGTGATAACTATGAAATTTAGAACTTCAAGGTCCTAAAGAAAAAGCAAGCACTTTTAAAAACTACCTTTTTTTAGCTTCTCAACTTGCCTCTAATTGGTACAAAGCTACACTTTTCACAAGGTATATTGCATTCAGTTCAAATCAGCCAAAATTTTCGATAGTATATGCTATGCTTAGTGTACTCCAGTGCTATAGTAAAAAACTTTTTTCTAAAGAAATTTATGTGTGAAAAGTCAAACCTGGTGTCTAAAAGTTAAAAAATAACACAGAAGCACTATATAATTCAGTGCTAAAATGAATTATCTATATTAAATATCAAACTAATGAGATATTTTATAAATTTTAAAATTCATTAATGTCTTGAAATTATGCTGTTTCTGTGAATTTCTAGTTATTAGTCCCTTAAGGAGATCTACTCTGTAATGTTAATAGGAATAAAAATGAAAGCAATTTCTTCCATGATGCAGAGAATTTTTTTAAATTGTCACAAAGTACACTGACATACTTCCTTCCAACAACTTTCTACACTCCAACTCATATTTCCATTTTCCCTCTACCCATCTTCATCTTTCTGATTTGTGGCTATCTTATCTCCACTTAACCGAGGAAACTTTCTTTTCTTTTTGTTTGGCAGACTCCACATCAGTGGGTTTCGTATAGTTAAAAACATCCAGATTGCGTGAGTGAGGAAAGAAGCTGAAATGAAATCAAAATAGTCTCATATTTTTTCTAATAAAAAATTAAATGTCTAATCAATCCATCATAACATATATATAAAATACATAAGCACAAAGAATGAATGTTTGTTTTAAAATCTTCAGAACTGCCTTACAGTAATTATACACAACAGTTACCTATAATTGAAAGACTATATGCTACACATATATCACTGATTTAGATTTTTGTTGAATGCACAAAAGGGCTGAATTAATTCTATGTATTATTTTATACTACTAATTCACACTGCCATTTCCATATTTTTTAAGAAAAGAAGAAACTTCAAAAGTTTATTAATAAATAGATACTCATTAAAGTATTTTCAGTAAATATAGTGACACGTAAAGATTACTTTAGTAATATGTGCATTATGCTTTATATACTTTGGTTCAAAGATGAAATAACTAGACCTATTTTTTTTAAAGAAGATTTTCCTGGATTTTTGTTATAAACACTGTGAAGCAAAGTATGTTTTTATAGGTCTTGAGTTCATGCACAATATGTTTCTGGGATCATAGCCCAAAAGAAAAACATTGCTATTCACTGGGGAACAATATTTAATGGCAAAAAGAAAAAAAAAAAAACAGAATGGAGAGAATGAGAAAGAAGAATAAACAAAAAGATGATGGACAAATGTAAAAGGTCTATGAGAAATTGGAAAAAATATATTTGGGACAAAAACATTAATATCATTTATGATATTTATATTAAAAACATTTTATTTGCTGAAAAAATAATTCTTAAAAACTAAAGTAGTCAACGTCACATGTTAAGTATATTAAATGACGTGTAGAATAAGCCTATCCCTCATTTGGCTACATTTGAAAACTTATTGTTTCCCCATTCTGAAAGCGGTCTAAAGCTAACGTGGCCATACCTGTTAAAATGTCTTACTTAGGGAAATTTACTGCAGAAATTCAAACACTCTAATTCTGCCTCAGTATTCTTTTTTTTTTTTTTTAAGATTTTATTTATTTATTTGACAGAGATGGAGACAGCCAGCGAGAGAGGGAACACAAGCAGGGGGAGTGGGAGAGGAAGAAGCAGGCTCACAATGGAGGAGCCCGATGTGGGGCTCGATCCCATAACGCTGGGATCACGCCCTGAGCCGAAGGCAGACGCCCAACCGCTGTGCCACCCAGGCGCCCCCTGCCTCAGTATTCTTAATGCAATAGGTTCAGCTAGAGATCTTTAAGAAAAGAACAATTTGTTCTCAAAAGTTCAGGCATTTGTGTACCAGAAAGCAGCTGGTGAATCAAATAAGCTCTATAATTTGATATAAGTAAAGCTTTATATAAAGCAATGACATCACCAAAGAAAGAACCTAGTGTGAAAATATTAAGTAAATGGGTTTCAAAGACATTGAATTCTGGATATCTTAAAGAATCCCAATAATACATGAAATTCCTTGGATCCTCGTTTAAAGTGAGAAATCCATTTCCAAGCATATGTGCACCAGTACCTTAGCCTCTTCATGCCTGCTTGCCTGTCCCCCAGTCGGAGAAGGCAGGATATTTGGTTAGGCATATGTTTATGAATAAAGACAGGAAAATTCCAACTTTAAAACCAAATATTTTCCTTGTTTAATTCTGGTATCTTATTGGTCCATATGCTGCCTCCTCCTCACAGTATGGTACCCTCCTCACAGTATGCTACCAAAATCTCCTGGATTTTGACTTTCTTTTAAAACATAAGGATTAACATCAAGCAGACAGAATTGAGGAGTGGAAATATTGTATGGGAAAGAAGACCAAAACTGATGATCTACATGCATACTGACACTCCTGCTGAAGACACTGGGTGCTCCATAAATGCTCACTGAAATGCTGTTCTGTGACATTTGTTGTGATAAACTCATCTCCTTCTCTAATTTAAGAATCCTCACAAGTTAACCACAATCGGTTCAGTGTAATTTAATGTAAAACATCTGGTGGCACTTTTAAATGCTAAAGGATAGCATTTCACACTCTGTCTGCCTCCACACCACTGCAGTGGGAAAAGATGAGGTTAACACAGAGAAGCAGAGAGGGGAATCAGAAGAGTTCCTGAACACATCGTTTGGTTGTATGAATTTGGTCTTGCCCGAGGCCAGCCCCACTCCCAGATTTTCTACAGAACGCCCAGACCGTCCTTTTTTCTTTATGGCTTAACCTAGCTGGATTTCAGTTTCTAACATTTACAACCAAGAGAACATTAATATACAGTACCTGTCCATTAAAAAAAAAAAAAGGAAACACTGTTTCTGCCTCCATATGTTCATATGTGAATATCAGATCCCCATCAATATCCTTTTATAGTAATTGACAAATGTGGCTGTGACTATCAGGAAAAGAAATAATAAATCTGAGAAATAATCTTAATCCTTATTAGAGATCCATAATACAGATTATAAAGATTCTCAGAAGTTATTCAGTAAAAAAAATCTCATTTGAATTCACATTTACAAATCATATTTGAGCACGGAATCCTTTTTTTTTTAATGAAAAGATAGCAGTCTTTTAGAACTACTAACTGGTAGAACACAGGTTGGGAAATGTTACTTGGAAACATGGCTATAATCCGTTACACGTAGCATCTGAAGAAAAACTGAAAAAGTATTCCTAACTACTTTCTAATATATTTATTATTTTTTTACTTTCATTTTAATTTTTTTTTGAAACAAGAAAGGAATTTATTTCAGTGAGGTCAACACTGGGAAGACAGTGGACTAACGTCTCAAAGACTGTCTCCAAAGTGCTGAAAACACTTCTAAGTTTTTATCAGGAAAATGTGGGACAAAGGTCGGTGGGTACATGCAGCAGGGGCAGCAAAGTCAGGTTGATCACTCTCTTAGGGGTCAGTCACGTGAGGTCTTGCTGGTTTGGGGCAGTCCTTATTGCCTGAGGGGGTAGTTTCAGTTCCCATCAGGGGATAATCTGCCCGCGGGGTCTTTTGCCTCAGTTAAGAGATATAAGTGTGCTTTCTAATATACTTAAAATATACCAGGAAAGATCACAGAACTCAAATTTGAATGGAAAAGTAAATCATCTTTTAGACTGAAACTAACTTACCTGCATTGAAATAAGAATGAAATCAATTAGGCTCCCAATTCCACAAAACCCTACAGTGCAAAACTTTAACAAACCTGGAAAAAAAAGATAGAGTCACTTAAAATCCGGGAAGTCTTATGAATATTAACTTTTCTATTTCCCAATAAACCATTATGTATACTATACCACAAACTCTTTATATCAAGAATATAAAATCAATGCTTTAAAAACTCAAATCTTCACCTGAAAATATGAGAAAGGTTTAAAAGACCCTCTATATAGAAAAGGCACACAAAAATTAATTCACTTAAGTATTATGAACTGAAATAAAAACTCACTGTAATCTCACAAAACTTCTTAAAAGTCCTAAAGAAATAAATCTTTAAATTGCATTATGACAGAGCTACAGAACATCTCTTAGTCCTTATTTATTTAGACTTAATACATTATGTGAGTGAAATTTTAATACACATTTACATTAGAAAGTTCAAACAAATAAAGACTGTCAAGTCACAGAAAAAATTACCAAGATAAAACTTTGATCTTAAACTGAAAAATTTTATTAGCAACCCAATTATCTTTATCCTGTACTTAATTATCTTAAATTTATCCTATACTTTTTTCCTAAGCATCTCATGTTCATCAATTCTATACTCAAAATCAACAATTCGATGCACTATATACATCTCCACCTTCAGTCACTAAGGAACTTGGAACTAAGGTACTGAACAGATCATTACAGAGCATAGAATCTAGGACATACACAACGCTATAACACAAAACCATGATGATGGAATAAAGAGACAGGCTGGGGGTGGGGGTGGGATGAGTAATCTCTCCTCTATATTTAAACTTAAATTGCTTTCCAGACATATAAAAATGGTAGGAAACAAGACTCTTCGTGAAAGGGTAGTTCTAAGTATCAACTACAAACAGATGCCAGCTAAAATCACAAGAGTGGATGAGATCACCTCCTGCATACGATTTGGAAATACACAAATAAGACTGAAATTGTAAGTACATTAGATGATTATTTTTCCCTTTTTAGTATTAGACATATCGCAGAATAATGCTGTAAGTAGTAAGAGAACACATGTTGGAAATCACTTTAAAACTACTAAAATATAGAGATTATATAAAATTCTGCTTTCGATTTTCTTCAAAACACTTGTTACGTTACCTAATATTTTATATTTGTTCTATCTGTCTCATGAAGTCCCATTAGGGAAGGTCTTTCATCTGGTTTATTTACTCCTGTGTCCTCAGTGCTTACAACATCATCTACCACATAGCAGATGCTCGATATCTGTAAAATGAATGGATAAGCTGTCTCAGCTTTTCTGTTTCCTAAAGACCTCTAACTTTTTAGTCATTATCTTATATAAAAATTCCTTTAATTATTTTCTTCATTAGTTGCATGTTATTATAGTTGCCCAGGGAACTTGATCCACTCGATTTGGTATATTCTATCAATTCACTCATTCATTCTATTTGTGAAATGTATCCCTCTTCACACAGCATTTTAGTGTAAATTTGGAAATATCACAGAGGTCCCCTTTCTTCAATTTGCTTTTAAAAAGATTAATTTTAAGAATGGTTCTGGGGTGTGTGGGTGGCTCAGTCAGTTAAGTTCAGGTCATGATCTCAGGGTCATGAGATCGAGCCCCCGCCCAGCTCAGCACTGGGCATTAAGCCTGTTTAAGATTCTCTCTCTCTCCCTCTGCTCCCTCCCCAATGCTCTTCTCCCTCTCTATTAAAAAAAGTTTCAAAAAAAGTTTGTCTTTAATTACTTGCTACTCTATTAAGAAAAAATAACCATGTCAGAGCCTTTGCTCTTGTCATGACCTCTTCCAACAATATTCTGTACATCTTCTCATTTCTCTAGAGTTCTTCAGAGAAGTCTAACCTGCCTATCTAAAGCAGCACGCTGCTTCCCCCAAAGCCCCTTGCCCTATCACATCTCCCCTATTTATTGCCTTTTTGGTGCCAATTAAAAATCTGTAACACCCTCGTTTGTTGGTTTGTTCATTCATCCTCTGTCTTCTTCTGCTACGTAAATTCCTCAAGACAGGGTCCTTATCTTACTCAAGTCAATTCTTTGAACAGTATCTGACAGACAGTAAGATTTGATAAATATTTCTCGTATGACTATCAAAAAACTAGTACAATGTAAATGTTCAACAGGAGGAATTATCTCAGAAAACCCATATGCCTAATAAGAGGAGAGAATACTATGCAGCTATTTAAAACAATGACATAAAAGTATATTTATTGGCAAAGTAATGTGGTAACACTCAAAAAGAGAATGATAATAAGTCATTAAAATCTTGATATTCTGCGGATGAACTCCTTCTTAAGGGTGCTTCAGAAAAATGAACATGAGAGGTTCCTGTTCAGATGAAACATTAGATAAGGGCATGATACGTGTGTTTGGAACTTGGTGAGTGTCACCTACTCCTGAAGTCACACGTTTAAAGAAACCACAGAACAGATCCAAGATGATACTTAAGCATTTGAGGAATTTGCAAACTGACCTACAGTGACAGACAGCAGATGAGTGTTTGCTTGGGAAAGAGCAGTATAAGGAGGGCCAAGAGGCAGGGATTACAAAGGGCAGGAGGAAGTTTTGGGGAGTGACATATATCGTCATTATCTTGATTATGGGGACTGTTTCATAGGTGTCCACATATGTCTAACTTATCACACGGTACATTTAAAATATGTGCATCTTAATGTATGTCATTTGTACCTCAATAAAGCACTTTAAAAATTAAGGAACTAAGTTGACTATTAAAAAAATTTGAAAGTTCAGTACAGTGATTTACATCCTGTTTCACTCCAAACCTATATTAACTGTGGTCCATCTATTTCTGCAAATGTAACACAAAGGATGAGTTTACTAATGTAAGTTGCTTATACTGCTATCTTAAACTTGTTTTAGCTTTCCAAATATAAAAATATTTTATGAAAATAAGATAGGAATGGGGTGCCTGGGTGGCTCAGTCATTAAGCGTCTGCCTTCGGCTCAGGGCATGATCCCGGCGTTCTGGGATCGAGCCCCGCATCAGGCTCCTCCGCTATGAGCCTGCTTCTTCCTCTCCCACTCCCCCTGCTTGTGTTCCCTCTCTCGCTGGCTGTCTCTCTCTCTGTCAAATAAATAAATAAAATCTTAAAAAAAAAAAAAAAAGAAAGAAAGAAGATAGGAAGGACACTAAGACTTAAAGGAGATAATGAGAAAAAGTAAAAACTTAGAATAGTACATGACACATGGCAAAATCTGAAATGTTAGCCCAGCCATTATGTCTCCTACCACTGTTTCTACTATTCCTACAATTATTGTTCACTGAGAAATGTAGACAGCATAAATTCACATTCTTTATAGTAGGATCATTTAACCGAGTCTCATATCTTGCAAATTCCTTCTGCCTGGGTTACTCCTAACTACCCGAAGATCCCTTCCAATGTGCTGTGCTCTCGGATTCTCCTCAGCCATCTCTAGGTTTATATGAGCTATGCTACTGTCTGCCTGGACTCCTCCTCTGCCCCTCCATTCCCAGTCACCTAGCTAACCCCTAAGAGTTGTTTAAAACTCCTAGGAAGTCTTCTCTAATGTCCCCAGGATGAGTTTAATAATATTCCTAGATGCTCCCCAGCCCTGCCCTTAACGTTCAGCATCACACATATCCCATCGTGTGATTTACTATATATTTTTATTGATCTGTCTTCCCCTTCCCTTCCGTGAACAACTGGAAGTCAGTGCTGTGTCATTCCAATGCCTAGTCAGTGTGACTACTGAAGGAAAAACTATATCAAGTGTAAATTACCTTATTTGCAAACAATGATCAACTTGACCCACACAAAGTTGCATATATTGACTTTATTTTTCCAAATAAAAAAGTGTCTCTTTGTACAGACATGATTTACTAACTTCTTATTGTGAAAAGGAGTATCAGTTTCAGATTTTAAAAACTGTTTTAAAATTCCAAATAAAAGTGCTTCTAATAAAGAAGGATCCATTTTTATCCTGAACCATTAGAGATACATTCTTTCAAAAAGATTATGCTGCCAGATGACATTAATAAAGCTCATGTTTTGAGTGTACTTTATACTTTAGTAACCTAAACTTTACATTTTAAAACATGAATTCAATCAAAGGATTTATTTGGGTATAAAATAAAAAGAACAGAGATTAATTTGGGATATTTAAAAAAATTCTGGTATTTTTTCTTTTATTACAGGTTGAGTCTTGCAAATTCTGCTGTCTGCATAACTGTTTTGGAGAATGCAGATTATTGCATATTAAAGTTGCTATTTGCCAAGCCACAGGTGTTCTATAATGACTTGGTAATTAGCTATCACTATTCTTTTTGTCTGTACTTATAAAAGGAGAGTTTTCAAATCTTAGAACAGTTTAACCTATAAATCCCTTTATTTGTCCCATGATCTATGGATATGATATACCAGTCCAAACTGGTAACTTTAAACTAAAAAAAAAAAGAAGAAGAAGAAGAATATAACCAAAGATTTTTAAGATTTGGGCTTAAAAATATTTTGTTATTCTCATAAGAAATTATTTACATTTTAAAAGGAATACCACTATGGAAAGAGTATCTCTCTCTCCTGTTAACTGCTCCAAAAGAGCTATTATCTTCAGGAATCCATAATCTTTTAATGCTACAGATGGGCAAAGCAAAATATGCTAGCTACCGCATACCTAAAAAAATCACAGATGTTAACACAGTTAAGAATACAAAGATAGAATATTATTAGAAAAATAAGGTTTCATTGTAAAAAAAAAAAAAACCTTTCTAGTTAATGTAGCACTTGCATACTGAGGGATAAATCAATTAAAGGAAATAAAGCTATATATAAAGTTATAGTCATGGGCTAAAAAGGAATTTGAAATATCTGAAAAGAAAATTTTGGGGGTGCCTGGGTGGCTCAGTTGGTAAGTATCTGACTCTTGATTTCAGCTCAGGTCTTCATCTCAGGGTCATGAATTCAAGCCCTTAATTAAAAATTTAAAAATTTTTTTTAATTAAAAAAAAAAACTTTCTTAAAGGAATTTTTAGATCTTATCAAATTTTATTCAGCCTCACCCCCACCAACACATTTCCCTTATTTAATCCTGAAGTAAAATTTATATAATGAAATATCATATTCAGGGGCGCCTGGGTGGCGCAGTCGTTAAGCGTCTGCCTTTGGCTCAGGGCGTGATCCTGGCGTTCGGGGATCGAGCCCCACATCAGGCTGCTCCGGTAGGAGCCTGCTTCTTCCTCTCCTACTCCCCCTGCTTGTGTTCCCTCTCTCGCTGGCTGTCTCTCTCTGTCAAATAAATAAATAAAATCTTGAAAAAAGAAAAGAAAAGAAATATCATATTCAACCATAAACAACTTAGAAAAAGCAAGTTTCAAATTGCATGATTTATATTATTTATTCTGTTCTTATAAAATTCCAAAGATCATAAATAGTTTTAAGGAAGTATTTTAACAAGCTACCACTGCTTTTCATAACCATGAAGATTAAATAAGATTGTAAGAAAAATAGGGGCGCCTGGGTGGCTCAGTCGGTTAAGCATCTGCCTTCAGCTCGGGTCATGATCCCAGGGTCCTGGGATCAAGCCCCACAATGGGCTCCCACTCGGCGGGGAGTCTGTTTCTCTCTTTGCCTCCCCCCTCTGCTCATGTTCTCTCTCACTTCCTCTCAAATAAATAAATAAAATCTTCAAAAAAAAAAATAGAATGTTAGGGTCCATATGTAACTATTTTCATACCACTCAACATTGTAGTAAGGGTAGTACTACAATGTTAGTAATCATTTTAATGAAAAATACCAAAATTCTTTAAGCCTGACTTCTCGGTAAAAATTAAAATTTAATTTAAAAACATTTAATATTTTAAAATTTAAAAACATTGTAACTTTACATATTAGATTAGTTAATAAAACATATCAAAATCCTTAACATTACGACAACTTAAATGTAAATAAGATACAATCGAAATATTTGAATGCTTAAAAGAAATAAGAGGGTTCTCGGTTAAATATCATGACTTTGACATGCCTACTTAGCTCCTCTCACTCTAAGACCCCACTAAAGGACGGTAAGGAATTTTTAAAGTCCACAAACCCAACAGAACAAAGAGAATAAAAGATAAGACAGTAGCAACAAAAATTCAGAAGCTGGAAAGCAGACAAATGAGAAGTGACAGACTTAATCTTGAGAAAGTTGTAACGTAGACCAACAGTCAAAATATGTGTTGAACTAATGAACACCCAAAGGTTGTTGTGATACACAGTAAGTTATTGGGATGCCTGGGTGGCTCAGTCTGTTAAGCGTCTGCCTTCGGTTCAGGTCATGGGATCGAGTCTGACACTGGGCTCCCTGCTCAACGGAGAGCCTGCTTCTCTCTCTGCCCTTCCCCCTGCCTGTGCTCTCTCTCTCTCTTTCTCTCTGACAAATAAAATTAAAAAAAAAAATACAGTAAGTTATTTAATAATTAAAAAAAACAAACAAAAAACTTTTATACTGTAGCATAATGTTGAATGTTAAAAACTGCACTTACAAGTTTATGGAATCTCAGCGTCCCAGGGAAAGGTTCTCTCTAATTAAAGCTCGTAATAGATCAGAGTAGCAGTGGCCAGAGAAAAGCAGCTCCTGGCAGGAAACTAACATTCACTAACCGGAGCCACTATACAGAGCTTTATTCCCAAAATTTCACTTTGCAGGAAGAAAAATTTACAATGTACACGCCGACATATTATTATGTGCTACAGTAAGACAAAAACATTAACTTACACATATGACAGGACAGCTCATCTGACACACATCACAAGAAGCCAAAAAGTCACTCATTATGCCAAATACATAAAATAGATTCACTATTCAAAATCATCACCGAATAAACTGTTCTAAAGAATAGTGTTTCTCCTTCCTTCCTAACCTTTTAAAAACTTTCTAAAAGTTAGAAATCTTTCCAATATATATACATGAGTCTGTCTTCTTAAAGAGAACACGGAAAAAAATATGAGGATAAAGGCAGAAGGCTTCAAGTGTATTCTTACCATCACCATATCATTTTACTTTCTCACTATGAATCTGGTTTTTCTGTCTAACCAGCCAGCCAGCCATCATCTAAAGGATTGCTACTTTATTTTATTTTTTATTATGTTCAATTAGCCACTGTATAGTACATCATTAGTCAACTCCGAGGCTTCTGTGCAGATCACACGGCTTTCTGCTGTAGGGAAAGGTACAGCTGCTCTAACACACAGCAGGAAGGTGAGTCACGCCATCACTCAGGCCAGGACTATAACATCAATCTCCTTCCACCTTTCTCTGTCACCAGTCCTTCTCAGTTCTAAGCCATTTCCCTCAATTCCTCCAGTAGCATCTTCCTGAAATAGGAGTCTGACCATGATTCTTCTCTGCTTAAAAACTTTTATGGCTTCTGATATTCAAATGGTAAAGTTCAAACTCTATAACAAGACACACAAAGCCCTTTATAATCTGACCACAGACTACCTCTGCAGTCACTTTTCATCTCCAGCCATTATTCTTTCTATGCCAAAAGGTATCCACCATTCTCTCAGCATGCACACATGTTGTCACACCCAGTGCCTTTGCACATGCTGTTCTGTGTAATGCCCTCAACCTGTGTAATCTGTTCATCCTTCAAAACCTAGTTCAAATGTCACCTCATCTAAGAAGTCCTCCCTCATACCCCAAGGCTAACTAAATCAGCCCCTCTTCTGTACTCTCATAGCACTTTGCCATGGTTCTGTAATAGCTGTATCATAAATGGACCCAACATATTTATTTCATATTTATTTCCTTTTTAACCAATATGAACTATGATCTTCATCATTATTTCCAGAGCACTTAGTTACTTACATAACAGGTAGTAAGTAATAATGTAGAATAAATGTAGAATAAATGTCTATTAACTGAAGAAATTTGTGAGTTCCAGGTAAGGCTGTCAGAAACATACTTCCCACTAACAACACAGTAAAGATTCCTCTTTGATCTCTGGTAGTTAGCAACATGGAAAGAATTAAGATTAGTCTTGCTAGCTGGAAAACAGAGCATTCAGAAACTTTAAATTTTGCTCAGTAAAGGGCTAATATAGAAGCAGAGTACTATAGTAAATAAAGCATGATCTCTTGAGCCAGAAAATTTGGGTTCAAATTCAGGTCACTAGCAGAGTGTCCTTGGGTAAATCTTTAAATCTCATTGACGATTTCCCTATCCATAAAACAAGGATGATAACAACAAATATGTCACCGAATAAAACAAGGCCTCTAGAGTGAGTAAATCCCTTAACCTCTCTGGTGACAATTTCCCTACCTGGTAAAGAAGATTTAAAGAGGATGATAAAGTCAGAGAGCTGTAAGGCTTAACTAAGGGCAGGCATATAAAAGTATTGTTTAAACAAACGCTATCATCAAATATAAACAGTTTTCACAAGCATTAGTAACTATAGTAAATGGGAAGATTACAGCTGGAAGGAACGTGTCTGTGGGGGGGGGGGGGGAGGCTAAGGTTAATAGAAGTCTGGCTCCACACCAGCTCATGCCGGTTGCCGTAGTTCCAACGCAAGCTTCTCCTGAAAGAAAGTTTCTATTCCCAAGGGAACACTGACAGAGGTTCAGGTAGAAGGCAAACATTTTTAGAAAGATAGAAGAGATACGCATTTATTCATAAAATAGTTATTAAATGTCCACCATGTTGCCCAGTACTAACAATGACAACTCAAGCCTACTGTCCTAAGGAAGTTCCTTTACTATTTTGTGTTTTCATAAAGATGAAAATACAGGAAAAGTCAGTATTTCTTACCCAAGCTGAACTGTAAAGCTAACAGCTAGCTCTATATTCACAGAAGAACATTAACTATTCAAGTCCAGTTACGTGGAACCTGTCACTATTAATAGTATGCAAAGATTTAATCTATAAGAATCGATATATCTGGGGCATCTGGGTGGCTCAGTCGGTTAAGCGTCCAACTCTTGATTTCGGCTCAGGTCATGATGTCAGGATCCTGCAATGGAGCCCCAAGTAGGGCCCTGTGCTCAGCATGGAGTCTACTTGTCCCTCTTCCTCTGCTCCTCCCCCTGCTCGTGCTCTCTCTCCTTCTCTCTCAGATAAATAAAATCCTTAAAAAAATAATAAAATGGAAAGAACAGGCATATTTACCTGAAATACAAGTTTCACAAGGATTTTTTCTTGATGAAACATACTCACCCAAGGCAGGATATCCAAGGTAAAATCGATCTGCTCCCAACCATCCAAGGAAAAGAGAGAGCGCAACTGCCACTTTGTATGAATAACCGTTTCTGCACAAAATTAGAACCTGAGTGTTATATACATGTATTTCCAACATGTAAACATTTTAGGAAACAAAGCTGTTAATTATCACTTATTGGTTAATGTGTTCATTCATCCCTTCGTTCATTTAATTAATGCCTTCTGGGTAGTTAATGCATGCCAGGCACTATTCTATTCTATTGGGATTTATTAATGAACAAAAGAAACAAAGATCCCTGCCCCAAAGAGCTTTCAATCCATAGGCAACAAGCAAAAAAAATAAACATTTTAAAAGTAAATCACATATTATGTTAGAAAGTCCTAAATGGGGGCACATGGGTGACTCAGTCAGTTAAGCAGCTGCCTTTCACTCAGGTCATGATCTCGGGGTCCTGGAATCAAGTTCCTGGGATTGAGTCCCTGGGATCAAGTCTGCATTGGCTCTCTGCTCAGCAAAGAGTCTGCTTCTCCCTCTCCCTTTGCCCTTCTGCGCCCCCCCCCCCCCGCTTGTGCTCTCTCTCTTCTTCAAATAAATAAAGTCTTAAAAAAAAAAGTCATTAATGCTATTTAAAAAAGAAGTGCAGCAGGTCATTTAGGGAATTCAGTATGCCACGGGTACAGACGAGGGTGATGTAAGATATAAATAGGGTTAATAAGAGTAGGCATCATTGAGGTGATACATAAGCAAAGACCTGAGGGAGGTTAAGTGAGTTAGCATGCCACACCTCTAAGGGAGGACCATCTCAGGCAAAAGTAACTGCTGTGGCGAGCACAGTATACCTGACATGTTTGAGGTCTATAAGGGAGGCCAGTATAGCAGGAGTGGAATTAGAGAATACGAGAATAGTAGGAGCTGAGGTCAGAGAGATGACAAGGGGCAAAGAGGCTGAATCATGTATGGCCTTGAATACCACTGTGAAGACTTTGGTTTGTACCCTCAAGGATATGGGAAACAACTGCAGGATTTTAAGTAGATGTGTGATATGATCTGATTTAGATTTTAAAATAACTCTAGCTGCTGTGCTGAAAACAGACTGTAGGGGAGTACTTGTAAGCTACTGTCACAATAACACTGTATAACAAACCACCCTGAACTTTGGTGGCTTACAACGATAAGCAATTATCCTCACACTTGTAGACTGCAGTTGGCTGTGGTTCAGCTGATCTAGGGTAGGTTCACCCAGGAGATGCTGCTTCGGGCTAAAGTTTGGGTCAGTTTAATCCAGGCTACTTACTTAGTTCGTTCCTCTTAAGTTTTTCTTAAAGGTGTAGCTAAAGGTGTAGCATTTACGTGGGACAAGTTCATTTCAGAACATATCACCAAGATTCAAGAATAAAGCTAAACCGGGGCGCCTGGGTGGCACAGCGGTTAAGCGTCTGCCTTCGGCTCAGGGCGTGATCCCGGCGTTATGGGATCGAGCCCCACATCAGGCTCCTCCGCTATGAGCCTGCTTCTTCCTCTCCCACTCCCCCTGCTTGTGTTCCCTCTCTCGCTGGCTGTCTCTCTTTGTCTAATAAATAAATAAATCTTTAAAAAAAAAAAAAGAATAAAGCTAAACCTACAAGCACATTTAAGCCCCTGCTTGTTTCATACCTGCTAGCATTACATAGGCCAAATACAACCACATGGTCAAGCCCCAAATCAAAAGAGTGGAAAGTATACACCACCCAGTTAATAGTGATTGAGAGGGATGAATTTGTTGAACAAATGCAAGCTACCACAAGGACAAAGGAGGAGTCTGAAGGCTCTTGCCATAACCCAGATGAAAATTAATAGTGGCTCGACCTGGAGTCATAGCAAAAGAAACAGTGAGAAGTGATGAGATTCCGGTTATATTCTGAAGTATAACAACTGGATTTCCTGATGTATTCAATTTAGGGAATGAAAAAAGAAAGGAATAAAAATAAAGCTAAAGATTCTGTCCTATGTAACTAGAGGGATGAAGCTAGCATTAACTGAGTTGGGGAAGGCTGAGGGTAGACTAGACCTCGGAAGGATGTTCAGGATTTCATTGTTGGACATGTGAGTTTGAGATATTTATCAGATATCCAAGTGGAGTTGTTCAAAGGACAGAAGGGTTTATAAGTCTAGAGTTAGGGAGAGAAGTCTGGGCTGGAGATATAAATTAGGGAGTTACAAGCATATAGGAAATATTTTAAACCAGGACATTTCCATATGGAAATGACAGAGAGAGAGAGAGAGAGAGAGATTCACAGACCGAGCCTTGAGATACTCCAATATTAAGAGATCAAGAAGAGAAAAAACTAGAAAGGAGACCGAGAAAGAGCTAACAGTGAGGAAGAAATAAAACTAGGAGAGTGTGGTATACTGGAAGTCAAGTGAAAACAGTACAGTATATTAAGGAGAACAGAGTGATCAATTGTGCCAAATGTGACTGACAGATCACATAAGTAATGGCTGAGAATTTACCACTAAATTTAATCAAAAGGAGTTCATTAGTGACCTCAGCGAGGGCAATTTTGGTGATGTGATACAGGAAAAAGACCAAACAGAGCAGGCTTAAGAAAGCCTGGAATGAAAAAAATTGAGGAACAGGAGTATTAGACAACTCTTTGAAGGAGTTTTGCTGCAAAAGGGAAGTAAAGAAACAGAGAGGTAGCCGGAGTTATCACTTTAAAGTCAAATCTGATTATGTCAGTCTTACAATCCTGTTTTTTTTTGCATTTCATTCACAATTAGGACAGTTGGGGGGAGTTGGGGAGATGGCAGATGGACCAGAGATCCTGCTTATGCATCTAATATTGCAAGGATGTCAGATTTTATGCTGAGGGCAGTGGTGTCCCATCTACCCTGGAATGGGGCACCAGACTACAAATAGAGAAATAAATTAGTAGGCTTTGTAGAAACTCAAGCTATGACCTACTGGGCAGTAGCAGTAGGAGAGAAATGTAAACAAAATTGGGAAATACTAAGAAGGCAGAAGTAACCACACTAAATGTGGGGAATGATGAAAAAGGAGAAGTCAAGAATAACTTCAAAGTTTCAGCTTAAGAAACTGAGTAGACCAGCCTCCACTCACTAAGACAAAGGAGGAGATGATTTGAAGGAGAAGATGATAGATTGAGTTTAGGACCTTAATATACATAAAGATGGTGAGAAAAGTCAAAGGGGTGAATGAATGAAAAAGGGAATAGGACAAGGATATAATCTTGGGGATGTCAAGATTTAAGAAAAAAAACAAAAGAAGAATCACAGAAAATAGAAGAGTGTTTTATACTAGAAGTCAAGGAAAGAATTTTAAGAGAAGGAAATGCCAAATGCTGTAGAAAGATTAAGATATGGACTATAAAGATCCATTTGATATAGAACAAAGATTGCTGGTGAATTTCAGCATGGCCAGAAGCTGGACTCCATTAAACAGAAAAATTCATAAAAGGTACATATTATAGGAACAAGCCTTTCAAAAAGCTTGAAATTAGAAACATAATTATCTATATATTATATCACCCTAAAGAATAACCTGAAAACGGGTGGCGTAGCAGAGACTAATTGTTCACTGAACCACTGTTCTTTTTCTCACGGACATAGAGCAAAGTTACATATTCTAGCCCATCTTGCAGCTAAGTGTAGCCATAACAGAGTTTTGCCCAGTGTAATGAGGACAGAAGTGATGTATGCCATTTCTAGATCTGGTCCATAAAACACACCTACACGGGGTTCCTTTTCCTCTTCCCCATCTGCTGGCTGAATGGAAAGGACTCTGAGGACAAGAGGAAGCAAAGCCACAAGATGAAAGGAGCAAGGCTCCTGCATGACTGCATGGAGCAACAATCACTCCCCTTACCTCATCCAGCCCTCCCACGCCAACACCAACTGGACTATGATGTGGGTAGGAAATAACTTTTATTGCGTTAAGCCACTGAAATTCTAAAGGCATCTGTTACAGCAGTTAGTGTGCTCCAACTAAAATAGTTGGCCAGTATAAACAGGTGTGTGGTTTGGTGATCAATCAGACATGGTTACCAGACTTCAGGTGCTGGAGAATACATTATACAATGACTGTATCTGCAATATTAAGATGGGAGTTTAAATCAAGTATTAATATTATATACAGTTTGAAAAAGAATATGCTAAAAGGAGAAGGAAAATATGCGAACTGGGAAAGGAACATTCAATGAATAAGAATTTGTCATGAGTATTCAGTAGCTGACCAGCAGCTGGCTCTTTGGTAGACATATACTGAATATTCTGATACAAGAAAATGATTTATGGGGTGATCTTAATTTTGTGACTTATCATTAAAATTACCCATCAATTTAGCTCCACTAGTTCTGATTCAATGCTCATTAAGCAAATTCTACTTTGGAATTGTAGATTTTACTATAGGAGGGGAATAAATTGGCCAGTACACTTGCAAGTATCTGGTTTCCCTGATAGTTACATTTCTTCTCATAACTGACATCAGTGTCTTGTGAGCATGATTAGTACAGCTCAGTCACACTGAGCCTAATCTGCCCGGAGACACTGAAAGAAAAATCAGACTTAACTTGGAAATTGAATAACAGACCATTATGGTATTATCATTACAGGTAATATAAACCTGTGAGTCCAACCTGCGTGGTTAGCTGTTCTCAACAGATGATTGATTTTCTAAGTTGTTGTATTATAACCTATGATGTCTTAGATCAGCACAATCCAGGTACGCCTGGGTGGCTCAGTCAGTTAAACGTCTGCCTTCAGCCCAGGTCATGATCCCAGGGTCCTGCGACCGAGGTCCACGTTGGGTTCCTTGCTCAGTGGGGAGCCTGCTTCTCCCTCTGCCTGCTGCTCCCCTGGCCTGTTCTCTCTCTCTCTCTCTGACAAATAAATAAATAAAATCTTAAAAAAATATATCAATCCATAAATTCAAAACTCGACTAAACCATATATAAGTACTTAGAAGTAATTCCTTCTAGCAATTTTTACTTTACTAATGAGAAATCTTAGAACCCAAAAAGCTTAAGTGATTGGGTTAGGATTACACAGCAAGATAGAATCTAAAGCTCCTCATTAACTCAGTGAAGGAGGGTCAAAAGAAAAATAAGACTTCACTAGTAATTTCTAGGAATTCTAGTAGAGCTGGTAGAAACAGCCAAACAGAAAGAAAGAAAGAAAGAAAGAAAGAAAGAAAGAAAGAAAGAAAGAAAGAAAGAAAGAAAGAAAGTTATTTCTTGATACAGCTGCAAATAGGTGCCATCAAATAAAATGTAACAATGTACAGTTAAAAGATTATAGTGCCACCAATTACTAAGAATGGATAAAACTAAATCATGTTTTTAGTACAAGGCAGAAATATAAGAATAAGATTGCTAGCTTTACTACAGCAAAAATAAAAAGCAAACTTAAAAGGCCTTTAAACAAAGAACACTCCTAACAAAATAAAGCCACTTGTCTTAACATCCCAAACGAATTTTTTATTGTTTAACCATTCATCAACCATATCTATTACAAAGAATGAAACCAAATTTCAAAATGCCCTTAATATGCAAATGATTAATAATTAACATTCTTTTATTTTTTTTAAAGATGTATTTATTTATTTGAGAGAGAGAGAGACAAAGAGAGACAGGGAGACAGAGAATTTCAAGCAGGCTCTACACTGAGTGCAGAGCCCGACCTCACCACCCTGAGATCATGACTTGAGCCCAAACCAACAGTCAGATGCTTAACCAACTGAGCCACCAAGGCACCCAACATTCTTTTAATACTAGAAGTACATGATTCCTTTTTTGTATTCTAGAAATTCCCCGAATTTTAAAAACAGAATTTTTCAGAACTCATTTAGTGGCTAAACTGACTGAATTAACATGGCATGAGGCTATTCAGTCTCTAGTTATCCCACATAGTGAACTACTATGCTTTACTTGGTGGTAAATTGCATTTATATTAACAATATGCACACTTAAAAGAGGTTTTCTGAGAAAGGCAAAAAAGATAAATTATATTACTGCAGGATTTTCCCCATAAAGTAACTTTTTATCTCTTTACTCCATGCAGTCAAGATACAACATAGGCAAGTAACCTGAAAATTTAGCTTCAGTAATGGACTTACACATTTCGGCAAGATACAGGCTTGAGAAAACCAACTTCATTTCCAGTAAAATGTGTTTCATTGCCACCAAAATCCTTACAAGTTATGTTGGGTGCTGGAAAACAAGGAACTAAAGGCAGGAAAAAAAAAAAAAAAAGCAAGAAACCACTGTGGTTTTTTCTG
This sequence comes from Ursus americanus, assembly GCF_024610735.1. NCBI lineage: Eukaryota > Metazoa > Chordata > Mammalia > Carnivora > Ursidae > Ursus > Ursus americanus. Next base: position 18,032,377 of record NC_142138.1, read on the forward strand.
CAGGAAAGGTATGTAATCATGTTTAAGATTAGCAAAAAGCACAAGAAAATATAAAATTATAACACACTACCTCCCAATATAACATCTGACATGAGACTTTAGATAGGAATATCTAAATAAAGGATAATATGATATAGTGGTCTCAACACAAAAATATAAGAATTGTCACATTGAGTTTGATGCATGACACTTCTAGTTGAATCTTCTGCCTCTGACAAAGGTGATAAGGGAAGAATTGCAAAGTATTACTGCCCTTTACCTCATCTCTAGGGTAAAGAATACTGCTCACGTTTTTGTTGGTAACTCATTGGGTAATTCATTAAATTTAACATGATCTGATTTTGTATTTTCAGTTTATATTAACTCTTGCAGAAGACAGTTACTATAAACTAAGATTTTTTTCATCTACTCTAAATAGATTATTTTCTTTTGATTGTTCATTTTATTTATTAAGTAATCTCTATGCCCAATGTGGGGCTTGAACTCACCACCCCGAGATCAAGAGTCACATGCTCTACTGACTGAGCCAGCCAAGCGCCCCCCCACCCCCGCCATTACTTGCTCTGAATGTATTTCTCTATTCCCTCCAGGAATTGATGTAGTATACCATTTTAGTATTTAGCATTTTTTATCTTTACTCCTACCCCAGATGACATAATAAGAGGAAGTAATACTTACAGAGCTTACTATGTGCTAGGCAAGGGCTGTCCTGAAGCCTTTATAGCCTCACTGTGTAAAGAGCAAGAACTTTGGAATGAGCATGACCTATGTGCATTGCCTCTGAGAACCTTGGATTCCTCGTAGGTAAAAAGAGCACTAAGATCATCTACTTCATAGGACCATCGTGGGGATTTAATATGATATAAAGTACCTAGTATAAAGCACAGCATACAGTAGCTATTCAATAAATGTTATTGTCTTTTCTTCCTTTACCATTTCTGATTAAAAGGTACTAATGCTTTTAGGCTAGTTTCAGACTGCTTATCTCTATGTTTAGGATCAATAATTACAGGATTGTGTTTTTTTTTTATTTCAGAAAATGAAAATAGAACCTTGTATAATAGTCTAAAAAAGCCACAGAAGCCCTAGAGTTTTATCATGAAAGGAAAATGGTATTCATTTATGTGTACTTTATAATTATCTTAGGATTTCCTTTTATAGGCCAGAGTAGTACACTGAGAAAATGATGTCGGAAAAACGCATAAAATTACTTTACACACTTCTGTTGGGTTATTGAAAGTTCATACTACGTAACCTATAAACTTATCTAATGTATTTTTTTTTAAAGATTTTATTTATTTATTTGACAGAGAGAGACAGCCAGCGAGAGAGGGAACACAAGCAGGGGGAGTGGGAGAGGAAGAAACAGGCTCCCAGCGGAGGAGCTTGATGTGGGCCAGGCGCCCCTAAACTTATCTAATGTATTTGCATGTCCAAAACCAGGTGCTTACACTGTAAGACACAGATTCAGTATAACTGAGAACCAATTAAACAAGCAAAAAGTAATAAGATGAAGGGAAGACAAAGAGTGAAGAAATAGGGGCGCCTGGGCGGCTCAGTCGTTAAGCGTCTGCCTTCAGCTCAGGGCGTGATCCCAGCATTCTGGGATCGAGACCCGCATCAGGCTCCTCCGCTGGGAGTCTCCTTCTTCCTCTCCCACTCCCCCTGCTTGTGTTCCCTCTCTCGCTGGCTGTCTCTCTCTCTGTCAAATAAATAAATAGTGAGGAAATAATATACAGTTGACTCTTGAATAACACTGGTTTGAACTGCATACATATACTTACATGTGGATTTTCCTCAATGAATACAACATAGTACTGTAAATATATTTTCCTTATAATTTTCTTAATAACATTCTTTGCTCTAGCTTACTTTATGTAAGAGTACAGTATATAATACATATACAAAATATGTATTAAGCTTCTGGCCAACAGTAGGCTATCAGCAGTTAAGTTTTGGGGAAATTGGAAGTTATACACAGACCTTCTATTGCACAGGGGTCAGCGCCCTAACCCTTTGATTGTTGAAGGGTCAACTGTACTAGGAAACAAGTAAGAGAACACACTAATTGAGCCACAAACATAGATCAGAGCTTCCTGATAGTTAAGACAAAAATCTTTGCAGCGCTTTTGTGATACAACTGAGAGACAGCATTCCATTTCACCTCTGAGCGACTGCAGGAACTTGGATTTGGTTCATGACCCAAGGGAAACACAGAGAAAGTCCTCAATAAGAACGTTTACAAAACATAGAGGTTTTCCACACAGCCATTTCTTGACTCGAGATACAAGCAAGCATTTATAATCTACAGAGATAGGGCAAAAGTTAACAGACAACTTATACATAGCTGTTTGGACACCTGCCTTGATACTGGGATAAAATGTATTGACTTTTGTGAATAAATTATCATGACGACCCTTAGGTGATATCTCTTGAAAATCTGCCATCTTGGGTCATGTCTAGCACTATATAGTAGATAACTCAAAACTGAGATTAGCAAACGCCTGAAATGCTTATATTCCATGCTACCAACTGAAAGAAGATCAATACTCTCTATTTCAATGACCAAGGGCAATTTCGCTCCCCAGGGGACACTTGGCAATATCTGGAGACATTTTTGGTTGTTACCTCTGGGGAGTTGCTACTGCCACCTTGGAGGTAGAGGCCAGGGATGCTCCTAAAGATCCTACAATGTATAAAACAGCCTCCTTGTAACAAAGAATTACCTAATCCAAAACATCAGTAATCCCAAGGTTGAGAAACCCTGCTCTAGACTAGTGGTCTTCAAAAAATTTTGCTTGCACACTCCCTAAAGTAACTTTTTACAACTTTGTACTTCCTTACACACTTAAGGTGATATCTAAAGTTTCTCATCATGGACTTAAATGGTTGGAAAAAAGATAATTTCCAGCATATTATAAATATTGCCATTAAATTTAAATGTTATAGCACACTTTACAATGGAATCTGAACACCACAGCAATCAGATAGCCATCATTATCCAACAGAGACTAGATATGAAAGAGCTCCTCTTAAAAATTCAGAAATTTGGGGGCACCTGGGTGGCGCAGTCGTTAAGCGTCTACCTTCGGCTCAGGGCGTGATCCCGGCGTTATGGGATCAAGCCCCACATCAGGCTCCTCCGCTGGGAGCCTGCTTCTTCCTCTCCCACTCCCCCTGCTTGTGTTCCCTCTCTCGCTGGCTGTCTCTGTCAACTAAATAAATAAAATCTTAAAAAAAAAAATTCAGAAATTTGGGGGCACTTGGGTGGCTTGGTCAGTTAAGCACTGAACTCTTGATTTCAGCTCAGGTCATGATTTCAGGATCTTGAGATCAAACCCTGCATTGGGCTCAGTGGGGAGTTTGCTTCACTCCCCCTCCGTCTGTCCCCCCACCCCCTGAGCTCCCTCCCTCTCTCTATCTAATAAATAAATCTTAAAAAAAAAAACAAAATTCAGAAAATTTACATCAATTTTAGGAAAAGCAAACACATACTATCTGAGGATCTGGAAATCAATTCCTTTAAAGACACCTGTCATGGGCTGAATTATGTCCCCCTAAAAGATATGTTTAAGGGCTAACCTTCGGTACCTCAGAGTATGACCATATTTGGAAGGAAAGTCTTTGCAGATTTAACCAAGTTAAAATGAGGTCATTAGGGTGGGTCCTAATCCAGTAAAGCTGTTGTCCTTATAAACAGGGGAAATTACACGCACACATAACAGGGAGAAGATGATTTGAAGACATACAGAGAGAATGCTATGTGAGGACAGAAGCAGAGACCAGACTGATGCAATTACAAGCCAGGGAATGCCAAGGATGGCTGGCCACCACCAGCAGGTCAGAAGAGCAGAGGATATATTCCACCCAGAGTTTGAGAGGGAGCATGGCCCTGCCAACACCGTGATTTCAGATTTCTAGCCTCCAGAACTGAGACCGTCAATGTCTGTTGTAACACTCTTATAATAGCTCTAGGAAACTACTTCAACAATGATACCTGTTTACCTCTTGGAAAGCTCTGTCTACCTCCAGGAGTACATGTACAAGAGCTTAGGCATCAGGCATATAAGTCAAAGAGATGTCTGGTTTAAAATGTTAGTTTTTTGCCTTGATGAGGACCATTCCACCTCCACAAAGAAGTGATCTGCAAGAAATCTATAAACACACGTTTTTCCTCAAAATGGATTTTTAATTTTTTTTAAATCCTCACGGTAGTAAGTTCTGGATTGGCAAACTGTGCCATAAGATAGAATTCTATTGCTAAATTTTAGATAATCTTCCTCTAAATGTATTACCTTGCACTTACTTGCTCAATTTGAAGTGCTACTTTCTTGTCTTACAGCGTTGTGAGATCTTCCTGCAGACTAGCTAAAATCAGATCTTAAAGAGAGAGTTACAATGCAAAACGCTATAATTATGATTCCAGTTGGGGTTATTGTCCAATACACCTTGCCTAATAAAAATGCATTCTTTTTTGAGATGAGTTTCCTGCACAACATTCTAAAAAATCGAACACTAATAGGTGAGTTGTAAAAAGGCCTTATAAAAATATTAAATACTAAGAAATCATACCTATTTTCAATTAGATATTATTAATTGGTCAAATAACAAATTTTGACAATTACAGTTTTCAATGATATTTTTTCATTTCTATCATAGGAAATGATTTATATTTGACATGAGACATGAGAGAAAAATGCTCAATGCTCCAGGCTCAGAACCTCAGGAAAACTACAAACAGTGGAAAGAGGTACCAGAATGAAGAGGAAACCACATTCCTACAAGGATTCTAAAGTTTGAGAGAAGTATGAGCTAATTATTTCAAGGGATGAAAATGATGTACTTTAGGGGCACCTGGGTGGCTCAGTCGTTAAGCATCTGCCTTCGGCTCAGGGCATGATCCCAGAGTCCTGGGATCGAGCCCCACATAGGGCTCCCTGCTTTGCTGGGAGACTGTTTCTTCCTCTCCCACTCCCCCTGCTTGTGTTCCCTCCCTCTCGCTGGCTATCTCTCTCTCTCTCTGTCAAATAAATAAATAAAATCCTAAAAAAAAGAAAAAAAAGAAAATGATGTAATTTATTGAGGAAGGATAAGCTGCTGCTCCAAATATATATAGAGATTACATGAGAAAATAGTAAGAGAAACATCAATACTGATTTAATCAGATTTCATTGAATTGACAGTGAACTCCAAAGAGCAGGACTTTAGAATTGGACAAATCTGGGTTTAAGTCCAAACTCTGCCAACTTAACTAGTTTGTTCCTTTGAGCAAGTTGTAAAACCTCACTGAATCTTGTTTTTGTCATCTGTGAAATGTGGATAATACTCTTGTAATGGTGTTGGGTATGTAGTAAAAGCATATGGCATGTAAAGCATGATACGTGGTTAAAGAAAGTGTTCAACAAGTATTAGGTTCTCCACTCTAGTAAATTAGAGAACTTCAATATTAAGAAAACTGACATGAGAAATGAATATAACACTCGGAGTGGCTGTAACACTAAGGGAAGATTTTGTGTAAATGAAATTAACCAATCAAAAGAAGCCCGCAACCCTAGAGTTTCTTTTTTTTTTTTTTTTTAAGATTTTATTTATTTATTTGACAGAGATAGAGACAGCCAGCGAGAGAGGGAACACAAGTAGGGGAAGTGGGAGAGGAAGAAGCAGGCTCATAGCGGAGGAGCCTGATGTGGGGCTCGATCCCAGAATGCTGGGATCACACCCTGAGCCGAAGGCAGACGCTTAACTGCTGTGCCACCCAGGCGCCCCTAGAGTTTCTTTTTATATACTTTATGATAATTTCTTTCGACCCTTATTTTTTTTTTAAGTAGTCTCTATGCCCAACGTGGGGCTTGAACTCATGATCCCAAGATTAAGAGCTGCATGTTCTACTGACTGGACCAGCCTGGTGTCTCACTGACCCTTATTTTTTTAAAATCCTAATAAGTAGACAAAACTAGTAATAGCTCCTTTTCTTTCACAAACATGAAAACTGAGATCCTAAGAAATTAAATGACTTGACAAAAGCCTTATAAGTAGGTAAGACTCTGGAAATCCTAGGCTGACACTCATTATTTCTTAATCAATACTCCTTCCATTATACCATAATTCCATGCTTACACTGATTTCAGGAACAAGCAAAAATAAACAAATCAATATGATAAGACTAAGAAAGCCAGTTACCAATAAATGTTACCTAGTAGACAAAATCAAGCAACATGCAACAACCTGAAAACTACTCAATTCACGGATTTCCTGTAAAAGTTTTGCTCTGGCCAATGTCTGTGATTTAGATAGCATCAGTTTAAACCAGTAAGTACACAGAATTTTCAATTATAAAAAGTAGCATTTTTTAAATGGAAAAAAACTATCAGAAATAAACAAAGATCATTTCATAACGATCAGAAGGACTGACCTAGGGAGTAAGTGGTTTGGGATCCTACTCCAGTTAACATCTTGGCTCTGGACTAGTCTTGATTTGTCAGATTTAAGGGTCAAAACCTGATCTTAGTACCCTGCACTGCAAAAAAAATGCTATAAAAACATTACTTAGGGTCACTGATAAAATTAGAATATGGATGGTAAAGTACAAATATTAATATTAAATTTACTAAAGTTTACATCAAGTAGACTATCTCTATTCTTAGGAAAAACAAACACGGGGCAAAATACATACAAACTGAAAGATAGAATGCATGAGCACACAATGATAAAGCAAGAAGAATATGTGTTTACAACTGGTGAATCTGGGCACAAGATGTATGGGTGTTCTTTGTACTCCTTTTTTTTTTTTAAAGATTTTATTTATTTACTTGTCAGAAAGAGAGACAGACAGAGACAGCTCCAAGTAGGAATGCCTGGGTGGCTCAGTCAGTTAAGCATCCGATTCTTGATTTCAGCTCAGGTTATGATCCCAGGGTCCTAAGATTGAGCCCCAGCATCAGGCTGCATGCCGGGCGTGGAGTCTGCTGGAGATTCTCTCTCTCCCTCTGCGTCCCACCCCCCCAACCCTGGGCTTGTGGATGTGTTCACACTCTCTCTCTCAAAATAAATAAAAATAGGGGCGCCTGGGTGGCACAGCGGTTGGGCATCTGCCTTCGGCTCAGGGCGTGATCCTAGCGTTATGGGATCGAGCCCCACATCAGGCTCTTCCGCTATGAGCCTGCTTCTTCCTCTCCCACTTCCCCTGCTTTTCCCTCTCTCGCTGGCTGTCTCTATCTCTGTCGAATGAGTAAATAAAATCTTAAAAAATAAATAAATAAATAAATAAAAATATTTAATAAAGAAAAAAACATTATCCCCAAATAAAAAGTCTAAAAATAACACACTCTTTACATAACTAATGTATGTTGTTAGAAGTTAGGGTAATGGCTATCCATTAGGGCAGAACAGTGACTATAAGAGAGCACGAAGGGACTTTTGGTGTGTTAATCATGTTAGTTCTTGATTTGGAAGCATTCACAAATGTGTTCAGTTTGAGAAAAATCATTTGAGTTACACTTATGTGTACTTTCCTATAAATGCATTTCAATAAAAACTTAAAAAAATAAAAAAGATCTGCCAAAGGACCAGAGCAAAATTTTCTAGAGATGGAGTCTAAATACTTTTGTTTCACTGATCAGAAAATTGAAAACACTTGCCTATGTATGTCTGTACAATCTAGACAGAACATTCTTTGAGGGCAGAGATTTTGTCTTCTTTCATGTATCATCTCTACCACTTAGTAGAAGCCTGCATGTAATCTCTCAATAAATACAGTAAATAAATAATTTCTCAATAAATAATAGATATCTTATAAATTAATTTTCATTAAGGTAATTGTCTTGATCCATTTATTTTAATCAATTTAATTATCAAATTGTCTATTACAAATCATTTCTCAGTAAGTAAATATGCTTCTTAGTTGGCATTGGGCTAAACGGAAGCTATTTTTCTTTTTAATTGTAAGAGTTTATTTGAGCAAAAATCAATTTGAATTGGGCTGTGCCAAAGTGGAAGTGGTTAGAGTGCTCTCCCCCACCTGTCGGAGTTAGCAGACTTCTATACAGAAGTGTAAGCAAAGCAAGAAAGTTATTTGATTGGTTACACCTTAAGAATTTGCCTTATTTGGAAAGTTCTCACTTACTTTTTGTGATTGGTTGTCCTTAGGGTTTTTTTTTTTTTTATTTTACAAATTGAAGTATATAGTTGACATACAATGTTACATTAGTTTCAGGTGTACAACATAGTGATTGGACAAGTCTATACACTATGCTACGCTCACAAGTGTAGCTACCATCTGTTCCGGACAACGCTATTGCAATACCAGTGACTTCCCTATGCTGTACCTGACATCCCTGTGACTTAATTCATTCCATAACTGGAAGCCTGTATCTCTGATTGGGAGCTATTTTAAGATCACATTAATCTAATGTTACAGTTGAATTACTTTGCCTTTGGTCCCAATTCTTCTACCTTGAAATCCCCTCTTTGTAAAACATTGTTCTTATTCATCCCTACCCAAAAAGTACTGTTGAAGAAAATTAAACTTAGTTTGAGGATTCTGTAATAGTCTTCGTATACATAGTGAAAAAACTGAGGAAGAACAATCTTGGCTGGGAGGCTGAGAAAGATCATTTAACTCACCATTTTCACAACCTTAATACTTTTCTCCTGTTAATCAGTTCCATGTTAGACCTAAAATCATGTTTTGGGGGTCATTTTGATGTCCTTCCTATCAGGACTTAGAAGTGATTCACCATAACTACTCCACTAGCCCTTGTATGTTTTAAAAAGGTAATGAAAAGAAAAACTTCCCATGGACAGACACAGCCTCATGAGCATTGGGCTGGGATGGCAGAAATCTATCCCGGCTCACAGCTAGATGCCGGTGTCATGTACCAATTGTGTATCTATATGCAGCCACCCTGTGACTCATTTTTGTCTCAGAAACTGTATTTTCTTCTTAAAATCATGATAATGATTTAAAGTCATTTATTAATTAATCTACATTTTATACGTGTTCCCACATTCAATACGGCACTTGGTTTCTTCTCTCCAAATGAATAATCATATCATTCCCTTTTATAGAAAACCTTCCTTTTATTGTCCTGTAGCTCTCCCCTTACATCAACTATGAGTACTTACCTGATAAGCCATGATAGTACCATAATACCTCCAAGTCCTTTTACTTCCTACTAGTCTGATCATTTGATTTTGTACGTTTATAAACTTATTTATCAGTAATTGTACAAGTGGATTCAAACTTATCTTACACAAGAGACTCCTAAATGAAGGGCAAAGGTCTTTTGGGCAGAAACTATTCTTTTTAGTTGCATAATTTCCTTCAAAATCCTTCTATCTGCAAAGAACACTACAGGCTAGAAAATGCTTTTTTGAGATAGGTGGCTGCCTGCTTCCTAATTTAGTTAGATACCTGAGTCACAAAAGTATTCACAGATTTCTAATATCTTGCATATAAATGGTTGAGTATCTGAAAGCTGAGTCTTTGTTATATATGTTAACTCTATTCTGTGTTCAGAAAGCACAATATAAAACACTGAACTGTAAAACCAACAAATCAGAGTATACTTATAAATTAACTAAAAAAACAAAGTTCCTTTAAGTTTAACACATCTAAATTAAATAAATGTATACATACTAAGCTATATCTGCTATACAAATCATATATATAGATATATGTAAAACCTAATACTGTTTATACTTCTTCAGAATAGTAGCTAAATGCCAATTATAAAAGTTTAACACAACTTATTTTCAAGTATCTTTGTTGACTATAATTGGGCTCGTGTGCCAAAATATAAAGATAAAAAGATAAAAGAAGATTTGCTTTTTAAAATATATACGAATTCATAATCAAGAGTTCAATTATTTGAATAGGTTGAAAAACGAAAGTTTTTTGCTGTAAGAAAAACAATTCCTTTAATCTCATTTACATAATGAACCTGTTAAAGAGATTTTAAAAAGAAAACACCAATTACTGTCTTATTTCTTGCCTAATACATAAAACAATCAGTATATACTGAATAGGTGCTCGTTTCTCAAATTAATACCATGTAACTGCCATCATTACGTACCATGCCAAATAAGAAGGCTAAATAGTTCCAACATACATCTGTCTGCCTCCCTTCCAACACATTCCCCCATAGAAGAAAAGATCAGAACAATTCATTAGTTTTTATCTGGCATTCTACACATTTTAGAATAACAGAAGCTCCCCAAAATCATTAGGCTGAGGGTGGTATCTATTATCAAAACATCTCTATAATACTAAAAAGAAAAAAAAAAAAAGAAAATACGGATGCATATTTAAAGTCCTAACAGTACGGTTTTCATGCTTAGGATGTACCTAAGTTTATTACAACTGTATAGTATGGGTGATGTAACTTCTCATTGGAACTGACGGGGCTAACAGTCCCATTTTAAGTTCCTTTTAAGTAATTAAAAATCTAAGCTAAGACATCTCTGCATAAGCTACATAAACTGATTCCAAAGGTTTAAAAAAAATGAATGAAAATATAAAAGTCCCCAGGTCACAAAACTAAGAATAATATTCTTCCTAAATTAAATATTAACAACTCTTAGCCAGTTCTCCAATTTAAGTTGTTCTAGAAACTGAATAATGTTTTAACTCAAGAAAAAGCACACATTTATTACTTTTAGTGATCATACATGGGATTTATGAAGTCATGTTTCAAAAATTGTTTTTAAAAACATGTTTCCAGGGGTGCCTGGGTGGCTTAGTTGTTAAGCGTCCGCCTTCGGCTCAGGGTGTGATCCCAGAGTCCTGGGATCGAGCCCCATATCAGGCTCCTCCGCTGGGAGCCTGCTTCTTCCTCTCCCACTCCCCCTGCTTGTGTTCCCTCTCTCGCTGGCTGTCTCTCTCTCTGTCAAATAAATAAATAAAATCTTTAAAAAAATAAAAATAAATAAAAATAAAAACATGTTTCTGGGAGTCTTACCATGAGCTGTGTAGTTTGTACAGTTAACTGGTTCTTGTGTGGCATCATTTATTTTTGGATCTTTACAAATATATGTGAGAAAAGTTAAGGAAATATGAATAACATTTCAACACAAAACATTATCACCTTGTCTTTAATGTCTTGTATTATAAACTCATGTTTACATCTACATGTAAGAAAAAGCTGTTAGCTGGTCCAAAGCAACAAGCATAACCACAAATATACTTTTAGCATCGCTAAATACTACTTGATCATTAATTTATTACAGGAAAAATATATTAACTTAATACGTATTAAAAGCTCTAGCAAGGATGCCATCCTTAAAGAACATTAGTCAGGGTTAAGCATAAAGAATAAAGGAAAAATGGAAATTAAAATCTTTACTAAATTATTGTAAGAAAGCTTCAGGTTAAAAAAAAATCAGTTTCTGGAGATTTGATTGAACTAATTTATGGGGCCCTATAACTTAGTAGCACCAAGGGCCCCCTTACATAACTTCATGTAGCACAAATAACCCTGTGAAGTAGATACTATTATTCCCATATTACAGAAGCACAAACTGAGGCTCGAAGTTTGAGAGACTTATCCAAAGTCATGTAACAAGTGATAGGGAGTAAAATCAGGTTTCCTGATTCCAAGCTAGAGCACTTTCCATTAGACTGCAGAGAAGATAGTTCTTTTAGGTGAGTCTACATGGTCTCCCCAACAGGATCTTAAGCTTTTGAAAACAGGTATAATAACTGTCCTCTAATAGACGTTCAATACACTTGCAGGCAGCTTTTGTATCCTAAATATTTTATTGACTCTAAAATGGGATAAATTCACAAGATGTCTCCGGAAACAGAGAACACGACATGCTTTTAAGGTTTTTTTCAGTACTACCTAATCTTCATACCAGGAGTAACAGCCATTTTCCATTTTTCATCACCAAATGCTCAGCCACATCTCTCTAGGGTTCAAATCTTACAACTCTTCATACCATCCAATTATTTCTTAGAATCGCTCTGACATTTTTGCCAAAAAAGACTCAACTTACTAGGTCAGTGATTCTCAAACTCCAAGCACAATGGTATTCAGCAAATTAGAGCTGTTGTGTAAGCATCTACTAATGGCTGCCTCTCCCCAATTCACATAAAAATACTATAGGATAGAATTTTCTTAAATTTAAAAATTTGTCTCCTAGAGTCTTTCTTATATCTCTGGCTTCTGTTATTAACTTTTCTGCTCTACAATTTGTATAAAATGATCTAATTTTGTACAAAAGTAGCTATTTTGACTGTAACTCCCATTTCATATTGTTCCTCCCTTCATCAGAGCTATTACAATGAGCAGATTCACTTACCCCTTCAGCCTCAGTTTCCTCATCCGTAAATAACACAGATAGTTCTTACTATGTGCCAGGCATTGTTGTATGTGATTCGCTTGCACTAATTTCTCACAACAAGCCTTTTTAAGTTGGTACCATTGTTATCTACATTTTTACTCAAGAGAAAACAGAGTTCAGATAATTGGCCTACAGTTACAACACGGAGCAGGAGTTTGCCCCCTGACAGTCTGGCATCTTGCGGAGTTTGACGATGATGTAAGGAGATACGCACAGAGTTAATGATAACTGGGCAACATACAAGGGTTATATCGTTATTAAATACTTATTTGTCTCCGCCCCCAAGTCAGCAAACTTCTAGGGTGGAGACTATCAATCTTTTTATTACTAGTGCCTAGAACAAGGCCTGACATACTTCAGGATCTCGGCGTTTGTTGAAAAATAAACCCACCGGTAATTAATAATAAGAACAGGTGAATCAGAAGGGGAAGCGCTAATAATCGATCTTTTTATTACTAGTGCCTAGAACAAGGCCTGGCATACTTCAGGATCTCGTAATTAACTAATTAATAATAAAAATAGGTGGATCAGACGAGGAAGTGCTAACAATCAGTAAAATCCCAAGGAAATCACACAGGGTGACCGCTGTCCTTCCCACCCGCACAGCTCTTTTCACCTCCCAGAGTTCCGCGGTCATTAAAAACCACAAGTCACCGATTCCTTAAGCACAACCCTGGCCCCTGTTGAGGGCCGCGACCCACTCGCGACCCCTAATCTACCTCGCCCCCAAGGCGGGGGGGGGGCTCCTCACAGAGGATATTGTCCCAATTTGAGGTCCTCGCACTTAATCGTCTCCTCGCTGCTGGCGGCGGCGATAGCAGCAGCTCCCCAAGGTCCCGTGGTGACTGACACGAACCACAGGACACCCAGGAGCTGGGCGGCCACGGCCTCCGTAGCAACCAGCCCGGAGGGCCAGGTGGCCGCCATGCTGGGGACCGGCGCGTCCCCCACCACTTCCGGTTCCGCCTTTGCCTAGGCTGGGGCGGGAGAAGGGCGGAGGGAGCGAGGCTCTTAAAGGGACCATGCCTCGGTGGAAGGCTGTTTTTTTTCCGCTACGGGGCCTTCGGATTTACCTGGGAGAGCTGTGATTTGTCTTTGAGATACCCAAGTAGGCTCGCTTTGAAAATCAGCGGCCTCGCATCCACTGCTTCCTCCCGTGCTAACGCTGCTGTGACTTTTCCACCCGCAAATGTGCCAGCGGCACTCGGCGATTTGTTAAACGCTTTACAAACACTATCTCGGTTAGTCCTGGTAGGATTTGGGTTTACAGATAATGAGCCAGGCTCAACGACGCTAAAAAGCATGTCAACCTTAGTTACTGAATTGGAATCAGACTGGTCTTTGCCGGATTTCAGAATCTGTGCTCTTACTATTATGATATAATGACCTATCTGTTCGCTTAGAGAAGAACTTATGGAAGGCTCTTAAACAGAACTTAAGGACTCCATCACAAAAATAGGCATTACACTTTTATTTTTAGTAGAGGACATTTATGCGAGCGAGAGGGCCTATAACAAAAGATTAAAGAATTTACGACTACACTAAGTGAAAAGTTGGAGTTTTTTCCCTCCATCTCTTCTTTCTAAATTTCTTTATGTTCTAAAAGTTCTGTAGTGGGGATATCTTTTACCTTGGGCAACACGTTTACTTTCTTTAGTCAAAGTTTAAGCCATTTTCTCTAACATAAAAATATTTGAATTCGGTGCCTCCTCATTCACAGTAGTACTAATTTTGAAGAATTGCATTACGCAGTGGTTCTCAAATTTTAGGGAGCATCAGAATTATCTGGAAGCTTTGTTAAAACACCAAGAATGGGACCCACCCTCAGTTTCTGATTATGAAAATTTAGGGCGGGGCAGGATAATTTGCATATTTATGGGGTTTCCAAGTGATGTGAGTTTGCTAGTCCAGATACCACACTTGGAGAAGCATGGGATAATGTATTATGCAAAGTATCATTTTGGGAATAGGAGGACATGAAATGATTTGTAGTAATATTTTAGTATTGTAACTACAGTTAAAATTTTTCTTAAACCAATTTTTCAGCATTACTATGCTATTTTTATTTTTATTTTTTTGAAGATTTTATTTAAAGTAATGCCTACAGCCACAGTGGGGTTTGAAACTACAAGACGGAGATCAAGAGTCACAGGCGCCCCTATGGTATTTTTAAATTAAAATATTTATGCTTAATTAAAGATTTAAATGATAGGAAATTTGAAATTTACTAGTTCTATTTTAAACTTCCTGTTTTAAGTTGACTTCTCTCTTTTCTCTCTTTCCTCCCTTTATCCTTTCCTTCTTTGCTCTCTCTTCCCCTCCATAGAAATATTTATCAAGCATTTACTATGTGCACAACATCAGGCAAGACCCTACAGACTCAAAAACTGAAGAGACAAGAATCTAATAATTAAAAACGTTATGTTTACTAGGAGAAAAGATAAACAGTTAAAGTACTATTTGATAATTGTTTAAATAGAAGCCTGTACTAGATACTGTAGTAGTACAAGGGTTTTGATTAAGATATTCCCCCCAAAACAGTACGTAGTACACAATGTTTTGTCACTAATATAAGAATAATTAAAAATCCAGGCCAAACTGGAGGAACAGAGTTGTATCTTCATAGGATACATGATGATCTAAAAACATACAACCTAGAGGGGCGCCTGGGTGGCGCAGTCGTTACGCGTCTGCCTTCACGTTCAGGGCGTGATCCCAGCGTTCTGGAATCAAGCCCCACATCAGGCTCCTCCGCTGGGAGCCTGCTTCTTCCTCTCCCACTCCCCTTGCTTGTGTTACCTTTCTCACTGTGTCTCTCTCTGTCAAATAAATAAATAAAATCTTAAAAAAAAAAACACCTTTTAAGTCCTAACAGATGCTTTCAACAAGCGTAGTCTCTGTTTTCTGCAAGTTCTGGGTTCATTGTCTTTGGTAATCTAAGTTATTGTATAAATTGATTTCCCTTAATAGTTTGTTAGCTCCTAACAAGCAGGACCAGGCTGCAATTGTGTATCTTTTAAGCAGGCCTAGCAAGTAATATTTCCTTTAAAACAAGCAAACTAACGACACTGTAAAGTGCCAAGTGCTTTATCTTACAACAAATATTCTTATGTTGCAGCTGTTTTGTATATATGCCTCATCTTCCTTGAGGACAGGTATCCCCCCTTTTTTTAAAACATTTCACAGAGTCAATCACAGTGCCTAACAAATACTGCATCTGTTCAATGAATACAGACTTGAAGATTGATTATCTTTATGGTTAATGCATGGACCTTATTATACAAAGTAAATCATCAAAATTCTTTAGTTAAAGAGAGTAGAATAATTAAAGAGAGTGGAATTGTAGGTTTTACACAGAACTTTCTCAATGTCAAGTTATGATATCAAGAATAAAAATGTTAAAATGTATAGTGAAGTAAAATACGACTTAAGAGTCAGAAGATCCCATGTAGTCCCAAACGTTGGGGGAAATCACTTAACCTATTAGGAGTGCAGTTTCTTCACAGAGAAAATGAGGTATGGAAAATGAGGTAGGAAAGACGTTAGGGTTCCAAGTCCGCAGCCAAGAAAGAATTCTTGAGACATCTTTGGTGCAAAAAGGTGGTTTTATTAAAGCTCGGGGACAGGACCCGTGGGCAGAAAGAGCTGCACTGGGGTCATGAGAAGTGACCCATTATATACTTTCAAGTTGGGAGGGGGCTTAGGAATAAGCGTAAGCCTCCCAGGTATTTTGGAAACAGGGTTTCCAGGATCAGGAGGGGGCTAGCTGTTGTTGGGAAAGGTCATTTATTACTGTTTAGTAAACCCTCAGTCATGAGACCCTTCAGATGTATATCGGTGGGTCATATGCTTGGAGGATGATTGCCTACATGTATCCTGGGGGGTAGAGATAAAGGAAGTTTCCAAAGGAATTTTTATATGTTAAAAGTAGACTTACAGGATCCTGGGGGCTGGGCTAAGAGTGCCTCTTGCCCTTAGCAAAGTATTATATTAACATTGCTGCAGCTGAGTTCCTAAAGGAGGGACACTCTATCTCAAGGACTTGTTAATGGGCTATAGGTAGTAAGGAAATTTAATAATTTTTCTTCTGCCCTTATTTCCCACATCAGTATGTATAAGTTAGTGTCCTGCATATTACAGACAAATATTGTTAGATTCCTTTATTTCCCCAACTAAATTTCCCCAGGTAGACGTCTTAGAATTTAATTTTGGGTCATCCGATATAGAAAACACAAGGGACAAATGACCAAACTGAAAGGAAAGGGACAATGGGGGACTAATTAGATCTGACCAAGTTTTCATCAATATACTTTCATTTGCCTGACTTTGGGTCTCGCTCTCCGCCAGCTCTCCTACAACACCTGCCCAGCAGGATCTCCCCACCCCATTAGCACGGGCTGCCCCCACCACTTGGCCCCCAGACCCTACCTTTTTCAGGCTCTTTAACCCTCCCTCGCCCAGACAAATTTCACCTGCAGAGACTGGGAAAGCCCACCGCCCCCGCACTCCCCTCCCCAGAGTCGGCCTCCCTCGGCCCAGGCTCCCCCGCCCGCGCCACCCCGGCGCCCCGCCCCGGGCGGGGAGGGTCGGTGCTAGGGAAGGGCCTGCCAGGTGAGGCGCGGTCACCCTGGGCCGCTCACTTCCGCCCAGGTGAGGGAGGGCCGACGCCGTGCCCGCCCGCTCGCCCGCTCCCGAGCCTCGGCCCGACCAGGTAAAGCGGGGGTCCGGGCTGTGCGGGCGCATGCGGTGCGGGGTGGTAGTCCCTGAGTCCCGAGGCCGGCGGGGGGCAGCTCTTCTTCCTGCGTGGGAGCCCGCTTCCCCTGCCCCCGGCGCGTTCTCCGCCCGCCCTCCGGGAGGAGCTGGACACCGGAGACCCAGGGCGCCGGTGGGCGCCCCGCCAGGCCCACGGAGGGTGCGGGGCGCGGTCCTCCGGCGTCCGGCCTGGGTGACCCTACCGTGCCCCCCCCCCTCCGGCTCGGTGCAGAGCTAGCCGGAGGCCGCCGGCCGCGGAGCAGCCCAGCCTCGGCAGGCCCTGCCGGCCCTCAAATCTCGGCCCACTTCTGTTCCGGGATTGGCAGGGATCAAATTTTGCACCCAGATCGGTGCCTGCGCTTGGCCCCAGAGCTGGGCGGAGTCTTTTCCTCCACTGGTGACGGTGAGAGGCGTGAACAGGTGGTGGCCTGACACGGGGGCCCAGAGAAGGAGGGGGTTCCCAGATCTTATGAGAGGACGACTTGGCCCCAGCCCCACCTGGGTGCCGGGTGGTCACGTAGCCGAGTTCCCAGGCCGGCGGTCAGGCTTGGGCTCTGCTAACCTCACTTTTTAGGTGGGGAGGATCAGATGGAAAGTACTGTGGCCTCCAGGCTCTGGGGATATTGCTGGATTCCTGCTTTAAGTCAAGCTCAGGAAAACATTTTCAAATCCTGCCCCTCCCCCTACCCCAAGAGCCCCAACCCTCCCGGCACAACTAGGAGGTGTGCCAAATTTATCTCCCCCAGGGGTGTTCATTTGGCACTTTGTCATATCTCCAGATGGCTCTTATCACTTTGGATTCGAATTAGTTGTTCACTGGTTTGTCTCTGCAATTCGGAGCGTTCGCCTTTCAGGGCCCTATTTCTCTGAGTTGATTCTCAGGTGTATTTAGAGTCTGGCCATTGATAGGTGAGCATCAAACAAGTGTTTTTTCATGAAGAAACCTCCTGGAGACCCAGAAGAAAGAGAAATCTCAGTTACACCGAGCATGGTTGATACCACATTCTAGTCTG
This sequence comes from Ursus americanus, assembly GCF_024610735.1. Taxonomy (NCBI): domain Eukaryota; kingdom Metazoa; phylum Chordata; class Mammalia; order Carnivora; family Ursidae; genus Ursus; species Ursus americanus. Next base: position 18,050,484 of record NC_142138.1, read on the forward strand.
TCTAAGCTCCTATTGCCTGCCAATTCATTTGTACACATCTTTTTTAGAAAAAAGCTAGTGGGCGTAAAAACTCAAATTGCTTCATTGTGCAGTATCAGGAAAAAGTTAGGGGAGATTGTGACTTTTAACTAAAATGGACTTGATGTTTCTAGACCCCTGTGGCCTATATAAGGGTTATTAAAAATTTAAAATAACTAAAAAGTTAATATCAGAGCTGGAAGGTACTTTAGGAGATAGAATTTGTAAACTCCGTTCTGAGGAGGTTTGCTAGTTGAGATCCTGTTAAGAGTTACATAAGATGACCTTGGCATTAGAATAATAGTTGTGTTTAAAATGGAAGAGAAATTGTATTAAGCTCTTACCTGTGTTTAGAGGCCTTAGTACGTTTATTATTTTTAAAGTAAACTCTACTCCCAAGATTGGGACTTAGACTTACCACCCGGAGAGATCAAGTGTTACATGCTCTATGGGCTGAGCGAAACAGGCACCTCTGAAGGCCTTAGTAAGTTTAAGTCATGTATTGATATTAAACCATAAAGGTAATCTATATTCATTGTAGAAAATTGGAGAAAATAAACCCACCTATCGCTGAAAGTAACCACTAATAAAATTATGGTATATTATCTTTCAGTCAGTTTTCTTAAAAAATGGAAACCTGTGTATTTTTCCATAGTAGTGAGACCACTACTAGAATCTTGTGATTATTAGAGGTTCAGCATTCCATAATCCTTATAATTGCATTTTTACTTAAAAACGTTTAGTAATGGGGCGCCTGGGTGGCACAGCGGTTAAGCGTCTGCCTTCGGCTCAGGGCGTGATCCCGGCGTTATGGGATCGAGCCCCACATCAGGCTCCTCCACTGGGAGCCTGCTTCTTCCTCTCCCACTCCCCCTGCCTGTGTTCCCTCTCTCACTGGCTGTCTCTCTGTCAAATAAATAAATAAAATCTTAAAAAAAAAAAAACAAAACACGTTTAGTAATGGTCCTTAAGCTAAACAACCAAGTAGTTTGAGTTTACATGCTTTGTAATAGCATTATGTAATGTACATTATGGGGAAGCCAAAATGGTGTTTAATTTGTAAAGATTTTGCTCACCTTGGTAGTAAATTTTCAGAGACAGAACTATCCCACCTTTATATTCGAGATTGCTTGACCATTGCTACGGTTTTTTCATACTCAGATATTTTTGTGTAGGTTTGGATGCCTTTTTAAAGCCCTCATTTTAAGTTCCGGTGCAAATAGAAATTTAGACCCTTACTTGAGTCACCGGGATAGATCTCTGCTGAGCCCACTTAGGTTTTGCGTTTGTACACCTGTGCAACCTGTGGAGTTTGGAGACGTGGTATTGGGCCCACTTACTGTCAGACTTGGCAAGTCACTTAACCCTGGTCCTCTGTTTTCCAGTCTGTAAATGATCTACCTCACTGAGTTTCGGGGAGGTTGAAATTAAATCCTTTTAAAGAATGTGTTGTAAACTGTGAGCCATTATTCTCCCCCTCTTTGCTCCTCCACGGTAATAACTTCTGATAACATTATGGAATTGTGCTATTTTTATTGGGAAGAACTGAAGTTTGTGAGTTACTTTAATAAAAGGCATCAAGACTTTTGTTTACCAGCTAAAAACACGGTACAGGGATCTTCCTGAAAAGCCATGGGTGAAACTGTGCTGTCAACTTAGTGAGCTCCTTGCACATGTGACGGGACTATTGGGCACTTTGAGTAGGGCCAGTCGAGATGGACATGTGCTGCAAATGTAAAGGACATGTCAGATTTTGAAGATTTAGCGTAAAACAAAAAGTAAAATACCTCATTATTTTTAATATTATTTGCATCTTGAAATGATTGTATATATTGGGTGAAGTAAAATATATTATTAAAATTAACTTTCCCTGTTGCTTTTAACCTTTTTCATGCAGCTACTAGAAAAATTGAGGTTACTTACATGGCTCACATTTTTCTGTTGAACAGCACTGGATTAGGATTCAGTATGAGTATGTTTATCCTTGAGAGGGTTTAGTGGACTGAAGCGCTTACATTCCTACTTATAAACAGGTTTTTTTAAATTCCCAAGTTATCTGCCTTCCCACTCCCCCCTCCCTTATATTTATTGCATTACTGAATTTCAGTCTTCTGAGAAATAACCATTATGGAGTACATAGCAAAATCTCAGCTAAAAAAATTTATTAGTTTTTTTGAAGGCCCTAAAATACCTTAAGTAATTTTGATTGAAAGGAGATGTTGTTGATAACAATAGTAGCTACTCGGTATTGAAGGTACACTGTGGGCCAGGATGCATGTTTTCTAATACCTTAGTTAGTCCTTTCAATGGTGAATATGTGGTAATTTTCATTAACTCTATTTTACAAATGAGAAATCTGAGATATAGGGAAATTTAAACAATTGGTGCAAGAACACAGAGCGGGTCCCAGCAGTAGATCCCAGGTCTCCAGGATTTCAAAGCTCCTAGGCTATCGACTTGGTGACTGAGTCAGCTAGAAAACAGTAGATTAGTGAGGTAGGTATTTAGTTCTAATCCTGTTTTTGTGTTTGTGACCAATAGGAAACAATTAAGTGCTCATTCGCAGGAGACTGGGGGAATAAATCATGGATTCCTACAGTGGAATACTATTTAGTAGTTACAGTGAATGAAGAGAAGCTGCATATAGCCTCATGACTAAATCTCAAAACTTTAGAGATAAGGTAAAACAAATTGCTGAAGGATGAATATACAGTATGATGACCATTTATATAGTTTAAAGACCTGTCGAACAACAATATTGTAAACAAAGGTAGAGTGTGTTTTAAGAATTTCAGATTTGAGTTCTCTGTATATTGATTATGTGTGTTTATGAAGCTGCCTTCACGTTAAACAAGTTTGTAAGGAGCACCTGGCTGCCTAGTTGGAGGAGCGTGTGACTCAGTCTTGGAGTTGTGAGTTCGAGCCCCACGTTAGGTGTAGAGATTACTTAAACTTAAAAAGAAAAAAAGCTTCTGTGAGATGAGCATTCTCTCATGTTGGTCTTACTCTTAAAAACAAAACCGAAGTCCTGCCCTTTGTTTTGGGGCTCTGCACATCCTGCCTAGTTAGTAGATAGCTTTGAGGGGCAGACCAGTTTTCATTTAGCTTTGACCCCTAATTGATGGGCGTGACTTGGACAGTAGGGGCTGAGTATGGCTTCTGCCTTGAAAAGGGCTGTCAATCCCCTTGGAGTTATTTTCTGGAGATTTTAATGAAGCTCCAGGACAAGAGTCTGGTAGGGGAGGGAGGGCAGTTAAGTGGATGTTGAGGGTTAGGTTGGCAAACATTCTCTCGCTGTCGAAAATGTGAAATATCCAACTCTCCTTTTTAAAGTCATTAGTGGTTGACTTTCCCTCCTCCCAAGGTGAAGTTTCCCCCTTGTTTTTTTGAAATCATAGCAAGTTCTCTGCATCTGCAAAATGGGGGTGATAATACTACATTGTTAAGAAAATGAGATGTTTTACAGAATGTCCTTGCATTTGGTGCATAGTAGACACCAAAAGGTGAATTATGTGGCTTAATGACAGATTAAATGGTCTGGTGAAAAGGTCAGGAGGAAGAAGGAGAGGAGGGTGAACATTGGTGGGAAGCCTAGTTTGGTCTGTTTCAAAATTTGCTAGGATTGTTTTGAATATCACAAGCATGCCAAAAATGCCATGACCATATTTCCGGAGAGAAGGGCATACGGCCTGCAGTGTGGGGAGAATTGAACAGAATATTTGAGGTGGAAGCTAATCATTTATGAATGCTTGGGTCTTCTGCACAGAGATCCATAAGTGTGAAAATTGCCCAGATTTGGGGGTTTTTTGTTTGTTTTTGTTTTTCGTCAATCGTTAGAGAAAACTGCCACCAACAGAAATACAAAAGCATACCATGAAACAGTTTAACTTTGTTCTCATTCAGTGGCCAAGTCACAGGCAGAATATTGATATGCATTTATTAACTTTGAATAGTTCAATAAGAAAATTAGTATTTAGCCAAGTGAATTATTCTGAAGAACTGACTCAATTTTCAGTTCTGATTCTGAGTTTAACATGGTATCTTTCATCTTCAATTTCAACATGTCCCGAATACCTACCATTAAGTGCAGTTAATTAAGCATTGGTTATAGCTTAAGCATAGGGCCCCCAAAATATCAAGATTGTTCTGAAATTTATATATCTGTTTCCAGAATTCCAGGAATGTAGTGTTTTGGCAGCAGCCAAAAATGTATTATCTTTTATATCTTAGGGGTTTACAAAAGGCCTTGTCATTTGATAGGGACACAAGGCTATGACAACTGTCTTGAATCCGCATTAGCATGGTGGCAGATGTGTTTACTTTGGCTTGGAGAGTTTGTTTCCCACGTAATTGGTACCTCACAAATGCTGAGCTTTGGGGACAAAGCCATGATAATTAGATACAACCTGAGCTTTGCACTTCAAAGGAAGCAATAGAAACTTTAAGTTGTTGGGAGCCTCGGTGGCTCAGTCGGTTACCCCAGAGTGCTGGGATCGAGTCTTACATTGGGCTCCCTGCTCAGGAGGGAGTCTGCTTCTCCGTCTTCCCCCACCCCACCCCCATGGTTGCACTCGCTCTCTCTCACAAAAATAACATCTTTTTTTTTTTTTAAGAAAAGAAACTTTAAGTTGTTTGCGGACTTCTATTTTTGAATAACTTCTGAAATCCTGACTTCGTTTATAGTTAATAGCTTTTAGATTGTTCAAACTCCCTGGTCCCTTGTGCTCTGGGGAATTCCCAGTGAGGAGTTTGTGATCTCCCAATTCATATCTGCAGTGAGATGCTGGATACTTTGCCAAACTGATTGCCAGTGATCTTTTTCTCTTAGATGTTCAAGATACAAGTATAAGATGTCCTGGGGGTTCTATTCTGTATGCTATTGGGAATCTGAAAAGTATGTTTCTCAGGGTCCTTAGTTCACTTAAATTCTTGAACTGAGGAGGTTAATAAACCTATTCAATAAGTTTCCTCCACCTAGAAATTTAAATCAAATTAAATTTCTATCTCTGCATCAGCTTTTTTCAACTTTTCCATTAATTGGTAATGGCTAAAGGCATGGGTATAAAAAAAAAGCCACAATATTATAATAATTTCCTTCAGTCAAATCCTACAGTGAACCAGACATGAAAAATTCATGGCTCAGACTCTCTTGATCAATGATGGAGTGGAAGCCGCTGAGCATAATAACTATGCCTTCTCTGGAGGCTGTGCAACTGTGAGGACAGCGGCACACTGTGGCATTTTAATATCTAGGCGAGGGCCGATTCTAGGTGGCCTGTCTCTGACAAGTTAGACTCCGCTTTACCATGTTTACACAAACTTGAGATTCCTTGCTGTAAGCCCTGTTTCTCAGCCTCGTCGAATAGTTGAAGGTTGTTTGTTTGAATACTTCTTATGACCATAAACTGAGAGACCATTTAGCCTGTACACTGCTTACTGGACGTTGAGCTGTAGAGTTATTGCATTTCTCCCTTCTGTCCTCATAGATTCTTAAGGCTTTAGTCCCCTTCCCTAGATATTACCTAACACCATGGACTGTAGTAATTTTCCAGGCCTGCTTGGTGGACAAAGTTTAGCCTTTATTAAATATGAGTCAGAAGGTTGGCTCGCCAACCAGTTTCTAATCTTAACCCTTACTGAGGGATACGCTACCATCATGGTTTCCAGAATGTACAGGATGGTCCATGGGGATGGTAGGAAGATGACAATAACACTTTGCTTTTTAGTGTTTTTATCTTCCTGTTATGGCATTTTTTATTTTATGTATATTTTAAAACATGACATGTAAATAATAGTATTATGTTATATTATATTATAAATATTATAATATATTTTATATAATATATATAATATATATAATATTATAAATATTATAATATAAAGTATTATATTATAAATAAATAATTATTTATATAATTATAAAAAATAAGGTGAATGGTCAACATGTCTCACTGATGGGAATGTGTGTTCAAAAATGTTTGAAGACCACTAATCTATCCTATTACCAGAATTACCTTTTTAAATAGAAATCTGGACTCAATACTTCCCTACTTAAAAGCCTTTAATTACTTCCTGTTGCTTACAGGATAAAGACCAGTCTACTTAGCATTATTTACAAGGACCCTCTCAAAGTCTATTTAAGTCTGTGCTTCTTCAGCTGCCAGTGGTAAGAGATCAGGGTTCCCCTGCACCCCCAGTCTTTCAAGGACTGATATTTTTGTAACATAATTTATCAGAAAAAAGGATTGTTAGAAAAATGAAATTAAAAAAAAAGAAATAAAAGGTTAAGTCAAGGTTTTATTACTAAATTGAATAGGTCAACATTACTCTGCAACATTGCATGGTTTCTAAATGCTTATTCCCAAGTTTGGTACTTACCTCTTTGTGAACCAAGCACCAATTTGCAGTCCACACTTTTAGAAAACTAAACAAACCAGCAAAATGAAATTAAAAAACCCACACACAAACACAAAACAACACTATTTTCTTTGTCCTATTGTCAGAGACCTTTATACAAGTTATTTAAAGCTAGTTAATATTCTCACAGAAATTCGTGAGCTTTTGCACCTGTGTATGGTAGTTCTTAAGTGGTGGTCTCTGGGCTTGCAGCATCAGATCACATGGGAACTTTGTTGGAAATGCAGATTCTCTGGCTCACCTCAGACCTACAGGATCAGAAGGTGGGCCCTGGCAACTTGTGTTTGCACAAGCCTTCCTGGCGATTCTGATGCATGCTAAAATTTGAGAACCACTGACCCAGGGTAGTCCTACATGTCATTCGAACTGTGACACTTAAAATTTTTAGAAATTTTATAACTGGAAGTTTGTACCTTTTTTTTTTTTTTTTAAGATTTTATTTATTTGTCAGAGAGAGAGGGAGAGCTAGGGACAGAGAGTGAGAGCACACAAGCAGCAGGAGTGGCAGGCAGAGGGAGAAGCAGGCTCCCCGCTGAACAAGAAGCAAGAAGCTGATGTGGGAATTGATCCCAGGACCCTGGGATCATGACCTAAGCCAAAGGCAGATGCTTAACCCACTGAGCCACCCAGGCATTCCTGGAAGTTTGTTCCTCTTAATCAGCTTTATCTATTTCACCCATCTCTCCACCCACCTCCCCTCTGGCAACCATCAGTTTGTTCTTTGTATTTAAGAGGGTTTTTTTGGGTTACTCATTGTTTCGTTTTTTAGATTCCACATCTAAGTGAAATCATATGGTATTCGTCTGTGACTTATTTCACTTAGCATAATACCCTGTAGGTCCATCCATGTTGTTGCAAATGGCAAGGTTTCCTCCTTTTTTTTTATGGCTGAGTAGTACCTGTTGCATGTATTTGCCACTTCTTTTCTATCCATTCATAATGGCAGCACTTTTGCGAGTGAAATGGAACACCATGCGTAGGTTGTTGTAGGCAAATGAGGGCAAATGACCACTCTCCTTTTACGCCACATTCTTTTTCTTTTGGGAGAGAAGTTTCTAATGTGTTCTCTTTCCAGCATTCCAAACATCCCCACACAGGTTTAGTCCACCTCCCTTTGTGATTTCACTTAGCATATGGCACACCCCTCTGCAACTGTCGGTTATGCCTTACAATATAATTATCCTATCGTGTTGTCATTATCTTTGTATCTGCTTGCTCTCTCATTAGGCCATCTCAGCCATTATCTTTTTGTCTTTTTAGTTTTTAAGTTATAAAATAGGGGTGCCTGGGTGGCGCAGTCATTAAACATCTGCCTTCGGCTCAGGGCGTGATCCAGGCACTCTGGGATCGAGCCCCACATCAGGCTCCTCCTCCACTAGGAGCCTGCTTCTTCCTCTCCCACTCCCCCTGCTTGTGTTCCCTCTCTCGCTGGCTGTCTCTGTCAAATAAATAAATAAAATCTTTAAAAATAAAATAAAATAAGACATGCTTTTAAAATAAAATTCAAACCGCTAAAATCTATAAAGTAAAAGTCTATTTTTTTTATCTCCCATCTGCATTTCTACTTTCTAGAAGTTGTCACTATGAAATTATCTTTCTAAATCTAAAAACCCACACACAAATACATTTTTTTCTTACAAAAAGAAAATATTGCACATACCCTGAAACTTGCTGTTTTCCCTATTCAGTTGTGTGTTAGATAATGTCCTTGGGTTAACATAGAGGATTGAATTGTCAAAGCATGCTCGTGTGAATGAGGTCAAACTTTGTTCCCAAACCCAAACTTCATCCCAAACCTTACTCATGATTCAGCGGTTACAGGCAGGAGGTAGGCACAGACATTCCTTGCTGGAGGAATACCCAGCCAGTAGGCATTCCAAAGAATGTCACTTTTTTTCTTAGGACATATTATTAACACACTTAAAATACCTAGTTACATATAGATTGATATTAAGTCATTTATAAATATATTTTTGACAGACCTTAACCACAATTTTTAATTTGCTTATGGGAGTAAAATTCAACCTCAGGACACATTTTTGTTTTGGGTTACTAGACAAGTTCTCACAATATATATAGAAATGTTTTTCTCAAAGGAAGCCTTTTGTGTTTGGGAAATCCTCAGTTTTATACTCCATTAGTTACACAAATAGAAAATGTCTGTGTGATTATCTCCTATCTTCTAGTTGGCCATGACCCATAAATCCATACATTTTCAGATTATTTACGAAAAGCAATTAAGACAGCTCAGGTATTTCCTGACATTTAAAAATGAGGGGCTGTTATCTATCAAAAACCTTTAGGATGTTTGCAAGGGGTTCTGGTTATCAAACTAGGAATCCTTCCCTGAGGGAGGGAGCCACAGGCTTACTATTAACTGTTTCCCTCCCATTCTCATTTCAATAGGGATTCAGACCTACTTTATTATTGTAATGACTGATTGCTTTTGATACTTTAATTTTTCCTGGACTTTTATTCTTAACAATGAAGTAAATATCCTTGTACAACACATCTGTATGCCCTTTTGCAAGTATATCTTCAGGAGAGACCCACAGAAGTAGCTCTTCTGGGTAAAAGAGAATGCAAATTTAATATATTGGTAGCTATTGTGTAAGTTGCTCTCCTAAAAGATTGTGCAAATTTATATTCCCACCTGCTTTTCCATGACATCTAGAGTATGTGCTATTATTATTTTAAAAAATTGCCAATCTGACAGTAAAAAATTACATCTCCTAGTTTTAGCTTGCATTCTTTCTTTCAGAGAGGTTGATGTATTAATGACCACAGAGCTGCTCTTGTCAATCCTCTTGGGCCTTAGGCTGCTTTAGAAAAGGACATTGCCATTGTAACGGTCTTTTGTTACTCAGTTACCTGTCAATGGGTAGTTGTAAAGGTTGCACAATTGAGATGCTGAGCTCATCAGTGGCGGTTCTGTGATGCTCTATTCAACCGTTCTTTGGTAGTTCTCACTGAATCCAGTGAACATTTGGATGGAATACCTGGACCTTTTATCAAAATGCAGATGGCATCCCTTACTGGCTTTTAATACACTTTCCTACTTAGTGACCTTGAATTAGAAAAGAAAGACCTTGTTCAGCAACTGTATCTAGAGTTGATTTAAGAGAATTTTGACTATATAGTACTCCTATTTCTTTGATGGTTCACTAGTGTACTATTAGTATGACCACCGTGGAAGTGCCAGTTTGGTCATAGCAGAGGGTTTGTGCTAGCATTTTGAGTTGTGATTATGTTACATTTTAGGCTAGTTTGAACAAATCACTGGAATTAAAAACATAGAAAATGCCAATATGTTGGGTGGTTACCTTTTGGAGACTCAGATGATTAGTAGGAATCTGGGACTGTCTGTGCATCTTGGGGATATCCCCCCCCCCAATCTCTCTAAAATCTTCGTCTCTAAATGGAGATGTTCTTTTCCAGCCCAGGATTTTTTTTTTTTTTTTTACACAAAATCAACTTAAGTAATTTGTGTACAATAAAATACTGATTTAAAATATGTAGGTCAGTGAATTCGGACAAATGTATACATCTGTGTAAACAGTAAGTACCCCATTCAAAACTTAGAACATTTCCATCACCCCAAAAAACTCCTTCAAGTCCTTTGCCAGTCAGCTCCTTTCCACCCTGTCAAGGTAAACTAATCTATAACTACAGATTGAACTTCATGTGAATGGAATCATACAGTCTGTAACCTTTTTGGTTTGGTTTCTTTCCCTCAACATACTATTTTTGAGATCAATCCGTGTTTTTGTATATTTGTAATTTTCAAATTTTCATTCCTGAGCATTCCGTTTACATTCTATAATTTGCTTATATATTCATCTGTTATTAGACATTTGGATTTTTTTTAGTTCAAGGCTTTTATAAATAAAAATGCTATGAACATTCATATATAGGTTTTTTTGAGTTTTCTTAGTAAGTATTTAGGAGCGGAAGTGCTGAGTCATCTGCTAAGTGTATTTTTAACTCTGTAAGAAACTACCAAACAACTTTTCAAAGCGCACGTGCCATTTTGCGTTCCTCCTAGAGATGTTGAGAATTCCAGTTGCTTCATGTCTTTGTCAACACCCAACAGATTGCTTGTCTTTCTAGTTTGGAGCCATCCTAGTGGGTATATAGTGGTACCTTATTATAGTTTGAATTTGAGTGAAGCCTTTTGATGAAGAATGTTCTTGAGGTTTTCTATAATTTTTTTTTTTTTTTTACAGAACTGTAGACAAGTATATGCTAATGGAAAATCATCTTTTGTATTTTAAATTTTTTCTTTAGGTTTCTTTAAAAGGGATTGAAAACTATCATTCAAAATGCCTGAAAATCCTGCTCCAGGTATACTAGATACATACTTCTATCAGTAGATTAATTAATGATTCAAAAATGGAATGTACGATGGGATTAACTTGTGCTCTGATTATCCTTCAAACAAGATAAACTGCAGGTCCTACAAGTTCTTGATCGCCTAAAAATGAAACTGCAGGAGAAGGGAGACACATCGCAGAATGAGAAGCTCTCTCTGTTTTATGAGACACTAAAGAGCCCTCTCTTCAATCAGATACTCACACTTCAGCAGTCCATCAAACAACTGAAAGGGCAGGTAAGTTACTCATCAGGGTTTTACATGTTGGTTTGTTCAAACCAGCAAAGAAACATAGAAGGAGATGGAGACAGAGAAGCTGTCTCTAAATACACTTAATTCAGCAAGAAGACTGTACTGGGACTTGGACCTGTAGGTAGCATTGGCGTGGAGAGTTTAAAAATGTTTATGAGGGGTGCTTGGCTGGCTCACTGTCTGTAGAGCATGCGACTGTTTATGTTGGGGTCTTGAGTTCAAGCCCCACGTTGGGTATGAAGCCTACTTAAAATGTTTATGATAAATTTTGTGTTTGGTTTTGGAATATAAGTTGTACTTATTTAAATATGTAAAGGTCAGATGCTTTCAGATTTCCCAACATTTTCTTCAAAATATAAAATAGTGTTTAGCTTAAATATATTTTCTTTATGAAGTCTTTTTTTCTAGCAAGAAGTGATCATACTCTTGTAGCATATTATTTACACCTCTCAAATATCAATTATTTATCAAATAATTATCAAGTATTAAATGTCATGGATATTCTGATCAGAAAGTTTTCGGAAGCATTATAACTGATGTTTTAATATTTACCAGTGTTTCCTGTACTACATATAGCATAGTACCTGGACTCTTGCAGTTTCTACATTCATGAGTGTTGAACTATTGGACACATAGCACCTCTTCTTAGAGTAATGTAAATTAATAGTTTTAGCTGTCCTCTTGGTTGCTGTGTTTTGGGGTCAGGGATGGCAACTGATTTTAAATCATCTATTCTAGAAGCTGGGCTTGAATAGTAGCTATCTTATGGATTACTTTTGGGCAGAATTTTAAATGTAATTGGAGATATTGTAGCAGAAATGTTAAGAGAAAATGAATAAAATCTGGGAAAACAATGTTTTTTGCTGATAAATCAAAATGGCTGCCCATAAATATTTAACAAGTGATTTTTCTTATAACTAAGGATTAAACTCTGCACATATGCCTTTTAGTGAATTTCTTTCTCTAGATCAGAATTCATACCATAATTTTAGCACTTTGCATATTGATGGGCTGCTTTCTGTATTCCCTGGTTATGGGATGAGTCCTGTAGTGCAACAGTGAATTCTGTTGGTAGCAACAGAACTGGGGAAAGGTCACTACCAATCTGTTACTCTTACTGGAGTAAGAGTGGACTTAAACAACCACTCCATCATAATAGTCTTTTATATTTATGTAGTTTGCAGTTTTTATATGCATAATCATATTTTTATCCATTCAACTGTAAAATCTGGTTTTTTTTTTTGAGTGTTTCATTGAGTTTCGATGGGTGTTGATTTTTTCTATGAGGTCCTGTTGACATTTTTTTCTTTTTTTTTTTTTATTCACTTGAGAGAGAGTGGGTGAGAGAGCGCGAGTGGGGGGGGGGCGGTCAGAGTAACAGACTCCCAGCTGAGCAGGGAGCCTGCACTGGGGCTCAATCCCAGGACCTTGGGATCAGGACCTGAGCTGAAGGCAGATGCTTAACCGACTGAGCCACCTAGACATGTCCCCCCCCAACCGCTCCCCAACCTTGTTTCTTGATGTTATGTTCATTCTACTGTGGTGGCACTTACATCAGCCAATGATACTTTAAAAATTAACTTCTATTTTCCTAGTCACCATAATTACAGAATTCTCTCCCCCCTTCTTCTTCTTCTTCTCCTTTTTTTTTTTTTTTTTTCTATGTTTAAGTGGCTCTGACTTACTTACCTCTAATCTTGGGCAAGTTACTTAACCTGTGTGTCTTAGTTTTCATGTTTGCAAAATGGAATAATAGTATCTCTTAGGGCTGTTGTAAGCAAGAGTTTGGTATAGTACTTTGCTTATTGCAATCATTCAATAAATATTGTTATTATTTTTGTTTAAATTACTTGTGGATCTTTTGTGGCTTTTTACAAAAAATGCAAAAGGGCTCAGTGTCTTACATGTTTATCTGACCGGGTGTATCTGTGTATGTGAAGTGTAATGATCTATTGTACATGCTGTTAACTTGAGGTAATGGTAGGCGGCAGGAAGCAACATATATATTTTTTAAAGATTTATTTTAGAGAGAGAGAGAGAGAGCACGTGAGCTGGGAGAGGACAGAGAAAGAGAGGAGAGGGAGAGAATCTCAAGCAGACTCCATGATCTCACAACCCTGAGATCTTGACCTAAGCTGAAACTAAGAGTCACTCAGCCACCCAGGTGCCCCAGGAAGCAACACATTTTAACCTATTAAATATTCTGTGTAGTACTAAATAAAAAGATTTGTAGCCTTACAAACACACAGATTCATGTATCTGTGTCTTTTTTTTCATGTATAAATATTTAATATGCAAATTATACATGTAATGGGCAAAATAGAATATTTAATACATAGAAATAATTTATTTTCTGTAGGTTTCTGTTGATGATTCTCTTTTGTTTTTCTTTCCAATAGCTCAGCCACATACCTTCAGATTGTTCGGCCAACTTTGATTTTTCTAGGAAAGGTCTGTTGGTGTTTACAGATGGTGCCATTACTAACGGGAATGCGCAAAGACCCTCTAACAACTTGACTGTCTCTGGGTTATTTCCTTGGACTTCTAAGTCAGGAAATGAAGACTTTAACTCAGTCATTCAACAGATGGCTCAGGTAAAGTTATATCTTGTCATGGGAGTATTTAGCTATATTTCTTCTGTTCTAGGTTAAAAAAGAAAACAATACTCTTTAAAAAGAAGAATATGCTCTTTTTGCCTTAAAATTTGCTACTATGTGTGGTTTCCTTGCATTTTTATTTTGTTAGGAGAGATTGATACTATTTTCTAACCTTTGCATTAGAAATTTATTGGCTTAAAATTATGGAAGGAAAATATCTGTGTGGTAAGGAGTTTTTAGACAATTACTCCAATTTGACACATATCTGCACTTGAAAGAGATTCTTATGATTTTGATCATAGGAAAATTGATGTCTGTCGGAAGTGATGAGATTCCTTTGCAGCTGTTTTTAATTTTTTATCAAAACAGAATTAATGGGAGTTAGAGTTAATATGATTCGGAAAATCTTGGAAAATATTTGAGAGTGTACTCCAGTTTTATCCCTGATACCTATTATAAATGAAATAGTCGGATTTTTGGATGTGTTAGTTTTGTGTTTGTTCAACTCACCTTCTAATAAGTGTGTTTAAAAAATGGAAGTTGAGTTTTAAGGTCAAAAAGAATCTGTTTAAGGCGTAATACTTAAATAATCTATACCTCATTCCTTTTTTGACTTTATAGCTCTATCCTCTTAATTTGACTAATAAATATTTTTATGTGATGCTTTTGTTATGTGATTACATTTATGAAGTACTCATGTCGTAAATGTAATTATTAACTAAAGCAATCAAATATTTGTTCATTACACATAGAATCCATTTGAATGGTGGCCTATCCATAATCTTTTGAATTAACCTCATAAAGTGGAATATTAATTCATCACAATGTAATTAAAAACAGGAACCTAACAAATGCAGCTGGTTCTAACTTAGGCTGAACACTAGCATATTTTTGATATCTATTTTGCTTTCCTCATTTAAAAATATATTTTGCATGAAGAGACATATTTTGCATTAGAGAAATTCAGTGTAAAGAGTAATTTAGAATTTACTGTGGAAAAAGTTGTTTTTCTCAGGAATTTTCATCCAGTTTGGTCTTCATCTCATAATGTGAATGAAGTGTGAAAATACCTCTCTGAATCCCTGAGGTTGCAGAACACTGCACACTTCCTCTTGTGTCCTACTGAAAATAATCAAGTGAGAGGATTTCCAGAAATAATTTGTTGCTGAAATGCTGAGTTTTTTTGGATAGAGATGACTTGGGAGAAGCTGTTTTTTGTGTTACAAAAATAGCAATTACAGTTTTTTGGAAAGGGTACAATGGTTAAATGTACTTCCTTGACTTTTTTTTTTATCCCCCTTCATTAGGGCCGGCAAATTGAATATATCGATATAGAACGGCCTTCATCCGGAGGCCTTGGATTCAGTGTGGTGGCCCTTAGGAGTCACAGTCTGGGAGAAGTTGATATCTTTGTGAAGGAAGTGCAGCCAGGGAGTATAGCAGACAGGTGAGGAGGACATTCCTTTTGCATTTTGCTCATCTTTTTATGACAGTTCTGAAAACATTATTCTGAAGAGTGTAAGAAACTAGTAATTAAAACAGCTAACCATATCTGCCTTTAGCAGATATCCTCACGTGTACTTGTGGCAGCAATCTAGTTAGTAGTGCCATTACCCTGTTCTGTAGATGAGAAAGCTGAGTTTAGAGAGGCTCAGTGCTTTACCTGTCGTCACAGAGCTATTGATGCTGGAACCGTGAGCCATGATATGACTCCAAGACAGTCTGATTGGCAAGCTGGTGCACTCTCTATTCCACCATACTCTCCCACGATTGAACATGGTATTTTAGCTACATCTGGTCAGTAAGACGGAAATACTGAAATTTGCATAAACAACTGTTTTGGTCATATCACACTGTTGATTGTTTCTCTTGTCAATGAAAAACCTCCTCAAATCTATGTGATTCCCCCCTATTGCACTGTGCTGTTGTTTTCGTATCTTAAGGGGTACGTGCAAGCCTTATATGTTGTTTTTATTTGATTTCAGTCCTTTGGTTATTTATTTAACAAGCACGCTGTTTATTACATTACTACTGCCTGTTAAAATAATACCAACAGTAGTGGTTCTATTATAAAAAAGAATTCTGAGCCAATAATAAATTTTGAATTCATGTTCTTCATTCATAGGGGATCAATTCTAGGCTCCCCACCTGAATATTCAGAAATAATGGATTTCCATGACTTTGCACTTTTTTTCTGCCATTTCATGCAGCATTTCCTCAAGTATGTTCTGAGGAACCTTAGCAATGATTAGATGTATTTGTGAAATTCTGTGCTGTTCCTGGAGATTGGGTATACATAATTCGGATAACTATATAGTTTATTGTCCATGTTGGGATAGTTTCGGGATTGAGAGGGGCTTCTGTTAATGACCCAGGTATAGAATGGGACTATTCTGGCAAACCTAGACAGTCCCAGGTGAGCCCGGCCTTAGGGTCACTTACCATTAGTTTACTTCAGGCTATGATGTCTCTTGACAAAAAGCATATTTAACTTTTACTGGCCCAACTTTTCTTCTAATGTTTTAAACTTAAGTTATTATTGGTATATAGTGCATATACCGTAAATGTCACCATTTTAAAGTGTACAATTCAGTAGTTTTTAGTGTATCTTCAATGTTGTGCAGCCTTTTTGTGGTCAGTTCTTATGTCTGGGGTACTCTGTACCAAGTCTGTAATTACACATTGAGGCGAGCATTTTCAAAAAGAGAGATTTGATATATTAGTGTGTAAAGAGCCTTGACCAAGGCTAAGCAGTCAGGTGCCTTTCCAGAGACAGCAGTGCTTACAGAGAAACTTGAGACAGAGTGGGATCTGCAAAGAGCAGAAGGTGTCAGAGGAATAAAGAGACTGTCTTGAGCAGTAGTCCTATGGAGGGAAGGAATACAGCTCCTATCCTTTGAGTGAAGCTGGTATTTACCTGGTGTGGGAGCTTAGTGCAAGAGAGTACGAGAAAGGACTGGAGAGATGTGGGGTCAGTCATGCATGACCTTCTAGGTCATGTTAAATTGTTTTCATGATCAGTTCTTCCTTTCTCCTGAGGACTTTCCACATAGAATTGTGTTTTTTTAGGAGCTTACCTAAGACCCATTGGCTGTCAAAGTAATGGGAATCCATTATTTTTGAATGTTGCAACGGAGAGACAAGAACTTATCTCCCCTTAAATGAAAAATATGAATTTAATATACACAACAGCATATGGGAGTTAAATTATAAATAATAATAGCAGTAAAACTAATTCTGTTCAACTTTAGAATACATCAAAATCATATTTTCCAAGAGATTTCTCTTCTCTACAATTTGTTTATCTGGGGTTGAGGTTATATTCCCTGAGCAGATTCTAACTGGAAGGAAATTCAGGGTTCTTGCAGTCTATTGGGTGGGGGCTGGGGGGAGGTAGACCAAAATAGATTGATTTCCAGAAAATAGAAGATTTTAATGTGAGTAAATTAAGAACTTATACTATGAGTTACATCAGGGTTGAAAAGATTCAAGAGTATCTCATTCATTTGGGATTAATTAAGAAATTTTCCTTAATGAACAAGCTGCGAATAGGAATTCAGGTGAAGAAGTCAGAGAAAGAAGGACATTGGAAATGAGAAAATGGAAATGATTTCTGGTTTTGTTCCATAGTGGTCATATTTAAAAACAAATGTTTCTTTAGGACTCAAGAAAGGTTCACAAGCAACATTCTCAATTTATAAAATATATATTTCAAAATTATGAAAGTAATACATACACATAATAGGAAATTATAAAATATATAGAAATATAATAAGCGAACTCTAGAACTTTGACTACCCTAAGACAACTAGGAAATACATTAGAATATTTTCTTTTTATAAGGAAAGGTCATGGAGCATATACAGTTTTATATCCTTATCTCAACATAATAAGCCTTTCCTAATATTAATAAAAGGATGTATAAGCAACATTTTTATTTTATTTTTTCTAAAGAGAGCACAGGAGCAAATGAGGGGTGGGGGAGGAGGGACAGAGGGAGAGGGAGAGAGGAAATCCCAAGCTGGCTCCATGCCCAGTGTGAGCCTGATGCAAGGCTTGACCCCACGACCCTGAGATAAGACTGGAGCCGAAAGAGTCAGACACTCAACTGACTGAGCTATCCTAGCTCTGTCAGCAGCATAGTTAGTATAAATGAATATTCAGTGAGTGGTAGATGAGAGATTCAGAGCACTGTGATAATGAGGTAAGTGATGGGGAGGGTCGGGGAGAGAGGGAGACTCAGCCAGATCGCAGAAGGTGGATTGATTTGGCTGAGTAGAGTCAGAAGGGCATCAGCGATGGAGGAAACCATCTACATAGGAGTGGGGAATGCCAGACATGTTTGAGTGGGAAAGAGTAGATCAGAATAGTTGGAAAAGGGGTTTATGTGGGGGAGGGAGCCAAGTTGGAAGGAGTACGTGGGGACCAAATGGCCTTTGAATACCAACCAATTTACACTGTGTCCTTGAGCCCAGAAGTTACCAAATTGTGGGGGCACCTGGCTGGCTTAGTTTGTAGAGCATGCAACTCTTGATCTTGGGCTTGTAAATTTGAGCCCCATGTTGGGTGTGGATTACTTAAAAATAAAATCTTAAAAAAAAAAAAAAGTTACCAGGGGCACCTGGGTGTCTCAGTTGGTTAAGCATTAGACTCTTGATTTCGGCTCAAGTCATGATCTCAGGGTCGTGGGACTGAGCCTTGTGTCAGGCTCCTTGCTCAGCAGGTAGTCTGCTAGAGATCTCCCTCTTCCTCTCTCTCTCCCCCCACTTTTGCTCGCTCTCTCTCTAAAATAAATAAATCCTTAAAAAAAAAAAAAAGTGACCAAATTCTGATCCATGACAAAGTTTTGCTGAGTCTGCTGTGACCTGAGAAATATAAGGACAATTTAATGGAATTTTCATAATTCTAAATTTATGAATTAGATCAATCCCTTCTCAGGGAGATTTTGTGTTTTGAAGGTTAATAATGTTCATTTGTGAAACTATGATGACACGAGTTTGTTTTCTTTCCTCTGGCGCTCTTCTTATTGGTCAGTAATCACAAATAATCATTATACATTTTCAAGTTGGGTGATACCAGCATAAAGAGAGCCTAGCAAAATAAACCTTGAGAAATTTTGGAAGTTCGGTTTTAGGCATTAGATAAGGATCTCCACTGGATGGTTGACATGGGGAATGGAAAAAGATGGGTGGAGGCAACAGAGATAAAGAGGGGTAAGAAGGAATTGAGGGGTGATGATGGAGAAATGGGAAGAGGAGGAGTGGTGTCAGGGAGATAACTCATGTGTAAACCAGAGTAAATCCTACTAAAGTGAATATGCTTCAGAGCCAGCTAAAATAAGATGCTAAGCTTGTCCAGGCTTTGATTTCTTGCTTGTAAAATGTAACTACTTTTAAAAATTTTATTTATTGTATTTTATTTTTAATTTTACTTTTTTAAATTTTAATTTAGAGAGAGAGAGTGTAAGTGGAGGGAGGAAGAGGGACAAGCAGACCCCATGCTGAGTGCGGGGCCTGACGTGGGGCCGGACGCAGGGCTCGATCTCAGGACCCTGAGACCATGACCTGAGCTGAAATCAAGAGTCAGATGCTCAGCTGACTGAGCCACCCAGGCGCCGCTGTCACTAAGTAGGAGGTGGTTGTGAGGATTAAATGAGATAATGCCTGTAAGCCATCTAGCACAGTACGTGCCTTCTAACAAGTGCTCAGTAAATATTAACTATAATAGTGGGTTTTTTTCCTGAAGGTTTCGCTAATTTTTTTTAAAAATAGTTCTTTTTTACCTTGGTTAGCAGTTGGGTGGTTGGAGATTGGGACAGAGAGAAGGGCTTAAATACAGATTTAGAAGTAACATCCGTTATTTTCAAAGAGAGTTTGGCCTAACAGTTGACAGATGTCGGAGAAGCAAAGGATGACCGAGACAGGATGACTCTGCTGGAGAGGAGGTTATCGGTGAACGTGAGGATACAGTTACCCCAGTGTGGTGTATGCTGAAGTCAGGTTGGAAGGGGTTCAGGAGTATAGGATTTGTGCAGTAATGGCAGCTCTGTTCTTATTTGCAAAACCTTGGCAGTGGGGCCCCACACATTGTTTTTGCTTGTTTTTCTAGCCAAAAATGGTTGTCTGTGTGTGTGTGTGTGTGTGTGTGTGTGTGTGTGCACATGCACACATTTAGGGATGCACCACTTAATTGGTTAATTAGCTAACAAGCGCTTTGGTGAAAAGCGCTCTGAAGAGCTCTGTCATACAATTATTTGAATAAATGCACTAAGTGAAGTCGTGCCATAAGAAATAAACTGCTTCACTTGAATGAAAGATTTTTTTTAAATGATGCTATTGTATCACTTACAATAGAATTTTCTTATTATATCAAGGGATCAAAGATTAAGGGAAAATGACCAGATATTGGCTATTAATCACACCCCACTGGATCAGAACATTTCCCATCAGCAAGCAATTGCGTTATTACAGCAAACCACTGGATCTTTGCGTCTGGTCGTGGCCAGGGAACCGGTCCACACAAAAAGCAGGACTTCTGCCAGCCTCACTGATACAACTCTGCCTGAAACAGTGAGTTACAAATTTGGAAAAAAAACTTAATTTTGAATTATGCTACTGATTTTAAGAAGTATAAAGACATTTAGAAGGTGTTATTTTCATTGTCATACTTTAGGAAAGATGATCCCATCTCTAAATACAGGATTAGCATATTAAACAAGATACTGTACAGAGGATTCTGTTTTGCTTTTTCAATGTTCTGTCTTTCTTCTTATTTAAGATTATTATTTAACGTAGCAGGCGAATTGTTGTGTTATGCGTAAGTTATTTTGTGATGGAAAAAGTCTCATGTTCCTTGGTGATATAGGCAGTTCCTTAATTAAGCTGAGACTTTTTATTAGAGATTTACTGTTGAGAATCTTAAGTAAGATTTAGTTATTTATTGCAAAAACATTATTTTTGTAAATTATATTGGGTGTTTATGACTAGATTATTGACCCTGCAAAATTATACAAGTTTTCCATTTCATATAAACATGTATACTGAGCAATTTAAAAGAATAAAAGCATATATCTCTTTTGGGAGTCTTTCAACTTGGTTTATAACGTTTTACAGATTTTGGCCTCCATCTTCAGAATGCAAGCTAATAAATCTTATTTTCTTATAACACTAAGTGCTAGCTGATTAATTTTCATTCATTGGGACAAAAGAAACAATAGACCGTCTGGGTACAGTACAAGGTCACAACACAAATTAACGTATAGACATTTTCCCTGTTGTAATCAGTGATATTTATACAGCACAATTTACATAATAAATACAGTGAACAGGGTGGGAAAATGTTTTGCATAGTGGTTAAGAACAAGGGCTCTGGAGCCAGGCTAAGGTGGGTTCAAGTCCCGTTCTTCCACTTCCTAGCTGCGTCGTATCAGGAAGGTTCCTTGGCTCCTCGACTCCTCAGTTTCTTCTGCTTTTCCTTGGAGCTAGTAACAGTGTCCATTCACAGAGATAATATGCGGGTTAAATGAGAGTGCATGTGAAGAGCTAAGCACAGTGCCTGGTGCAGAAATATACACTCTATGAATATTAGCTGTGATCATTAATTCAGGCATATTTTAGCAAATCTTGTTACATCCCACATATTGTTCCAGTCCTGAATTGATTATATATCCCAACATTCCTGGTTATTTTAGCCTTGCATAGTAACTGTCCAACTTAGTATAATAGTAAAACCAGTAAGTATACCCTATTGAGCTTGAGGTGGAGAATTTTGTTCTGCAGTTAGATTATGTGAATTTAATTCACATTTTTTTTTAAGATTTTTAAATTTATTTGGGGGGAGAGAGCAGGTGGGGAGGAGGGGCAGAGGGAGAGAGAGAGAGTCTAAGCAGAGTCCCCGCTGAGCACAGAGCCCGAGGCTTGATCTTCACTACCCTGAGATCATGACCTGAGCTGAAATCTGGAGTTGGATGCTTAACCAACTGAGCCACCCAGGCGCCCCTAATGTACATTTCTGATAGAAGCCTACTGGTTAGAGGAAAAATGCTTACATCTCTCAGTCTGATTCGTATATCATGTCTTCATTCGGGCCTACCTTTCCTTTCCTGCAGAAGAGCCTGCTTAATTAGTCTCTTTACCTTGTGTCCTCAGCATTTCATCCTTCATATTGCTGCCAGATTAATTTTCCTAAACCACTGCTTTTTTCCTGTCCTTCCATTTTTTTTCCTAAAGATTTTATTTACTTGTCAGAGAGGGCGAGCACAAGGGAGGGGAGCGGCAGGCAGAGGGAGAAGCCGACTACCTGCTGAGCAAGGAGCCTGATGCAGAACTCAATCCCAGGACCCTGGGATCATGACCTGAGCCGAAAGCAGACCCTTAACTGACTGAGCCACCCAGATATCCCTGTCCTTCCTTTTTAAAACCTTCAGTTATTCCTTTTGCTTATCCAGTTAAGTAAATCCAATCTTTTGACCAAATCTTTGACTCATTCTGTAACTTGGCTTCACTTTGCTCTTATATTTCCCTTTTCCTTGAATGTGTTTCTTTTTCTCCCCATACTGCAATTAAAATGCAACCTTTTCCTCACAGCTTTCCGTAATTCTTCATTGGATTTGACCTCTTATCTCTGCCTCCCACCCCCCCAATCTTTATAATATTTTGAGATTCAATTCAGGTAAACACATATTTATTCGTTCCTCCTGTGTGCTGGGCATCATGCTAGATATTGGGTACAGACTGAAGAATGAGGTGACATGTCTCTGTCCTCTTCAAGCTATGTATCTTATTCAGTATTCTGTCTCATATTTTAATTATTTGTGCTTTAGATTATCTTTCTACTGGATTATAAGATTCTCAAGGGCAGGGACCATCTGATCATTCCTAGCCTCTAGGAAGTTGCCCTGATTACTTGTAGGCATGTTCATTTTGTGATATGTCTTTTACTTTAATAATTATTGGAAATTATTGGAAAGCTAAGCATCTGTGTTTCACTAACATGTCTGCTTTTATTTGCCATTAATTTGTAGGTTCATTGGGGCCATATTGAAGATGTTGAGCTCATTAATGATGGCTCTGGATTAGGTTTTGGAATAGTTGGAGGAAAATCAAGTGGCGTGGTTGTGAGGACGATCGTTCCTGGAGGATTAGCGGATCGAGTAAGTTGACTTGTTTGTTCCCATTTTGGTGTCATACGGTTTAAATTGTATGGTTTGAAATGTAATTTTACAACATCGGTTACTAGGATATATGATTCCATGACTAGAATTTAAATATTGCTAAAAAAACTTTTATTCCCATAAATGTTAATATACACTCACTTGGCTTTATTTGAAACATTTCCTAAGTCAACTTTTTTTTTTTTTTTTTGGCTTGTGGTTGACAGTCTTTTTGAGTCCATCAGAGAACAATATTTTTTGTTGAAGAGTTGTTAATAGGTATTGTATTTTGAATATGTGTATTCTCTCCCAGTGTATCTTTCAAGGACTTAAATGCTAAACTCAGAAGGTACAGTGATTATAAACATTTGTCCCAATATTGTATGTGGTAGATTTCATTTGAATTACAGTTTTCTGGTATTATAAGCCAAATGACTACACTTCATTATTTAGCAGTGTTTAAACTGAAAGTGGGTCTTTTTTTTTTTTTTTTTCCAAACAAGGCTCCATACCTAACATGGGGCTTCGGTTTACAACCATGAGATCAAGAGTCACATGTTCCACTGAGTGAGCCAGCCAGATGCCCTGGAAAGTGGGCCATTTTAAAACTTACGAACTATTTCTGCTTAGTTTTACATTAAAGAAAATGTTAAACATTGCATTTAGTTTTTAGAAAATAGTTTAGAAATTTGGTTATGATGCCACTTAGTAGTGAGCCCATAGTATATGAACTGTCCATGAGAACCAGAATAATATGTAAATTTCACTAAGTGATGTTCAGTTACCTACAAATGTATCCCTTCTAATAAGCATAAGTAAAAATGGACTTGCCTTGCAAATGCAGCTTTGAGGTAAATTCCTCAGCCCCCCATTTCTGTTCAAAGGTTGTTCCATCTTTACACAAACTGTGGAGCTGCTAATATGCCTATTTTCAGCCTCCACTTGTATTTAGAGAAGCTGCTCTCAGTTTGCTTTGTGGGGCTCCCTGAGACTCTTGCAGGGGACCTATGGGATTAAGACAAGGAAATGGCATCAAATCATGCCAGTGGTCACTGCATTCTTCACTGTGTGGTTGCAACAAAGAGGAAAAATTAAAGTCAGTCTTACTTAAGAAAGTGCAGCAAAAAATTGTTATTTCTAGCAAACTTTGACATTGAAGTGCTTGTCTTTTTAATATTGTGTGACAAAATGGGACGCACCATACAGCACTTCTGCCACATCCTGAATTATGATAGTTGGTTTGAGAAAAATATTTGTGAGACAAACGAGCCACTTTTTTATTTGGAAAACATTTAAATTTTAAAATTTTTGCTCTCATTCAAAAACGTTTTTGAAATATGACATACAGTGTTTGAGTTTTAGCCGTACAACATGATTCGATGTTTGTTTATGCTGTGAAATGACCACCACAGTAGTCTGGTTGACATCCATCACCACACATAGTTGTGTTTTTTTCTTGTGATGAGAATATTTAAGATCTACTATCTTAGCAACTTTCATATATACAATACAGTATTGTTAACTGTAGTCACCACACTGTACATTATATCCCGATGACTTAGTTATTTTATAACTGGAAATTTGTCCCTCTTGACCATTTTCACACACATTTTGCCCATCTCCTACCCCCAGCCCCCCAACTTCTGGCAACCACCAGTCTGGAATAGCATTTTTATTTTTGAAAGAATAATTGACAGAAAAATTATGGTTATTCAGAGTTGGGTGCTTGGCAGACATTTCTTTGAAAATGAATGAAGCAAGCCTGTCACTTCAAGGAAAACAACTGACAGCATTTGTGGGTGATGATAAAATTTGAACTTTCAAGCAAAAATTAGAATTCTGGAAAAGTGTTTTACCACAAGCTTGACATTTTCCAATATTTAAAGACTTTTCTGATTAGATTATTGCTGATATTAATATGATTTTTAAAATATTATAATATGAAATATGTCAATATTTGGAAGATCTGCCTGAGTCTATGGACCTATATTTTCTGAAGACCAGTGTGTGATACAACAACATATAGGGAAAAGGTCCACTCAGGATTCAGGATTGATCAATAGATTTTAATGAAACAGTATTTGAAAGTTTGTTGGTGAAGTTGCAGATTCCACATTGCAACTAATCTTTCAGAAACCACAACTTGTCAAGTTTTGGTGTGTTATCAAACAAGAGTGGACTCGAACTGCTATTAAAATACTCCTCCATGTTCCAACTATGTATCTAACTGAGGCCAGATTTTCTTTATATACTGCAGCCACAACAACATATTGCAACGTACTGAATGCTAACGCAGATGTGCAAAACCAGTTGTCTTCTTTTAAGCCAGATATTAAAGATATTTCCAAAAATATTTTAAAATACCACTCTTCTCACGACTTTGTTGTAGAAAATATAGCTTTGATTTTCAAAATAAAGAGTGTATAGCGCCTGGGTGGCTCAGTCAGTTAAGCATCTGTCTTCAGCTCAGGTCATGATCCCAGCGTCCTGGGATCGAGTTCCGCTTTGGGCTCCCTGCTTTGCGGGGAGCCTGCTTCACCCTCTGCCTCCCTCCTTCTCTCTCTCTCTCTCTCTTTCTGTCTCTCATGAATAAATAAATTTTTAAAAAGTGTATGCATCAATAGATAGAAATATATATTAGTATATTAAATGTATTAAGTATTTTTAAAATTTCTTCTGTGCTATTTCTTTTTTTTTTTTTCTTAAAGATTTTATTTTTTCATTTGAGAGGGAGAGAGACAGAGCACAAGCAGGGGACGAGGCAGAGGGAGACGGAGAAGCAGACTCCCCACTGAGCAGGGAGCCTGATGTGGGGCTTGATCCCAGGACCTGGAGATCATGACCTAAGCCGAAGGCAGATGCCCAACCATCTGAACCACCCAGGCACCCCTGTGCTATTTTCTAATTCAGTAGATAACAACAGAGAGAACCAAATAAACAAAAGCTCTTTGAGATTCTCAGTAATTTTTGAGATATAATTGATATACAATAAACCAAACCACACATAGGTAAAGTATACAGTTTAATAAATTTGATACATGTTTACTGGCAAGTTAAAATGTGTAGGGCTGGTTAGCAGGGTAGAAACTCAGGCAAGAGTTGATATTGCAGTCTGGACTTTGAAATTTGTAGGGCTGGCTGGCAAGATTTCTTAGGAAACTCAGGTGGGATTTCTGTTACCATCTTAAGGAAGAATTCCTTTTTCTCAAGGAAATCTCAGTTTTTGCTCTTAAAGTCTTCAACTGATTTGATGGAGCCCCTCCCCAGCCTACTCATGTTATCAAGGGTAATGTTCTTAAAGTCAGCCAGTTGTAAATGTTAACCATATCAGCAAAATACTTTCACAGTAACATCTAGACTAGTGTTTCACCAAAAAACTGGGTACCATAGCCTAGCAAAGGTAACACATAAACTAACCATCATACAATCTGTCTCCTCAATGAGGAAAATGAACATATCCATCACCCACAAAAGTTTCCTGTGCATCTTTGTAATGCCCATTTCCCTATCCTCAATAATTAAGAGTGTGAAGTGTCTTTGAGGCCAAAACGCCTGAGACCGGTCATTTTATGGATCTTCATAACGCATCTGTGGCCGAAAAGATATTCTTAAGGGTTTTTGGAAATTTTTTGTAACCTGAAAAAGAATGAGGTATTGAGTATTTTGATATCTTTTCCCACATTCCCTCCCACCCCACCCCCCCACAACTTAGCAATTTTCATAGGCTTGTTTGCTGGAGTAGCATTTTTCAAGATGCAAAGTAGAGTAGTTACTGTGAAAAACAAAGGGTCAGATAAATTTAGAAAACACCAGGTTAAACAAAATCAAATAGACGTTTTTACTGTAAGAATTTTCTGAGCTTTTAATATCCTAATGTGCATTAAGAATTGTCACAAGGAGAATATGATGTGCAGTTTCCCAAATTAATCCCTTTGAGACACTGTTGGGAAAGGCCCAGGTCTGAATTTAAGCCTTTACTGGAAGGGATTGTCACTATTTCAGGTCATCAAGGAGGGGGTTGGGGTATGCCCATCAGTCATGATGCAGAAGCAAATGTTTATACCAGACGTTGTTATCTGCCTAATATACATTATTCTCATGTGATCCTTAAAACAGTCATAAATTTTATTTTGAAATTATAGATATGGAAACTGTTAAGAAATTGCCCAAGGCTATTCAACTAGGAAATGACAAAGTCAAGATTGAGTCTACATCTGTCTGACTCGGAAGCCTGTCTTTTATTGCTTAAATCTATTTTATCTAAAGTTCATCTAATGTTTTTCTTTTCCAGATGTATATTTGTCCAGGGTTGGTCTAAGCTTATCAGTAAATAGCCAGCTCTAGAAGCAATAGAGCTATTGACTTTTTCCTGTAGGGAGTATGGTGAGGCCTAAACATAGGAGACAGAGCCATCCCCTCTCTCTTCTCATCTCAGCTAATGGCAGATAAGATCTCTTGAACTGGCTCTGTGCATTGTTGCTAAGCCTGTACAAGTTGTTGCTCATGTGTACTGATCATAGCTTTAAAAGAATGAATGGAAATTATTGCTTTTAATTAAAATGTACTCCTGTTTTGAATATTAATGCTCACTGTTGAATATGGCAGTCTTTATGGTAAGGGAATATACATGTCTTAGGTCATTAGTTTAGATGTGATCAAGATTGATCATAAAGTGATACCTATGTTCAGCTAATGGGGTTAATCAATCTTACTTTCTTCAAAGAATATAAAATGAGGTAATAGAAAGTTAGAGAAGGAAGTCAGTATTTCTTATTTAGAAGAGTTTCATGATATAGCCCTCTATTATTTCCTTTTGTGTTTACAGATAATATGTATAGTTAAAAGATGAGTACAATTGAGGGACTGTGCCTAAGAAAACCTAACTGAGATCACTGCAGCCTAAAGGGGTGTCAGAAATGGATGTATTTGGGGTGCCTGGGTGGCTCAGTCGTTAAGCGTCTGTCTTCGGCTCAGGGCGTGATCCCGGAGTCCTGGGATCGAGCCCCACATCGGGCTCTTCCGCTGGGAGCCTGCTTCTTCCTCTCCCACTCCCCCTGCTTGTGTTCCCTCTCTTGCTGGCTGTCTCTATCTCTGTCAAATAAATAAATAAAATCTTAAAAAAAAATAAAAAGAAATGGATGCATTTGATGATTTGGTATAAGCAAGGCATTAGGCTAAAGACTTTACATATAGTATTGAGTTTAATGCTCACAAATCAATGAGTGAGGGATTTATTCCCATTTTGCTTAAGAGGGATCTGAGATTTAGGGAGAATAAATAACTGACGTTTGACTATACAGCTTGATCAGAGTACAGCCAGGATTTGAACTTGGGTGTGTCTGACTCCAAAGCCTGTACTTGTCCTTCTGCTATCTACTGCCTCTAATGTTATAAAGTAAATGAAATTGAAAAACATTGATTCGTAGGAGCTTTATAAGAAATACTTGTTGAGATTTAGTTACAATGACCAATCAATAAATGCAATTAGGGCCAATTCCATGGATAGGAAAAGTACATGATATTGTGTAAAGGGAGCTGAAAGACTTATAATCTATATTCTAAATCTATAACCTATAATATATAATATTACATCAGTCTTAAAACCTGTAAGTCTGTAAGCCCTATGTACCTGTAAGCTCAGTCTCCCAAACTCACAGTAACTGAAACATACATCTTTTGAGCATTCTATTCAGCTATGACAAAAACTTCAAAAATTTTCAACCGAAGTTTTTTTGTTGTTTTGTTTTTAATTAAAAATGCACAGTGTAAAACTTCATTTGACGGAAGTGGTCTGGAGAAATTCTAGGGTAATGAGGTGCACTGAGTGAACCCCATTTTCCCTGGAAGGTAACTCTAACGATGCAGTCTATTTAAAAGTTGCCCTGAATTACTGACTTTTTGGTATTAGGCAATTATATTATGAGTCATGTTAACTATCCAGTAATCTTTCAAACTAAGAAGGAATGTAACCAAGCAGAGATTGGAGGGTGGGTGTGTACTATGAGGAATTTTCAGTCTAGGATAAGCAAGGCCCAGCTTGAGTCTGCTGCCTAGTTGATTATTCTCAAGAAATTTTGCTTTGAGTGAGTCTGTAAACAGATCTTTTCCTTATCCTTAAAAATCAGTTGAAGAGGGCTCTGGGAATTTGAGGAGGATGGGATAGATGTTTTTAGATGTAGTATCCTTAATTCTTTGAGGGAAAGAGTGTTTAAATTATAAAGTTGCTATTTTCTGCCTATGTTATGTTGCCTTTTAATTAAAGACCAATGATAGAACTGGCCTGGAGTCAAAACTAGTAATAATTGTATTTTCTGTGTTTTAGTTTTCAAAGAAAAGGATGTGCTTTATTTTGTAGCTCAAACCTGAATTCATTTAGGTTTTCAAATATTTTATTTATTAAAATACATTTAAAAATTTTTTTATTTTTTTTTTAAGTAGCCTCCATGCCCAACGTGGAGCCTGAATTCACAATCTTTACGTCAAGAGTTACGCTCTACTCACTGAGCCAGCCAGGTGCCCCTCAATTATTTTTTTGAATTGAAATTATCCAAACTGCCTATCATGAAATTTAAAATGCAAACTAATATATTTTTTAGCCTGTACCTGCTAACTTGGATTAAAGTATTTTATCTTTTTTTTTAAAAAAAAGGTAAATAAATGATACTTTTAGCCTTTTCTCTATGATGTGGGGTACCCTATTACATTAGCTGTTTTAGGGGTGGCACAGTTGTTAAGCATCTGCCTTCAGCTCAGGGCGTGATCCCGGCGTTCTGGGATCGAGCCCCATATCAGGCTCCTCCGCTGGGAGCCTGCTTCTTCCTCTCCCACTCCCCCTGCCTGTGTTCCCTCTCTCGCTGGCTGTCTCTCTCTGTTTAATAAATAAAATCTTTAAAAAAAAAACAAAAAAACTTTAGCTCTTTTAATTTTTGTGACTTCCATACTATCTTAGGCTATATACATAATTATGTTTCTCTTTTGAAAGAACCTATGGGTTAATAAACCTTTATATTTGAATGTTTGATTAGCACACTATATCTCTAATCTTGGCCTAGCTATTTATTGGCTATCATTGATTTATGATTTCTATTAAAGAACAGAAAGAACTCTATGTCTTTTAATTTTCTTGCACAGTAGACAGGTTATGGAAGGAGAATGTTGATCAAAAAATATCAGTAAAATTCGATGTTTAGGGCTGCTGGACTTCAACAAGGTAGCTGTCATTTTGGTGTCTTTCCTATCAATCTGACTAATGATTGTGTTTGCACTTATGAATTCCTTAGAACACCTGTTTTTCTGGAACAAGAAAATGTTTGACTTTCAGTGACAGATGCAAATTATCTACATCATTTTAAATTGAATTGAGGTAAAATAGGAAAAAAAAATAGTGCCTAGGAAGTGACTAAATATGTATTTACAGTGAAGTGCCCTTCTTTGGCCAAACCAAGTTCACTTATTTGACATATTCTTTATTCTTTGGTCAGGCCAAGGATGGTTTGATTTACAGAGGCAGCTTTACTGGTGTTTTTCATCATGACCACTGACTTTCTCTTGCATAGTTACTTGCTTTATTTCAGGTTGTTACATTGATACAATATCAAGTTATCAGTGCTTAAAGTAGAAATCCGCCAATTCTTACTTCTTCTTTGCATCTGTTTTTTCTCTAGGTCTTTGCAAATGTTTCTTTTTTTTTTTTTTTAAAGATTTTATTTATTCGACAGAGAGACAGCCAGCGAGAGAGGGAACACAAGCAGGGGGAGTGGGAGAGGAAGAAGCAGGCTCATAGCAGAAGAGCCTGATGTGGGGCTCGATCCCGTAATGCCAGGATCACGCCCTGAGCCGAAGGCAGACGCTTAACCGCTGTGCCACCCAGGCGCCCCTTTGCAAATGTTTCTGACTTGAATTGCATTTCTCTTTTCCTCCTCTTCTCCTCTTCCAGTTGCTTCTAGGGCCTTCTGCAGACTTCACAACAAAGTCCATAGCTTTTTACTCAGTATTTGGATCTAATACCTTCATTCAGGTTCCTGCAAAATTGGAGAAAAGGAAGGATGGAGAGTAGACTTTTTAGTCTTTAAGGCTTTTCATTTATTTTTATTTATTTTTTCTTCTGAATTTCATCTACACCTTATAGATGGTACCTCCTGGAGCCAGGAATAGGAAGCCTAGCACCGTACAAGCCTGATAATGGTCATTGCTCTGTTCTCAGGCTGTCCTTCTCTCCCAGTTGCAAAATACCTACTTTTCATCTTCATTCGGTTTAAGTGTTTTGACAGTAATAGGCGTTTCTTGGAGAATAGGAAAACAGTAAAGTTATTGTCTACTACTGTCACTCTGGAGGTATCAAAGTGTAAGACAAAGGACTAAATGAGAACTGGTCTTCAGTTCAACTGGGTTGAACTTTGGTTCTCTTACTAGCTTTGTGACCTTGATTAAGTCAGTCAGCCTTTCTGAATCTCATTTGCTCATTTAAGGTTGTCCCTCTTTGAATGACATGATATATGAAAAGTGATTTTCGACCTGTAAAGTGCTAGGCAGGTATAATTTTTTTTGTAACCAGCTATGTTTACACCTTGGAATCTTTAATATAGTAAAGATAAATAAAGAGAATTCAAAATTTTGATGCAACAAAATGCAGATGGATCTGCTGTTTCAAGAATTTGACAAATGGAGGTAGAATGGAAATGTTAAACATTTTGAACTGATGTGCTTTTTGATAAATTGTGTTTTAAACTTTTCTGGGTATGAAATATACACATTTAAAAGTATATATAAAAAAGTGTGTATAATGGCTGTGCACATTTTAAATAATGACAGTAATCACCAATGTATGTATCACTTAGTTTAAGAAATAAAACATTTTAAATAATAACAGCAATAATAATTACCCATGTATGTATCCCCAGCTTAAGCAGTAGAACATGATGTATCCTTTCTCTAAATTCCCCCAGAGTCCTGACTTTAAATATGTTATATATGCTAATGACTCCTAAATTTAAATATGTGGTCTGGACTTCTCTCCTGAACTCCAAATCTGTATATCCAGCTGCATATCTGACATCTCCACTTGCATGTCTAATAGGATCTCAGACTGGATATCTCTAAAACTGAACTCTTGATTTCTATTCCCACCCATCCGTTCCTCTGTAGTCCTGTATCTCTCAATTAATAGCAGCTCTGTCTTTCCAGTTTCCTAGGCTAAAAACTTGGAGTTTTAAGTCTCTTTTTTTCCCTTCACACCTCATATAGAAGTTATCAGTAGAGCCTGTTCGGAGTTCATTAAGAATACTTCTTCTCAACTGCTAACCCAGCCTGCAGGCTGTTGGTATCTCTTTCTAGGTGGTTGTTTTAGCTTCCTAACTGGTATCTCTGCTTCTGTTGCTTCCTGTCCTATAGTCTATTTTCAGCACAGAAGCTTGAGGGATCCTGGTAAAAGTAAGTCAGGTAATGTCCCTTCTCTGTTCCAGACCCTTCAATGACTTCCCTTCCTCCTGGCTCAGAGCAAATGCTCAGCACTGCTGACCTCCAGTTAACACTTCCGTCTCATCCCAATTACTCTCCTCTTTGCTCCTCCTCTTCCAGCCACACTGACCTCTTGCTGATCCTTAAACATGCCACTGAGTTTGTTGGCCTTCAGAGTTCCTAGCTCGATGCCAGAGGCCTCGGATCCAATCTCCTTCCCTTCTTGAGGCCCAGGGTTTCCTAATTTCTTCCTTATCTTTGTGGCCATGAATACCCTGGCTCTAGGCCAGTAGACATAAAGTGATGCCCTCAAGCAAATGTCCATTTTAGACTTCTAGTCACTCTTCTCCTTTTGAACACATCCTCCTCTCCATCTTTTTTTCCCCCCAAAGTCTTGCTTTTCTCTGTTGCCAATTCAGCATTCATTAAAATGGTTATGTTTTATTTAGCATATTATAGATGGTTTCTCTGTCAGCCATTCTGCCAGAATTGAAAGTCCGATGAATTGGTTATGAGCCAGTGAAGTTAGATCATTGGTTTCTTGGAATAATTTTGTCTTGTTCTTCAACTAAAGGATGGAAGACTCCGGACAGGGGACCACATCTTGAGGATTGGTGGCACAGATGTGCAGGGAATGACGAGCGAGCAGGTTGCGCAAGTGCTCAGGAACTGTGGAAACTCAGTCCGGATGCTTGTTGCAAGAGACCCAGTTGGTGCAATTTCTGTAACCCCTCCTACCCCTGCAGCCTTACCTGTTGCCCTGCCTGCTGTAGCTCACAGGAGCCCTAGTGCTGTGAGTATGCAAACCTTTCTTTCCCCTTAAGCACTGGGGTATGAGACCCTGCAAGATTAGAAGTGCCTTCAACTAAAAGTGCCACATGGGTGGGAGTAGTGCCTCAGTGCTCACCAGTGACGCAGAGGAGAACCCAGTTTAGAGACATTAGACAAGTTTGATTTTCTTTTTTTGCTGTTTCTCAGCGTTAAGTCATCCAAGCTCCCTGACCTTCAGCTACTCATCTGTAAATTGGAAAATAATATTTGCCATTTCTTTTTTTTTTTTTAAATAAAGGCTTTCTAAAAATTTTATTTATTTTAAAGTAGGCTCTACACCCACTGTGGGGCTTGAACTCATGACCCCAAGATCAAGAGTCACATGCTCTACCGACCGAGCCAGCTAGGCACCCCAATACTTGTCATTTCTACTTCATTAGGGTGGTGAGGAGACATCCACGTGTTGGAGGGGAAACAGAATACTGGTGAATGTATGAGTTAGGTAGGAACAGGATGAACAAAGGGAATAGATAATATTTATTATAATCATTATAATAATGTAACAATAATCATTACTGTTATCAAACACCTAGAATTGTTGAGGTCATCTGAAATCCTCACAGGAATTCTGCAAGATAGGCTTATCCTTTCATTAAGATAAGATCATATTAGATGAAGGAACTCAAGTCTGAAGTACTCTTTTAAAAGTTGTATAGTGAGGGGCCAGGCATCCACTCTTGATCTCAGTCCGCTCATGTCTTAAGCTAAAAAAAAAAAAAAAAAAAAAAAAAAAAAAAAAGGCCATATAGTTAGTCAGTTGCGAAGCTGGGATTTGAATTTCTGGTCCATTCCAAGATCTCTCCAGCCATCTCAGAGGCTCTGAATCAAGGGGTAATAAAGCGAAAGGAAAGAAATGGTTTTTAAAAGGAGGGGCAGGGGAAGAAGAAAGAAGTGACTTTGGTGGGAAGAAGTGGAAGACCATTATTCATGTGCATTCGAGGGGCTATTCTAGAAAGTTGTTTGCCTCTCCCTATTTGGAACCTTGTGAGTGGAAGTTTTCTGTCTGAGATGTTATAACATCGTTTTTGTTTTCCTCTCCAAACTGGTTACAGCCACTTTTTCCCCTCCATTACTTTTGCTCTCCACAGCCTTCAGTTCAGCAGTGGGGACCAATGTAGCTGTGTGATAAGTAAGAATTTGATTCAATCAACTGTTTCCTTTCTAATGTTAGTGTTTTGAATTGAATCGTGTTTTTAGATACTTTATTCTTTTAAAGACGTATTTTAAATTAGAGGCAAGTAATGAAAGTATGCTTCAGTTTGATCTTTTTTGCTCCCAGTAATTATTATTCACAGTCATTCTTCCCATTTGTTTCTAAATTTTTCTTTACATTTTTTTTTTAATTTTCAGATAAAAATTTATCCTGAGGTTTTTTTTCTAAGTGGCTGTATTTGCTATTGTTGTGTAACTAATTACCATAAGGGGCGCCTGGGTGGCTCAGTTGGTTGAGCATCTGACTCTTGATTTTGGCGCAGGTCATGATCTCAGGGTCATGGATCAAGCCCCGTGTCTCATGCGTACTCTGTCTCAAAAAAAAAAAAAAATTATCACAAACTTATTGGCTTAAAACAGCACACTTTGTTAGTTCACAGTTGTGTAGGTCAGAAGCCTGAGTGGGCTTGGCTGGGCTCTCTGCTTAGATTCCTATATGGCCAAAATGAAGGGCTGGCTGGACTCTTACCTGGATGCTCTGGGGACACTCCATGTCTAAGCTCATGTAAGTTGTTGGCAGAATACGGTTCCTTGCAGCTGTAGGACTAAAGTCTCCTTTCTTTGCTGTCAGCTAGGGACCTCTCTGTGCTTCTCCAGGTCCCCTAACATCTCACAGGACCTCCTCATCTTCACCCCACAAGTCCAGCCTTTACGCTTCAATTTCACTTCCTTTTCTGCTGCCAGCCAGAAAACTCTGCTTTTGAAAAGCCCCTGATTGGATTAGATGGACCTGGATAATCTTCCTTTTGCCACACAATGGAACATAAACACAGGAATAGTACCAGGAATCAAAAGTCCTTAAGATTCTGCCACAGGTTCTGAAAAGAAATACTTGACAAACCATGCACAAACTGACTACACACGGTTATGGAACTAAATACTATGTATAATTAAAAGTGTTTTTTCCTTTTAGGACAGTTCTCTTTTTGAAACTTATGATGTTGAACTCATTAAAAAAGATGGACAGAGTCTTGGGATTAGAATTGTTGGCTATGTTGGAACTGTTCATACAGGTAAATGAATCATTTCTATTTTATATTTGGAAATAATTGTAAAGGATGTTGAGGTTTCTAGATAGTAAAATTAAATATCTACAAATTTTAATTTCAATACTAAACAGTAAAACCATGTATCTATTGTTGCAGCCAGTTACTTTTCAGTGATTTGGGAATTAGTTTTATCTCAGTTTTATAGCTGACTTGATTGTCATTAACAAAAGGATTTAATTGTCCAACTCTCTAACATTTGAATTGTATCTTCTCTTTTTCTAAGATAGATATATTTAAAATATTGTGACTTACATATTATGACATTTTAGATGTGATAACGTAAAAGGATTACTGTATATATTATGAATGTCAAAAAGTATTACTATAATTACTAAATAAATTAATTCTTTAATTAGAATTATTTTCCTGTCATATAAAGGGATTCTATTATAAGAATACATACATGGCTCAAGTATCTCTGAATAACACTCTCAATTCCTATATGCAAAGTTTTGGTAACTTTTATTGTAAGACTTACTCTATTATTATAAGACAATCCTTAGAGTAAGGAAAAATAAACCTTTAGATAAATATTTGCTAGTAACATGAATTCAGAGTTATTAAATGTTCTAGTTTTTTAAAAATAGCAAGATTAGAAAGTTAATTTTTTAAAAAAATTATTATTTTGCATACTTAGAGCAGGTGGAAAGATTAAGAGTGCTAATGTATTCAAAGTCCTGAATGAAATTCATGTCAGACCACCTTGTGCTATTTTAGCCTAATGAAATAACTGTTTTTAAACCTTTAGATTTTTCTAAGTGCCACCTTTATTAGGTTCAGAATTTAAATGAATTCCAAAAGAGCTAAGTATGGATTGTATAATAATGTTGGGGGGAAAAAAACTATATTGAATAGCTCTTAATATGCTGTCAGGTTAGAGAAATCATGGCTTAGTTGCTAAACTTGTGGCTTATGAACCTTTATTATATTAAGTTTTTGGAGCCTTCTTGTAAACCTCACAATACAATATACACACCAAGTAAAACGAAAGTGAATAACCGATAAAAAATTGAGAAAATCTGATGTTTATGTTACTGAATAAAGAAAAGAATCATTTTACTTCTTTACTCTCAAAAGAAGTTTTGGGGACTTTGGGGGGGGGGGCAGTGGTGAATCCCAAAACTAGAACATTTAAGAATTCAGTATGCTATTTGATATGTAGTCTTTCAGAGTAACTTTTGCTTTATTCTATTCATTGGACTTTTGAGGGGGGTTACTTTGCTTAGTTCTGAAAGGGATAGAAAAACGAATATAAGAAAAACCTAGTCAGAGAAAGAAATATATAAGTAACTTAATTGTTTAAGGATAAATGAAATATGTGTCTTAGAGCCATAAGTAAACTATCATCATATGGCAGATGAAAGATTAAATTTGACGGAATAAAGAATTCACAAAGAGGCATTTGTGCTAGGCATGAAAAAGGATTTTGGTAGAAGGGATGACATAGGAAGAAAAAATGAATAAGAAAAGGAGTAACATCATGACAATACTTAATGCTTTGGTGAAATATCAAGAGTCTTGTGTGTGTGAACTTTTGTCTTAGAGGGATGGCAGTTGGAAGATAAGTAAAAAAAAAAGTGTGGGCAGATTATGGAGGTCCTTGAATTATGGAGGTCTGTGAAATTTACATTTTATTATGTAGGCGATAGGAATTCGTTGATGTTTATTTTTCTTCTATGGACAATTATTTTAAGTTCATTTGAAATGAATGAAAATATAAAATCATCCTAAGTTATGGTTTTTCATTTTCCAGCTTCTCTTCTAGTCTTTGCTCATTGGCATGTATACTTTTTATATAGGTGTAATTTTTATTTAGCCATTTGTTTGTATTTAAATATTTTATAATGTGGAGGTGATTTAATGTTGCTGAATTTTTTTTCTTTTCTTTTCTTTTTTTTTTTTGGAACACTGTGTACTTTTCTGTGTCTGGGAAGCTAACATGAGCAGTGAACTAAATGTAGGTAGGAAGACCAGGTAGGAGACTCCTGTCTTAGTGCTGGTGAAGTGATAAGTCTCCGAGGCAGCAGGAAGAAGGGGGACAGCCCAAGAGAAGAAGATGAGACTGCCTGGGCTCTCCTGAATTCCAGCTTATAGTAGAGTGCATTTCATCAAGCTTCCATTACTGATGATTTTTCCAGAAATAGTCATCAGTCACATCATTTCAAATTCGGGTCACTTGTGATGGTGACAGTTTGTAATAATCCATCAATTTCTCTGCTTGTGTTCAAAATAGTATTTATCAAGCCTCAAGTCAGCCCCTGTAGCTAATTAACCTCTTGATATGAATTTTGCAATCAAGGTCTAATTAGAGCTTTCTTCCTTTTTCCATATGTTTTTGTGCACCTCAGGGGAGGCTTCAGGGATTTTTGTGAAAAGTATAATACCTGGCAGTGCTGCTTACCACAACGGCCAAATTCAAGTGAATGACAAAATAGTTGCTGTAAGTTACTGCCCTTTGTTTTAGATTTGAATCAAGTTGGGGGGAAAAAGTTATCTTGCTTATAGTGTATATGAGAGGAGAATGGCTTCATATAATCTCATAATGTTTTAAAAAATTAAGTTCAGTGAAATCTCATTGATTTGGCTCTTAGGATCCTAGATTTGTTTTTTTTTTTTTGTTTTTGTGTATGAAGAAAGGAGTCACTAACCATATTGGTAGAAAAAAATTATATCTATACACACACATACATCTGAAAGATGTTCTAGCATTCTCCTAAAAAAGACTTTCAAGCACCTCTGTGTTCTTTAAACTCACTCATTTTATATACATTTTAGTAGGCTATTAACCAGCTCTTTTTATCTCTTCATGAAAGTAATTTTTCTACTAACAGTAAGTAATTTGAGTACATACAAATTTGAAATATTTTATATATTAGAGAATATAGTAATTACCTTTTGTCCATTCCGGCTGGTCTTTCTCCATTTAGTAGAAATTGTTTAAATTTTAAAGTTTATTTGAATGATATTTTTGAAGCATAAGCACACATATCTACATAGATACACACATTTAATTTAGTGATTTACATAGAAGCAAATGTTTGTTGGCGTCATTTGCATTTTTGTCCTTCAGGTCCATCTAAGGAAGCATCTTTCATGACCCTTGGCTTAGGAGATGTCCTGTGATTTGCAGGGGATAGAGGCCTAATTTTATTCTCCCTGCCAGAATTGAAAATAGCAGCTAACTTGAAACCTCTGTGTAATGTGTCTCTTAATATTTTAGGTTGATGGTGTGAATATTCAGGGTTTTGCCAACCAGGATGTTGTTGAAGTCTTACGAAATGCAGGGCAAGTGGTACGTCTAACCCTCGTTCGGAGGAAGACGTCTTCATCTGCTTCTCCACTTGAATGGCCTTCAGACAGAGGTAGTTAATGCCACGATCCCTCTCCCCACCCCATAGGCTGGGCTTGGAAGAACAGCTTACTTATGGAAGTTGCTCTGTGAGTCTGGGAAGGAAAAATTGCCCATCTTTTGTAATGCAGTGATGGAGAAATGAATGAGCTCATTTGTGCTTTGAAGAAGAGTGTCCTTTGCCTGTTATGATGTGCTAGTCCAAATGTCAGAACACGGACCCTGACATGCATTAAGCTCTGAGAGCTGTTCTAAATGGAGATGGAAATCATTTTTCCAAAAAGCTTCTAAATTTCATTTATTACTTATATTTGAATAATAAAGCTTCGACACCTTTTGTTCTAGGGGCTCTCATTTGTCTAATGCTTTGACATTTTGCACACTTCAGAGTTCATATGACTTCTAACAATATATTTGATTCTAATGTCTCCTGATTTACTCTTTGAAATAGCAGAGGGGAAAAATAAAACCTGGATTTTTATTAAGGACATTTTTATTTGTGAAATATTTGTTACTTTTAGTAAAGAATAACAAATTTTCATTATAGAACAAATACATAATTATATGCATGCCAGTTAGTTAATTACCAGGTTATTAATGGGTAGATCAACAAAATTTGACAATCCTGAAAACAAATTCAATTTAAAATGAATGACTCGTTATAGAACTAGTGAGTAAGAAATAATTCCATTAGAATTTGTCAGAAGAAGAAGAATACATTTTTTCCCCCTCTCTTTTGAAAATATAGTAAGCCTGGAAGCCTTGCTTTCAACCGATGTTGATTTATATTTAAATTGGAACTTTTTAAGTTTTATGTGATAGTGGAAATTTTTCTGCTGAAAGACAGATGCCCTGTCAACTGCATCGTATGTATGAAATTAGAAATTGCCTAAATAGTACAAATTGTACAAATGCTATATTGACCTTAAAAGGTTTACATAAATATTTATAGCAACATAATGGTTTCTAATAGCTCTGATAGAGCTGTTGGCTTCAGTCTACTGTATCAAATAAAGTATGTCATCTGCGAATTCTTTCCTGTGCATGCCTACATTTTAAATTTATGTTGGGATAAATTTTGACACTACATTTGTACTTCTTGCATGGTTAAGAGGTCCTTCCTGTGGGTTTTACTAGCACCCTTGGTAGAGTGCTCTACCGTAGCATTTACCACACCTTGTAGCAGTCACCTGTTTTATGTGCAGCCACTGTAATGTAGGGGAACGGTGATGCCTTGGTTCCCTGCCCCATGTAACAACATTTTTGTGTGCCTTCCAGAGCCAGCATTTGTCTGTTTCACTGAAGCAAACCACAACTTCTAACTCCACCTTCCTCTACCATTCTAAATCTTTTTCTCCTCTAAACTCCTACTGTGTATATACCTTGTATATCTTATTAGTGTACCAAGTTGTATACTGCTCGTAGCATACATTTACATCATATACTGCTCTGTACTATAAACTCTGGTATGTAACTGTTTTCCCCAGGGACACTAGCAACTTCTGGCCACAGTACTTTGGCTAGCACTAGGCTGTGCTTTTCATATGTATCAGTGGATTAATGATCTAAGAAATTTTATGTGTGGTTAAAAATGTCATATTAAGATCATAGGAACTTTTTAAAAAAAACTTTTTTACAGTATTTATTTATTTTTTAAAGATTTATCCATTTGAGAGAGAAAGTTCAGGGGAGCACAAGCACCTGGAGGGGGGAGGGGCAGAGAGAGAGGGAGAGCAGCAGACTCCCTGCTGAGCGGGGAGCCCCACATGGTCCTTGATCCCAGGACTCCGAGATCATGACCCGAGTGGAAATCAAGTCAGACACTTAACTTTCTGAGCCACCCAGGCACTCCAAGATCATAGGAACTTTTAACTGGATATATTTTTCAACTTTTTATAGTTGACTCTTGAATAACACAGGTTTGAACTGTGTAGGTCCACTTAAACATGGATTTTTATCCAATACAGTACTGTACTGGTATTTTCTGCAAATGTGTTCTCTTATGATTTTCTTAACATTTTCTTTTCTCTAGCTTTATTGTAAGAATACAGTATATAATACAGATAATATATAAGATATGTTAATTGACTAAGCTGTCAGTAGGGCTTCTAGTCAACAGTACCTTATTAGTAGTTAAATTTGGAGGGGAATCAAAAGTTTTATGTGGGTTTTCAGTTGCATGGGGTAGGGAAGTGCCCCTAATCCCCCGATTGTTCATGGGTTAACAGTATTATAAAAAAATTTTAAACATACAGAAAAATCAAAAAATAATATAACAAATACCTACAAACCCACCATTTAGAGTCAACAGTTAATGTTTTACCATATTTGTTTCATCTATTTATCTTTTTTCCTTAATCATTTAAGAGTGAGTAGTAGACATCAGGCACTTTAGTCCTACGTACTCAATCTATAGTTTCTAAAGGTAAAGATATTCTCTTGTAATAATAATATCATTATCACACCAAAGAAGATTAGTAGTAATTCCCCAATATCAAATACTTAACACCTACTTATATTTTCCCAGTTGCCCCCAATGTCTTTTGTAGCTTCTTTTCCCACTCTCTGAAAGAAAAACCTCATAAAATCAAGATGCAGTCACACATTGGACTTACTGCCTGAGTTATGTTTCTTTAATTTCTTAATCTAGAAGAATCCCCCACCCCTGCCTCTGTGGCACAGACTTATTGTAAAGGGATTTGTCCGTTTGTCCCTAGAATACTACATTCTAAATTTAATTGTCCTTGTATAATTCAGCTTATTCCTCTATACACTGTGTTCCGTGTGAGAAGTTAGCTATAAAGCCTTAGTTAGATCCAGGTTAAACATTTTTGGTAGGAATACTTTATAAGTCACGTGTGATCATTTAAAAATGACCTAAAATGGGGGCGCCTGGGTGGCACAGCGGTTAAAGCGTCTGCCTTCGGCTCAGGGCGTGATCCCGGCGTTCCGGGTTCGAGCCCCACGTCAGGCTCCTCCTCTATGAGCCTGCTTCTTCCTCTCCCACTCCCCCTGCTTGTGTTCCCTCTCTCGCTGGCTGTCTCTATCT
Source organism: Ursus americanus (assembly GCF_024610735.1). Lineage (NCBI taxonomy): Eukaryota > Metazoa > Chordata > Mammalia > Carnivora > Ursidae > Ursus > Ursus americanus. The sequence goes on from NC_142138.1 coordinate 18,092,237, forward strand.
CTGTCGAATAAATAAATAAAAAATCTTTAAAAAAAAAAAAATGACGTAAAATGGATTCCTGTTCAACCTTTCTTGTGTTGAAGAGATATGTAATGACTTGCATGCGTGAGATCAAAAGCTTTGGATATCCTATTACTTAGCTCAGTTTAGCTAAGGGAGGAGCCACTGAAACCAGGGGCATTCTCTCCAGTTCCCTTCCAATTCATAAAGTTACCCCTATGTAGAGTTATTATTATTATTTTTTTAACTCATGATGATGTCATGCCAGAACCTAGGAGAGCCCAGAGCCCTGGGATGGGCTTATTCTGCGTATCTTGCTCCTTACGCACTTTGACCACAAGAGTGTCAGACCTTAGTGTTCTTTTTCTTTTCTAAGGCTATGTGGAAAAGTATCTACTCCTGCTTTGTCAGTGACTTTATCTTGATCTTACCTTCCCAGCGCCTGGTTCCTTATCCTTTTCAATAAAGGAATCCTATATGTAAGTTACCTGAGATGTTTGTATTGAGGTTGTGAACAGGACTGGAATAAGCTCACTTAAATATGGTCTTCAGCTGCTAGTGATTCAAGTTAGCAATTCTTATTTTAGGAACTGCTGTGGAACCATTGGATACACCAGCCCACTACCTAACCGGAGCAGTGGAAACGGAAACTAATTTGGATGGTGGGAATGAGGAAACTGAAGAAAGAATGGATAATCTGAAAAATGACAACATACAAGCCTTAGAAAAATTAGGTAGGCACAAATCATTCAATTCAAAACAAAGTAATATGACTTTCTCAATTGTTAACCATTTTCTCTCTTTATAGTTAATATGAGAAATTTTAGAGGCATTTTGAAGATACAAAATAGGATATTCTTTTTTTTTTTTTTTAAAGATTTATCTATTTGAGAGAGAGTGAGTGAGAGAGAAATTGAGTGCATGATCAGGGACAGGGGCAGAGGGTGAGGAAGAAGCAGACTCCCCGCTGAGCAGGGAGTGGACACAGGCCTTGATCCCAAGACCCTGGCAGATACTTAACTGACTGAGCCACCCAGGTGCCCCCAAAATAAGATATTCTTTTTTTTTTTTTTTTAAGATTTTATTTATTTGAGAGAGGGAGGGAAAGAGGCAGAACACAAGCAGAGGGAGCAGCAGGCAGAGGGAGAAACAGGCTCCCCACTGAGCAAGGAGCCCAACTCAGAACTCAAACCCAGGACCCCGGGATCATAACCTGAGCCGAAGGCAGATGCTTAACCCACTGAGCCACCCAGTCATCCCCAAAATAGGATATTCTTAATATGAACATTTTAACACTTGTGGCAGTTGGGGACCAAGCATGTTATTGTTTAATCTTTAATTAATTTTGCATGCATTTTTATTAGTATGTGTTAACTATTTTTTAATCTTGTCAGCATTTTTAATTAGTGCTTATGTTAACATGTATTATCATTGATATAACTATAGATATCTAGCTATCTGTATACATATAGCAGTGTTTCCTTTTGCCATAATAATTCATAACGTATACATATTTACATGGTTTATCAAATTGCCAGTTTGCTATACGTTTATACTTTAATCTTCTTTTCAGTTTATGTGCAACTTTGTCCTTTTACTTTGTACTTTGATACCTTGGCTACATAGTTGACTGTTCTGCAAGCATTTTGAATAACAGTCTCACACAATTCCCTGCATAGAGTTGCTCCAGAAAGCCTTGACAGTTGAATGAAATGGAATACTTAACACCATCCTCTTCCAGAGAAGTTTTGGCTTTGATTATCTCATCTCAGGAAAGGATTTCCTGAAGGAAGGAGTAACCCCTCATTCAAGTTAAAAAATTTCCTATAATTTGGAAATTTACCTTATTCTTTTTGACCCAAGTGGATTGTAGTTAGATCTTTGCTATTTAAATTCAAGTGAACCCAGATAGATTTTCATGGAACTATTGCATGAAAATCAAGTACATTCTGAAGTTAGAAGTATTTTCAGACACTTTAATCTGCTCTTTTTGGATCAATCTTATTTTTTTCTTCATGAGTATGTGTAATTTCAGCTTGACAGTAAGACCAAAATCATTGAACTGCTAAGAAGTTAGCTGTCTTTTTCATTATAAGGGCAGAAAAACTCCCCCTTCTTCCCTTCTAGGTTCTTTGGTCTAATAATTAAATTGATATAAAACAGATTAATGGGAGAAAAATTTGATGAGGAAACCCCATAAAAATATGAGACCCAAGAGTAAGTTGGACAGTTGAGGCTTATATGCCATTCTAACTTAAGGAATGGGGTGGAGGCCTGGGGCTTTAAAGATGAAGAGGGTAATTTGCAGCATGTTAAGAAGAGCAAATGTTTGGTAATTAAAAGTTTGCTCTGTCATGCCAATAGGTCTTTCAGATAAAAAAGTTATCTCTGGTAATAGCTCTTTCTGGTCTAGACCTCATATCTAAATTCTTCTAGGTAGTTAAAGGAGAGGTAAAAGTTTTTCCTGAGTCTGCTGGGTCTTGCAAAAAATACTCAAAATACGCCACATGCAAAAATGGCATATTTTGGGGTGGCATATTCTCCCCTTCATTGCCATTTGAATAATTGTTTCAGATAATCCTACTATTAATTTTTTTAAGTCATTTTGTGTAGCCCAGGATTTATTGGGCTGTGAAAATAGTCTTTTTCCTCTGGTACTTAGCTTTGTGCTATGCTTTAAAACTCATGACTATCTGTGCTTCCACTGTGCAAATGAAAGATGAAAGAGTTAAAAGAATTGTAGGTGAGATGTCATTATTTTATACATGTGTACGAAATGTCATTTTTATGCTTACAGTTCATCCAGAACTTTGCAAATTAGCCTACTGGATAAGAAGCTGCTGCACGAAAGAAATTTAACAAAGATGGTAGAACTCTTACCGTAATTTCTTACGGAAGTGTTGACAACAATAGATAGGCACAAAGGTGCAGAGCCCACATTGAATGATATTTTGCTTTTAATAAGATCTTCCGTTAGTTATCCCCAACATGTCAGTTGATATAGTTATTTCATGGATATTGTTTTGTACGTCCAGTGAGTTAAGCTCTTTAGTGTTTATTAGTCTTAGTCTCTGAATTCTTAGGTTAGCCTGTTTTACTTGATGATTTGCATTATGTAATTAAGCATTATATGCATCCAAGATGAGCTGTCCGTGCTGAAGACTGAAAGAGCTGATATTGCAAGTTATGTTTGATTTTAGACAGATGGTTATGTCAGCTGGAGTAAGTGTTCTGTGACTTGTTTAATCTTGTGACAAAATTGAGAGAGTTTTTCTTTAACTTAGAGGAAAAAAGGTGAAGGTTTGTTTATTTTCTGCTACTGCTTTGGATATAAGTTGAAATTGTATTTTTAGTACTTTAACTTTTGCCTATGAGTCATTCTTCAGACTACGAACTGTGTCCTGAGCTTCTGGCCAAGATCACATGGGGGCCAGGCAGGGCACTTTAAATCTGTCTTAGTTCGTCAATATTATCTGACCTATGCAAAAGCAATATTATACTCAAGAGTCACAAGGGTATAACCAAGTAACCACATGAGACCAAAGTACACAGAGTTTCTAGGACGTTAAATCTCATGCATCTCCCTGGTTGAATTAAACCAGACATGGTTTTATATCTGCCCAAATGAGAAGTCTGACTGGATTGTGTTGATATGCCCAGCTGATGGTAAAGATGTCTCGGTAAGTTTTTTACTTTTCCTGTGGGTGTTGGAAGGTATTACTTTGAAGTGATTAACATTTAAATTAAATCCTTGTTTGTCTTAACATAGTGTAAAGCAAAGCCAGATGTATTTTACTTGTAAACTGCAGGATGTTTACATATAAAGTGTATATATTTCAAATTTCATTTCTAACTCATCAGTTCCTCTTCCCTGTAAAATAAAATTGAATAAAATATAAAATTTTTCCTTAAAAACAAAAACCCCTCTATAATTTGGTCATAAGTGGCCTTACATTCTACGTTAGTCTTGTAAGTCACCTCTGACTTACTTTACCTGGTGGACCCATGTTCGTACATTTTCCTTTTTATTCATTTCCCTTTTACTTACTGGAACTGTGCTATTATTGAGGAATTTAGTAGTTAAGTTTGGCTCACAGTAGCTTCAACTTTTTCTTTCCCCTCTAAAATCCAGAAAATGTTCCAGACTCTCCAGAAAATGAGCTGAAATCTAGATGGGAAAACCTGTTGGGCCCGGATTATGAAGTAATGGTATGTTAAAATATTGTAATAAAAAAAAATTCATGTCTCATTGCATGTCAAGCTCCTAACATTGCAGTTTAAAGAAATGGGAGAGCCCAAGATTAGCCAGCTTGCCTTTATTTTTCTCCTGCCTTTCTTCTCTAGTGGATTGATTGATTTTTTCCTCCTCTTTTAACATTTTAAGCTATAAGAGCAATTAAGGACTGCACACAAGTTTCAGTTATAATTAGCAGACACTCGGTTCATGTTGAAAACATTTAAGTCAACAGTAGGCAGAAGAATCTTAGAAAACTTGCTTTAAATTTATAACCTCTATCAGCTGCTTAAAATTGCTGGCATTTTTATGATTGCTTTTATGATCTGTTTGTTTTATTGTTCACTGAAAGGGCTGTGGATATTAGTCCTATGTTTCACGAAGAATCTTACAGTTTTATGAGAAAAATGAAAGAATGATTATCAAATGTATTAGGGAGAACAGGAAGTAATTTAGGTTAGGTATAAGTTTATAGCACCAGTGGTCCATTAGACTTCCTTTCACCTGTTATTAGATTCATTGAGTAAGGGATTGATTACATTTCCCCGTATGAATCCACGTGAAAGCAGAAAGCTGTGCTTAGAAAAGCTTCTATAGTGTTCACTAAATGCGTTAGTAATAAAATATTCTATTTCTATTGTCATTCATGTTTTCTTACATATGTTTATCATTAGTACTTGTTGGCTGGTTGGAGATTTTTTTTTCCTCTTATTGGTTCAGCACATACAGTCACTATCTATTGTCAGAAAACTTCCAATGTTGTTGAGTTAAAACACGCCATACTCTATTCTTGCTAATTTCATACTCGCATTTGGTCCTCATGAAGTGCTGCTGCTTTACTTCATAGCTTTCAAATGCTGTTTTGTCATTAGGCTATCTATCACCTTAGCAAATAACTTTTTCTACTATTCTTAGTGGTTTGGTATTCAATTTGGTGTCCCAGTATTTATAAATGGGACACTTTCGTGATGGGCTCTTTTTGGTTAAAATTGTATTCTCCTTATAACTACCCCTCCAAATTTCATTTATCACACAGTGAGGGCATAACATAATGGCGAGAAAAAGGGGACAGAATTTGAGGTTGGGAATTTAAAGTGACAACTTATTCATTAAGGATTCTTGCTATTTTGAGGGATGAGGATCAGAAAGGAGAAACCAAGCAAGATAAATAAATGCATGCATGCACTCATGTACTCCGATGTTTCTGATTTCATTTTTCTTCTAGAATCTGCTTATGTGAAGTACAGTACTTTTAGAAGCTTAGTTGGATCATTGTGTAACTCATCCCCTCCCTCCAGATGCACCGTACTTTATTAACAACTTACACATGCAAATCATCAGTATTTTGCTTGGTAGGAATTCACTTCTGGGGATCTCTACCACTGAGGCTTAGGACAATAGTTTTAGGCCAGGATTAAGAGCTTTAAGTATTCCATGAGCTTCTCACCAGGCCAGGTCTTTCTGTTCGTGTCCTTGCCAGCTATTTCTCCTAGGGAAATGGTGGGGTTTGCTGTGGAAAGTCAGATGCTTCAATTTTTCCAAACTCATCTCACTCTACTGACCTCGCAAACTTTGTTTTAAGGCCTGAATTTAAAAGCAAAACTGATTATACTCTTGGCTTTGTTATAGGAATAAAATTTTTATGGACTCCTTATAACAGAGGATTATATTAAAATTTTAGGGGTCATGGATTTTTAAAAACAGTGTATGTGTTTTGCACATCCCCTTCTGGTTCAACTGAGTAATTTAGGGGAAAAGATTGCTGAAGAAAACAGTAACAACAAGAAAAATATTCTCTGAAATTTTGCGTTATGTATTATACTTCTGGATGTCAGAAATAACGGAAAAAGATGAGAATGCAGATCAGGTGGTATTATCAATATATAGGGTTTACAAGTTTTTTTCAGAAAACCTAAGAAGAAATAATGTTATGCTTTTACAAATACTGGAGTTTTTTTTTTTTTTCTTGTAAATTTAGGTTGCTACTTTGGATACACAGATTGCAGATGATGCTGAGTTACAGAAATATTCAAAGGTAAGCATTATTTTTTAAAAATGTTATCGTTTTCTGTTGTTTGAAGAACTTTAAGTTCGGGGTGCCTGGGTGGCTCAGTCAGTTAAGTGGCTGCCTTTGGCTCGGGTCATGATCCCAGAGTGCTGGGATCAAGCCCCACATCGGGCTCCTTGCTCAGCGGGGAGCCTGCTTCTCCCCTGCCTGCCGTTCGCCCTGCTTATGCTTGCTCTCTCCACCCCCTGCCCCATGTCAAATAGATAAATTTTTTTAAAAACTTAAAAAAAAAAAAGGTTTAAGTTCTCATTGAAGAAACTAAGTTTGTGCTGTGACTAGAAGTTTCCAGAATTTAGTCTTAGATGTTTTCTGGAAATGTGGTGGGCTCTTACTGTTATGAAGGGTGTTGGTTAGATATGCCTGGGAAGAACATGGGGTCCCTGTGCCACTTTCAGAAGCCAAAAGCCCGGTTTGATTGCTTCGCCCACCTTACGGGTAGTACACAGAGTAGCATCGTCCAGAGCCAATTAGCCTTTCAGACATTATCAGCAGGACTTTTAAAATGTTTCCTAAAAATCAAGACCACAAACATAGACTTCACAAAATCTTTCGGGTCCGGATGTCTAAAGGCAGAAAAGTGCATTATAGGCAGTATTTTTTCTTGAACTTAAACAATTTTGTAGCGAGAGCTTTATTTCTAATGGCAAAATGCCAGGAGGTGATGATAACAGTTTTCCCCAACACTTTTAGTTTTTTCTCACTACAAATTAACTTTATAGTTTCTATTTTCAATGATCAGAAAGCAGGGCATTTGGTACTTAGAGAAGACTTCTTGGTGGCTTTCTCAACAAATGATGAGAAAGGAAAGGTATTCTTGTTAAAATAGTTTCACAATTTATATTGTAATCCCAAACGGGTATATGAACTAAGCCGGGCTTAAACTCTGCTGTCACATGCACTATTCAAGAGGAGTTCTCTGTATCCCATGTGGGTTTTTTAAGAAGCTATCTCTTTAGATAGTTCTGCCATTTCTTTCTTTGAGTATTTGTGCTGAATGTTTCTCCTCCATAATTTTATATTATATGGGCTGTCATTTTATAGGTTTGAATTTTCAAGGCTGAGACTGCAGAGAGTATTTCTTTCCTCCTGTGCTAACCTGCATTTTGAGTCACTACCTTGCGTACCTATGGGGCCAACTGACCAAGCTTTTCTCCGATGGGCAATATAAAATCATCGTGGCACAATTTATAGTTAATTTTAAATTATTTACAAAATCATCATTAGAATAGTCACTAATTATTAATTCCATCTAACTATGCTGGGAGGGGTTTAATTTAAGAAGATAGTAAGAAATAGAAATACTTCACCAAACTTCAATTGTTATTAACCACTGCAGTACAGTTTACTAATTACATGGACTTTGGGGTCAAACTGCCTGAGTTCAAATTCTGGCTTATGCATTCAGTAGCTTGCAAAATTATCTAAACTCTGTGTCGGTTTTGTTGTCTGTTAAAGGGAGATATTAATAGGATACTACCTACCTCATTGGTTTTATAGGGATTAAATATGCTGTGCCTAGAAGAGTCGCAAGTACATACTAATATGTGTTACTATTTTTATCATTCATAAAAATCAATGATGCTGTCCCCTAAGACCGTTCTTTAATAAACACTAAACTCTTGGATACTTCTTTCAGTTTACTAAGTTTCCTGTGCCTAATCTGCTGCTAAAGCCCATCGATTGAGTCCTTGATTTTAGTTTTTGTTACAGTTTTCTATTCTAGAATTTCTGTTTTATTCCTTTTTAGATTATATTCTTTGGTGGAATTTATAATTTAAAAAAATCTGCATTTGCCATAGTTTCTTCTATTTCTTGAACATATTACTCACAGTTTATAAGGACTTGAAATGGTTAATTTCAGCATCTGGATGAACTTTGTATGTGTTTCTATTGTTTGATATTTTCTTTTGTTATTTGGTTGTCTCTTTCCTCATGTCATAATGTAATTGACTACCTGACATTATGTAGGACAACTACAGAGGCTTTGGGTGATGTTATCTTTGTCCACGGACTCATTCTTGTTTCTGATGAGATTGTGTGTGTGAGTGTGTGTGTTGGGGGTGGAGGGGTGAGGGTGGGTGATTATCTCTGAGATGAGATGGAGGTACCATTCTGGTAAGTTTCAGACCTTTCTGGTTTGCCTTTGCTCCTAAGACCTAGCCTTTCAAGTATTCCATGAGTCAGGAATGTATACTGGTTCCCTCTTCTTAGTGGGACCTGAACTCCAGTTCTATCTCCTCAGTACTTTGGGGCTGCTGAAATCGTTGTTTTTCAGAGTTTTCCCGATTAGCTTTTAGCCTCCTTGCCCATATAGCTTTAGGACTCAAGAGACCTCCTTGGGGAAAACATACCTTAGCTCAGACTCAGCTCATCATGCAGCTCAGCTTTAGTTGTCTGTCCTCCCACGTTCAAAGCCATTAAGACCCTGTATCATCGTACTCTATGATAAGTAAAAAAAGATAATAACCACATTTTGTGTGCACATCTTAAAGAATGGCATTGTCTTTTTTTCAGACAGATGTTCTGTCTCACCTTCATTTCCTAGTTCCTTGTCACCAGTCTTACTGATTTTTTTTCTTTCCTGATCAGCTTCTGTGCCATATATATCTATATCTGTTTCAGTATATATCTGCACACACACATATACACACACACACACGCACATGTGTGTACTCAGCAAATTTGATATAAACACATGAAAAGGGTTTGAATCGAACAGACTTTCAGAACTTACTCATAGAAACTCACCAATGCATTCAGCTGTACATTCATTCATTCATTATTCAGTTTTCAAATACTTATTAATACCCTACTTTGTGTCAGACCCTCTACTGGGTGCTGGGGTTTCAGAAGAGAACAGAGGAAAAAAAATTGCTGCCTTGTAGAACTCATATTTTCATAAAGGGAGATAAAAAATAGGATACATTGTATTGGTGATATGTGTCATGGAGAGTTTAAGGCAGGGAAGAAAAATAAGGAATTCAGGACAGAGGGTGGGTTTGCAATTTTAGATAGGTTGACCAGGGAAGGCCTCATTAAAAAGGTGACATCTGAGGAAGCATTTTAGGAGGTGAAATAAGCAGCCTAATTTTTCTTCTACAGAATATGAACAATAATACTTATGTTGGAAGATTAAGTATAAATATGTATAATATATGCCTTAATTAATATAGCTCAGTGCTAATACATAAGAATTGTTCAATAAATGGTAATTTTGTTTCCCAGTTGTGTGCTTCATTTTTAGTCTCTAAACTTTTAAAGTCTCCTTTAAAAAAAACTATTTTTTTTTTCAAATTTTTATTTAAATTCTAGCTAGTTAACATATAGTGTAATATTGGTCTCAGGCCATAGAATTTAGTGATTCATCTCTTATAACAGCCAGTGCTCATTGTAAGTGCCCTCCCTAATACCCATCACCTAGCTAGCCCGCCCCCCCACTCCCCTTCCTCCATCAACCCTCAGTTTGTTCTCTATCTTATGGTTTGCTTCCCTCTCTCCCCCCCCTTACTATATGTTCATCTGTTTTGTTTCTTAAATTCCACATATGAGTGAAATCATATGGTTTGTCTTTTTCTGACTTATTTTGCCTAGCATAAGCTCCTTCCACATCATTGCAAATGGCAAGATTTCATTCTTTTCGATAATTGAGTAATATTCCATTGTATATATATATATCATCTCTTCTTTATCCATTCATCAGTCAATGGATATTTGGGCTTTTTCCTGCTTTGGCTATTGTTGATAATGCTGCTACAAACATCAGGGTGCACGTGCCCCTTCAAATCAGTATTTTTGTATCCTTTGGGTAAACTCCTAGTACTGCGCTTGCTGGATCATAGGGTAGTTCTATTTTTCACTTTTTGAGGAACCTTCATATTGTTCTCCAGGGTGACTGCACCAGTTTGCATTCCCACCAACAGTGTAAGAGGGTTCCCCTTTCTCTGCCAACACCTCTTGTTTCCTGTGTTGTTGATTTTAGCCATTCTGACCGGTGTGAGGTGGTATCTCCTCATGGTTTTGATTTGTACTTTCCTGATGACAAATGATATTGAGTGTCTTTTCATGTGTCTTTTAGCCATCTGGATGTTTTCTTTGGCAAAATGTCTAATTTATGTCTTATGCCCATTTCTTAACTGGATTATTTGAGTTTTGGGTGTTGGGTTTGATAAGTTCTTTAGAGATTTTGGGTACTAGTCCTTTATTAGATATGTCATTTGCAAATACCTTCTCCCATTCCATACACTGCCTTTTAGTTTTGTTGTTTCCTTCGCTGTGCAGAAGATTTTTATCTTGCTGAAGTCTCAGTAGTTCATTTTTACTTTTGTTTCTCTTGCCTCTGGCAGTGTGTCTAGTAAGAAGTTGCTACAGTCTCAAAGAGGTTGCTGCCTGTGTTCACTAGGATTTTGATGGTTTCTTGTCTCACATTTAGGTCTTTCATCCATTTTGAATTTATTTTGTGCATTTTGAATTTATTTTTTTGAAACAAAATGGTCGTTTCATTCTTCTGCATGTTGCTGTCCAGTTTTTCCAATACCATTTGTTGAAGAGACTTTTTTCCATTATATATACTTTCCTGCTTTGTTGAAGATTAGGGGACCATATAGTTGTATGCCCATTTCTGGGTTTTCTGTTGTGTTCCATTGATCTGTGTGTCTGTTTTTGTGCCAGTACCATACTGTCCTGATGACTATAGCTTTAAAAAAAAAAAAAAAAGATTTTAAAACATTTGATTATTTAATTTAAGAAATTTTGTTGTGCCAAGGTATTTATTTCTTTAAAATTTTTTGCCCTGGAAGAGTCATCCATAATTGTACTATTCTCTTTTCGTATTTAGATGCTACCTGTATGTGTTTACATATTTGTAGTTAGCAGGCCCATCCTTTTATGTAATGTATGTGTGAGAGAGAAGGGATGTGTACTTTTCCCATATAACATTATCATACATATTTACTTTTTTAAAAAATCATTTCTTAATTATAAATGTCCACAGATTATTTCTTTTTATTGATGAGTTATGGTTTTTAAAAATCCTCTTGTATGGGGCGCCTGGGTGGCTCAGTCATTAAGCATTTGCCTTTGGCTCAGGGTGTGATCCCAGTGTTCTGGGATCGAGCCCCGCATCAGGCTCCTCTGCTGGGAGCCTGCTTCTTCCTCTCCCACTTCCCCTGCTTGTGTTCCCTCTCTCGCTGGCTGTCTCTCTGTCAAATAAATAAAATCTTTAAAAAAAAAATCCTCTTGTGATTGGGAGTTTAGTTCTTAACTTAGGAGCTTTTCATTCCCAGCGCCCCCCCCACCCCTCCGCAGTATGTAAATGAGCCTCTATCCCTGCAGAACCTCACAGAGGAGGATGCCAGAGTTTGCACAGGTGCAATGACTCACCTCAAATTATACAGCTAGATGGTCGCAGGGGCAGGCTGCAGTTTAGAGCACATTCATTTATCTCTGAAGTATTTACCGAGTTCCTGCTCTGTGCCAGACACTGCTCCCAACGGTGGGCAGCATAATGGAAAAGGTCTTTGCTCTCATAGAGCCTGGACTCTGGGCTTGGGTTAGGGCATGATAGTAAGCAAGTGAAAAATAGCTTGATAAAATAGTTGTAGATTGTTAGGAATGATGCAAAGGATTAAACAGGATGGTGACAGTGTAACTGGGGAGGAGGGAGCATTCTGGGGATAGAGCCAGAGAAAGCCTTTCTGAGCTCAGGCTTGAAGGATAAGGACGTGGGGAGCTGGGAAACTGGTGAGTGGCAGGTATAAAAACTCTGTGGGAAGACAGGGCCAGCTTGTGGGGAGAATGGAAGCTGTTTGTTTCAGTGTTAGGGTCAGACTAAGTGAAGACTGGAATGTTAAATGTGGCTGGTGAGGAAGACCCGGTGCTGCAGGGCTTCCAGATCCACGGTGGTAAGCCTGGGCTTCGGTTGCAATGCCAGCTAACACCAGTGGACGGTTCGGTGCAGTGTCAAGATCTGAGGTCAAGGCTGTAGGTTTTTCTTCTGTCTCGTCAGGTTTCTGATTAGGAAAGCCACGTTTCTTTCTTTCTTTTTTTTTTTTATAACTTTTATTTTGTTGTATTAGTCACCATACAGTACATCCCCAGTTTTTGATGCAATGTTCCATGATTCATTATTTGCATATAACACCCAGTGCACCATGCAATATGTGCCCTCCTTACTACCCATCACCGGCCTATCCCACCCCCCCCCCCCGCCCCGAAGCCCTCAGTTTCCCAGAGTCCACAGTCTCTCATGGTTCATTCCCCCTTCTGTTTACCCCCCCTTCATTCTTCCCTTCCTTCTACCAATCTTCCTATTTCTTATGTTCCATAAATGAGTAAAACCATATAATTGTCTTTCTCTGCTTGATTTATTTCACTTAGCATAATCTCCTCCAGTCCTGTCCACATTGCTGCAAATGTTGGGTAACCGTTCTTTCTGATGGCTGGCTAATATTCCATTGTATATATGGACCACAACTTCTTAATCCAGTCATCTGTTGAAGGGCATCTCGGCTTATTCCACAATTTAGCTATTGTGGACAATGCTGCTATGAACATTGAGGAAAGCCATGTTTCATGGCCAGAGCTGGTGTTCCTAAGGGTCTAGCTGTCTTCAGATGGTCACTCCAGTTTACTACCCCATTGCCACTGCTCTGGAAGGGGTGACGATTCAAGAAGCACCTTCATAAATTACTGGCCAGTGCTCATAGATAAGGTTTTCTTGTGAGGTGGATGAAGTTGTGGGAAAGAGGGAGGTGAAAGCAGTTTGCAGTGGTTTGAGCATTAGCTGCCCTGCTTCTAGGAAGCCGTTAATCATGACACGAGAACCGTTTTCCCGCATCTGGGGAGACTTGCACTTTTAGGGATGGCTTTCTTGGCAACTGTTTACTATTAAGATAATCACAGCACTGTGAGGAAGAAGCATTAAGCTCGTTCCAGTGACCTTTCGGCTGGCCATCAATTGTGATTCGGACTGAGCGTTAGGAAGATCCCCGGTGTGGGAAACAAAAAGAACACGTCCTGTTCTCTGGTTTTGACAAGACAGGCTGACAAATTTCACTTTATTTCCTCCCTGAATTAGATTCTCTGAACCAGAGGACGTTCAAACATGCGTTTCCCCCTCACTCAATGTGAGCAAATCTAATTTTTAAGGCAGTGGGATGTACCGGACCCTCCCAGGAGTTGCAGTGGGTGTTACCACTCGATTACCAAGATGGGTTCTTTGCTTCAAATACAGTTTCTTCTTTATTTGTCACAGTGACCCTGTTGGTCAGCCGGTGTTTTCTTCTTTCCAATTATGATATGTGGGAACCGAGCGTCAGGCAGGCAAAGTGTCTTACCCAGGCTCATATGCAGCTAGGAAGTGTCAAAATTAGGAAACAAATCAGGCATTATCTGGCTTCTGCACCTGTGCCATTTTTTTTAATAAATAATATATGGACAAGACCAAAAATTAAAAAGTTACAGAAGTACGTCCTGCAAAAAATAAGTATCTCTCCCATCCCAGTCCCCTTGTTCTCCTCCCCAGAGGCAGCTACTGTTAATGGATTCTTAGGTGTGTGAATTTACACTTTGTTGGTCTCTTTTTGAGTGGGGAGCACAAGGCACAGAATGAAGTAACTATAGTAACTGAGGTGCTTAGCTGGGGTAGGTGGCCTCTCGGAAGCAGGAGCTTTTTAAAAATACATGTGTCTTTGGGGCACCTGGGTGGCTCAGTTGGTTAAGCAGCTGCCTTGCGCTTGAGTCATGATCCCAGGGGTTCTGGGATGGAGCCCTGCATTGGGCTTTCCTGCTCAGCAGGGAGTCTGCTTCTCCCTCTCACTCTGACCCTCCTCCCTGCCTGTGCTCTCTCTTGCTCACTCTCTAATGAGAAAATACACATGTCCTATTTTGTCCCTCCTGACCAGTATTCTAATTCTGTAGTTTGTGGTGAAGTCCCTAAAGGAAATTGTGATTCTTTCCTTGCCTCACTCCCCTGAGAACTCTACTGTTCAGGTATTGCTAACAGGCCTTATATTTGCTCGAGGAAGGAGGTGGTACTTCTTTAAGAAGGGTGAAGGAGGGTTATTGGGAGGATGGCGTTTGTAGTCTACCCTGAAGAGTGGGTTCGGGGAAATAGTTGGATATTCCAGGTGGAAGAACCACCAAGAACAAAGGTAGTACAAGAGCATGTGTGCAAAGTGTTAGATCAGGTGTCAAAAGCTCAAATATCATGTGGGCCAGGCAGGTAACACCAAGGATATTTAAAATGATAACGCTAAACAAAACAAAATGATAAATGCGAATTGACTCTTGACCTTGGTGTTAGGCCACTAAAAAGAACCTTCACTGTATTTCTGTATAAAGGAGTACACTGTGTGTATTTTTTGAATATTCAGAATTAAAAATTTAGATGGGCGAGAAGCTTAGGCTGTGTTTCGCTGTTGGAAAGTTGTAGCTTCATTCTTGGAAAGTTTGTTTTTTACTTATGGTAAAATTAGTCATTCTTTCCCTCTAACTGTTTAACATAAATGGCATTTAACATCTTAAGTGTGTGTGTGTGTGTGTGTGTGTGTGTGTGTGTGTGTGTGTTACAAGAACCAATCATGGGGTTCTTTCTGTCCTATTTTGAGTTCAGCTTTTTGGAAGCAGCCTCCCCCATCCTATTGACATATCTGTTCCTCTCCAGAAGGGCTTTTTCCCCCGAAGCAACACCATTTATATTCTCACTTGAGCATTCTGATATCTTGGTTTAGGGCCCTAAAAGTAGAGCTTTTAGCAAAATGAATGAATTGCGGTTTGCTTCATGACCGGTCTCTCCACTCTCAGGTTGAAGGGCTCTAGCTTGCTTGGTCTCATTTGGTCTTCATCATTTTAGCACTGACAGTATATCACACAATGGTCATAGTTTCCCTCGGATATATTTCCTTGGATCTTTTACTTGTCACATCGGGATCAGGAAAACCCTGCCGCTCATTAACTTTGTCAGTTTAAATAGGACCCCTTGAATTGAATAAGCATCAATAAAGCATAACATGGGATGTGTGTGAAGGCATCCATCATCTGTCTGCTGCACCCACTTCTGTCATTTTAGCACTTTCTGCTCTCTAAGAACTCAGAATACTGAAGGGGTGGACAACTGAGAGAGACAGATGAAACGGTTGATTTGTTGAGTTGCTAAATGCAGCTGGGACAGGTAATTAAACAGTCCTGCTCCCGCAGAGAAGCCTGCAGCAATGTAACATGAAGTCTCAAAACCCAGCTGTACTCAGATTTAGATTCAGAACTAATATTAGGTAGGCCTCTTTCAGATTGACAGATTTTGTAAACATCATTTCTGGTTTATTTGTTCAGCGTGACTGAAGATGGAGCATGTGTGTTTTGTTCATGGTTTAAGTTTCTAGGAAGCATGTGCTGTTTATAGGTATCTGGGAGAATGGCCTACACGGGTAGAGCCCTGTATCTGGAAGGCAAGGGATTCCATGGGTGACCGTCTGCTGCTCCTCTGTGCTCCCGCCTATTCCTGACTTCAGCTGTTGCATGGATGTGGTGGGTTAGGGGGACAGCTACATGAATAGGTCAGGATTAGAAGGGGGGCTGAATGAGGAGATTAGATCAGTTCCCTCCTTAATCCTTTTATTTTTTTTATGGGGGCATATTTTTATGTAAGTAGCACTAGTCTGTGTATAGGGCAATGTCTTTGTTTTAATTTGGGTACTTCTATCCAGAAGTTGCTATCCCCATCTACTCAGTTGCTCGAACAGAAATCTAGCAATTACCTTTTTCATTGACCTTCCACAGGCAGCCCCTTGCAGGCTCTTTGTAGGGCTGATGTGTTCTTACCCTTCAGTTCTTACCACAAATGTCCCCATCTCTGGGAAACCTACCCTGACCAACTTTCCAAAATGACCTCTACCAGTCATGTGTGGTATCTTGACCCTGATTAGTTCTTTCGTAGCATTTATCACGATTAGTAATTATTTGGTTTACACTTGTTTGTTGGTGAATTGTTTTTTGTTGTTGTTGTTAAAGATTGATTAATTTGAGAGAGAGGGAGATTGAGAGAGCTGAGCAGGGGGAGGGGCAGAGGGAGAGAATCTCAAGCAGACTCCCCTTGGAGCACAGAGCCTGACTCGGGGCTTAATCTCATGACCCTGAGATCATGACCTGAGCCGAATCAAGAGTCGGACACTTAACCAACTGAGCCCCCCAGGTGCCTCTGTTGGCAAATTGTTTTGTTAACTTGTTTGTATCTGCTTGCCCTCTTGCTTATTTATTGTCTGTCTTTCACACTGATATTAATGCTGTCCGGGGTCAGGACTGTTTCTTTCATTCACCTTACGATTCCAGCTCATAACTCAGATCCTTGCACATCGTTTATATCCTATAAATACATGATGGATATCAAGTGCAGACTAGATTGTAGATCGGTGGTATGCTAGTAAATGTCTAGCTCTCAAAACAGCAAAAGAAATCAAACAAAAAGCAGCCCAAATTTGTAGTATTTACCAGTACCTGTGGTGTAAGTAGTCCCACCATGGCAGATTTCAGGCTACCTGAATGACCTCACTGAACACTGAGCTGGGAAATGATTCACAATAGCACTTCATCGTTTCAGATTTCTCTGTGGGAACAGAGCTATTTAATTACTTTGCCCAGGTTCATTTAGCGACTCAACAAATCATCCATTCATCTGCCTTTCAGTTCACCCCTTCAGTAGCATATAGAGTATTTAGGTAGTTTTTAGACAGTATTTCCACTGTACATAGTAGTCCCTTAAAGAAGGTAGATAAAGTGTAAGCAAAAATAATTAGGAAGTGATGGATTTTGAATACTTACTACATTTATTTTTAATATCATTTATTTAACTATAGTTGTATAGAATTTAATTTTTAGTGATGGCTGCATTTAACAGCTGACTTGCAAAATTCCTGAAAATTGAGCAATCTGTTCTTGCAAGCAGCCTTCATACCACTGGAGATGACGTATGGTGGACGTACTGACCACTCTGCCCCAGTGTTTGCCTTATAAACAAAGGAAGGGAGAGAGCTGGCAGACATGGGTGATTAGTTCTTATTATAGAAACATTTCTCTGAGAGTTTTTATTTAACCTTTCACTACTAAGGAAAAGACTTAAAAAAAAAAAAACCACCACACTGATAATAAGGAAACTGATGTCGTCTTCTGGTTTGATATGCATGATTAGGTTCAGTGTCTAGGCAAGAGGATGAGGGGACCACAGCGAGAAATAAAGAAATCACACAATCACACAGAGGGAACAAGAGCGAAAACAATGCTAACCTCCTATTTAGATCCTTGTAGATCCTGAAGTGCTTGGTGGTCAAGAGCACGTAATTTTCCGAAAACTAGTCCAGGGCCAGAAGTCCCTCGTGCCTGTTTTAAGTAATGACATCTTGGTGTGCTGGACTGCCTGCCACTTCGTGTGTGTGTGTGTGTGTGTGTACAGTGGGAAGGACGTGAGCCCCAGATGGTGTCTGAAGCAAGACCTGTAGAACTCTGGGGATTCGGAGCAGATGACGAAGGGGAGGTGACAGGCTCAGAGAAAAGGGGTCACAGGGAGTAGGAAATATGAAGAAAAGAACCATGTTGTGGGTGCATTGCCACGCTGTGTAGGGTTTTCGCCTTATCAAATATATAGTTAGAGGGGGGCCTGGTATTTTTAGATAAATGGACTATTGATATAGGAAATATAAATCATAATTATTAAGTACCATTTACCACATTAAAGTTTATACAGCCACAATGAGAAATCATGAGCTCCATCTTCAAAAGTCAAGGGAATAGAGCTTGGTGAGTGCATTTGACCTTTAGAGCCAACGCCACCAACTCCCGTCTGTTTACTTCGACAGGGGCTAGAGTTTCTTAACCCTTGACTCATATTTGAGCCCATACGAATCCTTCTAAGCCAACAGCATCAGTCCTAGGATGGAATAATAATTGCCTTCCTTATTGCATAGCCATCCTCCCCCAACTGGAAGTTTTTCTACTTAAGTTGGTGACATGGAAAAGGAGTTCCTGAGTGAGGCATCAGTTTTCACAGATTAGTTCAAAAAAATATTTAATGAGTCTGTGTTTAGTGCCTGGTACTATTATAGGGCCTGAGGTTATAGAGAGAAAATATAGACTTTGCATTTAAGCAGGGGGAACAATCAAGAAAATAGAAATTCTAAACACAGTAGGTTGTGAGCTGTGATTGAGATCTGTACAAGGTGGTCTTGGACCCCAAACAGGGGCACATTAACTCAGATATCAGGAAGGACTTCCTGGAAGTGACACTGCCTTGGTACTGAAGTGTGAGTGGAGATTAGGTAATAAAGAGGAACTAGAATGTTCTGGGAGATGGGAAGCCTGCAGAAAAATGAAACCTAGAATCCGTACTGGGAACCATAGAAAGTTTGTAATGCTTAGAAATGAAGGCTTAGATGCTTAGAAATGAAGGCAAGACTCCATCCCTAGGGAATCTGAAAGGAAAAGAGGAGTGAGAGCAAGAAGACAAATTACTCCTATTTTATTAGTGGCAAGTTTTCCCATTATTGTCCTCTGTTGGGATCTTGATGATCTGATTCAAGAGGTGGGGATTTCATGTCAAAATAATACTTGATGGAGGATTAACAGCTGGCTGTGTCCTTGTCAGGTTTGATGTTGTTGCTTTGTATTTTGCTGCAGCTGCTGCCCATTCACACTCTGAGGCTTGGCATGGAAGTGGATTCCTTTGATGGGCACCATTATATCTCTTCAGTTGCTCCAGGTGGTCCTGTTGATACATTGAACCTCCTGCAGCCAGAGGATGAGCTTCTTGAGGTAAAATTTCTGAGAGATAAAAGACACAGGACAGGAATTTCTAAGTTGTAGGAAAATGTATTTTTACCAGAAATGCACTGAATTACATTATTGCCAGTGTAATGTGAACACTTACATTGAAAAATACTTGGGGACTATCCTTTCAAGTATACAACATAGTATTATTAACGATAGCCCCCAAATTGCTTTAAGAGTAGATCTCAGATGTTTTTACCACACATACAAAATGGTAAGTAACCATGTGCGGTGATGAATGTGTTAACTAACTTAATTGTGACAATATTTCACAATATAGATGTATGTCGAATCATCACACTGTACACCTTAAACTTAATGTTTTGTGTCAATTTTATCTGAATAGAACTGGAGAAAATGAAATAAAATAAAGGCAAAGAAAAATATAGCCTATGTAATGATAAAGAGAATAGATAATATGCTTTCAGTTCATTTTCCCCATCTTTTGGGACTCCTGAGATGTTCTTTCAAGTGCTTATTTAAGTGATTGAGAAAGAAGCTAATGTCTTGCTTTAGTTTAATAGCAGAATTAGGATTTTTTTTTTTTTTTAGCAAAATTCTTTTTTAAGAGACAAATCCCTATCCCTTGTTTGCAACATGTAGTCACATTCACTTGCAGGTTTTATTGGTTATTTCTAATAAGAATTAGGCTAGCTGGATGACCTCAGGCTTATGTATTGCTGACTGGTATTCAGATTGTCTCCTTGGGGCTCACTTCTCCAACATGGCAGCCTCTGTGGGCTCACTCAGGCTCCCCAGCCTGTCTTCAGCTAGAGCAATTCTAGAGCACTTTTGCTCTGACATAACGTTCTTGAGAGATTTTGTTAGCTTGGATAGTCTTAGAGCTAATGTAATGAACAAACAGCATTGAATCCCCTAATTTTACAGACAGGAAAATAAGGCATTGATTTCCCCCAGCTTTATATACTCATAGCATGATGACTTTAGTTCATATTTTCTACCTCCCATTTCACTGTTTTTTTTTCAAATACACTACTTCCTAAGCTCCTAAAAAAACAAATGTGGGGAATGGTCAAACTTAAAGAAGGCTGGTAAAAGGGTTCTGCCAAGAGTTAGGAACCACAAGAAGCTCTAATTTGGGTTTAATAGAATCAACCTTGTAGCCTTAGCCAAGATTAGACTCCCATGGGCCTTGATTTTAGAGATGTCTTTCTAAAGTTGATGTTTACTGAAAGTGAGATGACAAGGATAGCAAATAGGGTTGTTGTTGGGTGCAACTGCATTTTTGAGTTGTGTCTGGCCACCTAGAGAAGTATGTTGAGAATTCTGGCTGACTTTTGAGGTCAGAGGGAAAGCTGCCATGACTAGTCGTTAAATTTTGTCATAAGCATAGGACGGCTGGATGTGGGAGTCCGGTTTTAAGCTGTAGATAAGTGGCTTATTTTTAGAAGTGCTCAAGGAATCCTACTGGGATGCTTATTATGGAATAATGCCTTTAAGTTTTACTACATGACTGAGGGGTTTTGTTTTTTTGTTTTTTGTTGTTTTTGGTTTTTGTTTATTGTTTTGGTTTTGGTACTAAGATCATATCTTTCTCTTTTGATTGTCAGGGTGTATACTAGCTTTATGGATATCACACATAATAATCTGTAGATTGGAGACCATTTCTATAATGTATAGTTTGTAGGTATTGAGAAAGGAGATATTTTTGTTTGGAGAGAAGTGGAATTTGTAAAAACCAGTTTGATTCTTTTTTGTGAGAAATACACATGTATTGTCCTGTATACCTGAAACTAATGTAATGTGGTATGTCAACTACAGTTTTTGAAAATTTTAATTTCAGAGTAGTTGACATACAGTGTTCTGTTAACTACAATTAAAAATTATAATAAAAATTATAATAAAATACTTTTTCTCTAAGGAAAAAATATGCATACACAAAATTACCATTTTAACCATTTTGGTGTACAGTTCAGTGGCATGAAGCATGATTCACTAATAGTATGTGGTAGGTGATAAAGAAATAGTGGCAAGTATAGAGGAAGTGTGCATGATCCCAGCCATCAGCTGAGTCCTCTGTGCTTCAGCCAAGCCTAAGATCCCATGGGCCTTCCATCTTATAAGAGAACATGGTATAATAAGGTAGTATACTGTAATTCTTAATTAGAGATTTCTGGTGAAAACAAGGGAGATAGGAAGTGAGGCATAGGTTTGAAGTCAGAAGAGCTGCCCCTGTGTTTGAATTTGCCACAGCTTCACAATCTATCCTCTGACACGTCACTCAACTGTTTTGAGAGTTGTTTTTCATCAGTAGATGCCTACCTCACCATGTTTTTGTGAGAGTCTAGTGGAATAACAGCAATGTAAACTTTATTTTATTTTAAAGATTTTATTTATATGAGAGCGTGTGTGAGCTGAAGGGGGCAGAGAGGAGCAGAGGGGAAGGAAGGGGGAAAGAATCTCCATCAGACTCCGTGTTGTGTGTGGAGCCTGACCTGGGGCTCGATCTCACGACCTGAGCTGAAACCAAGAGCCCTGCGCTTAACTGACTGAGCCACCCAGGTGTCCCTTAAACTTTATTTTTTTAACATACAGTGTTTTATTGGTTTCAGGCATACAATATAGTGATTCAACAATTCATACATCACCCTGTGGTCATCACAACAAGTGTGCTCCTTAATCCCCCTCACCTATTTCACCCACTCCCCACTCACTTCCCCACTGGTAACTCTCAGTTCTCTGTAATTAAGAGTCTCTTTCTTGATTTGTCTCTGTTTTTTTCCCTTCCCTCATTTGTTTTGTTTCTTAAATTCCACTAGTGAAATTGTATGGTAATTGTCTTTCTCTGACTTATTTCACTTCACATTATACTCTCTAACTCCATGTCATTGCAAATGGTAAGATTTCATTCTTTTTTATGGCTGAATAATAGTCCTCTGTGCGTGCACGCGCGCGCGCGTGTGTGTGTACACACGTATACCACATCTTTTTTTATCCATTCCATTCACCAGTCGATGGACACGTGGACTGTTTCCATAATTTGACTGTTGTAAATAATGCTGAAGTAAACATTGGGATACATGTATCCCTTTGAATTAGTGTTTTTGTATTCTTTGGGTAAATAGTACTGTGATTGATTGTAGGGTAGTTCTGTTTTTAACTTTTTGAGGAACCTCCATACTGTTTTCCAGAGTGGCTGCATTCATCCATGTAAACTTTAAAGCATTATCTCACTGTGAGATCTTGGCAGTATTATCGCTGTGAAAAGGCATAAACAGTCTTTATGGGATAAGATGAATGAGGATTGAATGAGGTAATGTAGTGGGACAATACTTGTACAGTATTATGTACTCTGCAAATGTGTATGTGTGTGTGCTTTCTAATCACAGAGCCTGAATAATTAAGACTTGATAGCACTTAAGAGGGTCTCAAGTTGGAGGGCCTAGAGAAATACTGTGAACTCTAAAATAAAAATTGGCTTATTCTGAATAGCCAAATATAGAAATAAAAAAATCTCTTAAGTTATCCAAATAAACTCCCTGAACCTAAAGAGTGTGTGTGTGTGCGTGCACATGCGTGCTCCTTAGAGCTTAAAACCAGAAACACAAATATGCTTTGGGGTTAGAACATTGTGCCAAGTCTCAGCCCAGAGCAGCTATTTACAGCAGCCATAAATCCTCTTAGATAGGAGCTGGTAATGGGAAATGTGACCAATCCCTTAACAGTAGAGAACAGTGAGGAGGACTACCAGGCCCTGCTATAATAATTGGAGACAATTCAAATGAATAAATAATGAGCTAAATAAATATTTAAATGTACTCCAAGATAAAAACCTGAAAAGTGATTTTCTAATTTGTTGAAGTAATGGGAAACACAAACTAAGACTTGCGTATGGTAGAATTCTTGGCTTTGGTTGTATCCGCTTGCTTTCTTCTCAGTATAGAGTACTGTGTATTCAGATGATTTGAGAACTTTCTGTGTTTGTGGCACCACTTGGCACTGGGGACGTGATATGACCAGTGAAGGTTGACTTTCAGTTCTTCCGGGGAAAAACCTGTCAGCCGCTGAACTTGCTGTCCCCCGGATCCCTTTCATCAGTCAGAAAGTCTTGGGAGATGCTATTGACTGTTCTACCGGGACCAGCTCCCTGGAGCATATATGGATCTCTTTACTCTGTGGTGGTATCTCTGTAAATAATTAAGAGGCAGAGAGATGGTGTCTGGCCTGATGGCTGAGTGCTTGTATGTTGAGGGCCTGAGAGTGGCTCCCAGCGATGATTGACTTGGGGCTGAGGCTGCTGCTGCTGAGATGCGTGCAACAACCCAGAGGGTCATATTCTCTGAGAATGACAGATTTTGTGCAAAGGTTTCTCCCAGGAAAGTCAGCCCCACCGGTTATCTGGACATTAGCACGGCACCTGTCAGAAGTTGATGCCAGCCCAGAAATATCTTTAAAACGAATAATGCTACTGACCCCTCCCAGGAAGATAGGAGTCAGATGTGAAAAGAGTGGTTAATGCCTGGATTACGTTCATGCCTCAGCTTTTGGGGAGTAGCAGACAGATCAGTTTTTAGGGGCATTGAGTCAGAACTGAGAGAGCTTCTGGAGCTTAAGTCAAGTAGATAAAAAAATTAGATTTATCTTTGTAAATCATCTTTGGTGCAAAATATTACTGTGCACTAAAATATGAAACTTAGATAATTTTGTGGTGATAAGCATTAAGCATTAGTAAGGAGTAGCTGGTTATCATTTTGTTTTAAGCACATGGAACACACATCAAACAATTCGAAAACTGACACACATCCTATACTTGATGGCTGTGTGAGCAGAACGTGCAAGAATAGAATGGAGGCAAACTTACATGTATTTCTTTTCTGTAGACATGATTTCTCTAGGAAGGTATTAAGCGTCAGAGGGGAAGATGGACCATGAGAAACTACGGACTCCAGGAAACAAACTGAGGGTTACTGGAGGGGAGGTGGGTAGGGGGATGGGGTAACCAGATGATGGGCATTAAGGAGGGCACATGATGTAATGAGCATTGAGTGTTATATGCAACTGATGAATTCCTTGAGAGCTTGTTTGGAGGTTCTAGCAGGGGAGCGCAGCTACTCGTATACCCTTGACCGAAGAACGGTCCTCCTCTATCGGGGAAGGTCGTCCTCTTCGACCGAGCGCACAGCTTCGGGAGGGACGCACATGGAGCGGTGAGGGAGGAAGGGGACACCCGCCTAGCCAGCCAGATCAGCCGAATCAACCCTGGCGATCAATGGGGTGACAGATGTCGCAGCCAGATCGCCCTCACATCCGCAACTGATGAATTCCTGAACTCTACATCTCAAACCAATGATGTGCTGTATGTTGGCTAACTGAATTTAAGTTTGAAAAAAAGTTTATGGCATGTGAAAGAAAATTGTGAAATTGATGCTAAATTTTGACAGCTGAGTATCCTAGATTTTGTTACCTACACATTGTAAATTGAGCAGTTTTTAACTACAGCCTTAAAATTAGTGTTAATATCTATAGTGGTATTTTTATGAAATGAAAAAGCAAAAGGAGGCATTCTTAGGAAGACTAGCAGTGATATTTAGTGTGTTTAAGGAGAGATGTGTAGAAGTAGATGAGAGAATTCAACATTGGAGGATAGAGAAGAGAAACCATGGAGGTGTGAAAAATTAGGCAGATCACTTATAACCCTCACACGTCTTAGACTTTCTTCACTGAAATTCAGTAAAGATTTAGTCTTAATTTTTGTACATTTGATTTCTAATGTTTTTAGTTACTACTAAAATAACGTTTAGACCCTTTGTTCATGGGGAAAATAAAGCAATCCGGTTTTTATTTGGATAAATCCATGTGAGCATGGGACTTTGGTTTTTTCTTCGGGGCCTGCTCACTTCTAACTTATCCCTTGTCTTTCTAGGTCAATGGTGTGCAGCTGTATGGGAAATCTCGCCGAGAAGCAGTGTCTTTCCTCAAAGAGGTGCCTCCTCCCTTTACCTTGGTTTGCTGTCGACGACTGTTTGATGATGAAGCTTCTGTGGATGAACCAAGGGCCACTGAAGCCCCTCTTCCCAAGATGGAGGTACTAACTGAATATTCCGTGGCTCCCAGAGGAGTGAGCATTCATCAAGAATGCCCTGAACAGTGTGTTTGGATATGAAAGGAGGGGAGAATTTTCCATCTTCTTTTATTTGACTACAGTAGCACTCAAAGGCAATCATGCATAGCTTTACAAACCGTTACTTTTCATTTCACATCATAAAACTTTTTTTCTTCTTCTTCTTCTTTTTTTTTTTTTTTTTTTTTAACCTGAAATGTTGGTGACGTTAATGTGCATGCCCTTTATCTTAGAGAACCTTTTTTTAGTAATTTCCAGGGCTCATTACTTTTGGCTCCCAGTTCAACTCAGTTCATCTTAAGTTGAAGATATTGGTGAGTGTTGAGTATCTAATGGACTTCCCTTTTTCAGAGCCTTAGAAATATGAAGATCTATGACCAGTTTCAAAGTGAGTAAAAATTGCTGTAAAAGCCTTCAGAAGGTCAGAGAATAAAATAACATTTTCTGTGCTCTTGGTACACTTCTTTTTTTAAAAAGAACATTGTGATTATGAGAACGGTTTTAAGCACGTGCTTTGCCGTCTCACGCCAACTGTAACCTCATCTTCTATGCCACTTCCCCATCCTACTCCCACCCCCCCTTTCCAGACCCTTACAAATTATAATTCCATTAACACCAGTTTACTTATTTATTTTTATATTTTTTAAGATTTTCTTTATGTATTTGACAGAGAGCACAAGTAGGGGAAGCGGTAGGGAGAGGGAGAAGCAGACTCTCCGCTGAGCAGGGATCCCAATGTGGGACTTGATCCCAGGACCCTGGGATCATGACCTGAGCTGATGGCAGATCTTTAACCAACTGAGCCACCCAGGTGTCCCATTAACACCAGTTTAGACACACAGAGTCTTCGCTTTACTTGCTTATGGTGTGAGTTTCAAGATAATCGTGCCTCAACCACTAAGTGATTATGTATCTTTGAGCAAATAACTTGACTTTCTGTTCATCCCCTTTTTTTGAAAGTTGGGAATACCTATAGTACTTACTGCCCTCATCAGTTTATATGAGAAGGAAATGAAGTAATATGTGCCCAACTCTTAGTGCAGTAACGCCTTGCACATGAAAAGTGCTCAGGAAAAAGTTAACTATTGCTCTTGACTCCTCCAGTCCAGCCCTCTGTGTTTCCTGATTTCCTGAAGTATGTAAGAGGCTAGCCCTGTCTTAGGGTCACAGATACTTTCATGTGTATTAAGCTTGCTTTTACAAGAAAACTCAGCTCCCGTGAGCAGAGTCATATCTTAAAATTATTTTGTCTCTCATAGTGTTTTTATTTTATACTGGGTGTATAAGAATTGCTTAATCCATTATTGATGGAGAATCTTTTTTTTCTTAACGTTTATCTTTGGTAAAACATATTTCAAGGAAGGAACTGGAATATCACTTTTGTGATTCTTAGTATCTTTACTAAAATTCAATGTGGATGAGGGCTTACCTCTAAAGATTGATAAAAATGCCTTTAATCTCATCTTACAGGGTGTGTAAATCACCCAGCTTGCTGACTCAGTGCTCCCATCTGTCATCCTTTACCACAATGGGTAAACAACAGCTTTGAATTATTCTAAATGTCAACCTTGCTGCCCATTAGTTGATTGCTTTCCATTCTGTAAATACAGGAGTTATGCAGAATTGATTGTATCAAAGTGATATATCTCAGGTTGGACTATAATATCTTATGTATCTTGGATGCCTTGAAATTTCTATAAACTTAGGTTTTATAAGTGTGTGTGGTTTCTTAAAATCCTGGCTTTCTTTCCTATCTTTTTTTTTTTTTTTCCCATTTATCCCCATATCATCTTAGGTTCTTAAACCTTATCTGGTTAGGCAGCTCAGCCAGAATTCTAATGCTCATTAATCAGTGAGGGTATTAAATGCCCCAGTAAAACATCAATCATATTGTATTAGGTATTGGAACTTTACTTTCTATTGGAAGGTATGATGTTTTCTTTTTAAATATCATTTCCTCACATGAGGCTGATATATACAGAGGTTATTGATCCAGAACATCCCACTAATTTCAAGTTTTGTAATTCAAGAACCCCAAAATTGTTCCCATGTTTAGACTCAATCCACCATGGATTGAGTTTTGACTTTCCATGTCTTGCGGGGACAGTTTGAGATCTGGACCAACCCTAATTTAAAAAAATTTTTTGTACTTGCTATGGTGCCTTACTCTTTCCTGTTAGAGGGGTCTCCTTCCTTTGATTTCATTAAATGGATTTCTTTATGCAACTCACTCAAAATTATGTTCCTAGGAATGACGCACTTTGATTTTGTTTACTAAGAGCACCCAAAGTTTTAAGAAGTCTATTTTTAAAAATTACTATTTAGTCTGTAGCTTTATTTAAAAAGTTTCAAGGAATATGCAGTCAAAGATGGATGATTTGTTAATGTACTGGACAAATATTTATCAAGCGCCTACTGTGAGCCAGGCTGTATTGTGGGCTGAGTGGATAGCTATTGGTAAACCCCATGGTAGCCCACACAGAAGTCTCTATTCTAGCCTGTCATTTTGTTAGTTGCTAGGGCTACAAAGAAAAAGAAGATAATCTTTGAGCTTCAGATAGAAGTTCAGAGTATTTTGAGGAAGATAAATCATATGAAAACACTGTATAGTGCTATAAATAGTATTAAAGAGTTAAAGCAGCTCTTCTTCTGTGTAGTCAACTCATTGACCTGCTATCATTTAGCTTCCTAGAATTCCCTATAGCAGTGACTCTCCCCGAAAGGAGGCGGGAGCCTGGAATCGGGGCATTGGGGGTACGAAGTCAAGGAAGATAACCAGGGCCTGTGTATTGGATAGTTTTGCCGACTTACGTCCTCCAAGATGAGATTTTCCTTATTTCAACTCAGTGATTTTTTTTTAAGATTTTATTTATTCATTAGAGACCGAGGGAGAGAGAGAACACGAGTAGGGAGGGGGGAGGCAGAGGGAGAAGCCGACTCCTGGCTAGGCAGGAGCCCTGCGTGGGGCTTGATCCCAGGTCTTGGAGATCACAACCCGAGCCAAAGGCAGACGCTCAACCATCTGAGCCACCCAGGTGCCCCTCAGTGGTTTTTTTAAAACTGGTTTTTAGACTAAGACGATTCCTAAGGACTTGGATTTTTTCCACTTTATTTTTCTAGCGAAGAGTTTCTTGAAAATTTCCAGGAGCCAACGGAAGTGGTTTCTCTTGGGTCTTGTCCTGTCCTCTCTCTGTGTTGGCATCTTTCTGTCTCTCACTGTCATGATGAATTCAGGTATTGCTACTTAAATATCTTATAAGCTTTGACTTTGTATGATATTTTCATTTTTTCTTTAATTGCATATTTTTCCTTTTATGCTTCTAATGGGATGACAGAACTCATTGAAGTATAGGAGGTCAGTGTTAATATTTTGGAGGAAGCAGGTACTTTACATTAAAAAAAATTTACCTGTATGAACAGTCTGCATTTTTAAGTACTTGAATTTTCATGAAGATGTTATACTAGAGTGTGTGTGCCCCAGTGCATGCCCCTTCGAAGATTAAAAAGATAAAGTATGCATGCCAAAGAGAATTCCCAGTTGGAGAGGAAGCTAGGAGATTCCTATTATGTTAATTCTTTTCAGAATTGAAAGGACAGTGTTTTGAAGCATTTATCTTCTTTGGTGTTTCAGGCTGACCACAGTATAGACATCAATACTGAAGAAGACGATGAAGGGGAATTAGCACTATGGTCTCCTGAAGTCAAGATTGTTGAACTAGTAAAAGATCATAAAGGCTTGGGATTCAGCATCTTGGATTACCAGGTATAAGAATCTATATTGAATTTTTGGAGGGATTTGTTTTAAAGGTATGTGAAGTAGTAATTATTTAAGGCACCCACTAGGGCAAACTGAATGATTTGATCTATAATGCTACCATCCAAAGGCAGGTGTTATAATTTCCATTGTTACCCTTGCACTTGGTAGCTTTCTTAGTGAATAAAATGATGGATGATATAATAATTGAACAGTGAGGGAAGCAGCAGTTTTATGCCTATGGATGCTTTTAAGAGACTGGAGTTTGAAGAGGTTTTTTTTATTATTTTATTTTATTTTATTATTTTAAAGATTTTATTTATTTATTTGATAGCACAAGAGGGGGGAGGGTCAGAGGGAGAAGCAGACTCCTGCTGAGCAGGGAGCCCGATGGGAGACTCGATCCTGGGACTCTAGGATCATGACCTGAGCTGAAGGCAGTTGCTTAACCAACTGAGCCACCCAGGCACCCCTGAAGAGATTTTTTATGTGGAGGGATTTTCCCTCCCATTTTTATTGAGATATATTTCATATATCATAAAATTCATGCTGTTTGGTTGTTTTTAGTATATTCAGAGTTGTGCAGCCATCACCACAGTCTAATTTTAGAACCCTTTCATCACCCCAGAAAGAAACCTGTCCACATTAGAGTCATTCCCAACTCTCACTCTACTCTCTCCCCTTCACATGAAGGCTTTTATTGTTTTGCTTGTCTGTTGATCTCAGTGAGCTTGAATAAATAGAAATGTTCTTGATGAAATTATATATTTATATTTAATACAGAACACATACTATTTATGTATTTATATGTACTCCAATTATAGCTAAAGTCACTAATGCATTTGGGGGGTTGTATGTGAAAGATCGCAATAGGACACCTATATGTTGTATCAGTTTATGGGTTTACAGTATTTTTAGACCTTCTGATTATCATGGGGAATTTAAAAATGTTGGCAAAAAACCTCTTCACTTTTAAGATGCATATTTTAATACTTTAGTGCTGCCTAAACACATTGTGGTTTAATAAAGCAAAATGTACTCTATCAAAGCACATAAAATGCCAAGTGATATAAAAATCAATTGTTTTTATATAATGAGGCATTCGGGAACAGATTAAAAGAAAAATACTTTGAGCATTATGTAAGAACATTAAATTCCATATTTAGATAGTGTGATTTAAGATTACTGAAATAGATTATTCGTTTTTGCTGGCATATTTCTGTGCAGATAACCCTCTCTGTTATTAGAACTTTTCTTTGGAATATTACTGAATTATGATTTGCTGATTGTAAATAATGCGTATTTGGGGAAATATTTTTATCAAGAAGTATCAATACTGTAAGATTCTAGAAGTTTCTATATTGGTTAATATAAGGGCATATAAGGGGGGGTAACTGGGTGATGGACATTAAGGAGGTCACATGATATAATAAGCACTGGGTATTATATAAGACTAATCACTGACCTCTACCTCTGAAACTAATAATACATTCTATGTTAATTAATTGAATTTAAATTAAATAAAACTATTAAAAAATATAAGGGTATATAAAACATTGGAGATACCATCTCAATTTTTCTTCCCCAATGTACCCTTCTTATCTACCACTTGGTAAATGATAAATAAGTATTTGCGGAATATTGAATAAAGTTTAGGTTAGCCAAAATTAACTGGAAGTAAATGAACACATTCAGTGAGATTTTTTGTTAACCATTTTGATAATTAGCATTTAGTTTAGAAAACACCTTTCAGATGAAGTGTTAGATATTCAGCTACATTTCCATTATGATTGGAAGCTATATGTATTTGCATTCTTATATAATGGTTGCTCTTACCCTCTTAAATGACATTGTGTGCAAGTTTTATATTTTCAATATTTCCCATGTTAAAGCAGAGAAGTGCTTTAGAAATAAAAACAAAAACAAACTTAAGTAAAGGAGAGAAAGAAAAAGTTGGGAGTCCTTAAGAGTTTAACCTCTAATTTACAGAAGAATTTATATCAGTTCTGAATTTATATCAGCTTTGAAAATATGAAAATATGAAAAAATTTTTTCTTCACTGCATTCCTTTAGGTATGCCTTTTTGAAGCATACTTTGGTTTTTATAAATTTTATTCTTTTAATAAAATTCTAGGTTTTCCCCCCTACCCCTTATCTTCCTCATAATCATCATTACATATACTGACATTTCTGCACAAATAAGTGATTTTGCTGTAAAAGAAGTAATTTACCTTTGTGCTTCTCAGAGAACTGATAGAAAAATATTAAATTTTTGAAATGCTACTTTGATTCATATTAAAGCACTCAGCTTATTTACTTCCGTAGCTAAACCTTGGAAGGAAAAAACATTCAAACTTAAACTGAATTTTTTTCTTAAGTCAGTCTTAAGTACATTTACTTATAATTGTATTCAGCACATTTTCACCATTTGTCAGTGGCATGTGGAACTGTTAAACACTATGACATTTAGATGACACATAAACACAATTTAAAATTTGGTTTTGGGCAAGTTAATTAATTGGTTATATTATCCCTTGTTGTAATTAGGTAATAAATTCTAAGTTCAAAAAATTTTTTTTTGCAAGGGCAGGTGAAGGTTTAGCAAAAGTCATGAAAGGCCATGTTCCTGGCCATTACTGTATTTGATGCATCCTGTATGAATTTATTAGGTAGCTGAATGGGGCCAATGCAGATCCACCCACATCCCCTTTCCCCCCTTAGCACATTTAGAATAAGAATACTTTAGAAACATTTTGGCCACAGGGAGAAAGTTATAGGAGAGTGGGAGAGCTTCCAGGTTGTAAAGGGCTGCATTAGCAGTATTGAAGAGATTGAAAATTTACTTAGCAATATTAATTTCTCACTAACTGATTTTTCTTTAAAATAGTAAGAACTTCCTCAAGAACCTGACAAAATTATATCCATCTCTTTCATTGCTGCTTATGTAATTTCTTCATCTGTAAAATGGGGATAATGTCTAGCTCAGAGGATTGTTCTGGATTAAGTAAGTTAATGTGTAAAGAAGTAGGAAATATTAACATTACAATGGGTATGTGAATATTGATAATCATCCAATTTAGAAAATAAACTACGGAAGTCTTGATATTGTCTTTGAAGGTATAGCCATACTATAGTATAGTTGAACCCTGTCAATTTTTAGCTATCTGGTTAGATTAGGAAAATTAATAAGTAGATACCTTTGTTTAGTGAAATCTAAATTTAATTGTAAAAATTACATTCTAAAATGGAGCCAACTCCTGATGAACCATCGTGAATTATCCAGTTATGGATTATGGGCCGGCAGTTTGCTTTTTACATAAATTGAACTGAACTTTAGGAAAAGATGAGTGAGCAGATAAAGGATCTTGAATTGGCCATGGAACTATGGTGTAGCTGTTTGGACAGGCGAAAGTCTGCAAATTCAAAGAGCAAAGAACAAACTGGAAATTCATTTTCATGAAAGGCATTTGAAATAGATTGGGGCAAAGGAAAAGGAGAAAGCAATAGGGAATCATTTACTATAACCTAGTAAACTATGGTTTACGTAGTTTTTATGTTATAGTAAATATGATTCAGGTGGTAAGCCGCCTCATTAGATTTTAGGATAAAGTGATAATAGCTTTATTGGCTCTGATTTGAATGAAGGTAGAATATTTATTAGTCTCAAATATTTCTAGGTCCTACTCCATGTAGCGGCTAGTTAAATTCCTGCCCTAAATGTGTACCATATTAGAAGGCTCATTGGTCACTATAATGTCATACCTTATACACTTAATGTCATGGAAAACAGCGATGTGCATAATTTATCAAGAACATGAATATTACGGCTTAGCTATGTCCTCTGTTTCTAAGCAATATAAAACTTCAGAAATTTGGTTATAACTTTTATAGTATAATTTCTTGCCGATTTCTAGATATGGTTTACATATTGTGCTTTAGTTATCATTGTCTTGAGTATATGTAATGTCTTTATTCCTTGGTATATTACTAATACTCATACTAATCCTACTACAAGTAAAACTAACACAAATCCAATAATAATAGCTAACATTTATTGAGTGTTTACTGTTTGCTGGGCACTGTTCTGATTGCTTTATGTATTCCTCACAAGAACGCTGTGGAGGAGGTACTCTTATTATTATCCTCATTCTTGAAGTAAGGAACCTGAAGCACAGAGAGGTTATGTAACTAGTCCAAGTTCACACAGCTAGTATATGGCAGAACTACAATTTGAACTCAAGCCGTTAGCTCCCAGAATCTATGCTTTCAACTACCATATTATGTTGCTCCTTTCCTTATGAGGGCATTTTATTACAGGAGATGTTTGTACTAAATTTATTACAGCAGATCTTCCTGTTTTTCCAGCTTGTAAAAAAAATTTCATATTTTAAGGGTAAGCTGCTAGGTAGTATTCTCATTTTTAATGCTTATATGTAAATTTAGTAAGTATTAAAGATTAACATAGTGGGCTCATGCATTGTGTAAGAGCTAGTGTTTGTTTATTGCTTCAAATGAAAATAATTACAAATTTAAGAATCATAAATTAGTGCAACGAATTTGTTGTGGGCCAGTGTTCAGTAATGAAGCAGCTGTTAGGTAGTGTGAGCCTGTGATTTTTAATTTCTACCAAAAAGCTTGAAATAAATTTAGAGTTGTCTGGATTTCACCTTGGGTTGACCTTATATATTAAACATGGCAAGTGGGTATTTTCTGGTGTTTTGATTTATGTTGAACTTTGAATAACCCCTCATGATTATAATTCACTGGAAATGTTTGACATTAGCCAATTTTTGAACATTAGCCATGATATTGCCATTCTTAATACTTTTGGATTTCAGTGATTTAGAAGGTAAAATTTATTAACCAATAATTCTCTTCCCTACCACATCCCAATCTTCATTTCTCTCCCCTCCTGATGTGGACAGACTCAATTTTTGGCAAAGCACGTATTTTTAAAAGACTTTGGGTTTATCTCAGACACTAAGATAAAAATTAGAAAGCATTATAGCATAGCCATTGAGAGGTGATTCGTACAGTACATAATGATACATAACAGTACATAAATACTGTTAGTAATATTTTAAAAAATTGTTTGAAAGACCAAAGACAAATGATGACTCACTAAAAACAATAGTGAAAATATTCCTCCCTATTCAAAAAACAGTGATTAATTTTTCTTAACAGAAGAAATGGGTTATAAAGCCCAAATAGTATGAATATAAAACATTGAGGTATTGCTGAGTCTTGAATATGGTGTGCCTTACTATTTCTGAGAAAAACTTAGTGTGCAGTTTTTGCCTGATTCCCTCTTACCTCCATTAGATAAATTCTTTTAAAAAGATTTTGGGGCACCTGGGTGGCTCAGTCGTTAAGCGACTGCCTTCGGCTCAGGTCATGATCCCAGGGTCCTGGGATCGAGCCCCACATTGGGGGCTCGCTGTATATCTCTCTGTCAAATAAATAAAATCTTTAAAAAAAAAAAGATTTTAAAAGTTGTAGGAAGAGATTGTGTAAATTTTATGTATGTGGCTTTAAATTGGCTTTTTTCTTATATGTGCAACAGAATGACTTTCTCTGCACATTAGAAATGTATGTATATATTATTATTTTTCAAAGATTTTATTTTTAAGTACTCTACATCCAACGTGGGGCCAGAACTCACTACCCCGAGATCAAGAGGCGCATGTTCCACTGACTGAGCCAGTGAGGAACTCCTAGAAATGTTTTTAAAATAAGTAGTAAAGGGACGCCTGGGTGACTCAGTTGGTTAAGTGCGCGACTCTTGATTTTGGCTTAAGTCATGATCTCAGGGTTGTGAGATCGAGCCTCGCACTGGGCTCTGCACTGGGTGTGGAGCCTGCTTGAGATTCTCTCTCTCTCCTTCTCTAAAATAATAAAAATGAATCTAAATAATGCATACATATGGCATAAAAATTCAAAGGTACATAAAGGTATCCTGTGAAAAGTAAATCTACCTCTAATCATAGTCCCTCACTTCTCTTGGATAAAAACTCCTGTTTTTCTTGTCTGTCCTCTCAGATATAATACATACACAATTATAAAAGTAATAGTTTTTTTTTTGTTGTTGCTTAATGGTTTTTAAAAAATTTTTTACACATAAATGGAATATATCATTACTTTTGATCTCAATGATATGTTCTTTCATTTTGGTATTTATAGAGCTGTTCTATTCTTTTTATAGTAATTCTTTTTAATAACTGCATAGTATATTATTGTGGATGTTCAATAATTTATTTAACCAATGTCCTGTACCCAGTTAGTGGGTATTTCAAATGAAGCTGTGTTGAATATCTTTGTCCTACTCTTTTGTAACAAGGTGGAAATAATCCTTGTGATGAGTCCTTACAATTGCTCATCAAAGGAGCACAGGTCCTTTTGGATTTGGGTACCTTTGAATTTGGGTACATTTTTACCAAATTGCTTGAATGTAACCCATTTGTGAGACTCGTGTATAGACCACTTAAAATTGATGCCTTATGTAGTGTCATTTCTTTGATTAGATAATTCTCTTGGAAAACAAAGTGTAAGCAGGTGCCTAAGTCATGAATTTGTTAATGGTTTTCCATAATATGGACAGATTAAGTGATAGTGATATAGAACTATCCATTTTGTTTCGACTTTATATTGGCACTAATTAATTTATTGATCTTTGTAGCTAAGAGGGCATAAATGGTTTATATTCAGACAATGCTATTAGTGCCCAAGAGTTATTCCTATTTCTTTTGCCAGTTTTAATCTTGGTTATCAGAAAATTGAGTTTATAAATGGAAGAAATTGAGGGTTTTAATTTTTGCTATTTTCGGTGGATGCCTCTACTAGCACACAGTGTTTCCTAACTTGTGGAAGCCCAGTATTGTTATGTTCCTGTTAGCTGATTAGTTCACAGAATCTAAGATAGAGAATTAGATAGGTATTAACAGAATTTTAGCGTATAGTAGTACATATAGTAGTCATATTGAAAAGTCAGATACAAACATATACTACTTCCAGAATCTAAGACACGGAGGACAGTCATGTGTTGCAGGTTACTATATATGTGCACTTTCATGCTCAATGGGCCTCATAACATGGACACCAATATCTAGGTTGGTTTTTTCTTTTGTTGTTGTTTTTCTTTTTTTTTCCCCTCCGAAAGATTTTATTTATTTATTTGTCAGAGAGAGAGAGAACACAAGTAGGAGAGGCAGGCAGAGGGAGAAGCAGGCTCCCTGCTGAGCAAGGAGCCCGATGCGGGACTCCATCCCAGGACCCTGGAATCGTGACCTGAGTGGAAGGCAGACGATTAACTGACTGAGCCACCCAGGCATCCTTTTTTTTTTTTTTTTTTTAAAGAATTCTTTGGGTTCATTTCATCCATGTAGGATTAAGATAGTAAGAGGAAGAAAAATGGCATCAATCTACTACTAATGGCAGTGTCCACGTTCTTGCAGATACATAGCTTGCTGTTGAACAGACCACACATCTGCATTTAAAGGTCACTTTTGCTTCGTGGAACGTGGGACTGTTAAAGGCTATTCGATGCCCATCCCTGATTCCTATCCACATTTATTTTTATTAACATCAAAGTACTGTAAGCTCCAGTGCCAACTGGGGTGAAGATTTCTTTTTACAGAGGATTTGCTTCCTTTCCCTCTATGGGAAAGTTCTGTATCCTTTAAATCATTTTAAGCTGCTTCATTTGAAAAATAATTCTTAGTAGTGTGTTCATGGAGTGGATTGATTGTGGCTAGTGGGGAAATTCTCTTATGGCTTAAAGATTGCTTTTCAAGCCTGCGAAGTGGGTGAATGAAGGGAGCCCACTCCTGGTGTGTGGAGTTTGTAGTGCGCTCAGGATGATGACTGACTTCCAAAAACCACAGTTCAGCAAGACTAAAGGCATCAGGAGACCAGAAGCCACTTAATAAGAGATCAAAGAGGCTGTGTGTATATCAGCTTGAAATCCAGATAGTACAGATCAAAAGCTTGCCTTAGTGAGGCAGCTGCAGGGGGATGAAGTTAGCAGGAGGCCCCAAAGATCTTAAGTCAGGCCTGATGTTGAACTTTGCGGGAATTTCATGGCTCCTCTGGAATACGAATTTGGCAAAAAAAAAAAAAAAAAAAATCCCATTGTGTCTAATGGGGCAGGGGTGGGGGTGGAATAGAAGGCAGGCAGCAAATGCTTGTCAGCTGGTTGGTGCTTTCTCATAGGGTGACTCCCCTTTTAACAAATGTTTCTTAAGGACTGTTTCTGCTTCATACTAGAAGGCATTGCTGAGGAGAAGGAGATCCTGAAAATGCTATATCTGTTGTATTACCTTTCATGAGTATTTCACAGATAGCCAAAATGCAAATATTAGTGTTTATGAAACAGCCACAGAGAGCTAAAATAGAGGCATAAAGATGCTCAGATTGACTGCAAAACCTGGCAATTACATCTCTCTTGTGAAATGCTGAACGTATTCCAGGAAGTTAGTGGATATCAGTCTAGCTGCGTATCTGTCTCCCATGTAATTAAAAACAGAATAATAACTGTCAAAAAAAAAAATGTTGGTCTAAAGAAGAAACTCATTCTCCAGAGCTATTTCTTCACCAGGCTTCCCCTCCCTCTGTGGGTGTGAGTGTGTTTTGGAAGTCCTCACTTGATTCTGATGTCACCATTGAGAACCATGGTGGTGGATGACAGTCATAGCCCCTCCTGCAGTATGGCCGAAAGACTGAATCAGAAACACCAACACGTGCTGAGGCTCTCTTTTCCCAAGGCGTGGCGATTTGTACTGCTCTGCCCTATTTGTGGGTGTCATTTGGAGCCAGGCAGTGATCCAAAGAGGCCATGCTCTCCCCAGCAAGGGCCAGGAAGTGGTGCTGCCTCCTTCTGGTACCAGAGGCCTAATTTGTTAATGATGCATGAAAGGGGATTGGCTGCCTGATCTTTATATACCATTTTCTAGGGCTCAGGTTTCCCTTTCAACTGTTCCTTTTGTATTTTCCTTTAGTCAGATATGACACTCACCCGTACACCACTGTGAGCATATAGGATGGTTAGCAGCACTAGCTCACGAGTCAGAGAGGACCAGGATTTTCATTTTGGCTGTGCCCCCCTACTAGGACTTGGGACAGGCTTAGTCTTTGTTATTCTCAGTTTACTAAAATAATAATTTCTGAAATAGAAATAATATTTGCCTTATAAAGTTGTAAAGACTAAATAAAAGATGAATATCAATGCCCACACTTTCCTAGGCATAAAATAACATGTTACCAGTTACTGAAGAATGATGATGATTCTAGAAAATAGAATCTGAGCATGCAATGGCTCTTCCTGTTACTCATTCTCTCCTTCAAAAAAAGTTACTATTCATTTACTATGAGCTAGTATGGGGTATACACAGATGACAAGAGATGTTAAAGATCTTTGATAAGGATATTTGAGCATCGTCTATGGCAGGCACTGTTCTGGACATGGAGAATATAGTCGTGAACAAGCTCAACCATAGACTCCACGTCCTTATGGAGGTTAAATTCACAGGAGTAGAGAGTCAGCAGATAAATAAACATGTTAAATACACTAAAGGAAAGAGACTTGAGAACAACTCTGTATAATACATTATGGTTTTAGCAGTGCTGAAAGTGAGACTAAAGCCTCTGTGATGATTGCTTTTTAGGATTCAGAGGGGCCTCACAGGGAGCTGAGGTAAGCCTTGACAAACAGGTAGTGGACATTCCAGGCACAGGAATGTCCTGGAATTGATTACTTGGTCCTTATTTCAAGTCTTCTTCTTCCTTTTTTTTTTTCTTTTTTTAGTGTCTGTTAACTGTATGTACAGCTATCTATACTTTTTAGTATTATTCATTTTAATGAAAAATCCTTTGAGAATCTTTGTGTGCTCGTATTTTATTTGGAAACCAGGACTACCATTTCCCATGGTAGTAATAGCCCGTGATTATGGATTATGTACTGCTTACGCTGGGGCAGGCATTGCTTACAGCCTTGCTACATGCATAACTGGTTCAATCATCCCCACAACCCCATGAGGTAGCTCCTGTGATCATCTTCATTTTATGGCTGAGGAAACTGGATGACAAGAGGTTAAGGAATTTGCTCAAGATCACCCAATTAGTCGGGAGTGGAGCTGGGCTTCTAAGTCTGTGCTCCAGTGGTGTGAAAATACAGTCTGCAAAAACGACACTGGTTCTTCATAACTGTGGCCTAACACAATGATACATGACAAAAAATTTCCAGTTGTCTTTCCAGAGGAAAATACTTACTACAATTCCAAAAGATTTACTTGAGATCATTTCTGAATCTTGTGGTTCCTTGAGTTTATTCCTCCCACCTGGCCAAAGCTCTTTAGAGACCTGTCTGCTTTCTTCCCCGCCAGAGAGTACAAACAGTGTGCTGCGTCCTAGATTTCCCAGCAGGACTCCGTGGCCTTTCTCCTGTACAGTTCCAAAGTTGGCTAGGTTTTATTCTGCATGTTATATGCTACATACTATACAGAGTATTGGTTGCCCATTCAAGGATTTTTCTTAAAAAAAAAAAACAAAACCACAGAATTTTTCTAGAGTGCAGGTCATATTATATTCTTGATACGGCTGTGTGTGTCAGCAAACGTCCCAGCCTGGAGAGGGCTCCCATCTCTTGGTGTCTGCTCCAAGGGACAAAGAGGGCTGAGGACGCCACACTGCTCTGAGCTTCTCTCAGATGCAGAGGTCTATGTATCTGGGAGTTATGGGGTCAGCTCTTTATTTTCACATGTTACCACATAAGCATAATATCACCAGTGGTTTAGTAGTTGATAGCACTGATGGTTTAAATCACATATGCTCAGTTGAGTTTAAAAGACAGTAAACTCCACGGTAATTGTTGACTCCTCAGTCCCATATTTCCTGCTGAGCTCTTCTCTGTCATCATCTTCACAGTGAAAACCAAAGAACGGTAACAGCACTTACGAAGTGACCTCTACGGACTTAGAAAGCACCTTTCGTGACCTGTGTCGTTTAATGCTTTGCACAACTCTATGAAGTCTGTACTCTTGTTCTTCCCACTTCACCAATGAGAAACCCAAGTCTCAGCTAGTATTTGTTAAGTGCTTAGGCTGAGAACGATTTGTTTGGAAAATGAAAATAAATTCCAAAACTAACATTAGAAAAGCTTTTTCAAGTTTTATGTGTCTACACTTTCCTACATCATAACAACTTTCAGCTAACGTAGATTTTTTTTCCCCCTGGAATATACTATGATATTTATTATTTATAAATTCATCTTTCTACTTAAAATTTTTTCTGGTAAAATACACATAAAATTGACCATCTTAGTCATTTTTAAGTGTGCAGTTCCATAGTGTGAAGTATATTCACATTTCAAGTAATGTAATTTTAACAGAGGGTGCGACTTTGTACTTGAGTACTACTGTTTGCCTGGTGGACCTTTCAACCAGATGTTGGGACTTGTAGCTAAAGAATTGTTGTGTGGTTGGTTTTATTTTTGTTAAAACCAGAAAAAGTCCTGGGCCAGGAGTGAATGGGAAACAATTATAGCATGACAAAAAATTTTCAATAGATAAAACATTCAAGCAATAGATCTAATATCCAAGGAAAATATCTAATTGGGGACTAGAAAGGGATAAGAAAAAGAAATAGTCTTCAAGAAGTGATTTCCACGGGACTCCTGCTTGAACCATTTAAATTATTACGGTGCTTAAAATAGACTTTTAAACTACCAAGCTATGCAGAATAAAATTATGTGCAAACTGATGTATTTTTTTTCCCTCTTTACAATGTATTTTGATTTTTTAGCAAGTTTCTCTGTCCACTTCTCTTCCCTTGCACTTTAAATTGCCTGACGTGCTGTGCTTACTCTGCTGCTCAGGGACTGTTTAGTTCTATGCATCATGCATGGAAAAATCTATTCTTAATGCCTAATAGTATTTAGGAAGTAATAAGACACAAGGAGCCAGGAACCGTATCAGTTTAATCTATCTTGAGTGCACTGGATGTATTTTGTGGGTACTTTGAACATGATGGTGTTGCGGTAATTGGTATGATTAGTGTAATACTTGGCTATATTATAAAATAGTTAAAAATGGGATTAGATTCTGATAAGGTAGCTTGCTCATTATTCATTAAATCATTTATTTATTGCCTTGCATTCACTATAAATACATTTATTTCTCTTTCCTAAAAGTAAATGCTTAGCTTGTTGGTCAAATCAGAAGCTCTCTGAGTATAATTAATTACATCCCACTATCTTAAACCAGAACTA
This sequence comes from Ursus americanus, assembly GCF_024610735.1. Taxonomy (NCBI): domain Eukaryota; kingdom Metazoa; phylum Chordata; class Mammalia; order Carnivora; family Ursidae; genus Ursus; species Ursus americanus. Next base: position 18,133,444 of record NC_142138.1, read on the forward strand.
TTCTAGTGATTTTAATTCAACTAATAGTCCCTGACATGTCTTCTGATGCAATCTAAAAATGGCAAAGGAAAAAAAAAGTTGTTTTAAGATTCATCGTATAAAAAAAAAGGCACAGGTCATAAATACTTTGTTTTATGTTTTGTTTCAATGGTAGAATACCCAGGAAGTTAGATCTTGTGTAGTCATTGGCCTTTTTATGAGTTCTTAAAAGACATCACTAACTAAAATTATACCATATTTGTGACCATAGTGCGCATCTCTTTTCATTACCAGTGCTGTGTTTTGAATTAACTTCCATCATTCCCTACTTTTTATAGTGGTTTTCTGAATGTTTTGGTAGAAATTAATGACAAATTTGACTCAAGATACTCTGTCAAATTTAGTTACAGGATTTTTGAGTTGGGAGAAACAGATTCTAACTGTCATGTACCCAATGTTCTCATTTTCCAATTGAGGAAACAGACTCAGAGAAATGAACTGGTGAAATTACACACAGCCAGGCTGGCACCAAGCTGGGGCTCAAAACTTGTCCCCTGACTTACAATCCACACCCATCCTACCACTAGTGGATTGAATAGCTGTCTTCCTTGTCTTTCTCTCCTATGTATATTTTCTCCTTTAAAAAAATACCTTTGGATTCTGTTTCCTGATTGATGTTACTTGCAATGGAAATTTTAATTCATGCCGGCTGTATATCAGAGCTTCTGCAGATCACTGGTTTTTCTTTAAGATATATCTGTGTGTGTGTGTGTGTGTGTGTGTGTGTGTGTGTGTGTGTGTTTAAAAGAGTCTTTGCTTTGCTTTTGTACCAATTCTTTCTTCTGCCTACCTCCAGAATGAAAGAGTTAGTGGTCTCCCTTTTAAATATATTGTTGGGTTTTTTTCCCCCAGTATTCTCCATCTTAGTAACTTCCTTGAGATCTTATTTTGAAAATTTACTTAGTTGTTAATTAATTTAGATTTTAACTTAATACTCTTTAGTTCAAATAATAATGGCCACACTTAAGAGCATACTCTTCAAGAAACAAATATTTGCCACGTGTTGCTTTCTCTCAGTTAACCATTGTTTAGTTGGAGTAATTCTCTTGTCAAATGTTCCGGAGCTATCTACCTCATGTTATCCAGAAATTAATGCCTGTAGACCCTTTAAAATTATCTTTAAAATACACTTCCTCACCCTTCTATGAATATATATTTGTGGAGTTAGGCTCAGTAACCTCATTTTGTGATGATGTACAACATTGAATTCATCGATTAGGAAATCTGTTCATTCATAGAGCACTTTTTATTTTGTAATTTGAGCTTGTTTTCCCAGGCATTTTTTGGAATCATTTCATTTTAGTGAAGGACTCCAGTAAGAGAGGAGAGCAGTTATTTTGGTGTGGTGACCTATACAGCAGCACAGAACCTTGAGAACTAATTTGAGTAATTAAACATAGGATTAAGACTATGTGACTTAACCGTATTTCCTCTCCTGAGTTTACTGTAGGCCAACTTTATGTTTTGATATACTCAGTTGACAATAGTGTCAAAATTATCAAAGGTGAAGTAATTTATAAGTAATTTTTTTTATTATGTGTAGTTGACATACGATGTTATGTTTCAGGTGTGCAACATAGTAATTCAACAATTCTATGTATTTCTCAGTGCTCACCATGATGTGTAATCACCATCTGTCTCCATACAACATTATTACAATATTATTGACTTATTTCTGTATGCCCTACTTTTCATTTCCTTGACTTATTTTATAACTGGAAGTTTGTACCTCTCAATCCCCTTCATCTATTTCACTGATTTCCCCTCCTACCTCCCCTCTGGCAACCACCAGTTCTCTGTATTTGAGAGTCTGTCTGTTTAATTTGTTTTTTAGATTCTTACATGTAAGTGAAATCATATGGTATTTGTCTTTCTGTGTCTCACTTATTTCATTTAGCATAACGTCCTCCAGGTTCATCCGTGTTGTCGCAAAATGGCAAGATTTAATTCTTTTTTTTGTGGCTGAGTAATATTCCATTGTGTGTGCATCACATTTTCTTTATCCATTCATCTCCTCATGGACACTTGCATTGCTTTCATATCTTGGCTGTTATAAATCCCAGCAATAGGATTATTGGATCATAGGGTATTTTTTTTCCAGTTTTTTTAGGGTATTTTCATTTTTCATTTTTTGAGGAACAGCCATACTGTTTTCCATAGTGGTTGCACCAATTTACATTTGCACCAATGGTGTATGAGGGTTCCCTTTTCTCTACATCCTTGCCAACATTTGTCATTTCTTGTCTTTTTTTTATTAGCCATTCTTATTAGTGTATGATGATACCGCATTGTGTTTTTGATTTGCATTTCCCTGATGATTAGTGATGTTGAGTATCTTTTCGTGTGTCTGTTGGCCATCTGTATATGTTCTTTGGGAAAATGTCTATTCAAGTCCTCTATTTTAAAAAATTTATTTAGGGTGAGGGAGGGGCAGAGGGAGAGGAAGAGAGAGAATCTTAAGTAGGCTCCACATCCAGCCTGGAGCCCCATGGGGGTCTTGATCTCATGACCCTGAGATCATGACCTAAACTGAAATCAAGTCGGACACTCAGTTGGTTAAACTGAGTCACCCAGTCGCCCTATCCATTTTTTAATCAGATTGTCCTTTGGTGTTGAGTTGAAGAAGTTCTTTGTATATTCTGGATATTAATATTTAGATACATCATTTGCAAACACCTCCCATTGGCTAGGTTGCCTTTTTGTTTTGTTGATAGTTTTCTTTGCTGAGCTAAAGTTTTATTCTGGTATAGTCCCAGTAGTTTATTTTTGCTTTTGTTTCCCTTGCCTGAGGAGACATATCCATAAATATGTTGGTTAGGCTGATGTCTAAGAGATTACTGCCTGTGTTTTAGTTTTATGATTTCAGGTCTCACATTGAGGTCTTTAATCCCTTTTGAATTTATTTTTGTGTATGGTGTAAGAAAATGGTCCAGTTTCACACAGCATGTAGCTGTCCAGTTTCCCCAACACCATTTATTGAAAAGACTGTCTTTTTCCTATTGTATATTTTTGTTTCTTTTGTCATAGATTAATTGGCTATATAAGCATGGGTTTATTTCTGGGCTCTCTATCCTGTTCCATTGATCTATCAGACACACATTTTTATCTGAAATAAAATATCGTCTATCTCTATGTCATTCTGCTATAAAAACTCCTATTTCCTTAATGCTTTTAAAAGTTAGGGTTTTGAGTACAGAATTAAAAACAAACAAACCCAGACGTTGTTCTTTATTTTGAATCCATGGAGTTAAGTCATTGTTTACATCTTGATTTCTGTTTTTCTGCATTGGAGTAATACTGCAAAGCATATAAATGTTGAATGTCAGAACAGTCCATGGTATATGTCTCATGTTCCTCTTTAAAAAATACCTCTCGCTGATGCACTGCTAATGTTATTAAATGTGACCACTGTTCTTGTTCATTTCTTCTGTCTCCTCCTCATGTAGCGTTCCTTCCTCTGTGCCTTTCCACTGAGCTTGCCACATTTGCTTACATGGATTTGTGGTTTTACTTATGGAGCAGCTTCATGGCCAGAGCTCCCCACCTCTTCAGGTCGATATGTCTCTCACAGAGCCCACATTTCCACTGAGCCACCATTCTTCCCCGGGTGTTGCTCCTGCACCCTGCCTTAGTTTATGTGAACTCGGATCTTTTTGGTCGGTGGGAATGTACACAAATCCTCATGTACTACACTTTATAGACCCTGCAGAAACTTTGGAAATTATGTCCATCCATTTGGGCATAATTATTGCCACATGCTTGTATCTGTTCCTGTAAAGGTGTCCTTAGTTCACCAAATGAATGGATTCTCGAGAAAGCAGATATAAATTGAAATTTGGCAAACAAAGCCATGCGTTATTTGTACATACAGCCATGCTATACATTCTGTGCTAACCCTATCAGCTAGGTACTGAAGTAGAAACCTGTGGTGGCCAAGTGTGGTAAATAAGGGACTGAGTTCACACACTTTGGCAAGGCAATAAATATCTCTTCTATCGGTTGGCCTTCTTTCAATATTAATTCATTTGGCAAATACCTGAAGATAGAGAAGCTGCATCACTTAGAGGCTGAGAGCATAAACTCTGGAACTTAACCAGCTAGTTTAAATTCTGGCTGTGCCATTTATCAACTCTGTGCCTTGGTTAATTTTCCTCTTAATTTTCTCATCTTGAAAATAGGGATAATAATGGTACCTACCTCATGGTGGTTTGAAGGTTAAATGAATTCTAGTAGGTAAGATTCCTAGAATATTCCTGACATGGCAAGAACTCAGTAAGTGCTAACTCTTGTTGTTCTTGTTCACCTATGATGGGATGTGTCCTTTGCCTTTGATGTACTTAACAGTCCAGTGAGGAGAGAGAAACTAAATAGTTTCAGTCATTCAATATTTCAGCTACTATTGAGTACCTTCCATATGGCAGTCACTGTAGTAGGTCCTGAAAATAAAGCAGCAAATAAGCAAACATATCCTTGCTCCTGTGAAGCTTATTTTTAGTAGGTAAGACAGTTAAAATAATTTCTGTAAAATGTCAAAAGTGTTAGAATAGAGGAAATGCAAGGTGCCGTGGATACATCTAGCAGGAGGACCTAACTTACTCTAGGAGATATGGGACAGTAAGGAAAACTATATCATGATGAATGCTCTATGGAAGTCCTCTTTTGGATTTAGGGATATCACAGAGTAGAAGGTTCCTGAGTCAGGGAAGCCTTCTCATTGGTGGAAATACACTGGAGCTGACTCTGGTAGTGAAGATGGAGAGAAGTGGCAGTGGGGCAGGGAAAGTATTCCTAGCAAGTGGAATGGTTTGTAGGATGTCATGAAGCATGTCAAAGCATTTCACAGTCCTTGGATTTCAGTAGTTCTGTATTGTTGGGACTTTGTGTGGAGCAAATGGGGGTGTGCAGTGGTACATGTAAGGGGGGAGCAAGAAGAGTTTAGATTCATCTGCAGATCTGAGGGAATTACTCTGCCAAGCAGTTAGGACTGGATGCTGAAGGCACTTGGGTGTCGCTGAAGTGTTTCAAACAGAGAAGAAATTGTGATCACATTTTTATATTTTAAATTTTTAGTATCTTTATTTTTTAATTCTTTTTTAAAGATTATTTATTTGGGGGGGGCAGGGAGAGTGTGAACAGGGGGAGGGGCAGAGGGAGAGTGAGAGAGAATCCCAAGCAGACTCCGTGCTGAGCCTGGACTGCTCTGAATCCCAGGACCCTAAGATCACGACCTTCATTTAACTGACTGTGAGCCACCCCGGTACCCAATTTTTTTTTTTTTTTTTTTTTTTGAGAGAGCATGCATGTGAGTGGGGTGTGGTGGGCACTGGGAGAGGGAGAGAGAGAGAATCTTAAGTTCCATGCCCAGTGCAGAGCCTCATGCAAGGCTCGGTCTCAGGAGCATGACCTGAGCCAAAATCAAGAGCCGATGCTGACTGAGCCACCCAGGAGCTCCAAATTTTTATCTTTAAAGATTATTCCTTTATCTCTGTGGAAAATAGACTGATGAGGGCAAGATCGGAGATAGGGAGATTAGCAGTTGCCCAGGCAAGAAATAATGGGAAGCTGAACCAAGGTAGTAGCAGCAGAAATGGAGAGAAAGGGTCAGATAGAAAAGATGGAAGATCAAACTGACATCCTTTAGCTAGCAACTCAGTGGAGGGGCGAGGGGAGAGGGTTTAAGTGAATGCTTGGGTATATGGTAATGCCACTCAGGGATTATGGGAGGAGAGGAGTCTGTCAACTTGGATTTCCCCTACGTGGAAACATCTTGTGTTTATAATATCAAACATTAGTGTCACTTCAGCAAATCTCAAAAATTCTTATATGCACTTTTCTTCAGGCAGGTACAGTGATTGTATTCATTTGTGAGACAGCAGTTATTTGGGGTTTCAGGATCTCATAGCTAAGTAGTGAGAAGAATTCAGGTCAGATCTGTCTTCTGGTCTGTGTATTCTGAGGGAGGTTAGCTGTTCTTAATTGATTGTAGGAGTTTGATAATATTTTTAAGAGCTGTAGGGAGCAACTTTCATAAATGGTTGAGTTGAGGCAAACATAGGGGATACTGTTAATAACGTATAATAATATAAGACTTTCGAATAAAGAAGAAAAAATCCTTCAGAAGAGAATGGCTAGCATAGGAAAAGACGCTGTTTCTTGTGTTCTGTGATTAGTCTTTAGTGCCCTCTATTGACTGCTATGTCTAAAACAATGTTGATTCTGGAAAACAATGTTCTTTGCAGTGTTTTGCCCAAAACAGGAAGAATTAGAGGTATTAAAATTGTGATAAAAGGTGATAAAAACTTATGGGGACTTTAAAAAAAAATTCTGCATGGGGTCTCAAAGTTGGGTAGAGGTCTTAAGAAATTCCATGCTAACATTTTGTTTGCTACAACATGGGTATGCTATTGTGGGCTAGATTTTCAGAAAACAGACCTTCCTGATGACGAGTAGTCTAAATCAGGCTGGTTTTTCAGCATTTTTTATGCAGCAAAGCCTCAAGAATAGCAGTCGCCCCAGTAGGCAGGAGCAGCTGCTCTCTTTCCATAGGGCAGCTACTACACGTGATGAGCCTGAAAGGAAATGACCGTTCCTCATTAAAGCAACTTCATTCAGCTGCGTGGGAAATCACGCAGTCAGAAAAGTCATCACAGAAAATGAAATAGTGATTATACATAATGGGGCATCTTCAGAAGTGGGTGGTTTGTCTTTTTTTCTTTTTCTTTTTTTTTAATGACAAAGGAGCTGCCCTTGAGTTCTCTCTTCCAGGAAAAGAGGTGGTAGATTAGACTTAGTGTTAAGAATAACTAGAGGTCTAAGCCTGAATAAATTTCAGTAAGCAAGCACACCTGGTATAGTTTAAGGTCTAAAGAAGACTGCGCTTTGTATAAATGAATGCTCACCGTGACTTTTCTATAATAAGGGAAATCTATTAATCGTTCAATTTCTGTTATTGCCCGGTTAATCTTTCTTTGAAATGTTTCTAATTATCATTTCAGCTGGTTGCATTTTGAAAACCTGTTCACCGAGTTGGGGTAAAAATAGTGCTTTTTGATTTGGTGTTATATGAAACTGCAGAGATTGCTTGCACCAAGCTGGTGAAATCATTTATTTGCTTTTGGTCTATTTTACTGTTGCAATTTTCTCTAAGAAAGTTTAGTAATTATTAATATGAAGTAATGCTAGATGCTTTCTGTGCATTTCATGAGGGGAATATGCTATTATGTAGTTTCCCTTCCCCCCTAATAAAAAAGCCTTTCATCACAAACTGACATCTTAAATGAAGGACATAATTGTACAGCTTATTTATTAGTGTGTCAAACTTAAAATGGAATGGTTTCATATTTCAGAATGAAAAGTGTGTTGTGATTCATGGTTGCTGGTGACAAAACAGACAGCTCTTTTATATCTGCACTGATTGCCTGCTGATAGACCACTGTACTTTTTTGTTGTTGTTCTTTTCTTTTCTCTTCCTATGCAATAGCTCCCTCTACTTGAAAATATTGGTGTGATTATAGTTCAACGCTATGTACTTTATTAGTGAGTACTCGTGACTCTTTTTACTTTCTGTCCCCCATATAAGTATGAGGTGTTATACATCAGAGCATGTTAGAAATTTACCAAGAATCTCTTGACCTTGGAGCAGAAAAGCAAGGTGAGGGAAAGTAAGATAAGTTATGTTTGAAGGCATTTTTCAAGGAATTAGCTGTGTAGCTTTTCTTGATTTAAATATATTTGGCGAAAATTCCATATAGTCCTTGAAAATGAACCTTGATGTCTGAATCACAGAGGTCTATGAAAAGTGGATCAGAAAACTCCAAAAGAACCATCAGCCACTTCAAACTGACTGGCTGGAACTTGGCAGATTCTCACTTTGCTAATTCCAAAGTCTTCTGAGTCTAACACAAAACATGACCGTTTCTCATTTGTCAGGAAGCGTTCAACAGTAAGAGAATCTCATGTTACTACACCTTGGCTTTATGGAGGAGTATGTGCATAATGAAACAATAGGAACAAAATAGACAGAAGCAAGTGTTTCACCTGGGATTTGATGATTTTTTCCCTCTCCCTCGCTAAGTTTGAGGTTTAGTAGTTGTACCATTATTTTAATGTGGCACAAGTGGCAGAGCATGGTGGTCAAGAGGAAGGACTTGGGAGCCAGACTGGTTGGGTTTGAATCCTAGCTCTGCCAGTTACCAGATGGGTAATCTTGGCAAGTTTCCTTAACTATCTGAGCCTTAGTTCCCTCATCTGTAGAAACATAAACAAGTATTAGAGTAAAGCACTTAAAATAGAGCCTGACACATAGTACTATATATCAGTGTCCAATAAAATAAAAAATAATGGCTTATAAATTGGTTCTTATTAACCAAATGTATTTACTGAATGTCAACATTATCTTCAGGGCTGCTTAATAAAAAGAAAAATGGGGCCCTCCCAGTGGATGAGAATTATTTACACATTGGTTTTGTTCATGAAGTGACACTCATTTTCTTGTATCAGAGTAGTTCTCACCGAGGGGTCCCTATACTGTGTTACAATTTATGTATTATAAGTTATAGCTCTGTTATTTTTAAACTACTTTTTTCATGCAGTGGAATATTCGGTGGTTTCCACCTCTTTTTTGAGCTTCATTGATTTAGCAGGAGGATTTTATATTGGTGGAACATATAAAAAATGAAGTATCACTTACCATAGTACACTTCTCTTGGAGCCTACTTATTGCCCAAGAGCACTGGTCTTTGGTGTATAATACGACTGTGCTTGAGAATGTCAGGGAATCTTGCTCAACTGTCAGTAGACTTCTTGTGGCCCAACAAAATATCAGTCACCAAAAGTTCAAAGAAGAAATTTTTATGTATTGAACCCTTAGACATGTAACTGAAATTGTTTAGATGTTTCCACCTTGATATAAGCTGATACTTGCGTGGGTGTATAGCGTGATAGTGTAATAGATGTTGACCTCTTTGGAAGAATATCACCCCGAATGCCGATACTTAATGTAAATAGTCAAATGAGATTCAAGAGTATATATGTTTTCAGAATCTGACTTCTCTTTCCTCTTGGCTTGACCCTTAGGACCCTTTAGATCCCACAAGATCAGTGATTGTGATCCGTTCCCTGGTGGCAGATGGTGTCGCAGAAAGAGGGGGAGAGCTGTTACCTGGAGACCGCCTGGTCTCAGTTAATGAATACTGTTTGGAAAACAGCACACTTGCTGAAGCTGTGGGAGTGTTGAAAGCTGTGCCACCAGGCATTGTACGCCTTGGCATCTGTAAGCCTTTGGTGGTAAGTGTTCAATTTTGTTAATATAGGACATGATAATAGTGTAATACTTAAGAACCTGGATTTTGGAGGCAAATACACCGGGTTTCGAATTCCCCTTCAACAACTTACTCTATGTGTGTCCTAATACAAGTTTCTTATGTCCTTGACAGAAACATAATGTCTGTCTCATAAGATTTGGGGAACTAAAGATTATATTCATTAAGTGCTTGTACATTATTATATAAATAGTAGCTGCTAACATTGCTAGTCCTATTACCACTTTTACTACTATTTTTATCTTCATGATTTTAGCACAGATCTGTAAGTTCCCATCACATTCCTTAGGATGTAAATGAAAATAAGTCTGTGCATTTTAACTTTCACTTGGGAATGATGTTGAGATGGCATGGTAAGTTGAAATCCAGTTAACTATATCGTTTTTTTGGTTGTTGTTCAAAAAATGTAAAATATCTTATTAATAACTTTTGTATTACATATTGAAATGTTAATGTTGTAGATATATTGGGTTAAATAAAATAGATTATTAAAATTAATTTCATCTGTTCCTTATTTAATTTTTAAAAATTATAATAATATTTTTTATTATATTATGTTAGTCACCATACAGTACACCTCTGGTTTTTGATGTAAAGTTCGATGATTCATTAGTTGCGTATAACACCCAGTGCACCCTGCAATACGTGCCCTCCTTACTACCCATCACCACCCTATCCCATTCCCCCCCCCGAAGCCCTCAGTTTGTTTCTCAGAGTCCATAGTCTCTCATGCTTCATTCCCTCTTCTGATTACCCCCCTTTTCTTTATCCCTTTCTTCTCCTACCAATCTTCCTACTTCTTATGTTCCATAGATGAGAGAAACCATATGATAATTGTCTTTCTCTGCTTGACTTTTTTCACAGCATTATCTCCTCCAGCGCCGTCCATGTTGCAGCAAATGTTGAGAAATCGTTCTTTTTGATAGCTGAGTAATGTTGCATTGTAAAGGTCCCTTAAAAAGTTAAAAATTGAGCTACCCTATGATCCAGCCATTGCACTACTGGGTATTTACCCAAAGATACAGACCTAGTGAAGAGAAGGGCCATATGCACCCCAATGTTCATAGCAGCATTGTCCACAATAGCTAAATCATGGAATGAGCTGAGATGCCCTTCAACAGATGACTGGATTAACTATATCATTTTAACCATAGGCGACGAGATTTCAATATGCTTTTCTGCCCATCAAAGTGCCTCATAACACCTAGCATCTAGAACTCTGTGTGGTCAGAGCATCTTGAAGTTCTCTTGCCGCTTAATCTTATGTCCTGGGTCAGATCAGTGTTTATGACTAAGGGCCATATTACAATTAGGGTGCTTTTGAGGTTCCCCAATGCAACAAAATACCTGATGATAATTTGCAAGCAGTATGAAGATATTCTTGAGTGCTTACTATATATCAGTATTTTAAAACCTATACATGTATTAACTAATTTAATCCTCCTGGCAACTTGAAGAGGTAGTCCTCTTGTTACCCTCATTACAGCTGAGCCCATCAAGAGACAAGAGAATTGAGGAGCTTATCCGTGATGATGTCAGCAGTAAGGGGCAGAGTTGGGATATAAACTCAGGTGGCTTCAGACCACAGTACTGTATATTTAACTTGTTGCAACTTTAGTTTGCATGCAGTGTGTCTTGAAACAGATAGATGGTCTTACTAAAGTGTTTGACTGGGTTTCAAGAGACCTGGACTCCATTTCTAGCTTTCCTATGAGTCAGCCCAGTGGGTTTCGATGCAAAGATATGTAATATACACGAGAATCATCTGGGAGATGGTAAAAATGCAGTTTCCGAGGTCCTAAGCTCAGAGAGTCTCATCTGGTCATTGAGATGTACTATTTAGGGATCTGCTTCTTCAGTGAATCATCCATGTAGTTCTGATGCAGAATTTCACACTTTGAGAAACATTGTCCTAGTAATTTGATCATAGGCATACCACTGTTCTTCTCTGAGCCTATTTTTTCATCTCTGAAAAGACTGAACAAGACTAGAGGACTCCTAAAATCTTTCTTAACTCTAAGATTCTTTTATTCTATGAAATATATTAATATACTGTATGAATATGTTAACATACTACATGTGTCCATATGTATAGGTAAATATAGATAAATATGTTCACTTATACATATGTAGGTATAGATATATAGATAGAGATAGATCCTGTATTACACATAGTATTTATGCATTGGGGAACCTCAACGTGGCCTTCATGAATTCCCCGTAAAGATGCCAGTACGTTATACTTTCAGGCACTCTGAATATTTCAGAATGGAGTATAGCACATAGCTAATCAAGCTCTTGACTTTATATCCTGTATTTGGTGTATGGGTGTTGCCATAGCCAACATGAGACACCAGGAGATGCCTGGTTTGATTTCTGGATAATAAGTTGCAGGGAGGAATTCGATATTTTTATGGGGATCTCATCTTCTTGGCATTTTGGTTGTGGGGGGATTTTGTCTTGATTTTCCCTGAGGATTGCTTGCCTGATTATTTGGGCTGCCAGAGGAAATCCCAAACTATTTACGTCCTAGAGGATTTAAACAGCGTGACTTGACTCGGAAGCAGTTTAGGGATGTGTGAGGTGGTGTAAAAAAACAGAGCTTAGTGACCAGCCGGGTGTGGGTTCCTGTGCTATTTCTGGCAGACATAGAGCTGCAGAGACTTCGGGATCTTGGCCACATTCTGAGAGGGCTTTGGAATGTAGTAATCGTGAGGTGGACCTTTGCCTAGGCTTCCCTTAGTGAGCAGAAGGCTTCCAGGATACTTGGGAGTGGGAAGCCACAGAAGGGATGAAGACAAAGGTCACTTTCAGGACTGTAAAAAATTCTTAGTGGAGGGGACCTGGGTGGCTCAGTCGGTTAAGCGTCTGCCTTTGGCTCAGGTCCTGACCCCAGGGTCCTGGGATCGAGCCCCGCTTTGGGCTCCTTGCTCAGCAGGGAGCCTGCTTCTCCCCCTCCCTTTGCCTGCGGTTCTGCCTACTTGTGCACATTCTCTCTGTTTCTGTCAAATAAATAAATAAAATCTTAAAAAAAAATTCTTAATGGAATTACCACTAATTCCTTCTTTAATGTCTGGGTCCGTTTAGCAAAAATGTTTGCTCATGAGCTGTAAATAGTGATGCACGGACCTTCTCTGTGGTCTCTGTCTCTCTGGTGGTCCACTTGGTGGCCACTTATCACATAATGTTTACTGAGCATTTACTCAGTCCTCTGTGGAAGTGGGGTAGAGAGTGTGAAGAAAGTGGCCCAGAGTCAGCTTGGGCCAGAAAGACTATGAATATATAAAAGTTAGGAGAACACGATTTTTTATTAAGTCATTTATTATATTGATATACATTGTCTATATAATGTGTTTCATATTATATATTTTCATATTAACCGTGAATGGGGCTTATCTTCTCTTTTCTGCAAATTCATCTCAAATGTATCAGATGTAAAAAAATGAATGAACTGACTTCAAAAACTGTATCGTATCTTCAGAACTAATAGGTCAGAGCTGGCAATGGGGTCCTTGAGCCGGACAGCTGTGGGTTTTTGCTTAGTTCTGTGATTTGCAAGGGCGGGGGGCCAATATAATTGGGCCAATTATTTAACCTCCCCAGCTCCCACTTCCTTGTCGATAATGTGGGGGACTGCATGGCGTGGTAGTTGCGATCCCAGGCCCTAGGGCCAGACAGCCGGGGTTCCAATTCTGGGTGTGTAACTGATGAGCTATGTAACTTTTTACTCATCTGTAAGCTGGGATTAATGAGAATACCTACTTTTAGAATGTGTATTAATATATTAGTAAATATACTAAATGAATATTTAAAATGCTTTAACCTATGCCTGGCACATAGTACCATAAATATGTGTTGCCATTTTTATATAAATATAAAATATAAAATCCTGACTTGGATTGCTGTGAAGACTAAGCTGAGACAAAGCAATGAAGTGTTTACCGTAGATTGTGATTTAGAGCTAGGACTCCATAAATAGTGGCTCTGTTCTGACCCAGGACCGCTGTTGAGCTGGTGAACACTCGGATGGCCGAACCTTTTCTGAGGGCAAATGACTGCCCTGTACCTTTGTTAAATATTTTGAATATTACCCTGTGTATACTGATACATTTTTTAAAAATATTTTATTTATTAGAGAGAGGGGAGGGACAGAGGGAGATGGGAGAGAATCTCAAGGACTTGGGGCTCGATCACACCACTCTGAGATCATGACCTGAGCTGAAACCAAGAGTTGGGCACTCAACCAACTGAGCCATACAGGCATCCCTATACTGATACATTTCTTAATATTAAGGCCCTTTTTTGGAAAGTGATGTTTCTTAATTTAAGGAAATTTTTTTTTCCTACATAGTATGTCTCTTTATTTTGTCAGATCTTCTTTTACAGTTTTCTCCTTAAATGTGCTGTGCAGTTTTTTTAGTTTAATTCTGAGATAATTTACTGTTTTCCCCCCCTTTGTGAATGATGTCTTGTTTTCCCTTACATTTTTAAATTAGCTATTGCTGAAGTAGAGATAATGATACTGACTTGGTAATTTGATCTTATATCTGACAAACTTGTGAAACTCTAATTCGTGCTTCTTTAAAAAAGTTAATTTATCTATCTGTCTATCTATGTATTTATCGTCATGATTAAGTGTACTCTTTCATCCCCTTCACCTATTTCCTCCATCCCCCCACTCTGGTAACCATCAGTTTGTTCTCTGTAGTTAAGAGTCTGTTTCTTGGTTTGTCTCTCTCTCTTTTTCCTTTGCTAATTTGTTTTGTTTCTTAAATTCCACATATGAATGAGATCATAGGGTATTTGTCTTTCTCTGACAGACTTATTTCACTTAGCATTATACTCTCTAGCTCTGTCTATGTTGCAAATGGCAAGATTTCATTGTTTTTTTAATGTCTGAATAATATTCCATTGTCTGTATATACAACACATCTTCCTTATCCATTCATCTATTGATGGACATTTGGGCTGCTTGCTTCCAAATTTGGCTATTGTAAATAATGTTGTAGTAAACATAAGGGTGCATATATTTTTTCAAATTAGTGTTTTCATATTTGTTCAGTAAATGCCCAGTAGTGGAATTACTGGGTCATATGGTATTTCTATTTTCAACTTTTTGGGCAACCTCCGTACTGTTTTCCATAGTGGCTGCCAGTTTGCATTCCCACCAGCAGTGCACAGGGGTTTCTTTTTCTGCACTTGTTTCTTGTGCTTTTGTTTTTAGCCATTCTGACAGGTGTAAGGTGATATCTCATTGTAGTATCTCATTTCCCTGATGATGAGTGATGTTGAGCATCTTTTCATGTGTCTGCTGGCATCTGTATATCTTCTGTTTACGTCTTCTGCCCATTTTTTAATTGGATTATTTAATTGGATTTTTTGGGGGGTGTTGAGTTGTATCAGTTCCTTATGTATTTTGAATACTAACCCTTTACTGGATATGTCATTTGTAAATATCTTTTCCTATTCTGTAGGTGGCTTTTAGTTTTGTTGATTGTTTCTTTTGCTGTGCACAAACTTTTTATTTTGATGTAGCCCTGATAGTTAATTTTTGCTTTTATTTTCCTTGCCTCAGGAGACAGATCTAGAAAAATATTGCCACAACTGATGTCAGAGAGATTACTGCCTGTGCTCTCCTCAAGGATTTTTATGGTTTCAGGTCTCACATTTAGGTCTTTAATCCATTTTGAGTTTATTTTTGTGTATGGTGAAAGAAAATCGTCCAGTTTCATTCTTTTGCATGTGGTTTAAGGGCTACTTAAAAAGAAAAAAATGTTTGCGAAGCTTTGACTCAAATATGACTTTCTTTTTAATTATTAAAGAAAAGTTTATTCTAATAAAACAATTTGCAAAAGTTTTATTGTGTCCTTGCACTTAATGGAAAGATGAGAATTAATCTGAAGAGAGTTCAAAACTAAGGTATTTTCTTTGATTATAAAAGTGCTTCGGATGGTAGCCAGAGATGCAGGGAGTGGTGGGTGAGATAGGCGAAGGTCATCAAAAGGTGGAAACTTCCAGTCATAAGATAAGTAAGTCCTGGGGATGTAGTGTACACCATGATGACTCTGGTTAACAAGAACATATTGTATATTTGAAAGTTTTAGTATAACTAAATTTATTGTGATAATTTTGCAATATATACATACATCTAATTGTTGTACACCTAACTAATATGATATATGATGTTATATGTCAGTTATATCAATAAAAGATAGCTTCATGGTTGACAAAAACATTTCCTCAATTATGCTAAAAAATAAATTTAAAAAATTGTTTCCAGGGGCACCTGGGTGACTCAGTCAGTTAAGCATCTGCCTTTGGCTCAGGTCATGATCCCAGGGTCCAGGAATTGAGCCCCTTGGGCTCCCTGCTCAGCGGGGAGTCTGCTCCTTCCTCTCCCCTTTGCCTCCCCCACTCGTGCTGTTGATCTCTCTCTCTCTCAAATAAATATATAAAATCTTTTAAGTAAAAATTGTTTCTGTTTTCAGGAAGATGATAAAGAGGAAGAAAGTCATTATATTTTACATTCAAACAATAATGAAGACAAGACTGAACTTTCAGGAACAATTCATGATATAAATTCATCTTTAATACTTGAAGCACCCAAGGTATTTCGTAAATTGATTTCCCATTTGAATGGTTTGCTGTGAGCCAGAATTTCTATAGAGAAGACAAAAGCTTGTTCCCACTCTGAGCTTACGAGATAGAAATTAAATGATCCTCCTCTCGCTTTTTTATTTTTTTTAAAAAATAAACTGTTTTCCCTCTTGTATCCCAGTGGCTTCATAAACGACATAGGCCAGATATAAGGCATTTTCAAAGCACAAACATACCTTATTTTATACCATAGATACACTCTTAAAATTTTGAGGGTAGAACACAATATTCAAAAATAGACGTGCATTTAAAATGCTGTAGAAAATAGAGCTATATCAAAGGACTTCTTACTGAGTACTTCCTAAAGAAAAGAGTTATTTAGTCAAACCCTTCTTTACACTTTAATTTTAGAAAGTATATTTTGAAGCTTTTCCTTTTTTTTCTGAAAATGAATTGTGCTTAAGAGTATGGTATTGCTTTACCTGATAACAACCGTCTGGTGATATTCTTTGCATAATTTATTGACAGTGCCTCAAGCTGATATTTATTTCTATACTGTATATTGTGGGTTTTTTTTTAGTGTAGACATTTTTTGTTAAAATTTCATAAGTGTATGACATCTTCAAATATACCCTGTAAACGCACCTGTAAAAAAATTAACTAGCTTGCAGTATTTGATACACTATAATAATTTAAAAGTGGAAAGTAATAGATTCATTTCATGAATTTACATTTGGTAGTATTTAATGAGTAGGTGTCCAAATAGGAAATGTCATTGATCCCTCAAGAGGAATTGGGCCTCGTTGTGCTCAGCACTCTTGAGGATCCCCAGGGTTAGGTTAGAGGCTCAGCAAATCCATACATTCCTCAGGCATTACCTAGGAACTCAGCGAAGTTTCTGCACATGTATGACTAGTTTCAGTTGTATGTACTTCTAATTAGTGAAATATAAATTTATTAAAAAGCATACTATATTCGTTCTTTTTTTCCCGTATAATTTCAATACAGTTGAAAAAATATATTCCTGTTACAGGGCATATTATAAAATAGTCATACTCCAAGTTGTTGAGACCTGCGTCCTGTATCTTTATAGAGAATGCTTTTTGATAATTCCAATAGCCATAATTTCTTTTGAGTTTTACATACACTTGAAAATCCTGACTTTTTCAGTCTCTGCTTTCTTAGGTAATAGTGTGATGTGTGTCTATATTTATGTACTATTTCTGTGTGAAATGAATGAGTTAAATGTTCGGTGCAGCAGGTTAACAAAATTCCTATTTCTGATTGAGAATTTTCAGGTGGTTTAATGTATAACAAACCTTTTGGAATAGTCATTGCCTTTGCCAAGGGCAGATTTTGCCTCTTTCTGTTTCCCTTTCTTCGCTTTGAGGGTTGTGTGGGAGTGAGCATTTATTTTTCCAACTTTGTAATGGAGATCTGTTCAAGTTCACTGTGCCTTGGCATGGAATGTAGTCATTGAGGTTATGCCAGGGGTTAACTTCCCAGTTAATGCGTAGTGGGGTTAAAATTATTAAAATTATTTTTGCAACTTTTATTTACAGGAATTTAGAGATGAACCCTATTATAAAGAGGAACTTGTAGATGAGCCGTTCCTCAATTTGGGAAAGGCTTTTCAGTCCCAACAGAAAGAGATAGACAACAGCAAGGAGGCCTGGGAGATGCATGAATTTCTGACTCCTAGATTGCAGGAGATGGCAGAAGAAAGAGAGATGCTTGTTGATGAAGAATGTGAGCTCTATCAAGATCCCTTTCAGTCCATGGACTTATATCCCTCATCGCACCTTCAAGAGGCTGCTCCTGTTCCCTCTGTGAAGGAGCTTCACTTCGGCACTCAGTGGTTACATGACAGTGATTCCCCTGAGCTTCAAGAAGCAAGATCCATGATGAGTGGGTATTCCCAGGAGACACAGCAGTATGGCTATAGCACTGGAAACATGGTAAGGGACGAGAACACATCTTCCACACGCCCCCTTCTCTTCCCCTCCTTCCCAACCCCTGTTCCTAAGTCATGTAACTTTCAAAAGAACAAGATGTAATGGAAAATAAGATTGCTGTGATTAGTCATTTTTCCAAGACATACCATATAGTGAAATGCTGTATATATAAACTCATCTTTTCTGTATTACACAACTTCTAGTAAGAGTCACTAAGTGGCAGTTGCCTTTTATAGTGGTTTATAGTGGTTTTTTGCCTTTTTTTTTAATGATGTATTTCTCCAGATTATCCATTTCAAAGAAGAGATCTTTTGCCATTTGTGATTTTTTATTCCCTCAGAAAGATACGGCTCTCTATTTCTCATATTGTGTATTTGTATTTATTGGGGAAAATCAAGGCAAAATGGACTCAAGATACGTTGTTTATGTCTTGCTTATCCACACTGTTCTCTGTGTTATATATGATACTAAATAGAAGGTCACTAAACTCTTAAAAATGATCTTTACGTTTGTGATACTGCCTATTTTCAAGTTGACAGGAAAGCATTATGTTTTGATAGGTTTGCCCTTGCCATAGATCACCAATAAGCTTTGTTTTTATAAATTAGAATTACCTGGTCACCAATGGAATCTTTCATCAGGGACATTTTTTATTTTTTTAGATTTATTTTTCCAGTATCATTTTTAACTTTTAAAGCAGCTTTGTCAAAGTATAATTTACACACCATAGCATTCACCTTGTTGTAAGTGTACAATTAAGTAATTTTTAGCAAATTTATGGTTAAAAAGCCATCACCATCATCCAGTATTAGAACATTTCCCAACACCCCACAAAGTTTTACCCTCATCATTCATTGAAATCCACAGGCCTGGGCAACCATCAGGGACAGTTTTTAATGTTTTAGTTTTGTTTGTTCATTTCATGTCCCAGATTAACTTCCAGGCGAACGAAAAGAAACTTATTAAATAGAGTTTTGGGTTTTTTTTGTTTGTTTGTTTTTTTTAGAGAGGGAGAGAGGGGAGGTAGGGACAGAGGGAGAAGGAGAGAGAGAATCTTAAGCAAGCTCCATGCCCAGTGCAGAGCCCCAACAGGGCTTGATCTCATGACCCCGAGACCATGACCTGAACCAAAATCAAGAGTCAGACGCTTAACCAACTGAGTCACCCAGGCGCCCCTAGAGATATTTTTTTACAAGGCCACTTAGCAATATATTTATATACAGCATAGTACTTCCCTCACAGAGATCAGTAACTTTCTCGCAGTGCTGTGGGGAGTGTGCTTTTCTTTGCTCTCTCAGAGGGCCCATTGGGCTGGTTTCTTTGCTTTCTCCTTCCTCAGGCCTATCTTCATTTTCCCCCTTTTGCCAGTGCTATGAGTCCTTCTATGCAAGGTGCTATACTAGCTGTATTTATGGAATGCAAGAGGATTAGCAGACTCTGGGCAGTCTACCAGAGAACAGATGTTTTGGGATTATGTGAATAATGCCTGGATATGGGAAGAGGTGACAAAGGATCACCTGGTGTATGGCCATTGACTTTGGTGTTTTCTTTCCTTGCCAGTCCCATTCCTGTATCTGTAAGTACTCAAACCCAAACAGAATATTCAGTTAAATGGAGCAAATTCTAATCACAGGTTAATGAATATTCATAAATACTCATTTGTTGTGACTTTCTTCTATAAAAAGAAAATTTTCCATTTACCCAAATATAAGGCAACCTGAAATAATGGCCCATTTTAGTATATAAACTTTTAGGGTTCTAGATGAAATAGTCAAAGGTACGTTCACAGTATTTACTTCATAAATTTAAACACTCATATTTTAAAAACTGCCAAATGTTAAATTTTTGCCTATTCTCACATTTAATGACATAATTTTATTTGGATTCTTTCAACGCATATATATGTTTATAAATACATTATTATTAGAATCACCTTTCTGTCGTTTAATACAGTTTTCCGAATATATCATCTTAATTTTCATCTAGGTTGTTTGAGATACAGTAATTTTTGAATCCATGCTATCAGTCAGAATTTTATCCTGATCTCAAAGCACTCATTTGCATAACAATAGACTTTAAAAGAATTCCTTTTGTAAGCACATAGTGATGATCTTCACAATATAACCACTTACTCTGTTGTTTTTAAAGTGCTATTTAGAAAGCTTGTTTATAACAACATTCAGTGCTCACAGTTTGAAAGGCATGCATCCTAATTACTAAATCTGTGTTAAATTTCCTAACTTGCTTCTTTTTATTTTCCATTTCTGATCCTGTCAGGTGACCTGTAAGCTCCCTAAAATGGCATTAAAATTGTTTCCACCGCAGGGGTGCCTGGGTGGCTTAGTCGAATAAGTGTCCATCTCTTGGTTTTGGCTCAGGTCATGATCTCAGGGTTGTGAGATCAAGCCCCACGTGGGGCTCCATGTCAGGAGCCTGCTTGGGATTCTTTCTCTCTCCTTCTCCCTCTGTTCCTCCCCTCACCCCCAACTTGCACACTCTCTTAAAAAAAAAAAAAAAAATGGTTTCAGCCCTAATGTGTTTTGTCTGCACAATATTTTATTATCTTTAAATAATTATATCTTCTTGTTTTGGGCATTCTTTTCTTCCTTTCCTGAACTCCACAATGATGGCAGTGAAAGGGGGGAAAATTTTTTTTTCTCTACCCTCATTGGTTCTCTGGCTGGGGCCCTGGAAATTAAGCTGATGAAAAATTAACAAAAGAAAAACAATTTGTTAGCAAGTGTGGCATGCACTCATGCAGTAGAAACTCAGTGATGAGTAACTCAAAGGTGTGGTTAGAACTTGGGCTTGTAGAGCTTCTTAACAAAGAACAATAAATTTATAGAGAAGTGACAAGACAAAGGAAAAGGGGTTTAGGTTTAGGGTCAGAGCTGTAGGAAGGTAAAATAAGGGGGGAATTGATGGAAGATAAGGGCTGTTTTAGTTAGGTTTTTATGTATGTTCCTCTTGCTGCCATCTCTGAGCTAAAAAAAATCTAGAGTCATCTCTGGTAATTAACAGTCAGGGAAGATAGCTTTTCTATGTGTGCTGTTTCTCATTTGTTTCCTCTTGGAATAATCCTTATGCCAAAGTGGCGTATTTTTGATAGAATGGTCTGATTCTCTATAACAGTTACACACATAATATCAGGATGGGCTTGAATCTTTATTTGCCCTTCTCTCAGAAAGGTGCTCGTGTGATGAAAATTTATTATCTAATATTACAAGCCTTGGATAGATTGTTAAAACATTTGAATACCTTACAAAATACGTAATTCTCAATACTCCTTTAGAGAGTGCCCTCCAGAAGGATAGAGTAACATTATCACTTCTATCTTCATTATAATATCCATTTTGGGCTATAGATGTAGCTGTATTTGTGGAGCACAAATAGTACCCAACTTCTTAAGTTTACCTTTCTCTCCTACTCCCTTACTCCATTTTAATTGATGGATAAAACCATCAAGATTTATAGATATGGTTCTTTCTCTCTCTCTCTCTATCTTTTCTCTTTTTCTTTTCTTTTCTTTTCTTTTCTTTCTTTCTTTCTTTCTTTCTTTCTTTCTTTCTTTGTATTTATTTATTTATTTGACAGAGACACAGCGAGAGAGAGAACACAAGCAGGGGGAGTGGGAGAGGGAGAAGCAGGCTTCCTGCTGAGCAGGGAGCCTGATGCAGGGCTCATTCCCAGGACCCTGGGATCATATCCCGAGCCGAAGGCAGACGCTTAACGACTGAGCCACCCAGGCGCCCCATGGTTATTTATTTTTAGGTGTAGTAAAATACACATTGCAGTAGCCCCTGCCCCCTCCCCCCCAATCTCTGGTTTCACTTTCACAGTTTCAGTTACCTGTGGTCAGCCGAGGTCTAAGCAGATGATCCTCCTTCTGACAGATTGTCAGAAGGTCGGTAGTAGCTTAACACCTGCCTGCATCATTCACCTCACTACATCTTATCATGTAGGCATTTTATCATCTCACATCATCATCATAAAAAGAAGGGTGAGTACAGTACAATAAGGTATTTTGAGAGAGAAAGAGACCACATTTACATAACTCTTATTACAATATAATTGTTCTCATTGTCAGTTATTGTTGTTAATCTCTTACTGGGCCTAATTTATTAATTAAACTTTATCATAGGTATGTATGTATAGGAAAAAAATAGTATATATGGGGTTTGGTACTATCCTTGGTTTCAGGCATCCACTGGGGGTCTTGCGATATATTCCCCAGAGATAAGGAGGGGCTACTGTACATGAGATTTACCATTTTAACCATTTCTAGGCTTACAGTTCTACTAGCTTTAAATACGGTTGCATTATTTTACAGCTAGTACCACCATCCATCTCCAGAACTTTTTCGTCTCTCCAGACTGAAAGTCTGTACCCATTAAACAGTAACTATGCATTCTCCCCTTCTCTCGTCCCCTGGCAAACAACCACAGTTCCACTTTCTTTCTCTCAGAATTTGACTACCTTAGGTACCTCAGTTAAGTGGAATCATACAATATTTGTCCACTTGTGTGAGGCTTATTTCATTTAGTATAAGACCTTCAAGGTTCATCCACATTGTAGCATTTGTTGGAATTTTCTCCCTTTATAAGGCTGAATAGTACTGCGTTGTATGTATGTACCACCATCTGTTTACCCATTCATCAGTCGATAAGCATCTGGATTGTTTCTTCCTTTGGCTACTGTGAATAATGCTGCTGCGAACACTGGTATAAAGTATCTGTTCAAATCATTGTTTTAAATGTTTTGGACTATATACGCAAAAGTGAAATTGCTAGATCATATGGCAAGTCTGCTTCATTTTTGAGGAGCCACCATCCTCTTTTCCACAGTAGCTGCATCATTTTATATTCCCACCAGTAATGCACAAATTTTCCAGTTTTTCCACGTGTCTGCTAATAACTGTTTTCTGTTTCTATTTTTTTAAGAAGGTACAAAGTAGTATCTTATTGTGGTTTTGATTTGCAGTTTTCTAGATATTATTATTAGGAAAAGTTGAGCAACTTTTCATGTGCACATTGGGCATCTTCATATATTCTCTGGAGAAGTGTCTTAAGCTTTTGCCCCTTTTCAAAAGATCTGACTCTTGACTGAGGATTATTTACCTAAGACCAATTCTGTGTTCTTATTCTCTTCTCTATTTAGAAAAACTCATTTTTTTCCTAAAGAGCTAACCCTCTATATTGAAATTCAGATTCAGATATCAGTTTTCTTACTCCTCAGTTACATAATTGCCATTAACATTTTTTTTAAGTCCAAAATTACTGTAAAATTTCTTCTAAGTACTCAGCACTTACCGCTTCCTCCTTACTCACTTCTCTAAGAAATTCTTCTTCTTTTATTCTAGGCACCTAGGTCGTTGTATCTCCTTTCTCACCCCAATTTAATATTGGAGTTGAGTTCTATGTTCTGTAGGCTTCATTAGATATCTGATAGAGTTCTATACTTAGCTATATTCATAATCTATATGGAAAAAGTTAGCAGTATTTGTTACTTCAGTTTATGAGACCTCCTTCTCTTACCGTTGAAGCCTGACCAATATAACGTTAATATAAACAAGGGACCATGTAAAAGATGTCATTCACCTTTTTTGTTTTGAACGACGTACACTTCCAACAATAGAGAGTAACGGTGCTGTTCATCTTAAGTGAATTGCGGTATGTTCCTCTGGTGGCCCTAATGGTATCATTTAATTTTATGCCTATAAAAATTTGTATGATATCATAATAGGGGCGCCTGGGTGGATCAGTTGGTTAAGTGTCTGCCTTTGGCTCAGGTCGTGATCCAGGTCCTGGGATTGAGCCTCTGGTTCTCCCTCCTCTCCCTGCCCCCTACTCATGCTCTCTCTCACTATCTCTCTCTCTCTCTCTCAAATAAATAAATAAAATCTTTTTAAAAAATCATAATAAAATATGTTAGTGAAGATTGTATGTTCTGGAAGATTATAACTTTTGGAAACCATAGAAGACATATATCAAAGGAAAACAAGCAGAAAACCCAAATTCCTTGATTGTGCTTATCTGCAGGTTTTAGGTTTGGATAACTGGTATTCGCTAGGCAGATTAAAGTGATAGGGAGGGCAAAGCAAGAGCTTAGAGCTATGAAAATCTCCCAACCAGGTGTTTTGGGATTGTCAGTGAATCTATTGAGGTTGTGATCCAACATGATCCATGAGTTAGTGTGTGTCAGCCATTGACCTTTCTTGGTTGGATAGATCTTTATTCTTATAACTATGTGATCATTTACTTAAATCCACTCATTAATGTTTATAAAATGATTTTTTTTGTTAAAAAAAAAATCCAGTGTTTAAAAAAAAAAACAACAACAGATTTTATTAGCCTCTACCCTTGGAGATAGAAAGGTATCAGCGTTTGTAACTGCTTGCCACTGTATAAACCATTAACTGAGAAGGCCTGTTTGTAGGACCAGTTTTCCACTATCATTGTTATCTGGTTTGAACAACATTATAATGTTCCTCACTTTATCACAAAGTACTAATGCATTTCTGTCTTTCTTCCTCTAAAGATGAAAGAAAATTTTGGCATCAGTTCCTTACCCTCCATACCCTCATCTGAAGGAAACAGTCAACAAGGCAGATTTGATGATCTGGAAAATCTTAATTCATTAACAAAAAGCAGTCTGGATTTAGGTTTGTGGTTTTTGTTTCTCATAAACACAAATTACATTATTTTGCAATCTATTGTTTTATTTATATATATGATAACTCTTACTGTCATATTTTAATTCATTGTGATGCAAATTTAAATCTGTTTATTAATCTGCTTCAGAATATCTGGAAGAATAAACATGGCTCGTATGTCAATGGAGAACTTTCAGATTCTGTTGTCTGAGAGGACTGTATTTTCAATGACTGATTTTGCTTTTTATGAGCAGAGTGGATTAAACCTAAAACTAGTACCTTACATGCTAAATCTGAAATAAGTCTCTACTAATATATATTAAAATCTCTGAAGCTATTAAGTGATACTGTTAGCTCATTGAATGGGGTTGTTAAATATTAATAAAGAGAGCCATATTTTAAACATTTATGAAACATTTTTATAGCCATATATTATGGTCAGTTTTGCTGCATTAATAACTTAGTTTCCATTAAAGAATCCTAAAAGTATAGTGCCTCTCTTTGCCTACCCCCAATATTGATTCTTACATAATTTTGAAAACTTGACTTTAAAAAATAATTTTTCTTCATCCAGCACTGAAATATCAAAAGCTGTTATATTATTAAGATCCTTAGGTGAGACAGTTAAGTTCTTTCACAGCACTGGGATTTATAGAGCCATTGTTCAGGATTTATGCTGTCCTTCACGTGTTATGACTCTGCTTATAGGAAAAGTCTTTCTCTTTGGGCAGTTCTCGTGTTGTATGGTAATACATTGTAGGGCCAGAGTGCACTATAGAAGGTTATATAATAGTTTCTATGAATTCAGCATTATATTGAGTAAAATCTAAAGAATGGAATCCTTACTGATAAAGATTGAAGTCATCTGGGAGCGCTCTGGGTGGCTCAGTTGGTTAAGCGTCCAACTCTTGATTTCGGTGCAGGTCATGAGCTCAGGGTCGTGAGATCAAGCCCAGCATTGGGCTCTGCTCTGAGTGTGTAGCCTGCTTCAGATTCTCTCTCTCTGTCTGGCCTTCCCCACCCTCTCTTGCTTGCTGTCTCAGAAAAACAAACATAAAAGATTGAAGACATCTATGAGATGGTAACAATTGTCAATTCCCTGTGAGTTGAAACACAGCACAGATAGTTAATTTTGAATATCTAAGATTAGATGAGTGTATCCAGTTTTTCATGATATGTAACCAGTTGTGACTAGGATAAAAATGGACTTTTTCCCCCCACAAGTGTCCCATTATACTGTTTTTAAAAAATTTACCACATTTCTATAGTCCTCTGGCTAAGTACTTGGAGAAGATTTATGGCACAAGTGGATGAACAACTGAATTAATAGGCCATATGTCTTTGATTGCCCTTGATACTTTATAGCAATGTCATTACTGTTTTGGACCAGGTCATTCTTTGTTGTGGAGAGCTGACCTGCTCATGGTAGAATGTGTAGCAGCTTCCCTGCCTTCTAACCCTGATGCCAATGGTACTGTCATTCCCGTCATGATCAAAATCAAATGTCTCCAGACATTGCCAAATGTCCCCTGGGGGGCAAAATTTCCCCTGGTTGAGAATCACTCACTGCTTTATACTGTCAGGACTGAAAGGATAGACTGGCCATATGGGGTGAGCGTCTGTGGGGAGAAGCAGCAGGGTTGGGAGGAACACAGGGAAAATAGTCCCTCTTGAGCTCTGCTCTGTGTATTATCCCAGTGACTTCAGAGTTCCTTCCTCTGACTTCTGCCCATATAAGTTTCTTAGGGCTCCTGTACCAGATTGGCACAAACTGGGTGGCTTAAAACAACAGAAATTAATTCTCTCACTGTTGTCAAGGACCGAAGTCCTAAATCAAGGTGCTGTGCTCCCTCTGAAGGCCCGAGGGAAAACTCTGGTTTTTGCCTTTTCCAGCCGCTTGTGCCGCTAGTGTTTTTTGGCTCATGGCTGCATCAGTGTGATGTCTGCCTCTGTCTTCACACGGCTGTTCTCTCTTTTCCCTGTGTCTTCTCTTGTTTGTCTCTTCTAAGGACATCTGCCATTGGATTTAGAGTCCACTTGGGTAACCCAGGATGGTCTCATCTCACCATACTTAGTTGTATCTGCAAAGACTCCCCCCCCGCCCCCAAATAACGTCACATTCATAGGTTCTGTGGCTTGGGTATGTCTTTTAGAGAGGTCCCCCAATCTGCCCACTACACTGCCTTAATCTAACACTTTGCAGGGCCCGGGGAATTTATTTTTTTAGATATTATAGTTTTGGGAATGAAGTTAGACTTGTATATCTTAGATCTGTCCTCACTGGAAAAGCTTCATAAGTCCTTGCTTTTTTTTTTTTTTTTTTAAGATTTTATTTATTTATTCAACAGAGATAGAGACAGCCAGCGAGAGAGGGAACACAAGCAGGGGGAGTGGGAGAGGAAGAAGCAGGCTCACAGCAGAGGAGCCTGATGTGGGGCTCGATCCCACAACGCCGGACCACGCCCTGAGCGGAAGGCAGACGCCCAACCGCTGTGCCACCCAGGCACCCCCATAATTCCTTGCTTTTAGGAAAATTTTTTGAAAGCCTCTGGAATGCTGTTCAGTAGGCATGACTATTTGGATTAATGCTAACTGTGGGTAGGCTGAGAAATTATTAATACAGAATTGACACAGATTTCAGCAGCATACATATTGACTTCATTCTACTCAATATTTGATTTTGCTCTTGAGATCCTTTCCAGCAATGGCTGACTCTTTCAGTCACTGGTCGCTCTGTGTCACCAGGCAATCCCACAGGCTTCTCCAAGCCTCTCTGTTTCCTCAACTATAAAATGAAAGATTTGGGCTAAGTGTTCTCTAAGTCCTCTTTCAAATCTGTAATTCTTTGACCACTTTATTAGTAACAGACAATTTTAGATTTATCTCTGAACAATTAAATTTCTTTTTCTGAACAATTAATTTAAAAATTATTTTTTGAGAACCTTATGTGTAAAGGGCTATTCTTGACCCTATACTTAATCTAAAATTTTGTATCCTCTAAGAGCCTCTACTCTTCATGGGCTGTGAAACTAAACCTAGAAATTAGCATAATTAATAAGGTGAAGCATGCAAGATAAATTCCAGATCAATAATGCATTTAGTGTTACAGGTTTTCAGAAGGTCTCAAACAGAAAGTAGTTCTGTTTCCTAATCTTCCACTGTGCCTGCCTAGATCGTGCCCCAGGGAACCCTGGATGAGTATCACTGCACCCAAGAGTCAGGCACACTTACTCATTTGTATGCCTAGCTCTTCCTATAAACTGAGCTTCTGGAAGGCAAGGCTTGTATCTGATTGTGTTACCATAGCAGGTGCTCAAGAAACATTTGTCAAATGAGAAGGTGAAATGCTGCTTATGTGTGGTTATTCAACAGCATTGCAACTCCCAGCCCTCCTTCCCCCTGCAGTGGCCAGGTTACACAATAACCCCTCCTCCTCTCTACTTGGATTCTTCTTGCCTTTTTTTTGTTGACTTTTCTGTTCTTGCACCTCACCAAGTATAAACCTTTTGAAAATTTCCCCCAATTCCTCTCCTATAAACATTAATCTCCGTTTGTCCAGGAACTTTTTTTTTTTTAAACTACTTTGTTTTTCTAACCTTTGTGCGCCGGTTATGGCCCCTACCCAACACCTGCATAGGCCCTCGAGGACTCGGTTTGTTTTATGGGCTCTGGGTGCTGCAGTGCACTTGGTGAACAGCTCTGTAAAGTGCGAGTGTGTCAAGCACTGTGACAGCTGAGAAATGTGTGCCTGAGCCCCAGCACCGGCAGTCCGTGGAGGAGGAGTAGGACAAAGGGCACGGGCAGCCTTTGTGTGGAACAGGTAATGAAAAGTTTTAAATGGACTGCAGCAACCTATGAAACCCAATGCTGTAATTTAACAGGCCGCTTTTACCAGAGTAAGTGCATGGGAAACCGCTCTGCAAATAGAGCCGGTTCCCTCTTCCTAACACTGAGGTCTGGCCATTCCAGCTAGAGTCTAGTCCCACCCCGGTCTCTCCTCAGTGGGCAGGAGGCAGACACAGGCAAAGCTAGAACTCTGAGGTGATGGTATTGATTAGAGTGTTCTGCAGGAATGTAGGCCCCCGAGGACAGGAGTGAAGGGTACCTGGGGCTGGGGGACAGGCACGAGACGTCCTATAGAACCACCTGAGCCTTAGAGTGACTTTCACCCCCTCTTCAGGTTCTGTTGCATGACCAACTGATTAGATCCTGATTCCAGAGTTTCTAGACAAGATAAAAAGCAGGAGTAGTGAGTTTACTGAAGATTTGTTCCGAAGAAATGGAAAGAGTTTAGGTGATGCTTATATGAAAAAATTTAGAATAATATCTCTATTGTTTAGGATAATATCTCTATCAAGATCGTTTCTGGTTTTCTAAAAGGCCAGAGCTCCAAAAAATACTATAAATGCATGGATTTAAGGAAGGCATTTGATCACAGTTCATCATACTTGTCCCATATGCTGAAGAAAGATTGGCTGAAAATTCCTAATCAGTTACTGGGGTGTATCCTAAGGGTGATTAATGGACTTATGACAGTATGGGCACAGGTCTCTATGTGCCATAGGACTCTATGCACAACTCTGCCCTAGTCTTTTTTTCAGTAAATGGGAGAATGACACAGGTGGCATGTCAGGTAAATTTGCACATTCCAATTGGCAAAATGGCTTAGCCTGAGTTTCTCCATCTGTAAAATATGGTTGCTAGTATCTTTTCTAACTCATAGTTTGATATGAGAATCAAATGTGGTAAACAAATGCAAATGAATTCAGGAATTTGTAAACAAAGCCCTGTTAAAAATGTGTTTTCTCAATCTGATAAGCACTGGGTGATGCATGAAGTTGTCAGATCCCTTTATTGTAACACCTGAACCTCATGTAACACTGTGTGTTAACTATACTGAAATTAAAATTTTTAAAAAAAAATTTTATTTGGTTATTATTCTGTGGAATTATTTTTTTAAATAAGTGAAATGTGGGAGTTCCTACAGTTGGGACAACTTAGGTTGGTAAGGGAAAATGTGTAGTGAGTTAGAGTACAATCATTAAGGGGGTTCTTTTGATAAAATATTTCTATTGCTAAAATGTCATCTTTTCCGTGAGGCCATATATAAAATTGTAACTCCTTCCATTGTGCAGTCCCTGTCCCCTTTCCTTGCTTCATTTTTCACCATACTACTTGTCACCATCTGACATATTAAACATTTTATTTATTTAGTTTAGTATGAATAAGATTTCTACCTTGAAGGGCGTGCCCCAAGCGGATACCCATAACTATTTATTGAACGAATGAAGGATGAATGAAAGCATCTTGTATTCACTGTTATCTGGGTTTGCTCTTTAGGCATGATGATTCCAGCTGATGTCCAAGGTCCTGGCTTGCTTGTTGAACACCCTGATGTGGCCCAAAGAAGGGAGCAGGAAGATTTGCCCTTATACCAACTCCCCAGGACCCGAGTTGTTTCCAAGGCCTCGGCATACGCAGGAACATCATCTTCTAGATATACCACTGATGCATGGTATGATACCATTTATCTTTGTTTTCACATTAGAAAGTAGTTTTGTAACCACGGAACCAGCCTGAGACGCAGGAAGACGCATCTGGATCTCTACAAATGAACATCTCCAGCGCTGAGTATTGAGGTACGAAGCGGGGAGCCATGAAACTGTGCACAGATATCGGAAGATAAACGGAAGGGGGAGGGAGCCGCCGCGTTCGGGTGCCGGGAAGCGGTAGCCACTTGCACGGGAGAGCGGGCGGGGCTTGCGGTCGGCACCCGCAAAACAGCAGACTGAGACCGTGAGCCGGGTGCGCGCGCCACCAGGCATCTCGCGGAACCCCGGAATCCCGGTGCGCTCACTGGATCCAGACTGAGACCAGGAGATCCGGGAGCGCGCGCGGGGCGGCTGGCGGCATTAGAAACACAAAGGACAGAGACGCGCCGGCCCTGGAAGTGAGGGCAGGGACGCCGGGTGTGGGGCGCACATCCCGGGACGCTGCAGGGTTGAGCAGCACCAACAGTAACAGTTAAAGTGGCCAGAACATTAGTGGAGAACAGGCCGCAATCCCTCTGATCTGTGACAGAGACTGAAATTCGGCCGCTGCTGCTCTGACTCTCAGAAGAGGCACAGCAAACCGCCAGGGAAAGCCGCCAGAGAACAAAAGCCTGGAAATACCGGCTCAGGGAGTGCCCATCCCCATCCCCCCTCGCAGGGGACGCCGAGACTCTATCCAAACATGGCTGCCTGAGTATCGGCGCGGCAGGCCCCTCCCCCAGAACACAGAAGGCAGGCTGAGAAATCAAGAAGCCCACAACCCGAGCGCCTGGGTGGCGCAGTCATTGAGCTCCTGTCTCCGGCTTAGGGCGTGATCCCAGCGTTCCGGAAAGGAGTCCCTCATCGGGCTCCTCCGCTGGGAGCCTGCTTCTTCCTCTCCCACTCCCCTGCTTCTGTTCCCTCTCTCGCTGGTTAGCTGTCACATAAATAAATAAATAAAATCTTTAAAGAAGAAGCCCACATCCCTAAGATCCCTATAAAACAAGGGGCACGGCCTGGGACCCAGTCAATAATTTGGGCTCTGGAAACCCCGCAACCTCTCTTCATCAGAATGACAAGAAGGAGAAGCCCCCCCCCAGCAAAGAAAAGACAGTGAGACTGTGGCCTCTGCCACAGAAATAATGGATATGGATGTAACCAAATTATCAGAAATGGAATTCAGAGTAACGATGGTCAAAATGATGAGTAGAATTGAAAAAAGTATAAACGAAAAGGTTACTGAGAATATAGAATCCCTAAGGACAGAAATGAGAGCGAATCTGACAGAAATTAAAAATTCTATGAGCCAAATGCAGGCAAAACTAGAGGCTCTGACAGCCAGGGTCGCAGAAGCAGAGGAAAGGGTTAGTGAATTGGAGGATGGGTTAATAGAGGAAAAAATAAAAATAGAAGATGGTCTTAAAAAAATCCATGCCCACGAATGTAGGTTACGGGAGATTACTGACTCAATGAAACGATCCAATGTTAGAATCATTGGCATCCCCGAGGGGGTGGAGAAAAACAGAGGTCTAGAAGAGATATTTGAACAAATTGTAGCTGAAAACTTCCCTAATCTAGCAAGGGAAACAAACATTCATGTCCAAGAGGCAGAGAGGACCCCTCCCAAGCTCAACCACGACAAACCTACGCCACGTCACGTCATAGTGCAATTCGCAAATATTAGATGCAAGGATACAGTATTGAAAGCGGCCAGGGCAAAGAAATTTCTCACGTACCAAGGCAAAAGCATCAGAATTACGTCAGACCTGTCTACACAGACCTGGAATGAGAGAAAGGGTTGGGGGAGCATATTTAAAGCTCTTTCAGAGAAAAACATGCAGCCAAGGATCCTTTATCCAGCAAGGCTGTCATTCAGAATTGATGGAGAAATAAAGACATTTCAGAATCGCCAGTCACTAACCAATTTTGTAACTACGAAACCAGCCCTACAGGAGATATTACGGGGGGTTCTATAAAAGTAAAAAGGCCCCAAGAGTGATACAGAACAGAAAGTCACAGCCAATACAAAAAAAAGACTTTACTGGCAACATGGCAACATTAAAATCATATCTCTCAGTAATCAGTCTTAATGTAAATGGTTTGAACCATCCCATAAAACGCCACAGGGTTGCAGATTGGATAAAAAGAAATGACCCATCCATTTGCTGTCTACAAGAGACTCATTTCAAACCCAAAGATGCATTCAGACTGAGAGTAAGGGGATGGAGTACCATCTTTCACGCAAATGGTCCTCAAAAGAAAGCTGGGGTAGCAATTCTCATATCAGATAAATTGGATTTTAAACTACAGACTATAGTTAGAGACGCAGAAGGGCACTATATTATTCTTAAGGGAAGTATTCAACAAGTGGATATGACAATTATAAATATATATGCCCCCAACAGGGGAGCAGCAAGATACACAAGCCAACTCTTATCCAGAATAAAGAGACATATAAATGAAAATACATTAATAGTAGGGGACCTCAACACTCCACTATCAGAAATAGACAGAACACCCTGGCAAAAACTAAGCAAAGAATCAAAGGCTTTGAATGCCATACTCGACGAGTTGGACCTCATAGATATATATAGAACACTACACCCCAGAACCAAAGAATACTCATTCTATTCTAATGCCCATGGAACATTCTCAAGAATAGACCATGTTCTGGGACACAAAACAGGTCTCAACCGATACCAAAAGATTGAAATTATCCCCTGCATATTCTCAGACCACAACGCTCTGAAATTGGAACTCAACCACAAGGAAAAATTTGGAAGAAACTCAAACACTTGGAGACTAAGAACCATCCTGCTCAGGAATGACTCGATAAACCAGGAAATCAAAAATCAAATTAAACAATTTATGGAGACCAATGAGAATGAAAATACAACAGTCCAAAACCTATGGGATACTGCAAAGGCAGTCCTAAGGGGGAAATACATAGCCATCCAAGCCTCACTCAAAAGAATAGAAAAATCTAAAATGCAGTTTTTATATTCTCACCTCAAGAAGCTGGAACAGCAACAGAGGGACAGGCCTAATCCACGCACGAGGAAGCAGTTGACCAAAATTAGAGCTGAAATCAATCAAGCAGAAACCAGAAGTACAGTAGAGCAGATCAACAGGACTAGAAGCTGGTTCTTTGAGAGAATCAATAAAATTGACAGACCACTGGCAAGACTTATCCAAAAGAAAAGAGAAAGGACCCAGATTATTAAAATTATGAATGAAAAAGGAGAGGTCACGACGAGCACCATTGAAATTGGAAGGATTATTAGAAATTTTTATCAACAGCTATATGCCAATAAACTAAGCAATCTGGAAGAGATGGAATCCTTCCTGGAAACCTATAAACTACCGAGATTGAAACCGGAAGAAATTGATTCCTTAAACAGGCCAATTAATTATGAAGAAATTGAGTCAGTGATAAACAACCTTCCAAATAACAAAACTCCAGGCCCGGACGGTTTTCCTGGGGAATTCTACCAAACATTCAAAGAAGAAATAATACCTATTCTCCTAAAGCTATTTCAAAAAATAGAAACAGAAGGAAAGCTACCAAACTCATTCTATGAGGCCAATATTACCTTGATCCCCAAACCAGGCAAAGACCCCCTCAAAAAGGAGAATTACAGACCGATTTCCCTAATGAATATGGACGCCAAAATCCTCAACAAGATACTTGCTAATAGAATCCAACAGTACATTAAAAGGATTATCCATCACGATCAAGTGGGATTCATACCTGGGATGCAAGCGTGGTTCAATATTCGCAAATCAATCAGCGTGATACATCATATCAACAAGAAAAGACTCAGGAACCATATGATCCTCTCAATCGATGCCGAAAAAGCATTTGACAAAATACAGCATCCTTTCCTGATTAAAACCCTTCAGAGTGTAGGAATAGAAGGTACATTTCTCAATCTCATAAAAGCCATCTATGAAAAGCCTACTGCAAATATTATTCTCAATGGAGAAAAGCTGGAAGCCTTTCCCTTAAGATCAGGAACTCGACAAGGATGCCCACTCTCGCCACTATTATTCAACATAGTACTAGAAGTCCTTGCAACAGCAATCAGACGACAAAAAGGGATCAAAGGTATTCAAATTGGCAAAGAAGAAGTCAAAATGTCTCTCTTTGCAGATGACATGATACTCTATATGGAAAACCCAAAAGAAGCCACTCCCAAACTATTAGAAGTTATAGAGCAATTCAGTAACGTGGCAGGATACAAAATAAATGCTCAGAAATCAGTTGCATTTCTATACACGAATAACGAGACTGAAGAAAGAGAAATTAGGGAATCCATCCCATTTACAATAGCACCAAAAACCATACGTTACCTTGGAATTAACTTAACCAGAGACGTAAAGGACCTATATTCTAGAAACTATAAATCACTCTTGAAAGACATTGAGGAAGACATAAAAAGATGGAAAGATATTCCATGCTCATGGATCGGAAGAATTAACATAGTTAAAATGTCCATGCTACCCAGAGCAATCTACACTTTCAATGCTATCCCGATCAAAATACCAAGGACATTTTTCAAAGAACTGGAACAAACAGTCCTTAAATTTGTATGGAAACAGAAAAGGCCCCGAATCTCCAAGGAACTGTTGAAAAGGAAAAACAAAGCTGGGGGCATCACAATGCCAGATTTCGAGCTGTACTACAAAGCTGTGATCACAAAGACAGCATGGTACTGGCACAAAAACAGACACATAGACCAATGGAACCGAATAGAGAGCCCAGAAATGGACCCTCGGCTCTTTGGGCAACTAATCTTTGATAAAGCAGGAAAAAACATCCGGTGGGAAAAAGACAGTCTCTTCAATAAATGGTGCTGGGAAAATTGGACAGCTACATGCAAAAGAATGAAACTTGACCACTATCTCACACCATACACAAAAATAAACTCCAAATGGATGAAAGAACTCAATGTGAGACAGGAATCCATCAAAATTCTAGAGGAGAACATAGGCAGCAACCTCTACGACATCGGCCAAAGCAACCTTTTTCATGACACATCCCCAAAGGCAAGGGAAACAAAAGATAAAATGAATTTATGGGACTTCATCAAGATTAAAAGTTTCTGCACAGCCAAGGAAACAGAAAAACTAAGAGGCAGCCCACGGAATGGGAGAATACATTTGCAAATGACACTACAGATAAAGGACTGGTATCCAAGATCTACAAAGAACTTCTCAAACTCAATACACGAGAAACAAATAAACAAATCAAAAAATGGGCAGAAGATATGAACAGACACTTTTCCAATGAAGACATACAAATGGCTAACAGACACATGAAAAAATGTTCAAAATCATTAGCCATCAAGGAAATTCAAATCAAAACCACACTGAGATACCACCTTACGCCAGTTAGAATGGCAAAAATAGACAAGGCAAGAAACAACAATTGTTGGAGAGGATGTGGAGAAAGGGGATCCCTCCTACATTGCTGGTGGGAATGCAAGTTGGTACAGCCACTCTGGAAAACAGTGTGGAGGTCCCTTAAAAAGTTAAAAATTGAGCTACCCTATGATCCAGCCATTGCACTACTGGGTATTTACCCCAAAGATACAGACGTAGTGAAGAGAAGGGCCATATGCACCCCAATGTTCATAGCAGCAATGTCCACAATAGCTAAATCGTGGAAGGAGCCGAGATGCCCTTCAACAGATGACTGGATTAAGAAGTTGTGGTCCATATATACAATGGAATATTACTCAGCTATCAGAAAGAACGAGTTCTCAACATTTGCTACAACATGGACAGCACTGGAGGAGATAATGCTAAGTGAAATAAGTCAAGCAGAGAAAGACAACTATCATATGATTTCTCTCATCTATGGAACATAAGAACTAGGATGATCAGTAGGGGAAGAAAGGGATAAAGAAAGGGGGGGGGTAATCAGAAGGGGGAATGAAACATGAGAGACTATGGACTATGAGAAACAAACTGAGGACTTCAGAGGGGAGGGGGGTGGGGGAATGGGATAGACCGGTGATGGGTAGTAAGGAGGGCACGTATTGCATGGTGCACTGGGTGTTATACACAACTAATGAATCATCGAGCCTTACATCGGAAACCGGGGATGTACTGTATGGTGACTAACATAATATAATAAAAAATCATTAAAAAAAAAAAAAAAGAAAAGAAAAGTAATGTAAGAAAGAGGTGATAACATGAAAATCCCTATGTGGAAACTAAGAAAGTCAACCCCAAGATTGGAGGGCAACAATGTACTAAATAAACATTGAGGAGTGTAAAAAAAAAAAAAAATAAATAAATAAATAAATAAATAAATAAATAAATAAATAAATAAAAAGTTAAGTAATTAAAACATTTCTAAGATTTAAAAAAAAAAAAGAAAGTAGTTTTGTTTTTGCTCTTATTTTTATAAATATGATTATGGTGGCACATTTGGAAAATACAGAAAATATGAATAAAGCTGAATATTAGACAATTTCTATGAGAATTTCACATACTTAAAATTGAAGCCTATATACAATTTTGTATTCTTGCAGTTGTGTGGAAAATGGATTATGTAGAATATTTATTAGAGAATATTATTAGAGAATAAGAGTTAAGAGTTTATTTTAACAATGTAAGCAAGACATACAGATTAAGGAGGGAATGGATTTAAGAGTTAGAGAATTTGCTGAAATTGGAACTGATAACGTGTCAGGGTGAGAAGACATAGTTGAGGATGACTTGTGTTTCTGGACTGGAACAATAAATGGATTGTGACACCATTAATTCTTTCATATGTGATTGTAGGAGCAAAGGAAGCAACTTAAGTGCCTGTTGATAGATGAATGGATAAAGAAAATGTGGTATTGTGGCCCCTGGGTGGCTTAGTCGGTTAAACATCTACCTTCGGTTCAGGTCTTGATCTCGGGGTTCTGAGCCCCATGTCAGGCTCTCTGCTCAGCAGGGAGTCTGCTTCTCCCTCTCCTGTGCTTTCTCTCACTCGCTCGCTGTCAAAGAAATAAATAAAATCTTAAAAAAAAAAAAAAGACATGGTATATATGCCATGGAATATTACTTAGCGATAAAAAAGAATGAAATATTGCCATTCTCAACAGCATAGATAGATGTAGAGGATATTATGCTAAATGAGATAGGTCAGATAGTGAAAGACAAATGCCATATGATTTCACTTATATGTGGAATCTAAAAAACAGAACACATGAACAAATGAGCAAACTGTCTCATAAACAGAACAAACTGGTAGTTGCCAGAGGGGAGGGGGAAGAGGGATGGGCAAAATAGGTGAAGGGGATTAAGAGGCACAAGCTTCCAGTTATAAAATAAGTTACGGGGATAAGTACAGCATAAGGAATACAGCTAATAATATTATAATTTTTATGGTGACAGATGGTAGCTACAGTTATGGTGAGCTTTTCGCAATGTATAGAACTGTCGAATCCCTATGTTGTACACCTGAAACTAATAAAACATCGTGTATTATACTTCAATTTAAAAAATTGTATAGGAGCATGAACAGATTGGAAGGGGAGATGATTTTAGTTTGGGACATGTTGAGGGTTCCACAGAGTGAAGTGGAATCAATTAGATGTGTGATTTTGGGGATTATCCTGATGTGGATAATCGGGAGCAAGATCAAGTGTAGGTAAAACTGCTAGATTTGAATAGTCATCATCCGTTGTAAGCTCAAATAATAAGAAGAACATAGGGCCAAAATTGTAGTCCTGCAAAGCAGTAATGTTACAGGTATGAATGGAGGAAGAAGATAATAGAGTGAAATGAACAAAACGTTGGAGGAAATTGATGAACCTAGAGATAGTCATAGAAACCAGGAAGGAGGACATTTTGTTTTTTTAAGATTTATTTATTTATTTATTTATTTATTTATTTATTTATTTATTTATTATAGTGAGTGTGTGTGCAAGCAAGGGGAGGGTCAGAGAGAGAGGAAGAGAGAATCCTCAAGTAGATTCCCCGCTGAGTGCAGATCCCATCATGGGGCTTGATCCCATAACCCTGAGATCATGACCTATGCCGAAGTCAAGAGTCAGACACTCAACCCACTGAGCCACCCTGACACCCCCAGGAAGACCATCATTACATGCTTTAGAGAGATCAGAGCAGATGAAACAGAAAAGTTTGCACGGGGTTTGGCCACACGGATGCCCTTGGTAAACACAGAACAGTTTCAGTAAAGTAGAAATTAGAAAATAGTGGGTTGAGAATTGAACAGGTCTGAAACCGGGCATAGTAAGTCCAGTAAGACTAGTGTTTTCAGAATCCTGGTCATGAAAAGAGATAGATATAATGCATGTTACTACATAGCTAGAGGGTAGTACTAGATTGAGGTAAAGGAGAAGGAATTATATACTGCATATATAGTGTGTGTGTATGTGTGTGTGTGTCTGTCTGTCTGTCTTTGTTTCTTTCTGGGAAAGATCCAGCGAAGGAATATGTCGATGCTAGAAAAGTGATGATTAAACACTGTCCCTGGCGAGGGTGAAGGGAGAGAAAGACATTGCACACCTAGAGAGATGAACCTTTGATGGTTTGATGGGAGGAAGTTTACCTCCTCCACAGACACAGGTGCCAGGAATGAAAAGGAAGTTATAAATATAAGTGCTATTTGTGTCCTGCGAGCAGGAATCCCAAGAGATTTTTTATTTTTTATATTTTTTGTGATTTAGGTAAAGGTCATTTTAAAACAGTGATGAGGTGGTAGTAATGTGGACATTAATAGGAGAGGTGTCAGAGTAGGGATTCACTTTTGAAACAAGGATAGGAGAGTAACGGCTTAGTGGAGGAAGGGAATTTAGAAAAATCTTGCCCCTCCTTTTCCAACTTCCCCAAGTGAGACAATGAGCATCCCTCACTTGAGCGTGATATCTGTGGCAGGGAACCAGAAGCTGTAGGGAGAACAGAAGAGGTCGGGAGAACATTCGGTGAAGAGGTCAGGGTGTGGAGTAGTTTCTTGACAGTTCAAGGATATTCCATGGAGTGTGATGGGTAGTTTGGCTGGAGGGTCTTGGGGGTGGGTCTGGGAATGGAAGCAAGGAGAAACCAGAGCAGCAGGGAAGGAAGGAGTTGGAGGCGTTGGCCAAGCATAGCAGGGATGAGAGATAGGGTGGATTTATTGGCCTTCATGTTTTTATTAAAACCTTAGTCCAAGAATGGTTTTTTGTTGATATATGAAGTGTCTTAGTATGATATCACTTCTCAGTTCAGCAACCTCGTGACCTTTGCCTATAGTTTTAGATAGAAACTTCATATCACAAAAAGTTGGTCCTGTGCTTCAGCATAGCTCCTCTCTGAGTGGAAAGGAAAGACTCAGATCAGCTCAACTACTTGGAGGAATCCGGTGGCTTTTTATTCGGCAGAGAACCAGTGTGCAGAGGGGAGGTGCTGACAGGTCCTGTGTCCCGGTGCGAGTGATGTAACCAGCTCCTTGGGAAGCACAGTCTTAAACAGGCAGTGGGTTTGTTTCTTTAGGAGAGATGCCTGGAGGTGGAAGTACTGAGAGGCTTAGGAATATAATTTTATGACTTTTTAAAAATTAAAAAAGAAGTTTTTAAGTAATCTCCACTACTTGTCTTGAACTCACAACCCCTAAATTAAGAGTCACGTGCTCCACTGACTGAGCCAGCCAGGTAGGTGCCCCTAATTTTATGACTTTTTACATGGTCAAATTACTTTTCAAATGAAACATCTTTATTTTTAAAATTTCTCTTAGGCTTGGTGTTAATAATTGAATCTGGTCAAAGAATTCGGAGATGGGGCTGCTTCTTTAAAGGTGTAGAACTGTGACTGCAGAATTGGACAACACCTAAATACATTTCCTAGACCACCCCTCCTTTCTTATGCAGAAGACCAAATGGAACATCCATTGTGTCTTACTTGCTTCTTCAGCTTTTGAGAAGGAAGATGCACTTGACTCCTCCCCCATCCATTACTTTTTCTCTTAAAGTAACTTTGACAAGCTGACTTCTTATGCAGGCACAGGCATCCCAGAGTTTTGACCTAACTTTTATCTTGAAAGATCAGTTTTGCTTTTGAATATTGTTGTTTTGTTTTTTGGGTTTTTTTTTTTTTTGACTTGCTGTCATAGATTCAGGCTATGTTGAAATTTCAGCCCGTTCTAGAAGAGTTCCTGTAAGTCGTATTTCTTCTCTCTCAGTCTTTCAAGATGTGCCCCATGGAGTTAGGGTCATGGGAGAGTATCGATTGCCACTCAGGAGCTCTCCTGAGTAATGCATAGATTCTTTCGGAAGACAGTCTTTCAGACCAGGGTATCATGAAGTGCTGAATGATATTTTAGAGTTTCTACTTTGCATTAATTTTTGTGTAGGACCCAGCAAAGTTATTTAATGTGCACCGTGCCTCTGCATCACACTGACATGGACCTCTCTGTACCTTTGGAGGCCTGTTTTTTGGTTTGTTTTTAATATTCAATTTGAAGGGGGCCAGTGGTGCAATGGATGATGTGTCTGACTATGGGTCAGAATGTTTATTCAATTTATTTAAACTAAAAACAAAACAAAAACAGTTCACCTATTTCTCCTGCCTTTCATCCCCTGCCTCTTGCAATCACCAGTGTGTTCTTTGTATCTATGAGTTTGGTTTTTTGGCTGCTGTTTGTTTTAGATTCCACATATGAGAGATCATGTGGTATTTGTCTTTGTCTGATGTATTTCACGGAGCATAATACCCTCAAGTTCCATCCATGTTGTCTCAAATGGCAAGATTTCATTCTTTTTATGGCTGTATAACATTCCATTGTGTGTGTGTGTGTATTTCATTTTTTCAGATAAATACCCAGAAGTGATATTGCTGGATCATACAGTAATTGTATTTTAAAATTTTTGAAGAACCTCCATACTTTTTCCAATTTACCTTTCCAACAACAGTGTACAGGAGTTCCCTTTTCTCCATATCTTTGCCAAACAGCATTTGGTGTTTCTTGTTTTTTTGATAATAGCCATTCTAACAGTGTGAAGTGATACCTCATTAGGGTTTTGATTTGCACTTCTCTGCTGATTCATGATGTTAAGCATATTTTCATGTACCTGTTGGTCATCTGTATGTCTTTTGGAAAAAAATGTCTATTCAGATTTTCCATTTTTTAATTGGATTGTTTTTTGGTATTGAGTTGTATGAATTCTTCATATATTTTGAATTTTAGTCCCTTATCAGATAGATGATTTGCAGTTATTTTATCCCATTCAGTAGGTTGCCATTTTATTTGCGTATGGTTTCCTATGCTGTACAGAAGAAGCTTTTTAGTTTGATGTAGTCGCATTTGTTTATTTTTGCTTCCGTTGCCTTTGTTTTTGGTGTCAGATTAAAAATATAATCACTAAGACCTATGCCAAGGAGTTCACCACCTATGTTTTCTTCTAGGAATTTTGTGGTTTTAGGTCTTACATTCAAGTCTTTAATCCACTTTGAATTAATTTTTGTGTATGCTGTAAGATAGTGGTCTGGTTTCATTTTTTTGTATGTGGCTGTCCAATTTTCCTTACACCATTTATTGAAGAGACCATCCTTTCCCCACTGTATGTTCTTGGCTCCTTTATTGTAAATTAATTGATGATCTAAGTTTGGGTTTATTTCTGGGCTCTCTATCCCATTGACCTATGTGTCTCTTTTTATGCCAGTACTGCCATTTTAATTACTATAGCTTTGTAATATAGTTTGAAATCTGGAAGCATGTTGCCTCCAGCTTTGTTCTTTTTTTTTTTTTTAAAGATTATTTATTTGACAGAGAGAGAGACAGCCAGCGAGAGAGGGAACACAAGCAGGGGGAGTGGGAGAGGAAGAAGCAGGCTCCCAGTGGAGGAGCCTGATGCAGGGTTCGATCCCATAACGCCGGGATCACGCCGTGAGCCGAAGGCAGACGCTTAATGACTGAGCCACCCAGGCACCCCTCTAGCTTTGTTCTTTCTCAAGATTGCTTTGGTTCTTCTGGGTCTTTGTAGTTTCATACAAATTCTAGGATTGTTCTGTTTCTATGAAAAATACCATTGGAATTTTGATAGTAGTTGCATGAATCTGTACATTACTTAGGATAGTACAGACATTTTTACGATAATTTTTCTAATCCATGAGCATGAAATATCTTTCCATTTATTTGTGTCATCTTCAATTTCTTTCATTAATATCTTGTAGTTTTTAATATGCAAGTCTTTCATCTTCTTGGTTATTTTTAGGTATTTTATTCTTTTCGATGGCATTGTAAATGGGATTGTTTTCTTAATTTCTCTTTTTGATACTTTGTATCAATATAAAGAAACAGATTTTTGCATGTTGATTTTGTATACTACAACTTTGCTGAATTTGTTTATTCTAACAGTTTTTGGATGGAGTCTTTAGAGTTTTCTGTATATAATAAATATCATGTCATCTGTAAATAGTGAGCTTTACTTCTTCCTTTCCAATTTGGATGCCTTTAGTTTCTTTTTCTGGTTTAATTGCTCTGGCTAGGACTTCCAGTACTATGTTGAATAAAAATGTTAAGAGTGGACATCCTTGTCTTGTTTCTGATCTTAAAGGAAAAGCTTTCACCTTTTCACTGTTAAGTCTGATCTTAGCTATGGGCTTGTCATATATGGCATTTATTATGTTGAAGTACATTCCCTCTATACCTGCTTTGTTTAGAGTTTTTATTATAAATGGATTTTGAATTTTGTCAAATGCTTTTTTCTGTATCTGTTGAGATGATCGTGTGACTTTTATCCTTCATTTTGTTACTGTAGTGTATCACATTGATTTGTGAATGGTGAACCATACTTGCATCCCTGGAATCAGTCACTGGATTTTGGTGTATGATCCTTTCAATATATTGAAAATATGCTCTACTGACTGAGCCAGCCAGGCACTCCTATATAAAATTCCTAAATAAAGATTTGGTGTATGGAAAAAAAAAATTGGAGCTCGAAAGAGTGTATAAGCTCCTTTTGGGGAGATACCAGGGAGCTAGAGCAAAGCAGAAGGAGAGTGCCAGGATGGCGTTCACAACCCAGGTTCCTTTAGA
Organism: Ursus americanus; assembly: GCF_024610735.1. Lineage (NCBI taxonomy): Eukaryota > Metazoa > Chordata > Mammalia > Carnivora > Ursidae > Ursus > Ursus americanus. The sequence goes on from NC_142138.1 coordinate 18,176,574, forward strand.
GCAACACTGTAGGTTGCTGAATGTGTGCCAGACCTAAAATCTGCCCCTCAGCCTGAAGCTCCAGAATAAGCAAAGTGACCTTCAGAGGAAGACTGGGGCATGTGCCTCAATCTGTTATCTTTGAATTGCCCTGGTGGTAAGCCTGCCAAGAATCATCCTCTGATTGCCATAGTCCTGTGGGATCCGGGAATGCAAGACCCTTCATCCACCAGAGCCAGGCAATCAAGGGGCATCCCCTGGACGTCAGCTGCAAAAACTGGGTATCAGACTCATGGAATGCTCCCCTCCAAGAGTCAGTGGCACTCCTGGAGTGTGGCAGAGGGTGAGCATGATGAGAGCACGTGCCCTCTGAGGTCTCTGGAAAGGATTAGTCAGCCTCAAGATGAGTGCTTCATTAGAACCCCACCTCTCAGGCCACAGCCCTAATGATTAATAGGCTCCTCCATGGAAGGACCAAGCTCCTGGGTCTGTGCCTCTTGTTATGCTCTAGGGGTGGTAGCTGTTGAAGAATTTGTTGTCCATTGGTTACAACTTAGTGGGACTCATGAATGTAAGCCTAACTGGCCCCAAGAATCAGGCAATATAGAGGTGTCCCTTCTACAGCAATCACAAATATTGGGCACCAGATTAGGGGTGTGAGCTCCTTTTTGGGTGACACTGATTATTACAATCCCATGTGACCAAGAACATGAGCTCCTCTGGCTTCTAGAGTCAGATGATCAAGAGGATTGGTAGTAAGAGGTCAGATGCTCCTTGAAGTGGAGATCTCTAGGAAGGGGCCTTTGGGCAAGCAGGGTGTGATAACTCTGGAGGGAATCCAAGTGATTTTTGTTCCAAGTATGCTTCTTTCCTTATAAAGCCTCTTGAGATTCTGGCTTCAGAACGCACTTGGCTTCAGTCTTTTTTCTGACTCATCTCTGTCATCACCTACTGCCTAAAACATATGGGCACCCATAATGGGGAACATGCACATTTCTCAGACTAATGGCAGATCTGTAGTATAGATACAGCATAGGTACTATTTCCTCTGTTATCTGTAGCTACCTGACCCTGAGAAGGTTTCCCTTGTGTCTGTATTTCCTCACTTACAAAGTGGGTAGTTCTTTGAGTTAAGTAAGTGTGCATATAAAGGACTTCATATAATGCCTTGAACAGTGCTTAATGAAAGGTTGGCAATGATGCTAGATGACAAGGATAGACTCATGGGCTCAGAGGTTTCAAGGGCAATGTTCTTTGTTGCTGAGTTTATTAGAGATTGTGGTTTGTGTGTGTGTGTGTGTGTGTGTGTGTGTAAGTGTAATGAGTAGGATCAACTATAGTAAGGAAAACAAGGTATCAGCCTAAAGCCTAGGAGGAAGAACTTGAGATGAAACACTTGTATTTAAAATTGAAAAAAATCATGTTATAGGCATACTAGTATACAAATGAAAATAAATGCTTTCAGGTATCGATCGTTTGCTATGAATATGGCAGGTGAAATAGGCAGGGTGTTGTAGTTGGGGAAAGGATTAAGTGAGTTAATGTTACGTTTTGAGCCCCAGTACAGTGCCTGGCATTTAATGCCTTCGAAGGCAATGGTGGATATTTAATAGATTTACTTTTGAGGCAAACTGCCAAAAATTATGTGTAGATTCAGAACATTGGTAGGAGGCTGAGGATTAGGGGAGAATAAATATGTACATTTGAGCAAAGACTACTCTGAAATGTTTGAGTTGGGAGGAAAACGGGAGATTTCTAGTATAATGCTGTTGGAGCTGTTGTCTACTCTGCAGGCGAAGACAAATGTGAGAAATTAGGACAAGAGGCACATAGAGCATTACACTAATGTGTTTGAAAATATAATTAGATCTTTGTTTACTAATTCAGGCTCTACAGAAGGCCAAATGAGAAGTAAATTTGTTGTAAGAAAGCAGCTTACCCATTATGGCTTGAGTTTTTTTGTTTCTTAAGAAAACTCTTAAACATAATTTTATGTGTTTATATAAAATGCACAAATTTTAAGGGAGAGTTTAATTTTGGTAAATTCATGTCATCAACAGCCTGATCAAGATATTACGTCCATCACTCCTTTGGCAGTGTCCCGCCCCAGGCAGCTACTAATATGACTTTTAACACCGTAAATTATTTCTCCCGTTCTAGAACGCATGTAAATGTTATCATGCAGTAGGTACTTTTTTGTGTCTGGCTTCTTTCCCTCAGCACAGTCTGTGTCCTTCTAAACTTGAATGTAAGGGAATGCCTATTCCTTATGTATACTGGTGTCATATAATAATTTCCTTTGCAAACTTCAAAATCACCGTGTAACATCTGTGTAAGTAGCCCTACTAGTTTGAAAAACACTAGTGCCTACCATCCAATTCCCTATGGTGTATCATGGAAAATTACCATATAGACTCTGTACTTAAAGTGGAAAAAGAAATCTCGAGATCGTTTAGTCACCACCAAAACTCATCCTGCTTGCATCATTTTAGAGTGCTGAGTTTACTTGACTCTCATTTTGGCTTTGTACTTAGTAGGTAGAAATTTTATATGAAAAAAGTTATGTTGGAAAGAAAAGGTCTGATTCATCTCATTTTTGTATGATGCTGAAAATTTGATTTGCAAACAGATTGTATATCATGATCAAATCTTACATTAATATCCACTTGTTCATTAATGGGGTGGTCCCCCTTTCCTCCCAGTTCTGTAAAAAAAATGGTAACTTTGGCCATTTGTTATAAAAGTCTAAAATAAAAAGCACTGTTTCTATTGTATGGTTAATTCCTCTGGGGGAAAATGGGTTATAAAACTGGATAAGTGTGAGAAGTAAATTTCATTTATTTTAACATGAGATTCTAACTGATTGAACTATTGACCATATTTAATCAGTGCAAATTATAAAATTTGAGGTCAGAAATCCCTTGTTAAAGTTTTAAATATGTTTGTGTAAATTTAGATCTTAATATGTGCAGTAAAAATATTTTACTTTCTCAATTAAATTTTAATTTGGTTGTAAAGGTTGCATTCATCAATGTAAAGTGATCACATTAGTTTGTATAGTTGCTTATCTCCTGTAATGGTATTTCCAAAACAAATCACACTATCTGGTTAAGCTTTTGCAAGATAGTTTTTTGGGGGTTGGTTTGTTGTTGCTATTTAAAGATTTTAAGTAATCTCCACAACCAACGTGGGGCTTGAACTCACAACCCTGAGATCAAGAGTCGCATGCTCCCCCGACTGAACCAGCCAGGCACCCCTAAGCTTTTGCAAGTTTTATCTTTCTCTAAGTATGAAATAATCTGAATAAAATATGTGTAAACTTCCTAAAGAAATATGCTTCGAAAAAGTCAGGGAGTTTCTTCCAATAGAATAATCCTTTTGTTACACCATCAAAGAAAACTAAAATTTTGCCTATTCTAGACAGGGTTTTCTTTCCCTCCTTAGTTGTATATGAAAGCCAGCTGTTTGGGGAATCTTTGGTTTTCATTTTTTTTTAACAGGGAAACTAATAGTCCCTATTAATGTTAAAACTTGGTTTCCATTCTATTTTAGGTTTCTAAAAATTGAATAATAGTAGCATCCATGTACCATAGTAAAAATACCTATGTGGGGTTTTTTTTTTCCTAGTGCTTCTTATGAACTGTTTTTGCTCACAATACTTCTGATGCCAAATGTGTAGGATTTCCCCTCTGCCCAACTACTGATTCTCTGGGCACTAACTGGTGTCTTACAGTTCAGTTTCAAATTCTGACACTAGCTACTCAGAGTTAGCGCTGATCACACAGGCTAAGGGCTTAGTTCCACAAGACTGTCCTGACTTCAGATGCCAGTCACAAGTAGCCACGCTGCAAGCTGTACTTCTGACCAACCAGCTACAAATTGGGAGTTCCCATGATCCCTTTCTCAAGTTTGATGATTTGGTAGGACAGCTCATAGAATTTAGGAAAGTGCTTTACTTACTCTTACTGGTTTATTATAAAAGATACAACTGAGAAGTAGCCAAATGGAAGAGATGCGTAGGGCGAGATATGGAGCATGCACAGAGCTTCCATGCCTTTCCTGGTGCAATACCCACTCCCGAGCCAGTACATCAGTACCTTGATGTATGTGCCAATCTGGAATTTCTCTGAACCCTGTTTATTGGTTTTTATGGACGTTCCATTATGTAAGCATGATTGATTACATCATTGGCCATTGGTGACTGAACTCCATCTCTAGTCCCTCTCCTCTTCCCAGACGAGGGTGGGACTGAAATTCTAACTAATCATATGGTTGTTTTTCTGGCAACCAGACCCCATCCCAAAGCTACCTAGGGTCTCACCAAAAGTCCCCTTGTTAGCGTAATAAAGTCAGGTATGGTTGAAAAGGGCTTGTTGTAAATAACAAAAGATGATCCTATCACTTCTGTCACTTGAGAAATTTAAGGGTTGTGGAAGCTCAGTGCTGCTGCTTATTATCACACCTATTATGATTTGGGATACAGGAAAGTAGAAAATGGAGAGGAGGAAGGTTTCAGTGTTGGTTTGCTTTTTGGATTTTTAAATGTAATCTTTAATGAATATTTATTTAAAGGGAATTCTAAAATACAGCAGAGTGGGGTGCCTTGGTGGCTCAGTCAGTTAAGCGGCTGCCTCTTGATTTTGGTTCAGGTCATGATCTCAGGATCCTGGGATTGAGCCCTGTGTTGGGCTCCGAGCCCAGTGCGGAGTCTGCTTGAGGATGCTCTCTCTCCCTCTTCCCTCCCCAGCTCTCATGTGCTCTCTCTCTAAAATAAAAATAAATAAATAAATCTAAAAAATAAAAATAAAAAAATATAGCAGAGCATGAAGATACTCATGAAGGTTAGACTGAAGCTTAGGACTCCTGACTCCTCTTCCAGATAACATATGGTAATATGTCTACCCTATTTGATAGCATTACCTTTGTAGCTATTCTGTAATTCAGCATTTTATGTTGTTATTTCTTGCAGTAATGTCCACATTACAAAAAACAGGATATAATCTCAGCGTATCATATTTGGGATAGCAAATAAATTACGTCAGTAGCATGGGCTATTAAGATGCTATTAAATAGGGGCGCCTGGGTGGCTCAGTCGTTAAGCGTCTGCCTTTGGCTCAGGGCGTGATCCCGGCATTCTGGGTTCGAGCCCCACATCAGGCTCCTCTGCTGGAAGCCTGCTTCTTCCTCTCCCACTCCCCCTGCTTGTGTTCCCTCTCTTGCTGGCTGTCTCTGTCAAATGAATAAATAAAATCTTTAAAAAAAAAAAGAAAAGATGCTATTAAATAAAAAATGATGATTATAATACATGGGGAAAATTTTGATGCAAATTCAAATGAAAAAAAATTGTAAAGGAAGTGAATGTTAAGCCTCAGTTAAATGCCAGTCATATATCATTTACCCCTTACTATTACATAGGGTAATCAGAATATGAAAGTGTCTGTTATTACAACCATCCAACAAATATGCACATGTACAAAAAACAATGTAATGTGATAAAATGAAGACTTAAGTTGGTAGAATCATGAGTATCATTTAGGGATTGCATTCAGCTGCTTACAAACAAACACCTCAGTGTAGCTTAACCAAACAGGGCCTTAATTTTTTTCATGTAAAAAAACCCTGAAGAAGGCGATCTGTCAGGGTCTTAAACACCTTCTTCCTTTCTGCTCTGCTGTTCTTAATGTATTGATTTAGTCATTGTTTCCTCATGATTTTAAAATGGATGCTTCACCGCCCATGTCATCTCTGCCTTCTAGGCAAGAAGAAAGGGAAGGTCCTAGAAGAAGGCTCCTGCCAGATGATTCTCTCTCCATTTAATGAGGTTTTCTGGAAATCTCTAGGGACTTCTACTTTCATTTCAGAACTCTAGCATCCAGTTACCATTAGCTGAAAGGAAGTCCAGAAAATGTATTTCTTTAAAGCTGGGCATAGTGCCACCTGGAATAAAAGAGAGGTTATGTTGGTAAGGAAGGAGGGAGGGGACATTAGATAAGTAATTGGCAAGTATCTGCCAAGCTCTTTTTCCTTAAATATTGTGATGCTCTTAATAATAAAAAATATACTGTCTGAGGCAAGAAAGCCATCTGGCAGTGGATGAGATGTTAATGATCCCAATCCCCTTTTTTCTTTTTAAGATTTTATTTATTTAAGAGTGAGAACAGGGGGAAGGGGGAGAGGAAGAAGCAGACTCCCCACTGAGCAGGGAGCTCAATGCGGGGCTCTATCCCAGGACCGTGGGATCATGACCTGAGCTGAAGGCAGACACTTCCCAACTGAGCCTCCCAGGAACCCCATGATCCCAATTTCTTAACTGATTTTTGGATTGTCTAGATCCTTTCAGTTTTCTCTTTCTCACTCAGCCATAAACCATTATATCCCAGAAAGTCTGTCCGTAGAAGCAGCAAATAGGTGGAGTTTTGTTACTTTTTATGGGACTTATTTGAGAGTTCAGAGAAAAATGGAGCATTGAAACTTTGAGCGCTGCAACAAAGATTGGGATACTATGAAGAGGTTGTGTAGGAGCCTTCCGTGAGCCTCGGTTCCTCACGTGGAAAGTATAATACTATGACCTGCAGTACTTCACGGGGTTTTTGTGAACATGGAATGGAAGAGGTAGCGCCTATATTTTTGTGTAGAGTAATACAACGTACACTATCAGATCTGTTATCTCATTTGGTGGTCCAGAGTCACACACCGATTTTATGGTGCAGGTTAGACTGAAGCTTAGGACTCCTGACTCCTCCTCCAGATAACATATGGTAACGTGTCTACCCTATTCAATAGCATTACCTTTGTAGCTATTCTGTAATTCAGCATTTTATGTTGTTATTTCCTTACTAACATAACTTGGTGGTGAAAGTATGGTGGTGCTAGGTGGGAGGATCGAATTAGATCTAACATAAGTAAATCTCTCTGCAAACTGCAGAATGATGGATAATGACACAGAATATTCAGGGGCTAAAATTGACAAGGGCATTATTTAGGGCCAAGGTGACAGATCTAGAAAGAGGGATTGTGCTTAAGCTGTTTAGCCATTTCCACTATTGATGTTGGTTTATGCTGGAGTGTTCTCTTTGCTGGTCAATCAGTACCAAGTTTGAAGGACTATAGTTCCTAATATTTTATATATTGATAGAGAAACATGTGAAATTGTACAAATAAAACACAGATTTTTAGAAAATAGCATCTGGAGTGTCACAAATTAAAGTGTTTATAATAGTTCTATGATTTTCTGGTGGCAGGTGGATATTTACTGAGTTGAACATTAAAGCAGTGTTCTGGTTGATGTACATACTTTATTGATGTAAATATTTTAAAAGCTTAGAAATTAAGACCTATTTAACTACATATAGATTGTTTAAATTCAAAACTTTCTGGGAACCTTTAATACAACACTGTGTTTTACAAGTTGTGTGTGTATTTTTTCCTTTCTCTCCCCTCAGTGAGTTACCTGAGAGAGAAGAAGGTGAAGGAGAAGAAACTCCAAACTTCAGCCACTGGGGTCCACCAAGAATGTATGTTGATTGACATTATTGGCTTTCTCAGTAGGAGAACACAATCGAATAGTTGCTCCTTAATTCTGTAGTGTCATTTGAGCATGTACTGATTGAGAAATTGCCGTCATTCACATGTAGGCTGGCCTAAATTTTAGTTTCATTTTTGTCTTATCTAGGGACTTTTAGCCAGGCAAAATGACTATAATCAACATTAAATAGAAAGTTTTTATCACACTTTTTCAGGAAAAGCAATTTACAAATGTCCATGTATGATAGTAACCAATGGACTAAGTATACTTTATAATTGCATCACTGCCTTGAATGCAATAAGATTTCGTCCTTTTTTTTTTTTAATATACAGCAACAGTAGTTGAGGCTTCTAGCATGTATTCATTTATCTCTAACCTCCTTCTCTTGTGTTCGTCCAAATTTGTGCCTCGTTTGAGCTAACAGAACCTAAAAGTCTTCCTTTAGCTGCTCTTTCTGTTCTGCATTCATTATTAATTCCACATGGTGTTTTCTTCTTGCACTTCCGAGTTTTGTCTTAAAGACTCTTGGGAGCTGTTTTCTGAACTCCTTTTTAATTTCAGTTAATCATTGGCCACATCTGTGCAGTTTGAGTAAAATTCATAACCATTCGAAGGGCAAGTTTTATTCCATACTTTATTTTAAAAAGTGATGTGGGGGTAGGAAGAAAAGAGAGCCAGCCAGCTTTAAGAGCAAAATCTTCCTCTACTTAAGCACAGGTTAGACCTCGTGACTGGAAAAGGCAGTTTAGGCAACAAGCCTTTTAGTGGCAAATTTATTTTATCGTGAAAGTCTGTGCTTTTTGCCAAAATGATGCATGCAACTTTCTTGATTCTTTTTTTCACCCATTTGTTATTTCCTTCATCCATTCTTTGCTGTTATGGATGTGGATTAAAAGAACTAATTATAGAAGATATATTGTGGTCGGAGATGCGAACATTAAGGCCTAACAAAATCTCTGAATATTAAGAGGTGTACTTATTGTTTTAGAAATCTTTTTTCCAAATTCAAGCTTTCGCATGTGCCGTGAATGATTGATATGTCCTATAATTTTGAAACTGAGTACAATTTCGATAACATTTGTAAAAAATATATTCATATAAAATATGAGTCACAAGGATATGGTCCAAATCGACCACTTGCAATGACAGTCCAACAAATTATATTAACTTGCTCATAAGTGAATTTGTTTTCTTTTTATAGTGTTGAGATATTTAGAGAACCCAGTGTGTCTCTTGGTATTAGTATTGTTGGTGGACAAACTGTTATAAAACGCCTGAAGAATGGAGAGGAACTTAAAGGTATATTTATCAAACAAGTTTTAGAAGACAGTCCGGCAGGAAAAACAAATGCCCTTAAAACAGGAGATAAAATACTTGAGGTAAGTGATGTTAAAATTCCATGTTTGTTTGAAACCTCCTTAAAGACAGTAATTAAGCCAGAAGTCCTTCCATTTGTTGGGGTATATGTGGGTCCAATTGGTGTATTTTCTTTCAGTGCCCTAGTCTGTATGTTGTTTGCATAATTTCATGAGATTCCCAAGTTGGGGTGGTAGCATGTAGCATATCCAAAGGATCAGCTTAATAAAAAACAATTTCACAATTTAACAGCATGAGACAGCTGGGTGAGCATTGTGTTTTTCCCACAGTCGTTAACAAACTCTAAATTTTTGTCATCATTTAAAAACTTTCTAATCATCATCTTTTAAATTGAAGTATAGTTGACATGCAGTGTTACGTGACCTTGCAGGTGTGCTAGGTGTACAACATAGTGATTCGACACTTCTGTACCACACCACAAGTGTGGCTAGCATCTGTTGCCGTACAACATTATTATAATATTATTGACCGTATTCTCCAGAACAAGCTCTACATTTTATAAATATGTGTCAGTGGGATAGCCATGCTTATCCTCCCAGACTCCATTGGAGGAATGGGTGACTCCATTGTTCACATGTGATAGGCTTTGCAGAGTTTAGGGCACATCAAGGCACTGAGAATGTCCTGAGGTCTAAATCTCATGCATTTCTTTGCACTGGGTTAATTGGATGACATCATATTAAGTATCTTTAATCCCAGAATCTGTATGTTCTTGATACATGCTTTATGATGCTGAACTTCAGCTGTGGTGCTTTAGTTCTGACAGAATGAAAAGAGCCCTGGAGGTCATGGGCTGAAGTCTTGATTGTCCTGTTTATTTTGTACCTGTTCTTGGACATCATATTAAACCCACCTCATTCTCAGTTTCAAAATGAAATGGAAATGAGAATTTAAAACCTGTAACATCATTGTGAGGATAAAAGCCAAGAACTGTGTAAAACTGCTCTATATATACAAATATTAGGTTATATTTGTGTTTTTGAAATTAAAAGAAGATTTCAAACACACTGAGGATATGGCAATGAAGAAAATGAGCAAAATTCCTACTCTTAGGGCATTTACACGGTAGTGGGGAAGGTAGATAATAAGTAATTTGTAGAGTGTGGGATTGTAGTAAAGAGTAGAAAGATAAGGAACAAAGGGTGGTGGAGGTAGTGATTGCAACTGATAGATGGTTATGGAAGGTGATGTTGGGACAAATATAGGAATGAGAAAGTGCGCCATGGGGATGTACAGGAGAAGAAGTCTCCAGGCAGAAAGAACCAAAATGCTTAAGCTCTGAGGTAGGAGTTTGCCCGGCTATGTTGAAGGAACAGAGAGAAGTCCAGCATTGCTAATGTAGGTAGAGTGAGCAAGAGACTGAAGAGGAAAGTCGGAGAGATCGTGTGAAGCCACATCACAGAAAGCTTGGGAGTTTGTCGTCCCTGAACGTAGCGAGAGTCCATTAGAGAATTACAAATGCATACATATTTTAAAAGGACATCTCTGGCTTCTGGGCAGGTGCGGTTTCCTTTATTTAGTATTTGCATGGCACATTGTTTTTTTCATTCCTTCATTTTCACCCTTGTGATTTTGTTTTAGTTATATGTTTTGTAAGCAGCCTATAACTAGATTTTGCTTTTTTAAATCTACCTTGGTAATCTTCATCTACGAAATAAGTGATGCTGATTCTTTTTTTTCATTACTGATAAATTTGAACTTAATTTTTAAATGTATATTTTGTGTTTTGTTTGGTCTTTTTTCTTCCTCTTAACTTTCTGTTTTGAAACAGTCATAGGAAATTGTAAAGAAATGTATAAGCAAGTCCCAGGTACTCTTCCCTCAGCCTCCGCCAGCGTTAACGGGTGACCCAGCTGTAGTGCAAGAGCAAAACCGAAATGCTGATATCGGCACAACACCAGTTATACGTGCACTGACGTAGAACTGTGTGTGTTTTTATAGCTCTACACAGTTTCATCACGTGTGTAGCCTTGCAGAACCACCCGGCAATCAAAGAAACTCAGCAATATCGCCTCAAGACTCCCCTGTGCTACTCTCTACCGCCGTGCCCCTTGCCCTGCCACATCCCCCCATACCCAGCCTCTGGCAACCACTACTCTGTTTCTACATGCCTGCAATTAGTTGTTTCACAGTTGTCACATAAATGGAATTATGTATTCTGCATCTTTTTGAGATTGGCTTTTTTCACTCAGCACAAATTCACCGAAGTTCATTTAATTTGTGTGTCCATCAATAATAGTTCATTCCCTTTTATTGTGATTGAACACTATTCCATGGTGTGGAGGAGGCACCACAGTTTAACCATTCACCCGTTGGAAGACACCTGGTTTGGGGTGCCTGGGTAGCGACTCTTGGTTTTGGCTTGGGTCATGATCTCAGGGTAGTGCAATCGCCCTGGGTTGGGCTCCGCGCTCAGCGGGGAGTCTGCTTGGGACTCTCTTTCCCTTTCTCCTCCCACCCCACCGTGCCATGTGCGCTTCTGTTCTCTCTCTCTCTTTCTCAAATAAATAAATCATATATATAGGAAATATTTCATATACACACACACACACACACACACACATATATATATATATGGAACTGGAAACTACCCAGGTGTGTGTGTATATATATATATATATATATGACACCTGGGTAGTTTCCAGTTCTTGGCTATTATGAATAAAACTTCTATAAACATTTGTATACAACTTCCTAAGTGAAAGTAAGTCTTCATTTGTCTGAAGTAAATGCCCAAGAATGCAATTGCTGGTTGTATGGTAAGTCCATTTTTAGTTTTGGAAGGAACTATTTTCCAGAGTGTCTGTACTATTTTACATTCCCACCAGCAATATATGAGTAATCCGGTTTCTCCACATTCTCACCAACATTTGGTGTTATCACTCTTTTTCATTTTGGACGTTCTCATAGGGAGATAGTGATATCTCGTTTTGAGTTTCCCTAATGGCTAATGAGAAAGAACATTTCATGCCATCTGTACATGTGCTCTTTAGTGAAATGTTTGTGCATGTCTTTTGCCTGTTTTCTAGTTGCATTGTTCATTGTTTTATCTTTTTAAATTGTGTTTTTTCCCTCATCTTTCTCTGCTGTGAGTTGAATACAAAGTATTCTCTCACTTATCCATCACTTTTATATACTAATAAGAACCCACTGTTTTGTCCCAGATTTAATAATTTCTTTGAACTCACAGCAGATTTGTAATGTTAACACTTTAATATTTTATTTTATCAAGCATACTGAGTCATTTGTTTACTTTTTTTCCTGTGAAAAGCATTATTCATTTGTTTTTAAGTAAAGCTTAATAATCATTTCTTTCTGCCTTGAGACAATTCCATAAAGGAGCTGGGTCTGTATAAAGAAGAATTGGTTGACCTGGGAAGTTAGAATTTAATTTAGTTTTGAGAAATGGGTCTTACCTATGTGAATGGACATACTTCTGGGTTATACATTTAAAGCCAAGAAAAACTTAAGATTATATTTCTGTGATAATATAACAGAACTCCATTTTTCCCCCTAACTTCCCAGCTTCAGTGATTCCCACTTAACCCTATGGAACTGTGTGTCAGGGAAACAAAACCTGATGATTACTGGAAGATGAAATGGTTCTATAGCTTCTCCTTCTCTTACTGTTGAATGTTTAGGGGATTAGGTTATTCATAAGAAGCTTCACCAAACTGTTGTGATAGATTTTAAGCTTCAGTTAAATTTTTTTCCCCTATATTCATTTACTATTCATTACTATCATTCATATCCTTCCTAAGTTCATACGGGTAAAGGGGTTTTGCAGAGCATAAAAACCTTCCAGTGGATGTCTGTTAGAATAAAAGACCAGGGCGCCTGGGTGGCACAGCGGTTAAGTGTCTGCCTTCGGCTCAGGACGTGATCCCGGCGTTATGGGATCGAGCCCCACATCAGGCTCTTCCGCTATGAGCCTGCTTCTTCCTCTCCCACTCCCCCTGCTTGTGTTCCCTCTCTATCTGTCTCTCTCTCTGTCAAATAAATAAATAAATAAAATCTTTAAAAAAAAAAAAAAAAAGAATAAAAGACCAGAGTTCTTGCCACAGCCTCTGCGTGGTCGTGTGGCTTCAGCTGCCTCCCTGACCCGCCTCTCTGCACTCCCCCTTGCACTGTGCTTTACACACACCTGCTTTTAAACCCCTCCCCCACACCGGGCTGCTGTCTCCTACCTTCAGGCCCTTACCTCTGTGTCCCTCAGCTTCGAATGTGTTTGGTTTTCTCCTCACTGTGCAGTGACTCGGTGATTAATCGTCCTCATCACTTCCAGTTCCTTGGATCCTCTGTGCCTTTACTGAGCTTGTCCGGGGAAACCACATCCTAGTTAAGTGCAACTCTTTGCTTATTTCAAGTCCCTAGCATGGCTGGAGAAAATAACCAGCTAGGCTGTCTGGTCTCATTTTAAATTCATGAGCTCCTTCTCAAGTGAGCCTTTAGTTCTGCCTTGCAATCCTGTAATATTTCCCTAGTTGCTTCACTCTCCTGCTTCCAGAGGTGACTCCTTCACACCTCCTAAACTGCCTTCCCCATCTTAATCTCAGTTTATGGTCCTTGTTTCTTGTTTCATGGAGAAAACAGAAGCAGTCAAAAAGGAGCTTCCCCTTGCTCTCACTGCATGCCAAATCGTTTTTCTAACTGTATCTGTAACAACATACGAACTATTTGTGCTTCTGACTAAAGCCAATCTCCCTAACTTGTGCTGCGGAAGTCATTCCCTCTTCACTGTACAAAGATTTACTTCTACAGGTGTCACTTCTCTCTCTAGCATACATTTTCCCTCTCCTTCACACCTTGATGACTGTAATACCTCCCATCTTAAACACGAATGCCAACCTTGATGCCACAGCCCTATCCATGTACCCTCCTATTTCTTTGGTCTCCTTATGGCAAAGAAGTATTCACAAATTGTCACTATCCACTGACCATAAGCCACCCCAACATTTACCAGGGCTTTGTTACATTATTGGTTTGAAAAATTGGTTCTGTTAAATATGGTAAATACAAAATGCTCTTGGAGATTATGGACATGTTTGCAAGTTAGGTTCTCTGAAATTTGTAGGACGAGGAGCTGTTTATACTTTTCCCAATTTACTGAACAGAGAACACTTTTAGTAAAAAGAACCTATGGATATTTTCATAGTTCTTTTTTAAACACAATTTGAGAAATGTTCAACTACTCAATTAAAATAATGGACAATTTGCTTAAAATATTGTACTTTCCCATTTGAGAGAAGAGTCCAGACTGCCCTCCCCTGTCCCCACTCAGGATTATATGCTATGTTTAGTGGCAAAGGTGGCATCACCGCTCAGAAGCCTAAGCTTCTGGCATTGGCCAAGCTACCTCTTTTGGGTAATTGTATTTAACCAGGGCTATTGTTATTAAGATACGCGTCTTATTTGCTTTTCTTGAAGGTGGAATGTTATTTTCCTTAAAGATGTTCTTAAGCAAGCTTTTTATGGGCAAATCTTTTTTTTTTTTCTTTTTTTGGCTTTGGTCTAATTCATTAGACTCTGGCTGTTCTCATAACTGGATAATACATGTGAACTCTACAGCCTTTCTAATTGAAATAAAATTACTTCTGTGTTTTAGGTGTCTGGAGTAGATTTGCAGAACGCCTCACACAGAGAAGCAGTTGAGGCCATTAAGAATGCGGGCAATCCTGTGGTGTTCGTGGTTCAGAGCTTGTCATCCACTCCAAGAGTAAGCTTTAGTTGATATTTTCAAAAAATTTAAAAATATCCTCTGTATATCTATGGACCCAGCTTTTGCCTCCATGTTGTTTTCCCATACGTTTTCATTTTGATCCTGCTATTACCTAGAAAAAGCATCACTTCATAAAAATTAACTATTAACTTCACTTTCTCTTTTTTTCTTTGGTTTTGGTCTTTTGGTCAACTTTGAGTCATTCCAGTCTGCCTTGGTGTAAGTCACAGGCTCTGGAGTCAGACAGACCTGCTTTCCATTCCTTAATTCCCTGTTGACCAGCTTTGTTAACTTAGAGACAAGTTACTTTGTTTATAAAATACTTTGAACATAAGGGGGGTCAGATATGAAAATGTTCTTGAGGTACCTCCATGCTCTGTGTAGTTATTAAAGAGTGTAAAAATGCAAACATGGTGCATTGTTGTATGTTCTGTTGGACATCCCAAATTCAAAACTAGCAGTATTTAATTGTAACACTTTTATCTGAAATACATTACTCCTTCAGTATGGAATTAGAACTCTGATACATAGATGTCAGTGGCAGGATATGTATTTTATTTTGCAATATGCAGCAGAAATATCACCCCTAAGCCCTGTGACTGGAAGAAATGTTTATTTTTCTTTTTTATAGTGGAAGACAGCTGTTCAAAACATAGGCACTTCTGAACAGTAGAAAAACTGCATATTTTTAAAAAATGCTTTTCAATAAGTGATGTGGTGCTTTTCAACCTTTTGTATGTCGAGGCATACAGAAAATAATATTTGTATGGCAACCTGGGCAAACAGATGTTTGGCTGCCCTGAGGGCTGGGACATCAATACATTTTGACATGCTTGTAACCTGCCTGCACACAGGGAGCTGCACACTCACCCCTCTTGGGGCAGCTCTGCTGGGATTGCTGCGTTGCAGTATGACCCCTCCCAGTCTTAGTGCTGTGTTTATACCGTGAGGACTCACTGAGAATGGGGAACTGAATGATGTCTTCTCATTTTCATACAATTTGAAATTTGGGGGGAATCCACTTTTTAATTCTTTTCTGGAACCCAGGTTTTTGGAATCCACCTTTTAGCTCTTACAATATTGAGAAGGTAATTGAGGCTGTCACTTTTATTTCTGGAAACTGAGTTCCATAGGAAAATTGGCCAGATTATTCCTTGCCAAATGGTACTTCCAAAGAAACAGTTTCAAACGAGAATGAGCCAATCACTTGAAACCTTTGTGTGGCCACTTGTGACTGCCCTGCCAAAAAATATTCAAAGCAAAGAAGTAGGTTATCAAGTCAACCAAAAAGGCCAAGCAAGCATTTAATCCAGCCTTTGCTGGTGAGCTGAGGTGGAAATTTTCACTTAGATGACACAAACATTGCAATTTCTCTCACTGCTCACAAAAAGAATCTTTTTAGCATCATGCCATGTTCAAGTCCTTGCTCCCCATACAGCACCAGAGACCGCCACATTGTGCATTGGGTTCATCAAGCATTGAACTTTCTCTGGTTCTAGGTGAGGGAACACATTCAGGTGATGGAGTCAATTTCTACGTCCATTATTTGTTCCATATTTTAACACAAAGTGATTCCTGCTTAATGAGGCGTTGAAAGAAATCAAGTTTCATAACTTTGCAAAATGGCGTGCTCTTTGGCTTGTTTATTGTTGCAAGTAGTGTTGGTCATCACAGGCATAGAAAATATAGCCAAATGCTTAGTCATTTTTGACCACTTTACATTAAACTTTGAGACTTTTTGCAAAACCCCCAAAGAAGTCATTTTCTAACATTAGGACCATCAGGAGCCCTATGTCTAAAGTGCCCTGGCCACGTGGAGATTGTTATCAACATCATAAATTGAGCAGCGGCGTTTATATTTGTACTTTTTTTTTATTCTTTGTATTATACTTTACTTTTTTATATTTGCGATTTTAACAGATGATTTCGGAATATCACCAATACATTACCTTTTTAAGCTTTTTCTCCTGAATTCCTCGATAGTATTTTCAGCATGCTAGAAAGAAATGTGTGTATCCACTTAGATTTATTTGGCAAATGCTTATTTGAGAGCAGAACCGATGATTTACACTGCACTCCTCTATAGAAAGTTTTTATACCGGGGTATTTTTTTTCCCCACTTAATAACTTAACTACATTTCACATATTATTTTTTCACATGCCAAAACAAACCCGTTTGAAATTGGGATCATCCCTTCAGTTCCTTAAATTAATTTGCTATGTTGCTTTCTATTCTCCTGTATTCCATTCCCTAATACCATGATTTCATAGTGGCACCTTTTTAAACCTTTTTATGTGTACATTTGCATATTAAACACACAAAAATACAGTTTTTACTTTCACAAGAAATATGCTGTCTTTTACTTTTATTAAAGATGCAGTCTTCTTGCTGAGCCTTTGGTCTTCCAAATTTGGCTAATGATACATTTACAGAGATATATTTCTGTGCTATTCAAAAAACAGTGTAAACTTATGAGTGACACCTGACATTGTGTCCCATCCCAGAGCTTCTGCTGTTTTTCAGCTGGTTTTTCCCATAGGAGAAAGTAGGTCCAGTGTGGACAGGTATTCTGACTTGTCAGGGAGGCAAAGTACTTTAAGATTCTTCAGGACAAGAAATATATGCCTATAGACCTACCAGGTTTTGAACTTGAGCCTTTGATGGTCCCAGTGTTAGAAAATTACTTCTTTTGGGGTTTTGCAGAAAGTCTCAGAGTTTAATGACCTTGGACATGGACTTGGATTGTTTGTATTAAATAGAGGAATAAATACTGAGCACTAACAGTGTCTGTTCACGTACAAAACATTAAATATATGTTGATGTGTCATTACTATTTTCCTTCTCTCTCTCTTTCTCTCTCTCTCTCTCTGTCTTTAAGTAGGCTCCATGGCCAATGTGGGGCTTGAACTCATGACCCTGAGATGAAGAGTCGCATGCTTTACAAACTGAGCCAGCCAGGCGCCTCTGTTGTTTTTTATTTAAAGGAAACATTTCTGAGACTTTCTCATTTATCCCAAAATTAGTTTATTTCTATAGAGTCTATATTAAAGGTGAAGAAAATTTAATCTTAAGTTGCATTTAGAGAGAGGTGTTTTTTGCTCTGTTTTGTTTTTTAAATTATCCCTAGGCAGGCAGTTTCTTTACATTTCTGGGAAAGGAGATTTGTTTTTTTCCTACAACCTTCATGTCTGTCATCAGATCCTATGCCAAGATTATTTGTGTTAGCTATTTGAGGACCTTTTTAAAAAAAAATCACTAAAAATTTTATATTTTCCCAAGATGTTTCATAGATTATTTTGTAAAAAGAAATGAGTCAAAAAGTAATCTATGCTGTTGGCACCATTGAGAATTAAAAGTATTTCTATGAAATGGAACTATTTTGTTCATGTATAAACATTTATTGAGTACAACTATGTAATAGGTTCTTTTGGAGCACTATAGATAGTGATAAATCATTAATTCCAGCTCTCATTGAGCTTTTATCCAGGGATGTAAATAGATTTTAATTTATCTTCATGCTAACAGTAATAGTGAAATATTTATTGAGTGTATACAGTGTGCTAGATAACATACTTGAATTGGGATACAATGGTGAATAACGTAAGTCTATCAAATAAATGATGCATCCTGTGTTCTAGGGAGGGGTTCGTGTAGGTCACCCCTCAAACTGTTTGCAAAATAAGATGTTTGGATGACAATCAGTATTATGACTTTCTTTTTCGTCATCTTCATTTTCACTTTCTGGATCTACACGTATCGTGAGTTTATTGTTCTTTGATGGTACGCACACAATATTTTCGATAATCTAGCTTGTGATATTTTTGAAATTGTATTGTTTGCCTTGAATTCTACTTTTCATGTCTTTACTTTTTAGATGAAGTCAGAAACTTAAGATTTTAACTGTTTAAAATTTTAAGAAATGTAATGATTGTGACATTAAATGTTTTATTCCTTCTCCTTTTTTTTTTTTTGTGGTCATAGGTCATTCCTACGGTGCATAACAAGGCTAACAAAATTGCTAATAACCAGGACCAAAACACTGAAGAAAAAAAGGAAAAGGTAATGAACCTCTTAAGCCTTTAAAAAACGTTTGAGTCTTTTTGCCTATCTGAGCTGCAGTTAGTAAGAATGGTGTTTTGACTAGTATCAGGCTAGAAGGACTGTGTTATAATGTCTCCTTCCTGTGAATATAACTGGTTCTGGCCAGACTGAAGGCCAGAAACTTAGTGAAACATAGGTGCCAAAATGTGATAAAGCACCAGTCATCCCTCGTCATCTTTGTCTGTCTTTCCTGTTCAGTTGGGCTGGTTGTCCATTCCCAGAAAATGCCTCTTACTCTTGGGAATTTATGGGACTTTGATCTTGCTGTTCTCTCAGCCTGGAAATCCATTTCCCACATTGCTCCTCCTTTTATCTTCCAAGGAGGAGCTCAGAGGTCATCTTTACTGAGAAAACATTCCTTACCATCAGTCAAAGTTAGTCATCCATTCCTGTTCTCCCACCTCTATTCTAGTAGTGAAGTTGATCTAAAATTTATTTTAGGATATGATAATAGGTAGGGATGAATTTTTATTTTTCCCCCCATAAAGATAACTATCCTACTGTTTTAATATAGGCCCTCTTTTACCTACTGACTTGTAATGCTCAGTCCTAGCTCAGGTTATGGGGGGGTCTGCTTCTGAGCTTTCTCTTTGTTCCCCATGTCTATTCCAGCACAAATGCTGCACTAGCTCAATTATTTTTTTTTTTTAAGATTTTATTTATTTATTTGACAGTGAGAGAGACAGCCAGCGAGAGAGGGAACACAAGCAGGGGGAGTGGGAGAGAAAGAAGCAGGCTCATAGCGGAGGAGCCTGATATGGGGCTCGATCCCAGAACGCCGGGATCACGCCCTGAGCCGAAGGCAGACACTTAACCGCTGTGCCACCCAGGCGCCCCTGCACTAGCTCAATTATCAAAGCCTAATAATAAACCTTGTTTCTAGTAGAGCAATTTCCTTCACATATTTCTTCTTCTTTAGGGGTGCCTTACCTATTTGTATCCTTTTCCTTTCCCTATGAATTTTAGGACTAGCTTGTCAAATTCTACAAAAAAAATCTCTTGGAGAATTTTGATGGGAATTGTGTCATATCTGTGGATTAATTTGTAAAGAAGTATATCTTTATGATATCTAACCTTTTTAACCGTTAACATGATATATCTTTCTACATATTAAATTCTTATTTTCTTTCAATCTTTGTAATTTTCTTTGGAAAGGTATTGTAAATCTTTGGTTTATTCCTAGATACTCTTACATTTTGTATTGCTTTTAATTTAAATTGCATTTTCTGTTTGTTGCCAGTATGTAGACATAGAATTGATTTTTTACGTACTCATTTGACATCTTGTAACATTATTCCATTATTCTTTTATAAAATAAAATAATCCAGTGCAGAACACTGGAAAAACTGAAAGATTGAAACAAATAAAATCACGCATAAACCCACCACCTAAAGATAAACTTACTAAATATTTTAAATACTATATGTAGAGCCTTCTAGTGTCTTTATGTCCTCTATAAATGTACATAATTTTAATAATGTGAATCTCAAATTCTAATACTATTTAGATTTTTATTTCTGGATTTTCTTTATGGGTAATAATAATCATTGGATAAAGGCAGTTTTCTTTCCCCCTTTTTTCCAATCTTTTTCTTATTTATCTACTAAAACCTCCTCTGTGTTTAATAAAGAAGTAATAATAGCTAACATTTTTGTTGTTTTTCCTCCTGATATTTAAGAAATTGCTTTTAATATTTCACCATTGAATATGATGTGTGCTGTAAGTTTTTGTAGATAATCCTTCAGGTTAAGGAAGTATCCACTTTCATTCTTATTTTGCTAAGAATTTTTATCATGAATGGCATTGGCATTGAATTTTATCAGATGTATTATCTGCATTCACTGAAATAATTGTGTGTGTATACATTTTTTTTTCTCTTTGAATCCCTTAATGTGATAAATTACATTAATAGATTTCATAATCTCAAACCAATCTTGAATTCTTGGATTAAACTTAATTTGATCATGATTTTTTTTGCACATTGCTGGCATTATTTCCTTAAGGATTTTTGCATCTGTGGTTAGGTATGAAACTGGCCTGGAATTTCCCATTTATGTACTATTCTGTCTGCTTTTGAATATATGAGATTACTAAAATGAGTAGTAGGTATATTTCCTCTTTTTTAGTTCTCTGAGCATTTGTGTAAAATGCTAATTATTCATTCCTTAAATCTTTGGTCACACTAGCTTATGAAGCCATTTTGGGCCTGTGTTTTCTATGTGGGAAAAATCTAAAATGCTGATTCAGTTCTTTAATAATTATGGAACTATTCAGATTTTCTATTTTGTCTTGAGTCAGTCATGGTTATTGATTCTTTTCTAGGAATATCGATATCACTTAATTTTTTACATTTGTTAGTATAAATTTGTTTTTTTCTTAAAAAAAGATTTTATTTATTTATTTGACAGAGAGCACAAGCAGGGGGAGCGACAGGCAGAGGGAGAGGGAGAAGCAGGCTCCCTGCTGAGCAGAGAGCCTGATACAGGGCTCAGTCTTGGGACCCTGGGATCATGACCTGACCCAAAGGCAGACACTTAATCAACTGAGCCACCCAGGCTCCTCAAAGTTGCTTGTTATCTTAGCTTGAATTATATATGCTCTATCCATAGTTCTTTTTCATTGTAAATATAGTTTCCTTTTTACGTTTTTTTTTCCTTAATCTTGAAGGTAATTTTCATTTAATTTCTCAAAAAAAATTTTTATTATAGTTGACATAACATTACATTAGTTTCAAGTGTATAATTCCTGTGTTTGAAGTTTTAATTTTTGAACTGTGTTATCTCTTTTGTGTCTTTATTCTGCTTAATTTAAAAAAATTTTTTTTTAATTTATTTATTTGTCAGAGAGAGAGAGAGAAGCAGGGGGGAGGGCAGGAAGAGGGAGAAGTAGGCTCCCTACTGAGCAAGGAGCCCGATGCAGGACTCAGTCCCAGGACCCTAGGATCATGACCTGAGCCAAAGGCAGTCGCTTAACCAACTGAGCCACCCAGGCGTCCCTATTCTGCTTAATTTTGTTCTCATCTTTATATTACCTTACTTTGCTTGGATTTCTTCTTCTACTCCCCCACCCCTCCACTGTAACCTTTAGGTAGTTGTAGAGTTTATTAATTTTTAGCCATTTTTTCCTAAAACAATCATTTAAGACCATATATTTCCTTCTAAGTCACTCTTTACATCCCAAGATTTTAAGTTGAGTATCTATTACAGTACTGGTTTTTTTAGTCCCCACGATTTCTTTTTACCCAAATTTATTTAGAAATGTATTTTTAAATTCCCACATGAATGTTTTTAAAAACCTATTATTTTCTAACATATTTCCATTACAATCAGAGATTGTGGTTTATGTAATATTCTTTTACATTAGTTGAGACTTTTTATGGCCTATCACATTCTCCATTATTATAAATGTATATCTGTGATTTAAAAGAATAGCATAGTAGTTTTTCTTTTTAAAGATTTTATTTTTAAGTAATCGCTGCACCCAAAGTGGGGCTTGAACTCACAACCCCAAGATCAGGAGTCGCACGTTCTACCGACGGAGCCAGCCAGGCCCTGCTAGTGTGATACTTACTGGGTATAGGTTTATACAGAGTCACTAGAGCAAATTAATTAAGTTGTTCAGATATTTTGCATAATTGTGTTTTTGGTGAGGGGAGGTCATGGTAATCTAACAGTCTCCCATTTTGATAGTAAAATTAGTATATTTTTCATGTAGTTTTTCAGTTTTTGTTTTACATCTTTTCAAGTAAATTTATCAGATGTCTACAAGTTTTAAATTATCTTTATTCATATGTGGCATTATTTAGTAATGCCCTAACACCTATTTCATCTAATATCACTGAACCTGTGCCAACTTTATTTTCGTGTTTGCCTGGTTTTTAGCTTGGAAATTTTTGAGCCACACACAGAATGAATTCAGGTCTCCAACCTGAGAGAGTCTGGACTTGTAAGGAATTCTGAAGGATTACCTTTTTTCTTTTTTTCCACCTCAAGCTAAGGCCAAGGCCAGGAAATATCCTTACTGTCTTCTGTGGTCAAGATTTTGGTCTGTTTGTTTGATTTGTTTGTTTTTAAACTTCATCCATTGCAGGTTTCACCATATTAAAGAAAAAAACTGTAACTAAATTAAATACTTGGGAAAACTTTAATTGTGGACATGTACACGGGGATCAGTCAAGGCTCCTTGAGGATTTGGGGGGAAGGGTTCTTAAAAGGATAAGAAAAAGTAATATTAGATTCCTTACCACATTATAGGGTTGTGTTTTAACCTGGTTGGCCACCTTCTTTGAATTCAGATTTTAATCAATAGATTATAATCAGATTAGCAGTAGCATATGCTGTGTGTTCAGGATTCTGTAGCTGTTCTTGGCAATCCTTAGTAGACACAGATAATATGTAGATTCTGGAAGACCATGGTTATGGCTTGTAGAAATATTATGTACATGGTCGAGGTCATTACCTGCAGAAATCTTTCTCAGCCTTTTGGAGGTAACAGACCTAATTTACAGGGATTAGATGTCTAGAAAAATAAAACCTATGCCGACAAAAAGGAGATTAGTAGTTCAAGAGAATGGGGGACCAGGGAAAGGGGCAGGAAGGAGAGGGGATTAAAAAGAGGCGTGAAGAAACTTTGGGATTGATGATTGTATCCATCGTCCTGATTATGATGATGAATTCAAATTGTACACTTTAAAATGTGTGTAGTTCTTCATGTCAGTATATCTCAGTGAGGTTTTTAAAGACAAACAAAAACTCCCTGCCCTCCTGGAACATCCCTTCTAGTGGGGCAAAGCAAACAATGGAGGGTTCAGTGACTGCTACCTTAAAGCAATCTGGGGACAAGACATGAAGATCCACAAAATGGAGCATCTGAAAGGCTGGAAAAGGAGCTCCATGAAGACAGGGAGCTCATCTGTCTCATAATTACTCTGTCTCCTTTGCCCAAACCACTGCCTGGCACCTCATAGACACAAGCATATACTTGTTGAATGAATAAAGGATCCTAAAAACAAAACATCTCTGACTTCAGGTCACCAGCAATAACATGCCCTCTGGGCACATGCCACCTTCCTGTGCCCCATTTTACCTTATGATTTGGGATTTGTGGTTGTTTCTAGCTTCAGGCACATGTTACAAAAGCACATTTTCAAAAGTTTATCTGTCATCTTTTTGTGGTTAAGATGGATTTCTCAGAATATTTAGTCTATTCTGTTGCTAGAATTTTGTCAGTTCATATCTTGATTCAAAGATCTGAGCTTTCATCAAATGTCTGTTGGAATCCTGTATATAGTGGGGGCAGTTAGGACTGTGCAGCAGTCTGGGAATATAACATCACAAAGGAAGCAGACAAGGAATCAGTGTGGGGACACAGATAATAACCACACACAGATGAATAAACTGGTTACCAATTTAATTACTTTAGGGAACAAGGTAATTTAGTTGATTCAGGATAATTCCACATAAGATCCCAGGAAGTAAAAAAGATAAATATGTGGTTCTTACCAACTTTGGCTTGTTCCATTAAACCAAATTGAATCTCAGTACAAAGCAAGGATATTTGCATTCAAATTTTAAAAATACAAGTAAGTGTTCGATAATACCAAAAGTCACGAAAGTCTGTCCAACTGAATTTTTTGGTATAGAGAATAACCATTCAGGTTAACATTGCAATGAGAGAAGCCATACCAGTATCTGTGTCTCTGTTACAGGATGATGTTTCAGTGGTTACAAGATATACTTAACTGTTCGCAGTGGTTACAGGATGTACTTCACTATGTCTCGTCTCTGAAGTTACAGTTTACATGCCAAGCACTATACTACCTTCTGGAATGATGAAGCACCTTTACTCCAGGTGGTGCACTGATGAATGTGACATGTAGTGAAATAAACAGAAGTATAATTATGATGATAGAAGCACGCACAGGATGCTACGGGAGCAGAGACAGGGGGACCTTCCCAAAGTTGGGAGGTCAGGTGATTACAAATTATCTCCTTGAAAATCTCTTTAAAAGGGATCATCATTAGAAGTAATTCCTTTTATGCATTACTTCCTCCTTAATATAAAAGCAATACGTGTTCTCTAGAATTACCGACAATCAAAAAAGAGAGGATAAAAAGCATCTGAAACAAGGCGCTTGGGTGGGCTCAGTCAGTTAAGCACCCAACTCTTGATTTCGGTTCAGGTCATGATCCCAGGGGACTCCACGCTCAGCCACAAGTCTGCTTGAGATTCCCTCCCTCTCCCTCTGTCCCTCCCCCCTGTTTACTCACTCCCCCGCCCCCAATAAATAAATAAATCTTTAAAAAAAAAAAGTCACCTGAAACCAGTTACTAGGAGGTGTAGGATAGAAATCTAAATTTTGGCTTGAGATCATTCCCATTTAAACAAACAAACAAAAAAAGAGTGTGACTAAGAAACTAAGTTATCCCCGCCCCCCAAAAAAAATCCATAAAGAGGTCTTGAATAAATCCCTAGTCTTTTTCTTGTTTTGTCTCGGTTCACTATTTTCTGTGCTGTTTTTCATCATGGAGTGTGAAATGACAGGCAATCAGGAGTCATAGACATACTAATATTAACTATATGCTCATAACTCTTTGATATTTTCCCTCTAAAATTTTCTTCAGGGTTACTTCATATATTCTTTGTCTTAAAGGAGTCACGGAGACTAACACAAGTGGAAGACGTACATTCACAGAGAAGTAGTCTCCTGCTGTTAGTTCTCTTTTCTTTTTGCGTACCACCCAAATGAAAGTATCATCTCCCACCAAACGTAATAGTCCCTCAAAATACAGTCATGTTAAACTTATAAAGATGTATCTATTCCAAGTAAGTCCTTAAGCGGAGTACATTTTATTGTGTGTAGATTACTCCTCCCTAAGGTTGATGTGAAGACATGCTTCTATTTCAAGGGAGAAATCCGGACATGCGAGAGCCTGGGGCTGAGGAGAACCTCATGAAGGTTTTTGCAAAGATAAAATGGTTTCTTGTGATCCTCCTGGTGACACTTAGAATGTTACAAGATGTGCTCTTTGATTATTCTTAACAGCAACAGATAATGCAGTGTTCTCTCGTGATATTCCACATTGTGCTAGGTCTTAGACTTGGCTGACAGTACTCTGCAAAGTGTAAATATTTGTGATATTCTTTTTTATATATCTGTATACATACATAGGATGTAGACATGTGGGGATCATGCAGCATTGGTGTCAATGTTTTTATAGTCTTACATATTTTTGCTTTATACTCCAATAAGATCAAGGATATCGGGGAGAAAGTGTAACTGTTTCTACACTTAAATCACCAAATCGCTTTGATTTTGTGAATCCGGATTGTTACATTAAAATGCTTCTGAGTTAGTGGTTTCTATAAAAAGGGATTTTGATGTTTAATTAGAAGGCTGTCACATCTAAGGTAGTGTGAGTTTAGTTTTACTATTTTCCAGAAAACTCTAGGAATATTAGATTTTCAGTAATGATTATTAGTCTCTACAAACAGATCAGAAAGAGATTTTTTTCCCCCTAATTTATTAGCACCCTTTGAAGGTAGGAAAATATTTCTCGCAGTGAGAGGTAAGGGCTTTTCTCACTTTCTGATACACAGAGCACCTTCAGCTCCTGTCCTCCAGCTTCAGCCGTGTGACACATGCAGACCTAGACATGCACAAACCCCTTGGTCTGAAAGCTGTTCTTTCCAGTGGACTCAAAACCTGTTACTATCCAAAAACAACAACAGGCAAACAAAGACTAACAACTTTTGCCATTGTCTCTCACCCTATAGAGAATAGATCCCTGTAGAACCAATATATAATAATCCTCAAACACCACTAAATTGTCAGACCGTAAAACCAAACTCCATTTATTGCTGCTACTGATAGGAAATAACAGCCCGAGTGCAGATCAGAACCAAACTTGGCTTAGTATCAGACACAAAATCATAGGGTTAGAAGTAAGAGAAAGAGAGTCAAAAAGACAAAGTTCTATTGCCACTGGGGATTTACTGTGGGTGCCAAGAAATGATGAATCTGGGCTTAAGCAGCTCATGAATTGCATACTTCGGGCATCACTCTTTAACTGGTTCTGGGAGGTGAGTCTACTTGAACATCTCAGTGGGACCTTCATAACTGACAAAGTATAATTTAAGAAAAAAATGTGACCTCTTATGCAAAATGTATGGTTATTTACTTAACTTATTAATGAGGGAACCAGCAAGGTGGTTCGCTTGGTTCAGAGAGAATTGGAGAGAGTGAAGTATTTATTAATTGTTCAAAGAAAGAATGCAGGAATGCCTGGGTGGCTCAGTTGGTTAAGCATCTTCCTTCGGCTCGGGTCATGATTGCAGGGTCCTGGAATCGAGCCCTGCATATGGCTCTTTGCTCAGCTGGGAGCCTGCTTCTCCCTCTCCCCCACCTGCTGCTCCCCCTGTTTGTGTACTCTCTCTCTCTCTGTCAAATAAATAAATAAAATCTTTAAAAAACAAACAAAAACAAAGAATGCATAAGTTAGATTCAAATTTAGTACAAAACTGGTTAATGTCTTACAGGGCAATAGAACTATAACTTTTGGAATTATCCTCCCTACGGGACTAAAATAATTTGCATCTCTACCAGACAAAATTAATATGCACAGCTATTGGACAAGAACCTTTTCCATCATTGTCATTTTTCTGACAATTAATATGTTAGAAGACCTAATCTGCATGACTGACAACCAGTTATTTACTCATTCAGCAGATAGCTAAGGGAGGCCTGCTTTGTACCAGGCTCTGTTCTCGGAGCTGAGGGATACCACACTATTTTCTCTGCCCTCATGGAAATCATATTCACCTGGCCTCCTTGCATGTACCTTGCTCCAGCCTTCATTGCCACAGAGAGCCAGGTCCTGCCTACAACCTTCCCTCGTGTGCCGTAGAGAGATGCCCCAGGTATATGGCAACCCACGTTCAAACTTCAGAGGGACCAAGACATGCTTATCCTATGTTCTTTTTGAGAGTGTTGGTAGAAGTTAATTTTAATAAGTCAGTGGTGTAAAGAGTTTCCTCTTAAATATGTTTTTAAAACATATTAGAGAGAATTTATATCTCTTAATGTTAAAAGCTGGCTGTCCTTGTTCCAAGTATTGTTTTTGACCTAGAAGGATCTGGTTCTGAGGAAAAGGTTTACTGAAAGGAATTCATTTGCTGCCTTTACTCTTCATTTAACTCACTTTTAAGGTTTTCCAACCAAAAATAAAGACGTGGTGTGATCACATTTCTGTATTCTTTTGTTGCTTAATAGGCATTTTGCATTTGGCATCTTCTCTTCCTTCATCATTCCTGCATTTTATTGATTTTTGGATTTTCTACATATAGATGAAATACTGCTTTGGTTAGACATTATCTTAAATAAATTTGGGTGTGTGTTTTTGTTTATGGATCCCAGATAGTGTTTTCTGCTTTGGAGGAATTTATTACATGCCTGCTTTCTGTAATGGACCAGTCATTGTCCATTTACTGGAGTGTATCCTGCCATTAGTGGTTTTGTCGTATAAAGCATAATTGAATGTACTCTGCTGAAATCCTGTAGCAAAACAAATCTTAATCCAGTTATTTTGGTATTTGTGGACTGCATGGGTATATCAGCTCCTATTCTTTTTAGCAGCTTGGATCTCTGTAAACTTAGCATGTTTTATTTTTCCCAGCGCTCAAGAAAATGTCTACATTCTGTGAAGGTAATCTGATCGTTGAGTTTTGTTCTCTTTAATTAAGTTTGAACCAAATATTTCTATGCTGTATCACTTGGTGTGTAAATTTAAAGAATACTTACACAGAGATACAAAAAGTATTCATCCTAAAGATGTCTTTCTTTTTTAAAACATTAAAATGTATGTTGACTATAAATTACAGATGAATGTTTTTTCACTTACAAAACCTTGGTATTTCATTTCAACTATTTTTTTTAAGAAATAAATCTGTACCTTCTACAATTGAATAAACTTTAAATGTAGAATTAATACAGTGGATACTTTTTACATTTATTTTGAAACGTCTTTCATTTGGATTACTTGGTTGGTAACAGTGTAAATAAAATATACGTAATCGACTTTCTCACTGGTGAAAGGAATGCATTCTTCTGGGTAGGTCCAACAGTCTTAAATGTTGTGCTTTTGAATTCCTGTTTTCTGTAGCAGTGTGCTTACATCACGGTCAATTACATAATAACATAAATATAAGAAAACAAATTGTCTTCCAGTCCTTGTTATGTGACTGAAGTTGTATACCGTCAAAATATTTCCAGATTATCTTTTTAGCCTGTTTGTCTTTGAGGAAGAGGGTTGTGCAAAGGCGATTAACCCTTCTCTCAAATTTTGCATTTTCAGAGACAAGGAACTGCGCCACCTCCAATGAAACTCCCACCTCCTTATAAAGCTCCGTCAGATGACAGTGATGAAAATGAAGAAGAATATGCATTTACCAACAGTGAGTTCCTTTTCATTATTTGAAGTGAATGCAGACTTCATTAAATTGTGCTTTGGGGAGTATTGTCAATTATCAAATGCAATGCTGTGGGTTCTTAGAAAATGTGTAGAAGCAGATCATGCTGAAAAGGAAAATGTTATATCTCCCCAACTTTTGTGACTTTATTTTCCTAAACTTCCCTCCTCAACACAATATATTAGAGTGACTGTCAAAGACAATGGGTTATACAGTATTTGATCTACATTTCCTCCTAGTCTTACTATTTGGCTGTGAATACAAAAATGCTAAGAATTCCTTTAACTCCCAGTTTGACCCACAGTAGTCTGGGTTGGATGTGGACGTCAGCTCTTGATTACTTGCTCTATTCAAACCGATGGTGGTGTTGCTAATATAAAATTAGAAAAGACCCAAGTCATACTATCTCCTTTAGAGTTCCTTTCATGACTTTCTTTGCATTAGCTTTATCAAATACACATTCATACATGTATTTAATGGAGGCTTTATTTAAAAGAATTTGCATTTCTTTTATGCACGTAAAGTATATGTAGTTAGATCCAGTTGCTATTGTACATGGAGTTTCTTTTGGAAGGATGAAAATACCCTAAAGTTAGATTGTGGTGATGGTTGCACATTTTGTGAATATAGTAAAACCCACAGGATTATATATTTAAATGGGTGGATTTTATGGTTTGTGAAATGTGTGTATATATGTTCTTTTAAAAATAATCTTGTTCCTTCCACAATTTAGAAACAGAGTTTGATATGGATATGGAAAGAGTTAAAATTCTGGCTGCAACACTTTTTAGTGTATGACCTTCAGCATGCCCTCTTCTATAAAAATCATGGTTCTTCCTTCAGAGGGATGTGGTGAAGATTAAAATAAGGTGATAAAGCCTTTAGCCTGCCGTATAGTGAAATTTTAACAAGTATTATAGCTCTTACTAATGATAATTATTATGCTGATTTTATAACTTCATATTTTTTTAAATACAGTAGTAAGTATATAAATTTGAATATAAATAGATAGTGTTTATAATCATTTAGTTGGCTTTATAAGAAATTGATTTGCACTTTGGTTTTACAGAGCCTTTTTTCTGGTGCATTTTTTTCATTTATTCAACACATCTCTGTTGAAAGCCAACTGCTTTTTACTAAGCGTGTTAAGTAAATCTGTTCTGAAAGAAATAAAACAGCTCCTTTTTTCTTGTTGGGGTCACCAACCTGGAAGGGAGGATACAAAGCTATGGGAAGAAAATTTGATCAGTGTGCTATAGTGCCTTGGTTCTCCACCTCTTTTGGAGCGTTACACATGATGGAGGTGACTGATATGTGTGTGTGCATGTGTGACATAATCCCTTGTTCTGATACAGGTATTAGGACAGCTGCAGCAGAGAGGAGATAGCTTGTTGGTTATTCATAATTTCTGGGATGCTAGAGTGCCCATATTTGCATAGTTGTTAGGAAATCTGGTTTAGGCATGTGACTAAGACTATGTTCTAATCCTAGTTCTATTTAGTTGTGAATTCATGGACAAATTAATTAACCCCTTCATGGCTCACACTTGCTCATCTGTAATAGGGGGAGGGGATGTCTTGTGATAAGCTTCCTCATAGGATTGTTAGAATCTGAGGAGCAGAGGATTTAAAGAGCTCAGTATAGGATTATGATACTTAGTAAAAACTCTGGTGTCGATGTGGCAGGCCTTTATGTACTATTAACTCAGCCGACATACTAACCTGTGAGGTCTCTAATTAATCAAATAAAGAAACTGAGGCTCAGAGAAATTATGTTCAATGTTACACAGCCAGTAAGTAGTAGAAATGTAATTTAAACCCAGACTCTCCGACTCTAGAGCATATGCTCTCATCTATACTTCTCGTTACTTAAATCTCATTTACTATGCCAGATGTGGGTACAAAGTGCTTGGAGTTATCTAGTGAATATCACTTAGAGGCCATAAGATACAACAGCAGCCCTCTCCCCAAGGTTCCAGTCATGTACATGTGTGTTCGCACGTGTGCACAAACACATTCATAGCATTAGTGGGGTTCAGGGAGATACCGATTTGCACTGCTTGCAGAAAAAGCCTTCTAATTCCTAAATCATCTTCTAACTAAAACATTTCACAGATTCTCCAGCAAATATATTTAGGCCGTGAATGTGACTTCCCATTCATTTTGCTCCCTTAGTTTTTCCTTCTCAGCATACTTCCCCTTCCCATTTAACTCCCCATTGAATTCACTGTTCATCTTTCTTCGGAAGAGTTTGAACTGTATGGGGTGTTAAAATGTAGGTGAGCCTAAGGCCTCTAGCTTTCTCATATTTCTTTGTGAAATGGATCCCATGGTTTTTCCTTTGTTCCTTAACTCTCATTAAATGACTACTCTGCTCCTCCATCCAAAACCAAGAGTGGATTGGTTCACTGTTTTATCAGATTCTTATTGTCCCAAAACTAAGAATTTCTTTTTACAGTTGTGAAAATATGATTTTCTTTCCCTCTTTCTTTCTCTTTCTTTCTTTCTTTCTTTCTTTCTTTCTTTCTTTCTTTCTTTCTTTCTTTTCTTTCTTTCTTTTTTTTTTTGTTGTTGTTTTGAAAATATGATTTTCTAACTTTCCCATGGTCCAGGATTGTGAAGTGGAAGGCTGGAATCCAAGCCTTAGGCCCACCAGGAAGTGGTGATTGCATTAGAGAGATCACAGTCATGAGACACATAGGATTTTTAAAGTATAGTTAAAATCTGGGGTGCCTGGGTGGCTCAGTCCGTTAAGCATTTGCCTTTGGCTCAGGACATGATCCCGGGTTCCTGGGATTGAGTCCCACATTGGGCTCCCTGTCCCATGAGGAGCCTGCTTCTCCCTCTGCCTCTCTCTCTGTGTCTCTCATGAATAAATGAATAAAATCTTTAAAAAGTAATTTAAGTTAGGTGAGTTTTGGTAAGTTACTTAGTCATAAACTTCATCATGCCATGGAATGTTTGTTGAGTGGATATTATAGGTGGGCAGACGTTGTTCTAGGTATTGGGAACATGGCAGGGAATAAGATCGCTCTTCTTATTAGCTTATATTCTAGTGGGAGAGAAAGATTATAAACAGTAAGATAGTTAAAATATTGATAGTCTAAATAAAATAAAACAATGTAGTGTGAGAATAAATGCTTTGGAGGAGTCAACATTAAGTAGAATGGGAACGAAAGACCAAGATAATACCAAAGTGACAAGAAGGAATCAAAGAGCTGGCTTATATAGTTCTGTAGATCAGATTTTTTTTTTATTGTGATCCATAGTAACCTATATTTTACTTAACAATCAAGTATAGATGTGTACACATACACTTAGTGCATATATAATTGAAACAAACCAGGACGCCTGGGTGGCGCAGCCATTAAGTGTCTGCCTTTGGCTCAGGTCATGATCCCAGGGTCCTGGGATCGAGCCTCGCATCGGGCTCCCTGCTCAGTGGGAAACCTGCTTCTCCCTCTCCCACTCCCTCTGCTGGTGTTCCCTTTCTTACTGTGTCTCTTTCTGTCCAATAAATAAATAAATAAAATCTTTTAAAAAAAATAAAAATAATTGAAACAAAGGTTTCACAAAATATTACTTTTATAACCCTATAAAAACTTTATTTTTCTATTCTGTTACATTTTTTTAAATGCTGTTTGCAAGTCTATTTCTTTTTTTCTTTTTTTTTTTTTTTAAGATTTTATTTGTTTGACACAGAGAGAGAGACAGCCAGCGAGAGAGGGAACACAAGCAGGGGGAGTGGGAGAGGAAGAAGCAGGCTCCTAGCGTAGGAGCCTGATATGGGGCTCGATCCCAGAATGCCACTATCACGCCCTGAGCCAAAGGCAGACACTTAACGACTGAGCCACCCAGGCGCCCCTGCAAGCCTGTTTCTTGACTGATGAGTCACAACCTGCAGTATGAAAAACACGAATCTAGAGCTCTGGTTTTCAAACTTCACAGTGTATCAGAAACACATAAAGAGCTTGTTAAAGAACTGGTTGCTGGGCCCACTCCCAATTTCTGATTCTTTACACCTGGGAGGACCAAGAATTTCTGTTTCTAGTAATTTCCCAGGTGATGCTGATACTTCTCATCCAGGGGCCATATTCAGAAAACTACTGGTCTAGCTGGCATTTAAGGTCATGGGAGCCAGTGAGTTTCTTAGGAGCGATGTGTAGACAGCAACAGGAAGCCAACCCAGTATGGGCCTCATGAACCAGCAGAGGAGCATCCCAGCATAAGAGCATTTCCAGGAGGTGGTCGAGTCAGGCTATTTAAGAGAAGAACGTGTTTCAGGAAGGGTTTTGTCGCTGAATGTCAGCAGCGAACTGTGGAATGATCCTGAGAGGTTGAGGAGGTTAGAATCATGGAAGCAACTGTTGAACTTAGCAACATAAAATTGATAAGAAAAAGAACACTTGATAAAAATAACGATTGTAGAGATTGTTATGAGAATTAAATGTTGGGGCGCCTGGGTGGCTCAGTTGGTTAGGTGTCTACCTTCAGCTCAGGTTGTGGTCCTGGGGTCTTGGGATCGAGCCCCACATTGGGCTCCCCATTCAGCAAGGCTTCTGCGTCTCCCTCTCCCTCTGCCCCTGCCCACTCCCCCCTTACCCCTGCTCATGCTCTCTCTCGCGCTCTGTTTCAAATAAATATAAAAAGAGAGAGAATTAAATGTTACACTAATGTAGAAAGTGTGGTATATGATAGATATTTACGTCATAGATCCCTTATCTTGCGTAGTTGGGCATAATTCATGAATTCTAATTATAGGAAGTCTATTGGTCAATTGAATCAAAAGTGCTTACATTTTAATTAAGAATTAGGAAACAATTAAGAATTAAGAAACAATATCTACATAAATGCTCAGCTGTAAAAAACTACCATTATTAGGGGCACCTGGGTGGCGCAGTTGTTAAGCGTCTGCCTTCTGCTCAGGGTGTGATCCCGGTGCTCTGGGATTGAGCCCCACATCAGGCTCCTCCACTAGGAGCCTGCTTCTTCCTCTCCCACTCCCCCTGCTTGTGTTCCCTCTCTTGCTGGCTGTCTCTCTCTGTCAAATAAATAAATAAAATCTTAAAAAAGAAAAAAACTACCATTATCAGTCCTGCAGGAGTTGTCAAAGGGAGGTTACCAATGGTACAGAACATCAGACTTAACTTTATGGTAATAGTCTTTAATACCTGAATTTAAAAGTTCTTGTCAAAGGTTCAGGATCACTGAGGGTATGAAGTAGCACTGAGTTCACTATCACATGGTGACTTTCAAATCTTCATTTTCAGGCATAACTTCTCTCTGATATCCTGACCTGTTTTCAGTTGGCTGTTGGAAAGATACCATGTTGGGGTGCCTGGGTGGCACAGTTGGTTAAGCGTCAACTCTTGATTTCAGCTCAGGTCATGATCTCAGGGTGAGATCGAGCCCCATGTCCTGACTCTGTGCTCAGCAGGTAGTCTGCTTCCCCTCTCCCTCTCCTTCTGCCCCTCCCCACACTCTCTGAAATAAATCTTAAAAAAAAAAGATACCACATCTTTTTCCCACTAGCACTTTAAATCTTTTGTGCAAAACAAAATGTGTTTCTTCCTGAAGTCTGACCTTTTTTCCTTATATTCTCAATTTTTCATAAAGTCCTTATCCCAGACTAAAACTTCACTTCCGCTTATTATCTCTCTTCCTAGATTAATCTTCATTCTCAGTCTCTCCCACATTTGTAGCTTCCTTTGCATTTTCATTGCCACAATTTTAGTAATTATATAGTTGTAATCACAATTTATTGAGTACCTACTATGTGTCCTACATTTTCCCCAAGTCTTTAAATGCTTTCTCATTTGATTTACAGAAGAGTCTATGAAAGGAGATCTTTTTTTTTTATTTATTTATTTATTTATTTATTTGACAGAGATAGAGACAGCCAGCGAGAGAGGGAACACAAGCAGGAGGAGTGGGAGAGGGAGAAGCAGGCTCACAGCGGAGGAGCCTGATGTGGGGCTCGATCCCGGAACGCCAGGATCACGCCCTGAGCCAAGGAAGGCGCTTAACCGCTGTGCCACCCAGGCGCCCCTATGAAAGGAGATCTTATCTTTTCTGCTGATTTCAACTTAATCTCACCTTCTTTGGAAAACTTTGCCTCACTCCTTAGTCTGATAAATATTCTTGTATTTTTTCTTTTTAGCACTTAACAAAATGTGATTTATGCGATTATTAGTTTAATATCTGTCTTTCCCTTCAAATTCCATGAGTCTCGCAATCCTCTCTGTTTTGGCCTGGCACATTATAGAAACCCAGTATTTGGGCAAATTAATGACGGAGGGTGTGTGACTTGCATAGTGATGGGGTGGGAGTGTGATGAAAATCCACGTGGGCTCGTGGGGCTTCAGGATACCCTTTCTACTGAGTTGTACCATCCATCTTGCTGCAGAGCCTTCTGTCCAGAACAGCTTGCCTTCTGTCTCCCAGTATGTCACCCCTCACCTTATATAAAAGTATTGATCCCCAGGGAGAGAAGGCACTATCTCTAAAAAGTCCTGCTTTGTTCACTTTTAATCCCAGACATTAAATGCTTTTACTTCACCCCGTCTTTCTAACCTGTTGGTATTCATTCTTTCAACTACATATTTAAACATCAGGGAGCAGAAGTTTTAGAATGACTTTTTAGTAACCTCTAAGAGAGTGATCATAAAGAAGCAGTGAGAATCATACAATAGACATGTCTCTTGATGCATATTAAGTTCTAGAAACTCAGAATATAATTGACTTCTTTGACACTTGGCTTTTAAGTGGTATAGCAAAGATGTGAATGGAACCACAGGCTGAGTGAAGGCCTCTTAAAGTCTTTTTTTTAATACTTTAATTTTAGAATAGCATATTCTCCTTTGGTATTTTGTTTTTCCACCTTTTTCCCCCCTCAGAAGGACCCAGTTTAATTATTGATCCTGGTACATCTTCTGCTCAGATTCCTCCCCCCCACCACCAAATTTTATGTCATTTTTAATATTTGGCAAAAAGTATATATTTAGGCTATGAAGCATAATAAAATTATCCTGTGAATTACACCATGCAAATAAAAATTAGATTACTAACACTTTGCATCTTCGTGTTTTACTTTAATTGCTTTATTTCATTTTTTCGAAGATTGGATATTAGCTAAGACTCTCTGAAATATGATATATTAGCAAATATTCAGAGTCACAATAGTTATAAGTTTAGAGGGGTTGCTTTTTTAGAAAATTACAGCTTTATTGAGATATAATCCACATTACTATATAATTCATTTACTTAAAGTATACGGTTCAGTGTCTTTGATTTACACTGTTATTCAACCATCACTACTACCAATTTTAGAACAGCTGGAACATTTTCATTGCCCCCCCCCCCAAGAAAGTCCTACTCATTAGCAGTCAGTCCACTTCACCATATTTATTCAGAAATTCTTTATATTCATACATAAAATATACATACATATATATTCTAATTTTTAAAAAGACTTTATAGATAATCCACATATATGGGGGTGGGGATCCTGCCCGAAATCCCTTTTCCTCTTACCAAAAATAGAATCTGCATCTAAAGTTGGAAGAAGACAAGGTTGCTTGCTAGCTCTATTGTCCTCAAGAATCTAGCAGGGCATTGAGCTCAGCTCCTTTGCTCATCTCCAAAAAAAAAAAAAAAAAAAAATGAGAGAACAAATTATTCACAGAGGGTGTCGTAGACAATCTCAAAAATTCAGACCTCCCCAAAAATTTGTTGGCAAGGTTAAGTAAGACTGTATATGAATTGCACATATGAAAATATTATCTAATCAGTATTATCTACTGAAAAAATGTAAAACTTGTCTAATAGTGATAATGGGCAAACTACAAAATATCTAGGAATAATAGAATTAGAAATGTTAAACTCATGGCAGTAATCCATAATAACTCTTTGTCATTTATTCTTGGGCACTGTGATGAAAGCTCTAAACCCACCCCCCAGAAAAGTGTATATAGACACACAAAACCATTGTCACCCATGCACGCACCCTCACACACGCACACACACACACCTCATTTTAAATAGACATCAAGGCATTATTTTGCCTATTTAGTGGAAGTTCTGAAGCCCATTTAAGAATTCATGGACCATAGGTTGATAACCCCTACAGTTTCTTTTTTAAAGGAAACTGTGGAACTTTATTAAAGAAGGTTCAGGGGGAAAATAGAGACATGTTCTTTTCCTGATTGGAAGAGTAAGTATATTAAAGATTTCAATTATTTTTAAATTAGTCTGTAAGTTTAAGATAATTTGAATCCAGATACTAAATATATATAGCCTGGGCTTGAAAATTGGTTTGGAAGTGAAATGCTAGACGGTTTTGAAAAGTCTCTCCCCGTATCTGAATATATTCTAAACTGGTAGTTTTCAAACTGAACCTGGAGTTTTAGAAATGAGTGGGAGTGTTTTGGTTGTCTCAATCAGCTTTTCTCAACCCTGGCACTATTGCCATTTTGACCAGATAATTCTTTGTTGGGTGGGGGAAGGAGGCTGTTCTTTGCATTGTAAGATGTTTGACAGCATCCCTGGTCTCTACCCACTAGATGCCAGTAACACTCTCTCTCCCACCTCAGTTGTGATGACAGCCAAAGATGTCTCCACACATTGCCAGGTGTCCCCTGTTCTAAATGGTTGGGGGATTCTACTGTCATTTATTAGTTGAATTGCCAGGAGCACTGCGTTGTATGGAATAGTCCCATACAATGAAGAGTTAACCCTGCCCAGAGTACCAGTAGCCCTTCTGATCAGAAACATTGTTTAAAACTGCAGTAAATAGGGGCGCCTGGGTGGCACAGTGGTTAAGCGTCTGCCTTCCCCTCAGGGTGTGATCCTGGCGTTATGGGATCGAGCCCCACATCAGGCTCCTCTGCTATGAGCCTGCTTCTTCCTCTCCCACTCCCCCCTCTCTTGCTGGCTGTCTCTATCTCTGTCGAATAAATAAATAAAATCTTTAAAAAAAAAAAAACTGCAGTAAATAGGGGCACTTGGGTGGCTCAGTCAGTTTAACAGCTGCCTTCGGCTCAGGTCATGATCCCGGGGTTCTAGGATCGAGCCCTGCATCAGGCTCCCTGCTCAGTGAGTATCCTGCTTCTCCCTCTCTCTCTGTCCCTCCCCACTGCTTGTTCTCTATCTCTCTCTCTAATAAATAAATCTTTTTTAAAAACTGCAGTAATTCGTTCAATATTTGCAAATAAAAATGGTCTAGAAATAAACCCAGGTGTTAAGAATTTAGAACATAAAAAATAATCTTTTTTGAAATAGCAGAAATAGGATTATTCAGTAAATGATGGGATATATAATAATTAGGGGGAGAAAATGTAGAGATCTCCATTTCTCATCAAAATGAGAAATTAATTTTGAATATTGTTTGCTTCCAGAAACAAACTATAAAAAGTCTATAAAATTTTAAAAATGTAATCTTGGTAGAAGGAAAGGCCTTTCATATTATTATACCAACACTATAAAGGAAAATAATTGTAAGTTCACTTACATAAAAATTGAAAACAATTATAACAATAAATATATCTTTAAGCAATATCGTTGCCAGTAAATATTCAAAATGTTCTTAGGTATTCTCCCACAAAATTTACATTCAGATGTAGAAATAGTTTATCCATGTATAAAAAACAGAGTATGAAAAGTAGGGGATAATAAAAAAATATGTATACATCAATATATATACATGTCAAAAGAAAAAGACACGTACGTCAATAGAAAAACAAGCAAAGATCAGACAGTATGAAACAAAAGAAATAGATTTGGACAGCAAATACAAAAAGTCTTTTCAGCCTCACTAATAATGAGAGATACGTAAATTAATAAGTCAGATTTTTTTGCCTACCAGATTACTTAGGATTTTAAAAATTAATATTGCTCATTGTTGGAGAGGTTGTAGAAAAACAGGAGTACTTACGTACTGTTGGCAGGAATATGAACTCATGTACCTCTTTTTGGACACCCATTTGGCAGCATGTATAAAAAATTTAAATGTGCATGTTCTTTGCCTGAATAATTCAACTTCCAGTGAAATAGCCTAGGGAATTCATTGCCCATGTGAATTTCTGTGTATGCATATGTGTATATTCCTACAAAAATATGTTCTGCATTTTTCACTAATAGCAATTATAGCAGTATGTATTATATGTAACTAATACATAATAAAGCCTTGATTAAGTCACTTAATCTAAACATTTTTAGCCATCCGATTTGAAACAGGTTGCATCCTTTTCATTTAGATTCCTCATTTGTAAGGTGGAGATACTATTAGTACTCCTTTCATTGAGTTGCTGTGAGAGCCTAGAAGAGGTAATGTATATAAAATCCTTATATAGGAAGTGACATGTATGAAGTATTCCAGAAATGTTAGCTACTACTCTTTCTTATCATCAGTAGTAATTCAACGTTCTTCAGTGTTTGCCGGATATTGTCACTACAGAATGAAATTTCTATGGGCCCTCGGGTGGCTTAGTCAGTTAAGTGTCTGACTCTTGATCTCAGCTCAGGTCTTGATCTCAGGGGCATGAGTTCAAGCCCCATGTTGGGCTCCACACTGGGCCTGGAGTCTACTTTAAAAAAAAAAAAAAGAATGGAATTTTTGGCATATGTATATATTAAAATTTTACTAAAACTTACTATAGCTTAATTTTTTAAATGTTAACAGGTTTTTTAAGTTTAACACTATCATGTAGGGGGGCGCCTGGGTGGCACAGCGGTTAAGCGTCTGCCTTCGGCTCAGGGAGTGATCCCGGCGTTATGGGATCGAGCCCCACATCAGGCTCCTCCGCTATGAGCCTGCTTCTTCCTCTCCCACTCCCCCTGCTTGTGTTCCCTCTCTCGCTGGCTGTCTCTGTCTCTGTCTCTGTCAAATAAATAAATAAAATCTTTAAAAAAAAAACAAAAACAACAAACACTATCATGTAGGATCAGTAGTACTTCATTAACAACTCTGTGCAGCTGGGCTGCTGCCTGGTCACCATTGTGCGCTGTGACACTGACTCTTCCACTTTCAGTTGCGATCACTGGAACAGAAAGGCATTTTGGAATACTTCCTTTTTCTCGAGTATTTTTCTCTTTATTTTCTTTGGACCAAAGGTGGAATTATCCTAGAGGTATTTGTATATGATTTTGTGGTTTTT
Organism: Ursus americanus; assembly: GCF_024610735.1. NCBI lineage: Eukaryota > Metazoa > Chordata > Mammalia > Carnivora > Ursidae > Ursus > Ursus americanus. The sequence continues at coordinate 18,216,895 of NC_142138.1, forward strand.
TCTTCCAATGGAATTGTACCATTGCAGGGTCGACATTTCCCTTCATTCTTCCCAGTGTAGGGAAAATACACAGCAGAATTTTTTGAGAAAAATTCATGGTCCAAATGGAATTTAAAAACTAAAAATATAGCTTTTAAAGATTACTTTCATATGAGTGCTAGTTTGCCAAACAGTCCTACAAAGTTTATGACATAATCTCCCTTATTTTGCCTTGTAGTATTTAAATATTTATAAATTTGTTGATTCACAAAGGTCATGATGTTCTTTATAGAGTTAATTCTCTTAATATTCACATTAACTGTTAATATATTTTCCTACTTAACCTTTTAAGAATTTTAATTTTTCATACAAAATGGTAGCAGCTTGCACCCTCGTCTTTAATTATTTGTAGCGTGTTACTCTTTTGGTAATGAACATTTGTATTTCAGTCAACTGAGAGGATTTCAACATATCAAGCACATAAAGAAATTTTTCACTCTAAGATACATCAAGAATTCTAACCTAGGAATTAACAGTAAATGAAAACATCAGCCTTGTTTGAGTTATTGCCATTAATACACAGTTTATTCTCTATTGTTAATCCATGCTGTCCCGGGATCACTGATCTTGCATGGGTTCAGAGGGACATGAATGACGTCCAAGAGTCTTTCAAATCTTTAGCCTTCCAGAAGCCAATGCTGAATAGCAGAGTTAAAGTCAAATTTTATAGCCAAAGCTGGATTTTGCAGAATCCTTAGTATTTTTTATTTATTGGACAGAGAGAGAAAGAGAGAGAGGGAACACAAGCAGGGGGAGTAGGAGAGGGAGAAGCAGGCTTCCTGCCACGCAGAGAGCCCGATGAAGGGTTGAATCCCAGGACCCTGGGATCATGACCTGAGCCAAAGGCAGACACTTAACAACTGAGCCACCCAGGCGCCCCAAATCCTAGTGTTTTTTAATTGATAAAAATACAAAAGCATGTACACTAACTACTTTGACAGGGGAGTTTTGAGGAAAATCTTCTACTTTTAAATTTATTTAATCCACGTAAATTCTGTATAACAAAATGTTTGAAGAAAAAAAAATCTTACAGCTTAATAAGAAAACAACCCAATTTTAAAAAATGGACAAAGCTGAAATAACATTTCACTAAAGAAGATATACAAATCGCTAATAAGCACAAAAAATGCTCAACATTATTTATTAGGGAAATGCAAATTAAAACCACTACACATTCACAAGAATTATTTTATTTTTAAAGATTTTATTTATTTATTTGTCGGAGAGAGCAAACGCACAAGCAAGGGGAGCTGTAGGCAGAGGGAGAAGCAGGCTCCCCACTGAGCAAGGAGCCCGATGCTGGACTTGATCCCAGGACCCTGAGATCATGACCTGAGCTGAAGGCAGACGCTTAACCGACTGAGCCACCCAGGTGTCCTTCCCAAGAATGACTTTAATAAAAAAGATGGGCATTACAACTAGATCCCTCATACACTTCTGGTGGGAATATAAAATGGTACAACCATTTTGGAAAATAGTTCGGTCATTTCTTAAAAAGTTAAACATGTGGCACCTGGGTTGCTCAGTTGGTTAAGCATCCAACTCTTGATTTTGGCTCAGGTCATGATCTCAGGGTGGTAAGATTGAGCCCCACATCTGGCTCCATGCTGGGTGTGGAGCCTGCTTAAGAGTCTCTCTCTTCCTCTCGTTCTACTCCCCCACTCCCCCCACAGTGCTCTCTCTCTCTCAAAAAAAAAAAAAAAAGAAAAGAAAAAAAAGATGTACATTTACTACACAATCTAACAATTCTTCTAGGTATATACCCAAGAGAAATGAAAACCTATGTCCACGCAAAGACTCCTACACGAATGTTCATTGCAGCATTATTCGTAATAGTTCAAAACAGGATTAGCCGAATGTCCATCACGGGTGGATAAACATAACGTGTAGCCACACAGTGGAATACTACTAAGCAATAAAAAAGCAAAATACGTATGCTGTGATGCCAAGTAAAGGAAGCCCAGTGCAAAAGACTACCTACTATATGATTCCACTTATATAGGATATCCATAAAAAACAAATTTATAGCTCTAAAAAACAGGTCATTGGTTGCTTAGATTTGGAGTTGGGATTGGGGTTGGTGGAATGTTTTGAGGTGGTGGAAATGCTCTAAAGCTGGATTGTGGTGATAGCTGCACGCAGCTGTAAGTTAACTGAAAATCATTGAAATAATATGCTTGCAGCTGTGAATTCAGTATGTGAATTATATTAAATAAAGCCTGTTAAAATTATTTCAAAGTTAGACATGACATTTGTAGGTGAAGGAGGTTAAAAATTTAAAAGCACAAACTTCCAGCTATAAAATAAGTCTTGGGCATGTAATACACAGCGTGGGGACTGTTGTTAACAGTACTCTATTGTATATTCGAAAGTTGCTTAGAGTAAATCTTAAAATTTTTCATCAGTTTTGCAACAATGTATGGTGATAGATGTTAACTAGACTTATTGTGGTGATCGTTTTGCAATATATACAAATAGCAAATCATCATGCTGTACACCTGAAGCTAATATAATATTATGTCAATTATATCTAAATAAAAATTTCTCTGAAGAGTCATATTTGTAAGGGATAGTTAAAAATTATTATGAGAAGGTCTGTGTTGAAGGAGGAGGGCAATCCGATAGCAAACTACTTTGAAGAAAGGAATAATAGTATCTTAATATCTTCCTTGATAGTGCTGATTTGAGAACCTTACAACTCCTCTGGTCTAATTTTACAAGAATCCTAAGACACCCCCCACCCCCGAAGTGATTAATTTGCCCAAAGTCACAAAATTAGTTATTGTGAGGTCAAGAATGGAGTCTCGGTCTCCTTTGATGTTCAGGGCCATATTTAAGCTTTCCCTCCCGGGCCATCCTGTGTGCGCCAAGCCAATTTTTAACATGAAGCAGTGTCATGATCAGCAAAGATTTATTGAGCAACTAGTAGGTTTTGGGGTTTAAATTTTTGGTGTTTTGTATCATTGTGGACTCTGTAGTTGATCTCTACCTTGCCAATAGATGTCACTACAATCAACAGCAATTATTATCAAGGCTTTAAGGAATGTTAAGAATGCTCACCTCAGATAAGCAGACAGCGTTCATTAGTGGCTTCTAGCAATATTTCTATGTTCATTTTACTAGATATATGGATTTTTTTGCTCTGTCCTTTAATTTGTTTTTGATGATGCAAAATAGGAGAGGAAAGATTAAGAAATAAAGGCTAAGTTTTAATTGTTCAGTTTTATGTAAATTCTTTTTCTCATTTCCTATGGTTAATCATCCTTTTCTGAACCCTTTATCTTTATAATTAAGTAAATTAAGTAGAATTCTTATTCTGGTCCTATAATTGGAGACTGGCGAATGTTGCTTTCTATTTTAGTTGATTTTTTTTATTCTGGAAACTCCGAAAGCGTCAGCCCTTGATAGAATTTGGATGCATTTATTGTAACTATAAATAAAAAATTGTATTTAAGTTCTTTTGAGAACCATTTAAATTATATTCAGGTGTTCTTAACTTTAATAATACTCATCCATATGATAGGTGATGAGGAAGATGACTTTGTATTCTACCTTTCACAAAGAAAGGTTAGAGAGCACTGTAGTAATTGATAGATAACGGTGAAGTCATTGCTGTTGGTCATGATTCTATTCTGGTGTGCTGGGAGGGTGGGAAGGAATAGGGGTTGCAATGAGGCATTTTTAAAAAGTTTAAGAAACCACAACCATTTTTCTCATGATTTCTCTGAAGCTTCAATTTTTTTCATAGTTTTTCCCCCCAAGAAAGCTAACTTAAAGACTTGACTGCTTATAAACTGGATCTTTACTGCACATTTAAAATGCTACTGAGACACAAATGAATCTCACTAGGGACACCACATGTTCAGTGCGGTTCACCAGTTTCTTTGTTATCAAAATGATTCAATGATGTGAGCAATAAGACAGTAAGTTGACGACTGTTTCATTCACTTCGGATAGGTTAAACTCCACCCGTTTCCTTTTAATCTGCATTCGAGAGCTGCAACTAATGCCCTGAACTATTTCTCAGCAGGGAACTGGGTCATTAAAATGATATTAATTGAAGCTGGCCACAAAATAAATGGTTGTGTTTATATTGTCTCCTGCTCTGGAATAGAGCCATCATCCCGATGTGAGCAGGGTAACTGAGTGCCACAGTCGGCAGTGTGAAGCATCGAGGGTCAGATGTTGGAAACCAGGGATTTTTGCTTCTCCCGGCATACTTTCCCAGGCAGCTCTTCCCTCCTGACAGATGTGACTGTTAGCTTGAGTGGTAGCTTGAAATTAGCTTAATTGATTGCTTCTCATGATAGAAAGAGACTGACAACTTGCCCTTAAGGAGAATAAAATCCGAGGGGAAGGAAAAAAAAATAGGCCCAAGGTCGCCAGAAGAGAGAGGACAGAGTCTGGTAAGGATTTGAGCTGCTTCCAGCACTGAATGTTTATCAGGAATGCAGATACCCTGAAGGGAACGCTGGTACAGCAATGGTCCAAGGGGGTTTCCCAGGTAAGCGATCTGTGTCTCTGTGATCTATGGCTCTTTGGGAATGCAGTCTGAAGCCGTTTCAGCGTTGGTGCAGAATGTTGTGTTAAAGCTTTGAACAATTGTAAGCTAAGGCATTTCTCTTTAGTGAAAGGGTGAGGGTCCATGTGCATGTGCCAGGCAATTGTGTGTTAGAAACAAACCTCTAAAAATTCCCTTTCATGTGTATTGTAGCTGGAATTTTCCCTGTAATGTTTTTGAAAAGTAGAGCAGTTTGTCAGACTGTCAGGAATATACTAGTGAGTTTCAGTGCCAAAATTCTTAACACTGTGTTCCTGTGGTATCCTCTCCTTTCAGAATGGTAATTGAGAGGTAGATCTCCTGGACATTTATTATGATTGTTGCTGTTTGTGACTTCACTATAATCAAAAGGGAAGATGATTTACATTAGAACAAGGTTATTCTGATTAATTTTTAAAAACTGACCATTCAGCATTTTGTTGTGGATGAAAGCAGAATATCATTAAGGTATCCTAGTAGTAAACAAAAGGCTGCTTTTTCTACATGGTAATATAGCACCTTAAATGTTATTTGCTAATGGTGATCAAAGTCCCATTCATCTAAACCTACAAATTCAAATTCATTAAGGGTGGGGGCTCAGCGCTTGGAAGTATTATCAGGGACTTCCTTGTTAACACACGGTTCCTGAAATCATTGCTAGATTGGTAATATAATTTCATACAATAGGATACTCTTTAGTGTATGTTTTTGCTTGACTTTTAGAAAATTAATTTATTAACAGAGCTTTTTATCCAAGTAAGATGTGGAATATTTAGACCTAATTGGGGTAGGGGGGTCTTCTCACCCCCTAAGGGAGGCAACTATAAACTCAAAGAATTAGACATCACATTATAGCCTTTTTTTTTTTTCCAGCAGTGCACACGCAAATTAGGTTTTTTCTATTGCAGTAGCAGAATATATAGTGCATACCTGATCTAAGCTAGCAAGCCTTATTCTTGGCTATGCTGTCAAAATAATCAAGCAAGAACTTTTCTTTTGCCTAAAATACAATTTCTGAAGATCTCATCATTGGCATCCTGAGCTATTTAGTCTCCAGTTTTGTGATTTTGATTTGAAGGAAATGTTAGCCCTTAAATGGATGCGTCACAGATTCCCTGTAGTGACAACTGTCCTGATTGTGTTTCTTTTTATTTATAGTTGGAATTGATTTCAGTTGCCAGAAGGTCATCTTTTCAATACTACTTTCTCAAACTTGTATTCACAAGACAACAATAGGAATGATCTCAGGTATTGCTGGGACCCTCCCTGCTTGTCTTCAGACTCCCTGGAGCAGTTTGTTCCTATTCCTTTTATTTTAGGAAGTTTCACTTTAAATCTCTATTTCTCCAGATTAAAAATACGTGTGTGCTTTAGTCTCCTCAGTGTGACCTGTCATCCCTGACGATTTCCTTAATCTCTATTTCACCTGTTCAAAGTTGCCACTGTCCAGCCTCATAAGCCACAGTAGAACCCTCATGAATCCCCACAGTGGGTTTCCCAGAAATTGCACACAGTATGTCTAGTCAGTAGGAATTTCTGTATCTTTTGCATTTTATTCAAATAATAGATGAAAATATTTTTTTATGTTATTAGCTGGAAATGTGTCTCATAAGTAGACATATATGTATGTGTTAAATCTAAGTTATTTTTCCAGTGCTCCTGCTCAGGATTCGTTGTTCATGATTTTCATGACAAACACATTCAGCATTTATTAAAGGTTTCTATTTACCTTTAAATGTGTGGACACATTTAACTCCAGAATATTTTAATGCTTGTAATAGTCTTTATATTATGTTCACTGCTCTGCATTCAGTTAATTTGAAAAGCATCCTTCTATTTCATGTCTTTTTCTGGCATATTTTACAAATAGTTATACATAGAATGATAAATAAAAGATGAGGCCTCAGTCTGCAGAGAATTTACTCTTTTTTTGTACTTGCTTGGAAGCATGTGATTTTAAATGAGTTTACGTTGCTTTGGTATAGGTGGTTTTAAAACAGGCCACTTTAAAATATTTCATGTTTGCATATGAGTATAGGTTAAACATTCATCAATTAAATTGATCTAATGTTGAACAAAGAGAGTATTATAATTCAAATTAGGGAAGTAGTGTACCAAAAAAAGTACATTTAAAGTGGTTTTTTTGGCGAATCTACCTCTTTTTTGGTGAATACAATGGGGAGGGGAGGTAAGAAATACCATTTCTATGTTTCTTTTATGTTTTCTTATTTAGATAGTTATGTGCTTTCTTGCGCAAGTATTCACTTTATCTCTTTTCCTTTACCTTTATGCTATGACAGGACTCTAAGATATTTGCATAGTGTGAAGACTTCATATTGTATATTCTGAATGTATCTGTGCTAAGTCAGTTGTTTTATTCTCATTTTGTAGATAGTAAAACTCTTTTTCTAGAAAGCTTGGAGTGCTTTGTCATGGCTTGGTGGAAGTATGACATAACCTCAGTTACTATGATGATGTGAAAAATTTTTGGAGCTTCCTAAGCTTCCTAATACCTTCCTAAGACAAAGGGGAGAAATACACCAATGGAATCTCTGCCTTCAGGAAGTTTATAATCTTCCTAAAAAGAGAACATGCATATAGGTGGAGAAGCAAAATGACTCAAAATCCCTCTGGAAGAGCTTGAGGTGGAGAAGCTGGGAGGATTGGCAGAAGTACGGTAGCTCCAGATGTGGGAGTCCACTCAGGCAAAGAAGTGTCACAAGCAGTAAAGCAGAAAGGACAGAGCAAGACCAGATTTTAGAGGAGCAAGAATTTTAAAACTGAAAGCTCACAAATTGATTATTTCCTGAAATGGGCATTATAGTGGTAGCTGACCCATGGAAACCACATTTCAGAATCATTGGAATAAAATTTGCAGTTTCACTTCTTGAAATTTGTTGAGTACTTCTGTTCTGAACACTGTGCTAAATGCTTTACATAATTTTCTTCAGTTCCATATAATTTTGTGTTTCTTTTTTAAAATCTCATTATTTTGTGGATGAAGTCTAGAGGACTCCAAAGACTGTACTTTTACTAAATTTTAACTTCACATATTTTCAAATATCTTGTGAAGTAATTCATTCCATTGGCAAAGACAAATTGATTACTCTCCTCTTTTCCAATAATTGGGTAAATAGACACGTAATTTGAATCCCCCCCCAAAAAAAAGTGCTGAAGTTCTGAATTCCAAAAAATGTTCACCATATTCTTTAGCAAACCACATTTTAATATTGAAAGTTCCAATGTAAAAGAAAAAGTCACAAACCAAATGAAGCTGAATTGGGGAAAAATACAGTCATGGAGATGTGCCATTAGTCTTCAGGGTACACATCACTGTGGCATCACACACTGCACAGCATGAATCAGGCTTCTGAGCATAAACACATTTCTCTTCCATTACTGAAAAATTTCTACATTTGGAAGAGAAATAGCCAGTCTCCCAATTCTAACCGGAGGGGAATGGGTAAGTATCGAAGGTTAATCAGATACTTAGATGAAATTTTTTAAAAATTCTATTTTGAGTCCTTCAGTATTTTCAGGTTCATCCTAGGTGATATAGAAATGTATTAGCACTTTGGTAAATGTTTTGAATTGCATTTGGGCTTTGGCTCTGTGTTGCCTCTACCTGCTTCGGGTTTTCAGTATCTGCTCCCTCCAGCATTTCAAAAGCCAGTGCAGTTATAAGAGCATGCTGGGAAGGAGAAGGTAGCACCTTTCAGCTTCATAAAGCAAAAGAACATGAGTTATAAAAGCTTTTTAAAAAAAAATTTCTATCTAATGGACAGTTTACTAGCTTCCCATTGAAGTGTTTGCTTGAATACATCTGATGTTTCTAGGAGATGTTTTGATTATACCTGCAGGGATTAAAACATGCACATACTGATAGTCTAATAATGAAATTACATTGGTTATGGCTGTTCATCTGTGTTCTAAGAAATCTCTGAAAAAAGCTCTCTGCTCCTGTGCAAAATTAAGTTAAAGGCTTTGGTTCCTCAAATGACAGACATTTGACTTGATTGATTGCCAAGGCACATTTATATAATAATTCACAAGTTGCTTAGACCTGTTTTGATTGTTCTTTAAGAAGAATCATTTTGGCAGGTAGATAATCTGTGTTTTCACAGATCACAGAACCTACAAAAACTAGCTTTTCATTCTTCAGTCCCTGTGGAATCTATAACTTTCATCGTGTGTCTGTGCTCTTATTTCTTTCAGCTTATGCCTAAATAATCGCTTCCCCTGTGTGACTATGGCTCTTAATGTGCCTTATGGTGCTGTGTTGAGGTTAGGTCGTTAGGCATCCGTTTCCTCTGCAGCCAAAGCTTAGGTCATTGTAGATGTTCAGTAAATGTTCTTTGAACTGATGTAGAAAAGCCATTTTTGCATGTAACCTAATGAATATTCATGAGGGAATGGCCAAATCTATTCAATTTATAAAGGAAGCATTCTTGTGGAACAGTGGTTCACTAAAGAAGATGAAATTATTCTATCATCTACATGTATTACTTAGACGTTTCTTTTAATGGGCTACATAGTGTGCAAAGATAGTATATAAGGAAGGGACCTTTTCTCCCAGTGGAACAATGATTTTTCTTAGAAAAAATTTTTTTCAATAATCAAAAAGAAGTTCTTAGGAGAAATTTATATACTTGGGGAGAGTGGGCAGTAGAATAATGGGTAGATGAGTTCATTTTCCTGCTTTCATTTTTCTTTTTTTTTTTAATCAAATATCTTGTGTGCTTCTTCAGTGGTTTCTGAACAAATCTATAATATGATTTATGCACTGCTAACATGTTCAGGACAAGTAACAGTATAGTTTCTTGGTCAAGTAGGAAAAAGTAGCAGCTGTTTCATTTTGTAACCAGCAGACTTTTGGTGCAGGGTGAACATATTTAAAAGTAATCATTTATTCCAGGATTCAGCAAACTACAGCCTATGGGCCAGATTTAACCTGCTGCACATTTCTGTAAATAAAGTTTTACTGGAACAGAGCCACACCCATTCATTTATCTATTGTCTCTAGTGCTTTTGAACTATAAAAGACAGCAGAATTCATTAGTTGCAAAAGAGACCGCAGAGCCCACAAAGCCTAAAATACGTACTATCTCTTTCCAGAGAGTTTGACAGTCCCTCAGTTATACCATAGAAGTTAAAGCTTTCAGTCAGGTATGGGTTCAAATCCTGCCTTACAGCTTGCTACCTATGTAGGCTTGGGCAAATTAGTTACTACAAAATTGTCTGGCCTTTGATTTCCTTCTCTGTGAATAGAGGTAATACCACCAATCCCATACATTTTTTTCCTGGTGATTTAAATAGCATAAAATATATAAAGTATTTAACATGTCACTTTTATAAATGGTAAGCACTCTGACAAGGATAGCTGTATACAAAATGTGTACATATTAGTTGGTATATTATTTTTCCTTCATGCAAGATGGAAAGTTGTTAATTGTGGTATATTCTTACTATGAAATAATTTGTTTACATGCTTATTGTGCTATATATTTGTCTTCTAGATATGATTAGTGATATGCTCACTATCTCTAATCTTCTGTACTTTGATGGCATAAATTATCTCAGCCGGGTTATTCAGGTTTTTACATGCTGTAAAAAAATCAGCTGTACAAACCTTGAATTAATTTGTAATTAAAACATGGTCCTAATTCTTTCCAGCAAACGGTGGTATCAAATATTGAATCATATTAATCAGCTTTTTATGGATCAGAAAATTTTAATATAAAATATTAAATATTAGTCCCCATGTGATTGTTTAATGTTTGAAAAGTATCTGTAGACCTAAAACCCACAGTGTTTCAAGTACCCTATGATTTGAAAATCAGGAGCACCATCCGACTCTTGATTTTGGCTCAGGTCATGATCTCAGGGTCGTGAGATGGAGCCCCGCATTGGGCTCTGCACTGGTTGTGGAGCCTGCTTGAGATTCTCTCTCCTCCGTCAGTGCCCCCAACTTACTCACTCTCAAGAAAAAGAAAAAAAAAATCATAAGAGATTTACTTTGAAGATTTTCTCAAGATTCAAGCAGTGTTTTCTGGTTTGTTTGACAAATTATTCTATCTTTGTATGAAATACGAATCATGGATCTGGCCTCAAGTATGTGTGAGATTCTCATTTTTGTCAGGGATCATAGAGAAGAAATGATCCAAAGGGATTCCCTGATATTCCTGGTAGAGCTGAGTGGGTGACGCCTAGAAATCAAGGTACTGCCTCTCGTTGTTTGTGGGGGTCACTAACTCTGATGTAGCACTTTCTTAATCTCTAAAATGAGTGTGAGACTACATTACCTCCTAGATTCCTTCTAGTTCCGTGACTTTTAGGGGGGAGGGCATACTCTGGTAAGAACAGACAAAACCTTGAAGATACCTATTTTCACCTAATGTGAAGAGCCTAAATTTATTTTTATTTATTAATTTTTTTTAAAGATTTTATTTGTAAGTAACCCTACACCCAACCTAGGGCTCCAACTCACAACCATGAGATCAAGAGTTCCACCGACTGAGGCCAGCCAGAGGCCGCAAGAGCTAAAATTTTAATCTGGGCTTTTTAACGTGGGGTCTTTGAGCCCATAAGGAGTCTGAGGATGACTATGAATCCTTTGAATTTTCTATTTAAGTTCAGAATGTATGTTTTTGGGGGTAGGATAGGGGAGTTCTTCTCGGTATTACATTACCCGTGAAACCCATAAAACACCACTGTTCTTTTTTTTTTTTTTTTTTAAGATTTTATTTATTTATTCGACAGAGATAGAGACAGCCAGCGAGAGAGGGAACACAAGCAGGGGAAGTGGGAGAGGAAGAAGCAGGCTCCTAGCGGAGGAGCCTGATGTGGGGCTCGATCCCATAACGCCGGGATCACGCCCTGAGCCGAAGGCAGACGCTTAACCGCTGTGCCACCCAGGCGCCCCAACACCACTGTTCTAATCTATAAAAACCATGATGGATAGAAGGATTAGATGACACTTTAAATCGGAACAGACCAAATAGAACCAGACAGCATAGTATGACTTTTGAAATTACTGCAAGATCAGTGATTACATAGCAGGTAATAAATAACACATAACATTTCATCTCCAAAATTAATGTCAGCTGCAGTGTAACTTAAGAAAATTAGAGGAATCTTCCAAGTTTGGGAAGTAACAATTTCCACTTCTGTAAAGAACTCTGCTGCCCTGTTCAGAATGGTTCTGTCACATGGGTCCAACACAGTCCTTGGTGCATAATAATTGCTTAATGTTGTATGAAAGAATAAATGATGTTTTAAAGTTATTTACTCAACATCAGTATTTCTTATATATTGTTCAGATGAAGGCATTATCTTTGACTTTTACATAAATGCATATAACTCATAATTCGGTGGCTAAGAGATTGGCCTTTGGAGTTATATAATGTTAGCCCCACAAAGGGACGTCGTGCATGCGACGTTCATAGCATCCTGCCTGCTTGGAGCAGGTATACCGCACATGACAGACGGTAGTTTCTCATCCTGAGCTGCCTTTCCCTCAGGCTTTTCTATTATACAAGTCTAACTTCATCATAAAAATTGTTTTACCTTTGAATGAAGTAGAATTTTTATGGAGAACATTTCAAATCCCTCTTGATTCTTTGGAAATTTCCTACAGTCTTGATGCAAATTAGTACCCTAGAAAAGTTCATTTCACTGAGCGTTTGTCTCAGTATTCTTGATTTCATTCATTTCCAGATGGAGGAAACACTGACTTCTGATGCTTTTCATTTGAGCCAGATGCATTGTCGCTGAAAGGGGCGGAGTTAAAGGTGCGAGCATGGATACCTCGTAACAGTAAACATTCACATAGAATGAGACAAAAACCGTATTTGACAGAGAGAATTTAGGCAGATCTGCTGACTGCAGGGTCAACAAAAGAAAAGCGTCAACCTGACAGCAAAAGACAAGGCAGAAAATCTCCATACAGCAGACACAAGAAATAGGGAGTACAGTAGTCTCTGGTTGTTCGCACAGGCCAGCAGCCCTTCCTGTCAGAGCTCAAACGCTACCACCTTTTCTTCTTGCTAGGAAACCTTTCCTGATTATCTTAGCTAGAAGTGTTGTCTTCCATAACTCGCTCTCCCAGCTCTTCTCTTCATGTTTACTCTTAGAGCCTATTGTGATGATATCGTTATTCGTAGGTGCTTTTTCATTCTATTTATAGCTTCACAAAGATAGTATGTCTTGGTTTATTTTTAATTCAGCATGCCTTGTTAATGCCTTATCCAGAGCACCCACTCAGTAAATATTTAATGAATGAGTAAATGGATGAACATCAGGTTATATAAAATCATGCAGAAGGTATGTGAACGGTTTGGCATTGACTGTGTTCTTCTGTTTCTTTGTTTTTTTTCTTCTTACAATATTCCTTTCAAATACCCTATCTGGAGTTTAGGTTTCAGTTACTTGCACAAAGCAGTTGGTTTTTTGTTTTTGTTTTTTTTTTTTTAAGATTTTATTTATTCATCTGAAAGAAAGCACAAGCAGTAGGGGGGAGAGGGATAAGTAGGCTCCCTGCTGAGCAAGGAGCCCGATGGGGGACTCGATCCGAGGACCATGGGATCATGACCTGAGCCGAAGGCAGACGCTTAACTGGCTGAGCCACCCAGGTGCCCCAACGCAAAGCAGTTTTGTAGCTGTCAAAACAGATGTAAGTTGTATCAGCCCCTAGGTGTGTAGGTACGGTAGTTGGCAAAGTTTGTGGTTTGATGCTGCAGGGTTTTGAACAAAGAGACTTGTTCTTATATTCAGTAGAGAACTATTAAAACTCTTGAGCCAGAGGAATAATTGGACTATAATCTTAAAGGAGAATTAACGTCACAGAATACAAGGGGAGGATACAGAGAATTGTGTAGAAGGTGTATCAGGATTAAGTTCCAACTGTGAGTGAAGAAACCCCAAAATTAGAGTTGTTCTGGAGTTGTTCTCAGGAATTTATTTTTCCTGTAGGTATGAGTCTGGAAGCAGGCACTGTACAGTGTCTAGGAGCCAGGCTCCTTTCGTATCATGGTGCCACTTCCACTCCCTGCATCCCCTCAGGGTCGGGAGGACACCAGCTTTAATTATCAAAGCTGCATTCCAGCAGCCAGGAAGGAAGGAAGAGAAGGGAAGGACATTCCTCCTTTAATGCTATTTCTGGAAATTTGCCCCTAATTCCTTAGCTTATATTCCACTGTCCAGAGTTTAGTCATATAACTAAGTACAAAGGAGGCTGAGAAATATTATATTTCTTGCAGAAACATGGCCAGCTAAAAATTTCTGCATTTCTATGAGCAGGAAAGGTAGAATAGGATGGATGGAGAACAGATTAGCAGATTTTCCAATGGTGGAATTTTTAATATTCTAGGAAACATGGAGAAGGCCGTAAACTAATGTAAGTAGAACTTTTCTTAGAAAAGAGGATATGCATTCATTCATTTGACAAGCATTTACCGGAGCTGTCCTGAGAGCCTAGTGTGCTTCTAGATATTAAGGGAGTCATTGTTGTAGAGCCAGTGGTGTAAGCTGTGAGAGCAGGTGTGATGGTCACAGCGAATGGGTAAGGCCTGGGACCCTTCCCCACCCCCCCACCCCCACCCCACCCCCCCGCCCCCGACGTCAGAAGGAATCTTTAAGAGCTCAGACAGTGTGGGAGAGGTGAAGCTTTTAACCTTAGGCAAAATGGTTAGCACTTCTTTGAATTTCATGAGAGGGACTAAAGACCTTTAGGCCTATGTACATATTAGAGCCCAGCACCCTCACCCTTCTACCCATCAGCCTATAATTTATTAACTTCTTTTCTCTTCAGTTCTGGCCCTGACCATCATTTTAGGCTTATGACATAGGTTTAAAACTTTGGAAATAAGAGTAGGGACGAAGCTGTAGTATAATATTACATTTCCTCCATTCTAAAGTGCACATTTTTCTATTTGTGGAATGAGACCAAAATATACTTTCTGTATAGAGCTTCAAACACTTTGTTTAAGAAGGATAGTATAAAAGGCAGCATACGTCATCTCTTTTGTTTGCTTGCTTGTATTTATCCAAACCGGAAGAGCGTGAACATTGAGGCCTGTATAGTATTTTGGTTTTGGTTTATGATTTTAGTTGAACCATAGTTTATTCTAATGATATCTAGAAGGTAATATGTATTTTGTTTTTACTTATTTACTTTATATTAAGGTATATTAAAAAGCAATATAATTTCTTACAAGTTCTTGACTATTCTTAAAATAGCTAGTTAAATAAAAATGTGATGGTTTGGCAGATTAAAACTTTCAGAAGAGATTTCTTTGACATACAGAAAAGATATTTAAGTTATTCCTAAATTGGAATTTGGAAAGAAAATAAGGCAGCATTTACTCTTAATGAAGTTTGTTAAGTTGGAGCTAAAATCAAATCATGTATAAGCGTCACACTTACATACTATGCTACCCGACCATTTGATTATATATGCTTGAAATAGTATAAAAATGAGGGGTGCCTGACGGGCTCTGTCGGTGGTACATGGGACTTTTGATCTCAGGGTTGTGACTTTGAGCTTCACATTGGGTGGAGAGATTACTTAAAAATGAAAAAATCTTAAAAAATATGAAAAGGGGTATTAGACAACTTAATTTTGTAACTCAAAATTTTAAAGCCTCCAATCTGTGGTTGTATTTATGAACAAGATTTTATATTGATGTCTTACATATTAAAATGTGCTGAGTTGGTGAACATTTTAAGATTTATTCATTTATTGATTGATTAATCTGCTACAAAATCTGTTTGCCTGCTCTGGAAGTTAACATTGTAGTGGCTTTAAAATTTAATTGGATTTTATATATAATCTGTAAGTAAGAATTAGGTTTCGCTTAGGATATAGTTTAGATTTGGATACCTCTGTAGATAAGTCATTCATCCCTGCCCCACAATTCAGTGGCTTCCCATTGGAGTTGTCCAAAGGTCCTCAGGATCTAGCCCCAGGATCTCTCTCCACATCTTTCCAGTGTCTTCATGCCTCTTGCCTTCTGTTCTATCCCAAGTGGCGGTTCCTCCAGCATACTATCCTCCTCCTTGCGTGAGAGCCTTTGCACGCGTTTTCCCCCTGCTTAGTTAATATTACCCGTTCAACTCTCTTAACCCGAACCCCACTTCCTTAAGGAAGCCCTTCTTGATGTCCATTTCAGATACCAACACTTCTGCACACTCCTTGTGGTGCTTTTTCTCTCTACCTTTTATCTGCAGTAATTCTGTGATTATTAGATTAAACCCATCTCTTCCACGAGGTCATCAACTCCAGGGTCAGGCCTCCATTGCCCATCAACATCTAGCAAGCACCATGCTTGCTGTGTAGTAGGGTATCATTAAACAACTTTTTTGAGCGAATGAATAAGCATAATTTTCAGCCTTTATACTTCATACCAGGGGGCTAAGCGAAGTTCACTTTCACATTACTGATCCTGATCAAGAAAAATACATACATTTAATCCACTTTTATCTCTGGAAGTAAAAAAAAAAACCAAAAAAAAAAAAAACCAGATAGTATAGCCAAAGAGCCTTTGTGTTGTAGAATCAGAAGATCTGTACTGAAATTTCACCTTAATCACTCTTTAGTTGTACAGCCTCAATTATGCCGTTTAAATTTTTTGGGCTTCGGTTTATTCATCTTCAGTATACATAGCTAATGCCTACCTTGGATGTGAGAAAAAAAATATATGAAAGAGCCTGGTGCATGCCTAATAGAAAACTCATTCTCAACAGATGTTATTTGCATTTGAATATAATTACTGTCTTTAATGTCTTCTGTATTCATCTCATAACTGGTTTTGATATCTCTAAGCTAAAAGTTACATAATCATGTAGTGAACACCACAGTTCTCAAAGTGTAACCCCACTCCCCCTCCCCCTGCCTGTCCATCAATGGAGCTTTTTTTTTTTTTTATTCTTTGAACTCAAGGCGTAGAAGTAGGGACCAGGGAGTTAAGTAGTTCAGATGACCAGGGACCGAGGAAACCAGTGACAGGGGCAAAAGGCAAGGAGTATAGGGAGGGCATAGCAATCTGTGGGCTATAGGGTGATTATGTGGAAAATTTGCAGATGTGGGGAATTACGGGATTCTGCAAAATAAAGTGTAGCGTGAAGCTGGAAATAGGACCGGGTATTGTGCTAGGCTTCAAGGACATTACCTCAGATAATCCCTCCAACAACCCAAACGCATAGTTACTATTAATATTTTCACTTTACACGTGAGGTAGCAGAGGAAAGACAGAGATTAAACAGCCCTAGTTTTTCTATCTACAAGTGACAAAAGTGGGATTTGAACCCACAGTCTCACTCCAGAGCCCTTGCTCTTAGTCACTAGGTTTTACGGCCCAATTTAACTGAATGGAGCATTGCTTTGGATGGTCAGAGCATGAGAGATTTGTACCAGGAGAGTTTGGGAGGGTGAGACAGGAAGACCCAGGCTCCCTGGGAGCATGCACCTGGGAATTTATCCAGGAAGCTATTATATAGACTTTAGAGGGGGGCCTTTTGTACCAGGTACCTTGGATTTTCTCCTGCCAGTGCCCCCTTGTCTTTATTCTCGAGTGGTAATCTATTAGGGGCATAGAATTCCATCAAGATTTAAGCAAAAGTGAATTGCCAGGAAAGGCAAACCTGAAAAAATATTCCATCTGTCATCCTTAACTTCTTGTGGCTGCAATTCACATATTATTCATTTAACTGAGTGTCTACTATGTGCCAGATACCATGAGAGGGGTCGGGGAGACAAAATGAGTTCCTGGTTGCCAAGGAACCCTGGTCCTATGAGGAAGAGAGATAAGTAAATCAGTTTTCACAGTGGAAGAAGAGCTTTGAGAAAAAAGTCTCTAGTATCTTGGAAATAAAAGAACAGACTCGTGCCAGAGGGGTCACGGAATGCTTCTTTGATCACTGTACAAAGTTACTAAGGGAGAGAAAACGGAAGAGCCATGATGTTATAATGTGACTTCAGTGCAGCATGCAAGGGAACATGGCAGAAAACAGAGCTACAAAAGAAACATCCCACTGAACCCTTTCATGCATCTTGGGAGGAGCTAAGAGTGCTAGGGACTTAATGAGGTTATCAAAAATATCCGGGGCCATTTTATTTTTATTTTACCCACACTAAGTTAAGAACTCTTTTTTTATTCCAAAAATTGTTGTCTTTCTCTAAACTTGCTTGTGATACTTTTATTTAATAATTTTACCTTAAATTATCTTTTTTTAAATTAAGGTACAATTGACATACAACATTTAAATTACCTCTTAAGAGTTGAACTTTCTGGTCAAGGAAAGATACCTTTAATAAGCATTCTGTACCTGCTTTCCAGCGGATGAAGTTGACTATGCATTAGAAAAAAGATGAGCAGAGTGCTAGATACAGTTTTATATTACCTTTTAGAGAAACACGTGTGGTTTATACTTTATAAAAGGGGCAGTGATTTATGTTAAAATATCAACTCTGCCTTTTGCTAGCTCATGTTCTTGGGCAGTGCACTTAATCCCGCCCAGCCTCAGTGCTTCTTATTTCTAGAAGGGCTGTTGAAGTACTAAATGAGATCATTTATTTGAAGGTAACTGTCGCTGGAAAGGCAGCATCTGTTGTCGTTATAAATCCAAGTTCAGAATTGCCCACAGGAGATTTTAGATTAGTCTTCAAAAGATATTTCCTTGCTTGCTTTCCTCCTCTGCTGTTATTTTCGCTTTTCTGTTTTGCTTGCTTCCTCCTCTCCGTCCCTTCCCCTCTCATTTATCTTTTCTTTTATCTCAGGAGAAAGCAGTTGGTCACTGATGTGCAAGATCCAGTCCAGGTTCTGATGGTTAGCTTCTCTCAGTGTGAGATCAGTCTAAAGATGAGACATAAATGAGAACAGACTGGCTATGATGCCTGAAATCATTCCTTCTTCCTGTTATCATCTTGACTGCCTGAAAAAAGCCAAGATGATATTAACACCCAAGGGATAAAGAATTAAACGGTGGAAAATTTCCAACACCAGAGAGAAAACAAGTATGTGTTCCTCTGTGGGAAGGACATGAATGCGGAATGTTGGCAGTTTATTTTGACGGCCTTTGGTGTCTTCTCTGTGTCTTTATTACAATCATCTTAGCCGCCAGGTTTTAGAGCCTAATCTTTTGGCATATCTGGGTGTGCAGGATACGTGCTTCCTTTCTTCGCTGCTTTTGCACAGAGTGTACATGCAGTCCCTTCCCCACTCGCAGTTGTCAGTTTGGCACATGCAGATGCTAGATCACGACATAATCTTAAATACATTGTCAAGGGTTAACTTCTTTTAGTCGGTTCATTGATTCATTCACTCATTCGTCCGTTTATTGTGAGGAAAAACCACTATGAATAGTGCTGCTATGAACATGGGTCCTCAGATATTTCTTCAAGACCCCACTTACAGTTCGTCTGGATATATACCCAGAAGTGGGATTACTGGATCAGATGGTAACCTTTTTAAAAATTTTTTGAGGAACCTTCGTACTGTTTTCCAGAATGGCTGCACCATTTTATGATCCTACCAGCAGGGCAGGAAGATTCCAACTTTTCCATATCCCTACCAACACTTCTTATTTTTGATAGTAGCCATCCTAATGGGAAAGAGGTGCTGTCTCACTGTGTTTTGATTTTCATTTCTCTGAGGATTAGTGATGTTGAGCATTTTTTCATAGGCTTGTGGGCCATTCATAGATTGTCTTTGGAAAAATGTCGAAGTCCTTTGTCTATTTTTAAAGTGAGTTATTTAATTTTTTTCTTGTTGAGTTGTAGCATCTCATTACATATTCTGGATGTTAACCCCTTATCAGATATATGATTTGCAAATATTTTCTCCCATTCCATAGGTTGCCTTTTCATTCTGTTGATTGTGTTCTGTGATGAACAAAAGTTTGTAAGTTTGAAGTAGTCACATTTGTCTATTTTTGCTTTTGTTGCCTTTGGCGTCATATCCAGGAAATCATGGCCATATCTGAAGTCACGAAGCTTTTCCCTCTGTTTTCTTCTAGGAAGTTTATAGTTTTTGATAATATACTTTGTATTTATTTACTTATTTATTTTAGACTTGATTTTTTGGAATAGTTTCGGTTCACAGCAAAATTGAGCAGAAAGTACATAGAGTTTCCATGTATCTCCTGCCAGCTCCCCTTTCCTCCACTCCCCTCACCCTCACAGTTTTCCCCTATCCACAAGTGGCACATTTGTTGTAATTGATGAGCCTACATCGACACATTATTATCACTCAAAGTCCATAATTTACATTAGGGTTCACTCTTGGTGTTGTACATTCTGTGGGTTTTGACAAATGTATAATGATATGTATCCACCATTATAGTACCATACGGAATAGTTTCCTGCCCTAAAAATTCTCTGCTCCACCTATTCCTCTCTTCTTTCCCCCAAGGAGTTAACTTTTAGCCAAGAAAGTTTTGAAATGTTCAAAAGATATCACCATCCAAGTATTCAGCGTCTGACATTTTTCACTCCCCTGGTTTAGTTGTCGATTGAAGTAGAAATTTCATCAGGATGATGCTTCCTTATTCTCAATAAATCTTTATTTAAAAAAAAAAACACAAACTTCAAAACCAAAATCTTTATATACAAGAAGATTGCCATGTTCTTTACATTGTTGTAGAGCATGACTGTTTTTAATAAAGAATTTCACAAGTACCGCTTATCTGATCATTTCAAAAATCCTGCTGAAGTCAGGCAAGATTATTTTTGTTCAATTCATGACCAGACAGAGGTTGGACTAAGGTAAATGAGTTGCCCAAGGTTTCATGGCTAGAAAGTCGAGTCCAGGTTCTTCACCAAGTTCTGTTGCTTTTCTCCACTACATTAGGTAGCCTCCTGTTGGACTTGGAAACAGGTGAATATGCCATCAGCCTGCTGCAGAAGTAAAGGAGATATTTCCGGTGACTGGTTTTGTTGCCTAAGCTCTGTTTAAAATATCGTGGAATCTCACATGCTACGGGATGAAATGTTAACCAGTTTTGCTATTGTTTGAACAAAATTATGTTTAAATCATCTTATGACAAATTATGGAATTAGTATTGATGTATCTTCTAAAATGATTTAAAAAGTTTCATGGGATATTTCCTTGTCATTATTTAAAAATTAAATGTACCGTGCAACCTTATGCCTGTCACTTAAATTCTCATAGCCTGTTTCCTCATTTTTAAAATAAAAATGATAACTTTAAAAAGCAGTGCAATATAATTAAAACTGGTTTATGTGGTACATTCAGGAGCTCTCCAACTGCAAGACATAAGGAAGGAAAGTTTGGGCTGGTTAGGGAATAAAGCTTTTGTGCGCTAGGCATTATGCTAAACATTTTAGTATGTTCTTTAGTTCTGTCTTCTCAAATTCCTACGACAGGAAAGGTTATTTTATTTCAAAGATGGGAATTTGAAGCTAAGTAACTTGGGGGAGGTCAAACAGATACAATGTGGCATCGATGGACTTTGAACAGTAGCACTTTCTGACTTCAGTGTGTGCCTTTTGGCGAAGATCTTTTTGACTCTAAACCTCCTGTACTTTTGTTCTGACTGAATCTGGTGTAACATACCTAAAACATAATGTTTCTAATGAAGATGAAACATGTTAATTACTCAGAATAGTTGATGTTCTCAGTTTAATCTTGGAGTCTTTTATTATAATTTAATTCTTTTTTTTAAGATTTTATTTATTTACTTGAGAGAGAAGAGAGGGAGAGTGAGAGGGTGAAGCAGACTCCCCACTAAGCAGAGAGCCCAATGTGGGACTCGATCCCAGGACCCTGAGATCATGACCTGAGCCAAAGGCTGACGCTTAACTGACTGAGCCACCCAGGCGCCCTATAATTTAATTCTTAGGGAAAACATAACTCTGTACTAATTAGAAATTTTATTCATTTAACCTGTTTATTGACCAATTCAGATAATGAAGAATTTGTAAATTTTTGTTTCCATAATTTATTCATATATTTATGCTGCACTTGCTCTGGGCCAAGAACTCTGCCTACACAAAACAGGTAGTTTCTTCTTTCATGATACTGGGGGAACGTAACCAATAAACCACTAACGATGACTACACAAAATACTGTCAGATCTCAACTAGAATTCTGCTTCTTCCCTAAACCTTGCTCTCATGGTTATTGGAACTAATATGTATGTACAGGGCCCTGGGCAAACAAAGCCAGATGGTTTCCTAAAGCAAGTATGCAGAGGGAAGTTTGCTTCCAAAGAATCAGTCCCTTAACGGGACCAGGTAAACTCGGAAAATACCGTGTTATATTCCTTTTTCTACATTCTACTACAGTTCTCTTTAATTATTGCAAACTGCCACTCTTTCCCTTCCAGAAAATATAATTAAACACCTTAATGCTGTCAGTGCCACCGCTGATTTCCTGATGTGTTGCCCGGGTGGAGCTTGGCTGAGAATTACTGCATGACTGGGTAATGACCAGGGAGCAGAATGGGCGGCACTCCAGCACATTTCTCCCACACTGTCACCATCATGAGCTTGCGACTCGGCGCTTTTAGGGTGATTAAAGAACCATGTTCTGTGTTTTCCTGATATTTAAAATGTACGACAAATGACTATAAAGAGTGTTTTTAAAATTGCATTTGGCTTTTCTCAGTGCTGGTTTCAAAATCAAAATGTTTTTCCTGGTTTCTCTCAAGACTTAGGAAAAATTTAAAGTCAGCGATCATCAAATCATTTTGTATACCTTGTTTTCAGTCATCTCTAAGGTCCATAACAGTATTTGGAGCTTGGAGGGGCATCTATCTTAAGCTTTTAGTGTTTTTTTAATGTGAATTGGAGATCTTTATTTAAAAAAAAAAAAAAAAAGGTGGTGATTTCTTGTTTGCACCCCCAAATTTAGATTTTGTAGATAAGACACGGAGCCCAGACAGGTGATTTTTCTGCAGCACTACCTTAGGTGATCTGTGGACCACATTTTGGGGAACGGTGGTTTGGGTGTGATGGTGGTCTAAAGAAAGCCTCCGTGGACATATCCATCAAGACCAATTGTATGAGCCTTTGTGTTTGAGCACAGGTGCAAATGTGATCATCCTCCCTAATTAGGGTAGATACACTTTACTCTGTACTAAACTAATTTCATTTCTTATTTTAAACCTAAAGGTGGTCAGGGAGCTTGTACTTTGTAGATTAACTTTTACGACTTCCTGTCCCCCACTGAATGTTTGCCTTACCCCACATCCCTCATTATCAGAGGGATTTGGCAGAGTGATCAGTTTTCTCACAGCATGAAATAAAGAAGGAATTGGAGTGAGATTTATGAAAACAAGAGGTGAAAGTAGCCCACCTCTAACTTCAGTTTAGACTGGGCCTAATTGCCCCAATATCTGACACTTAGAATAGCGAAACTAATCAATGAGGGCTTGTGGATTCTGTTCCTGATTTTGCTATTAGTTTGTGATCAGCCTCAGTGATCCTTGGTATCCTTGTTTGTGGGTGCTCTGGACTGGTTTCCTTCTCTCTCCAAACTAAATATGATTCTTAAGCGTTTAGGTACTGAATACAGAAGTTGAATCTTTGCTGTTATGTGACTGAAAGATCCTGATCATTTTCTTATGCTTTTAATAGTACCTAATTCAATCTTTATTCTTTTATCTTTTAATTCGTCCTTACTTACATCCTTAGCAAGTAGCACAATGCCTGGCCCAGAGCAAACATTCCATATGTTTTTACTCCTTTCTTTGACTCTGCGTTCATTTTTCTATTTCAGTTGACACCTAAACCCAATTGGTATGTATTTCCTCTCGGTGGATAGAAATGACCTCCTAAATGGTCAGGTTCCCCATCCTTCTCCCCTGAGCACTCCTGTAGCTGGGTACAGATTCATTCTCAGACGCTGCTCAAAGGGTTTCACCCCCCGTCTTTGCCTTATCAGCAGGAGTTCTGGGCTTAGCTCCCCTTCATTCTGGAGCTCCAGGCTGAATTCAGCAGCTCTCTGTTATTGATACCACCAACCAGTCCATTCAAACTAGATTGTCATCTCTTGGTGCTTCACTCCTTGTCTCTGAGGCTCAGACCTCAGTTTCCTTCTTCCCCTTCTCCTTGCGCTACTCCCTTTTACCTCAGACATATGAATCGTTCACAGCCTTCCCGGTTTTGTGTATCCGTTGTTTCCTCCCACCACACACTAGCCTTAACTCTGTTTCCCCCCATCATTCTATTTGTATAGTCTTCCTCTTGGTCTGTCTGTGTGCTCAGCTCTCCCTTTCAAGTCACCTTATGTGTATTGCTCCCAAAGTAAACTCCCAAAGGCTGGACTCTGGGGATTGCCTATATGTGTTTCAGGTATCCCACCAAATCGTGAATTCCAAAAGGACTAAGACAGGTTTTAGACTTCCCTTCTGCCACTCTCCCAAATGTGAACACAAGAAAACATCTCTATCTTCCTTTTGTGGTGTGCATGTGGGATTTGAGTGAGGCAGACCTGAATCTGAACTCCAGGTCCACCAATTACTAAATGCAAGTTTGGGCAAGTTCCATAACTTCAGTGAGCCCCAGTTTCATCATCTGTACAATGGGATGATTATACCTTATAGGATTGTTAGGAGGATTTGTTCTTTCTTTCTTTCTTTCTTTCTTTCTTTCTTTCTTTCTTTCTTTCTTTCTTTCTTTCTTTCTTTCTCTTTCTTTCTTTCTTTCTTTCTTTCTTTCTTTCTTTCTTTCTTTCTTTCTTTCTTTCTTTCTTTCTTTTTAAGATTTTATTTATTTGTTTGGCAGAGAGAGAAAGCGAACAAGCAGGGGGAACAGCAGAGGGAGGGGGGAAGTGGGCTCTCTGCTAAGTAGGGATCCCGACTGGATCATGGCCTGAGCTGAAGGCAGATGCCCAACTGACTGAGCCACCCAGGTGCCCCATCCACTAACATTTTTAAAGAAGAAGAATTAGTTCAGGTTTTCCCCTCCTTTAAAGAAACTATCTTTAGAATCCTTATAATACCTCCATACAGGAAAGAAACATCTTGTAGTTTGCCATGTCCCTACACCTCTGTAAACTCCTCCATTTGCACATTAGTGGACTGACTGAGAGGTAAAGTGATGTGGTCAGTGTTTGGGCCAAGTCTGCTGAGTCCAAGTGCTGTGCTTTCTTCATCACACCACAACTATCTCTTAGACTGGTAGAATTTTAAATAATGAGGACTCCCCTAAAAGAGCTCAGACAATGGTTCCCAGGCCTAGTCTTCTTAGAATTGCGAGGCTGGATCCCTAAAAATCACCCTGAGAGCCTATAAAATAGAATCATGACTAGGCTCTGCAAGCTGAGATTCGGAGCCAATGACACCGGTGAAGTTTAGTGATGGGGTAAACTTCTCTTTCTAACAGGGTCCTTAGATGACTCTCGTGGGCAGCTGGATCTGTAAAGAACAGATTAATCTCCCATGCAATACAAACATTTTTTCTGTAGTGATCATGACCATCAACCATAAAGTTCACAGATGCCAAAATTTAAGGCAGCCTTTAAATACATCCTTTACAAGACTAATCGAATGTGGAGGGTATCTCTGGCTCCACCATCATGCCTCCAGATTAAATAAGAAATGTTTTGACTGTATAATAGGTCACTTTAGGGTTTCAGTCTCCGCCTTCTGCTTCTAGCTCCCACCCTCCCCAGCCGCCCCCCTCCTTCCCCTACCGCAGATGTTCCCTGCCATTTCCATGACTACTTGTTTCTACTCTGCAGCAGTAATAAAAGGTGAGCTAGATTTTCAAAAGGGGAGGAGGAAAGCAAAGCTAGTCTTTGCGGGGAAAGCAGAACTGAACCCTCATCTTTGAACAATCAAGACACCGCATGCCAGCTTGTTAATTCAGAATCTGAGAAATTGTAGTCGGGCTCCTCCGGCTGAGTCAGCACCAACCGCTCTGCAGTGGCTCTGCTGCAGGGGACCCCACGCTGCCTGGTATTTGCTTTGGGGGCAACTGGGAGTCCTTTCCAGGGTGACCAGTGGCTGAGCCAGGGGCATTTCTCCAGCTGAGGAAGGGGATAAGTGGGAAGACAATATATAAAGAGAATGGTTTTCTTAAATCTTTTCTTCAGTTTCACAAAAAATACAGTTGAAGAGGTGGGGTAAAGAGTGTTATTTTATTTGAAGCCAGTGGGGTTCTCCCCTGAACTTAAGAAAATAGAACCCACACTTTGTTTCCTGTACACAAGCACACGTACACACCCGCATAAATTATGTAAGTCCCAGCTTTCAGCAACAAAATATTACAAGTGTTTACATTGATCCAGTTTCTTACTATCCCCATTCCTGGTATTTTCTGGAAATATCTGTGACAAATAGCCAACCTTTATACTGATTTTCATTGACTTTCACAGTGTATTAGTCAAGTGACGTAGTTTCTATCCCAAATAACCTAGATGCCCTTCCATTTCTAAATACAAATCACATTAGAATATAAGGAAACTACTTCTTGGGCACCACGCTTTATTTAAGTTCCCCTGAATGAACATCAGCCTAGAATAACTAGAGAGAGAACAGTCTTTTCCACTCAGCTGAACAGTCATGCTTGTTTTAAACATGGATTTTCTAGCCCCATGACAGTGTTATCTGAAGAAAGGAATCTCAAGTTGCTCGTAATTCTGTATCAAAGCAACAATGCCTTTTCCTTGTCCAGGAAAGCCAGTAGGATTTCTCTAGTGTCATCTCAGGGTGTTTTCCTATCATCACAGGATACCAGGTGTTGCTAAGTAACAGAACCTTTCCACCAAGGAAGAAACTTAATTCAAGTCACTGCCCAGTATTTTAATAGAAAATGTTCAACCCACTGGAATAATGACCTGATACAGTTTCAGAAGCATTTAGTTATCTGGTCCGTTTTTAAATAACAAATAATACAGAGAAAAATAGTTAAATACATTTTCTTTACATTAAATACAAGGATCCCACTTTTAAATAATTGTTATAATAAAGATCTCTTAATCTAATCTAATTTTCTTATGCAGTTACCAACTTTTAATTCTCTATGAGTTGGTGAGTACATGCAGATTTGAGAAATAAAAACATGAAAAAAATCATAACTAATCATAAAAAACAGCATATGAACTTCAGTAGTAAGGAGCAAATCTCAAGTCAAAGTCCAGACCAAATAGAGCAAATAATGAAAATAAGTCAACTTAAAGAAACTATATCTTACATAACAACAAATAAGCAAACTCCCCTCTTACATGTTGTAGATGCTTTTGCCAGGATATAAATGTGATAATATCATATGGATCTATAAATAGAAATTAATAATTGAAACACACAAACATGAGAACTAAACTTAAGTATAATAATAATAGATATCATTCTAAGTACTTCATTATTAACTCACTTAATCTTTATGAAAACTCCATGAGATGGGTATTATTTCCAACTTTATAGATGAGGAAACTAAGGCACAGATCAGATAGGTAACACACAGTTACACAACTAGTGAATGGTAAAGCCAGGATTTGAAACCAGAGAGTCCAGCTCTGGAGTCTGTGATCTTAGGTGAATGCCAGGGCTGGAATTAAACAAAAAGTATTATTCACAGAATTCAGAAGAAAAACAGAGAAGTCAAATCATTTCATTTCTTCCACTCACAAAAATTCAATCCACTTTAATAGAAGAATGGAAAGAAAAATCAACCATAAATCTAAAGTGAAGAAATTCAGGCAGTCAGAACAAGAATCAGGGGTGCCTGGTTGGCTCAGTCAGTAAAGGTCTGCCTTGGGCTCAGGTCATGATCCGGGGGTCCTGGGATTGAGCCCTGTGTCGGGTCGGGCTCCCTGCTCAGCAAGGAGTCTGCTTCTGCTGCTGCCCCTCCCCCAGCTTGTGCTCTCTCTCACACTCGCTTTCTAATAAATAAAATCTTAAAAAAAAAGTAAAAATGTTATTGGAGAAATTGAACATGATTTGGTAGAGAAAGAATTTACCTATATGTTAGAAGACTTTAGTTTCTAGCTATCAATTAGCTTCATAACCTTATACAAGATCTTTATTTCTTCAGTCTTTTTATTTATAAAATGGAATCGGGGGGTGATGGTGGGGGGTTGCTGTAAGAGAATGTAGCTTTATACAGTTTCTTAGTATGTTTTCCCTGAATTAAAAGTCTCCGATTCTGGGAAATGCCATGCCTGTGGTTTTTGCCATCACTTGCTTGTCCCTGATTGCAGTTTTCTGTTATTCCCAAATAAACCCATTTTTGCTGGTTAAAAAAAGGTTTTAATTTCACACTTTATTAGCACACAATTTTAAAGGCACCTCAGTGGCCTACGTAGCATGGGACAAACGCTTGACCTGGTGGCGGTATTCCTCTGCACCTGCAGAAGTTGTCCCAGGACTCTTCAGAACGAGTAACTCAGGGAAGAGAATCTGAGGCACAGTGAGGCTAGCCCCTTCCCCCAGTGATTCCCATTGAGGACTGTGTGACTGCTTCCTTTATGTCATTGTGGGGCGGGCATTGCTTCCTTTCACAAGTCTCAAGTTTCCTCACCATAGACAAATTTAAAGAAGAAATCATTTTATCACCAACTTAGGCTAATTTAAAACTTCAACATAATAAAATCATGAAAACTAAGTCATGGCTATATTTTTCCCCTCCCATTATTTGGACCCTGTATCCTCAGGCATTTTTAGCTAACATCCATTTTCAAGGTAACAACCCCATTTTACAAATAAGAAACTGCTGTACATGGAGGTTCCGTCAGTGGTCAGAGGAACCAGGGATATACGTGCCTCCGCTAGGATTGACTGAATCCTCGCCCTTTAGCCTCTGCCCTTCCTGTTCTGCCCCAAGAACGTGTTGATTCACCATTTGTTAATGGTGAGTTAATGTGAGTTGTGCATAACTGTGATGGAGCCATATTTATCAAAGGAGGGTCCCTCTTGCCATTAATCATTGACACATCTAAGCACTTGCATAGATGGTTAATGGCCATGAAGGTTAATTTTTTTCTCTGAAGGTTGAACAAGTCAGACAAGTTTTAAACCTGGAAGGCTTTTTATATTAATACTACACCGAAGTTTTTCTCAGCGTCTTTCTTCTTTTAGTCGCCAGGGGCAGGGAATTGCAAATAAATATAATCCTTCATATCACGTCACCATCGTTAGTCTGATGGGGATCCCTCACTAGTTTTCTTTGCTCCCTTGTATTCCTTTTTCCACCCACCATAATTAACCCCTCTAACGTGTTAAATATTTGCAACTTTGAGTATGCACTTCCAAAACACATATTGTGGTTTTTGTGCGGTAATCTTAGTTTGCATAAATGGTATTACATAAATGGTATTGACCCATTGTTTTCCTCCCTGTTTGGAAATCTCTTTGTCACTACTTCCAATTAATTGTGTCTGCCTGCTGATGGGACACTGTGATGTCCATCCACATCTCATCTATCCTCTCTCCCAGTGACGGATACCCACATTACCTCCAACTGCCCTGCTGTCTTCAATAACATCCCCTTAAGACCCGTGTGAGAATGTGTTAGGATATTCCCAAGAGTGGAATTGCTGGTTTGTAGAATATGTGTATGCTTAATTTGATCAAGTAGTGTCAGCCTATTCTCCAGAGGGCTGCGCTATTCAACACTCCCAGCGGCAATGGCACGGGGATTCCTATGGCATCTTCCTCACGTTTCCACTAAGGCTTCATGATGTAGCTTTCAGACATTTGCCAATCTCATAGTGAAACTGGTATCTCACTGTAATTTGCATTTCCATATTTACTAATGAACTTGAGCATTTCTTCATACGTCTTTTGAGTTTTGTATCTTTTGACCAGATTTCTATTGAGGTTGCTAACCTTTTTCTGCTTCTCTGTATATTAATTCCCTTTTTGTTTTAAATATGCACATATTTTTTCCTGTTGTATTTTTATGTTTGTCGGTTTAAGTCCAGAAAGTACCTTCTATTCTAGTTTGCCAACAGTTTGGGGTTTAAAAAAAATCTTAAATAGATATTGTACCTTCTCAAATGCTTTTCTCCATCTATTAACATAATTTTCCAGCTTTTCTGCTTTAATTTATCAGTGTGCTAATTTCCTTGAAAAAATTCCTGATATTTAGCTATCTTTGAATTCCTGGAATGTGCCTTTATTTGTAATATATTCTTAAGTTGAATCGTATAAAATTGCTGTTTCTTAGGTCAGAAAATGGTCAAATACTATATCATGGAGGTGAAATTAATATTTTCAATATGCTCTCAAATTATTTAAAAAATATTTTTAAATCTATGACCCTAAGTTAAATAAGACTGAAATTTTCTTTTCTTTATTTGTCTCTATTTTTGGAAGGAGAATCAGGATTATATCACCTTCAAAATATGAAGTGGATAACTCCACCACCCCATGTTCTGGAATAGCTTACATAGATAAAATTCATTAAAACTTGAAATGTGATAGAATTCAAAATAAAAATATCTAGAACTGTGGGGGGTTTTGTTACCTTTTTTAAAGGGAATACCCTTGGCTACCATTTCATTTTCTTTAATAATTACTAGTCTATTGCAGTTTCACATTTATTTTTACACAAAATATGACATTTTAAATTTTGAGAAATTCATCTGTCTTCTAGATTTTAAAGTGTGCCAGCATTTCATATCAATCCACTATTTACAGTAATCTTATTTTACGGATCTGTCTGTAGTTATTTCCCCTTTCTAGTTCAAGAATTTATTTCTCTCATCTGTTTTTTTTTCCCTGATCCATTTTTGCAGTATCTATCTTGTTAATGTTTTTAATTGATCCTTATTGTAGTGTTTTTGTTCTGTGGATTGTTTGGTTTTTGATTGATGGTGATGGTTTTATTTTCATTAATAACTTACTCTTATTTTACTATTTTCTCTTTTTTCTTTGCATTTGCTAGGTAGTCCTTTTTCTAATCTCTTGGGTATAATGCTTATTATTGTTTAACTCTTCTTGTTTTTTGAAAAAATCATTCAGAATTACAACTAGCCTTCTAAGTTCTGCTTTGGTTGAATCCTTCACGCTTGACATCTAAGTAGCATTTTTATTCATTTGTTAGTACTGTATTTCTTAATTTCCTTTGTTGTTTCCCTTTTAAATCTTGGGCTTTTCACTAACATTAATGTTCTAGACACTGTGGAGTATTAAAGTTATTTTTTGTTGTTAATTTATAGTTTTTCAGAGTTTTATTGCACTGTGTCCAAAGACATAGCCTGTATGATATTGATTCTGTGAGAGTTATTGATGTTTCTTTTATGGCCCAACACATAGTCTATTTCTGTAATTGTTCTGTGCACGCCTCCCCAGATGTGTGTATTTTCTGTCTGTCTGATGTAGAGTGCTCTTATATCTATTGCTTTGAGCTTGTGGTGGTGTTAAAGTCTTCGATATCTTTTTTTTAAAACAATCTCTTTCTGTTTTATTATTTTCTGAGAGGGGTGTGTTAAAATTTTTGTTCTATTTTGTTTTCTTAGCTGTAGTGGCATTTCTTAACTGTCTTACCCTGTAACTCCAACAAAGTGGATGAAAGCATTAAGCGGTCTGCTTGAATCTGGGAAAAGAGGTCTTACATTAAGTGTCCTCTCAAGGCCCATCCCTGGGGGGGCCCCAGTGCACTTCTGCAGAACCCCCAGTTGGAATTTCTCTAAACCTCGTACTAAGATTTCTTATCACCCACCCACTAACCCAAAGAATTTCCAGTTGGCAGCCGAGTGGGCTCTCGCATTCTTCTCCTTGCTCCACCACCATATATGCTTCTCCACTTGCCAGTCCACCTACAGGATTCTTCTTCCCATAACTAAATTCTGTACCTTGTTCAAAGCCCTTCTCAAATTCTGCTGCTTCCATGAAATCTCTTCTAGAAATCTCATTTCTTAAAACTGTAAAAGCAGTTATGGCTCATACAATTAATTTAGTATTTTTTCACTGACCTTATTCATAATAAATTAGTATTTATTCAGTGACCAGCCCTTGTGGTGATTGGAACTTCTATTTAAATAATTGTAGTTGTCTAATATTTATTGGTTTTTTTTTGTTTCCCTGATGTTGCTATGTAAGCATCTTGTAATGTGTGTCTTATAGGTCTCTATTCATTAATATACCCCCATAGTGTCTTGTTCTTGGTAGTTGACCAACAAAAACACTTTGAGCTTATTTACTTCAGTGTTAATATGACTTTATTTTTTTCCTATCTAGAAGGCAGTTTTGTTACATTGCAAGACCTGTATTTTACTGTATTTTGCTAAACATGTTCTTTATTATTAATAATAAGCTTTATCCATGAAAGTTAAGATTCTTTTCAAAATCATTGTAAAGCAAACAGATATATACTCTTTCTAAAATCAGCAGCCATTTATATGGTTAATTTTTTTAAAGTATTTTTATGAGTTTAAATGTATCTACTCTCCTAAGGCAGTGTTTATTAGGTCTGGTAAAGTGATACAATGGCTAGGCTGTTTGCCTCCCTGTCCCCCCTTAACACTAATTATTTGAGTTCAGCTTTGAATCTGCAAGGTGCCCTATAAGGATGGTGGACCTAGGTCGAGCATCAGACTGAGCGTACAGTTCCAAGATAGTCACAATCTACCAACTGGTTAGTCAACTGATAAGGTGATTGCATCATACCATGGTAGATGGTGTCAGCCTTTGAGCCCCAGAAACACACCTGGCCTGAGCCGGTGCTTTGTGGGGGACAAGACATGTTGAAAGCAGTATCATTCCCCACGCTGATCTGCCAGTGTGGTTTTGTTGCACATAATCAACACAAGTGAAGCATACCCAGCCAAATCCTAAAACAGGTAATCTAGACCAAAAAGTAGAGGTAGCAAGGAGAGACAAAAGATTGAATTAAAAAAAAAAGGGGCTTCAGAGGGGAGGGGGGTGGGGGATTGGGATAGGCCGGTGATGGGTATTAAGGAGGGCACGTATTACAAGGAGCACTGGGTGTTATACGCAAACAATGAATCATGGAACACTACATCAAAAACTAAGGATGTACTGTATGGTGACTAATATAACATAATAAAAAATTTTTTAAAAAATACCTATAAGCCATGAGACAGCTGTTAAGTCCTTTAACATGTATATTATTCATTTTCCCAACATCCATGAAGTGGGTATTACCATGCCCATTTTACACATGAAGAAATGGAATTCCATAGAATAAAATAATGTATTAATTATTGGACATTGAGTAAATGGTTGGTTTGTGTATTGAATTCAGATCTGACAGCTAAACCAACATCCTTAATTCCCCTCGTTTATTCACTTAACGTAAAATACTATTTTATACCATTTGTATAGTGTAAGAAATATAATTATGTAGAAATAATTGTTGATTTTTTTTCTTACTGGAATGCAAGTCCATGAGAATAGGAACCATGTCTGTTTTGTTCCGCATGATATCTCCAGGATCAAACACTTTATTGGCACAGAGCTAATGCTCAGTATATATTCTTTGTTTCCCACCCACCCCCTCTGTTTTTGGAGGGGGTAGGTAGGCCAGGTTTCTACCACATTGTGTTGACTGTCACAGGTAAGAAAATAATGCACAGAAAGTCTAGGCCAATGTGAACCTGAACAATAAGAGAAAGTTTTACTGGTGAACTAAACTTTTTCAATGGAGATGGAATAATTAACTGTAACCTATAGGTAAGGCTATGAATCACTTCAACTACTTCATTCTCAAAAAAGTATGGCGTGGTAAGAAGGGGGACATGCTGACGCCCTTGTCATGTAGATGTAAGTGCTCTATTGAAATTTTTTTACCCTTCTTTTTTTCAATAGAAAAAATCAGGCAAAGATATGCAGACCTGCCTGGAGAATTGCACATTATTGAGCTTGAAAAGGATCAGAACGGACTTGGACTCAGCCTTGCTGGTAACAAAGACAGGTCACGCATGAGCATATTTGTGGTGGGAATTAACCCGGAAGGACCTGCTGCCACGGACGGGCGAATGCGTATTGGAGATGAACTGTTGGAGGTGAGGCACATAGATTTTTAATTTCTCTTTCAGTAAGGCGAAGGGGTGAAGGGGATAGTCTGCAGGAAAATGAGGTGGCAGCAAGGAATGTTACAAATTACATTTTCTTCAACTCTTCAAAATCATTTTCAAAAGGAAGAGCGAAATCATATTGTCGCTTGCAAATGTTATTTGCTGCTTGAGTAAGAACTAATCTTGCAAAATAATTTAGGGACCCTTCAGTTAAAATCTCATGAAAGCCTATTAAAAGAGTAGGATTTGTTCTTAACACAAATTCCAAAATGTTCAAAACTAAATTGCGTATTAATCTATTACTAGTATTTATCAAAATTCTCTTTAGCTTTAGAATAAACCGTAAGTATGAAGTTTGGTTTTGTTGTTGTCGTTTAGTTTTTTGGGAAAAAACCAACAGAACCAACAGAACTTTGTGAACTGGTTGTCAAGACTTGGTTACTGTCTGTGAAGTTGGTGATGTGGGTTAAGACCACATGGATGCCTGGGCATCTGGGTGGCTCAGTCGGTTAAGCGTCTGCCTTCTCTCAGGTCATGATACCAGGGTCCTGGGATTGAATCACGCATCAGTGGGGAGTCTGCTTCTTCCTTTGCCCTTCCCCTTGCTTGCAATCTCTCTCTCTCTCTCACTGTCTCTCAAAT
Source organism: Ursus americanus (assembly GCF_024610735.1). Lineage (NCBI taxonomy): Eukaryota > Metazoa > Chordata > Mammalia > Carnivora > Ursidae > Ursus > Ursus americanus. The sequence goes on from NC_142138.1 coordinate 18,251,059, forward strand.
AAATAAAATCTTAAAAAAAAAAAAAAAGACCACATGGATTCCTTATTTAGGAATAGGATAGAAGTAAGAGAGGACTAGAGATGGTGGTCCTTTGCTAATTACTCTTTAGATGATTTCATCAGTAGTCTTATTTATTCCTGTTTTCCTCAACTCAAAGTCAGGGTTTCTGTTCCGAGTTGATCTTACTTTGGTGTTCATTTGCTGTTTCAGTCTGTCATTCAGCTAACATTGTTAGAGTGTCTCTTAGGACTGGACACGCAAAGGAAGATGATTGCACCCAGTCCCTTCATTCAGAGAGCTCACAGTCTAGAGGAAGGAAACAGACATGAAAAGATTGTTGCGCTGCAAAATGAGAAATGTAGTAACCAGACGGACAGCAGCAGCAGCTAATCTGTACTCAGTGTCGGACACAGCAACCTCTTTTACTGGTGGGGTCACAAAGTAAACGATGGCGCTGGGATTCAGTATCAGGCAGTTCAACTTAGCTTTTGTTAACCAGTGCACTCTGCAGCCTCTTGGATAAAATGCTCCAACACTTGGACATTTAAAGGTCCAGAAATAACAGAGACACTGAGTATCAGACTGCTCACTTAAAATGAGTGTTACTGATTTTGCATTTTATGATCTCGTCAGACTTCGACTCAGAGTAGAATTCAGTCACCCATAATCTGATTTGCTTCATAATAAATACAGCCCAAACTGGTCAGACAGCACTGTGAGACCATTAGCATCACGCCTCTCTCCCAAGCCTCAGTAGTTTCTCCCCCTCTTAAAGCCGTTTCCACAAAGAGATCACTTCTGGAATTACTTTCCTTGTTCTTTCGTAATACAGCATCATGAAAGGGACCCACTTTGGGTAGTAGCAGTGACCAGCATAACCATTAAATACGTACAACTCAAAGCCAGCAGTACGTGTTAACCAATACAGTTCATCACTTCAAGTTTATTTCCTTTGGTTGATGCTTGGAGATTTCTTCAGGGATGAGACTAAAGTGATGGTGGTGGTCATCAAGGTGAAAGGGAAAACTGATTTACGGAGTTATTACTGGTACTTTACCAACGTGCTCGCACATTTGTATTCAGTGTTCTTAAGAGACCTATCTGGTAAGTACTCGTACTATCCCCATTTTATGGATAAGAAAACTGCGTAAGTCACTTGTCTAATGTTAAAGAAGTAAGTTACCAAGTTTCGATAAGAAGCCAGGCTTGCCGGACTCTAAGATTCATGCTCTAACCACTGAAGTGTACTGTGTTCCCCGCGGTACATTGCTTAGATCCATGAGAATCCCGATTTATGATGCTCTAGTCTTTAAGAAATCATTATATGTAGTTACCGTGTTGTGTTATATGGACCTAGACATGGACTTCCTGTCTTGCATGGTGTATGAAAATGTTCCAAAGGCTGTAATTTAGAACATGAAGATTCTAGTTCTGTTCTCTCTATCCTGCTAAGATTCAAGATGGAATAATGGCCCATGGGATCTAGACCAACAGCTGGTATTTTATTTCTCTGCCTGATATTGTGTTAGATGTGGCTAACAAATGAGCAGTGGCTGCAGAGCAATGAGGGCGTGTTACAGCCCATACACAGAAGTCTACACTGCGGACACAGCTGTGAGCGCGGAACTCGGGAGAGCTGCTTTCACTTATCCCAGGTCTTGAAGTTATAGTTGCATTTCAGAAGGGGCTTAATTAACGCAGTGCACTGCACATAGTTGACTGTTGATTAGATCACATTTCCTCCCTCCTAGACAGAAAATTGAGGTCTCTGTTTTCTAGGTGAGAAGCTGGAAGAGCTCTCTTGTCTGAAAAAGGATATTAACATCCTGCCATGTTGGACCCCATCTACTTTTTTTTTTTTTTTTGACTTTCCGAATTTGGCTCTTTTGTTGCTATTCAGCAACTTTATCTTCTTGTGGAGATGGAAAGAGCAAGAAGATCAGACATGGCAATAAGTTGATCCTCCTCCACTCCCCATTGATTGTCTTGTCTAAAAAAAAAAAAAAGATATAAATATGTTGCAACATACATTCTAGCCTCCCATGTCTTTGGCTAGTTACTTATCTTCTCTAATCCTCGGTTGCCTCCTTTATCAAATGAAAATTACTTACTCAGCAAGTATCTTGCCATGCACCTGTCATGTAGGAAGCAGTGTATGAACAAGGTGCTGATTTTACGTTGGTGAACAAAATCCATGGTCCCTGTTCTCACAGAGCTTACAGTCTAGTGATTGTATGGCATTAATTTTAGAGGGTGTTCTGAGCAGTAATGAGAGAGATAGGTCAGATTTTGCCATAGTATCTGGTGCAGAGTAATACGTTTGAGCTGATAATATTTGTAAAATGGTATTTTCATGTGGATTTGTGTATTTGGAGTTTTTTTTTTTAGTTTGTTTGTATGAATACATTTGTCTCTGAAAGTGTGTCCCAAAGGGAAGCCACCATCTTCCTCGATAGCTCCATGTAGCATCTTGAAAAACTGAGAGAACAGAAAAATGCATAGACTGGATTCTTAAGCAGTTACAAGCCATCTTTTCATGTGACTTTTGGCTCTAGGTCAGGGATGATGGGAAAAAATTTGTGTGGGAAACATTTCCCTCGTTTCTTTTTATAACTGAGGAAAAATTTTAATTATTCCTCTATGATATGTGAGGAATTTGTATATTGCATGGTATCAAATCCAGTGTCCTTTTGAACAGAGAATAGGAAATTGATGTAATGATGAGTACCAGGAAAGCTACAAGCCCATGTTAAAATAGCTGTTCTTTGGCTATTGCAACGCGTTAGATTGTAGAAGGACACTGCATTGGGTGGGAGGCTTTTATAGGGGGCTGTTAGATTATGCTTACTAGATTTCTGGGCCAGAGCAAATCTTGCATATTTGCTTACTCACCCACACTCCATTTAGTTTTGTGGCTTCTCTACGAGGTCAAGTTATCCGTGTCTTAATTGTTTTTACAACTCCACCATTTATTCCTATTATTTCTCAGGACGGCTTTGTTGCTATTTTCATGTTCTTACTCTGCTCGGAGCCTCCTTTTATTTATAGTGGATCTGACTTATTTTAGGGTCTCAGATGAGGCTAATTTATAGGACGTAGAAAAGAGCATGGTCGAACATGCATTGTGGCTTCTTTGAAGTCAGAAGCCCTGCTTCTTCCCGAGAGCCTGTCCGTAACCGATTTTCCGCATGCCATTGGCCAGCAGTTTTGTTGCTGTGGAACTGCTTCGTTAACAGTGCAGGAACAGCCAGTGAGTTCTGTCCATCGATGGCCCAGTTTATGTATAAAAGAAATCTTAAATTAAACCCCCAGAAGACAATGTGATTAAATCTCAGCTTCTTTACCCTTTACTGCGATGCTGGTGTGGGGGGTTCTGAATTAATTTCAAAAGGCATTAGCATATAATTACCACGTAGACTGCAATGAGACCTGCACCAGAGTATTGGCTTTCCCTGAGCAATTAGTCTCAGAAAATACACAGGCCTGGGCATGGTGCTGTCATATGAATATAGGATTTATTTATAATCTTCCCTATGGTGCAAGTGTGGGATGAGAGAGTGGATAATGTTGCGTGGGGAATTGGAGTGATTTGTCAGGTTACAAAAGCAGCTGGAAAAAGCAGTGTGGGTGGCACAAGCCGGTACCAGTGATGGGGCTAGCATCGGGAGCCGAGTCTCGTCTGCCTCCTGCACCCTGCAAGGTAGAGGCCGCACATTGCCTTTGAAACACTGACCTGCAGAATAATCAAAGTTAAATGTTATTATTTTACATGTGTCTAATATGTTTACTTAAGAACCACTACAAATAAAAAGCAGGAAGTCTTCCCGTATTTGCCAGGGATGACGACATAGAACCACAGGTAAACTCAGATCTTATTGTCTTGTTACGTTTATTTTATAAGAGAAAAAAAAACCTGAAGCCATAAAACGTCAGTATCTGGCCCAGGTCCATGGAGCTGCATCAGGACAAAGCTCCAGCCTTGGGACTCTATACAGCACCCCGGTCTCAGCACCTACTTTTCACTCTCTTCTTCTTGCCAGTGAATTATTCTTGAGATCTTTTGGAAGACTTCAATGTGATTTAGAAGCGCAGGATAACAGTAAACAAATCACTAGCTTTTGTGTGTCTGCAGATAAGATTCTTTCTGATTTTCAGTCAAAAGCATCTGTCATCTTAGATCAGCTCTTTTAGATTATTACCATACATGGATGTAATTTTATAAAGTGTGCTTCTTAATGCAATAATTATGCCCTAAGAGACTTCATGTAATAAAATATCCCATTGTAGAAACTCTAGTTTGAGGAGCAGAAAGAAGACTAAAAGATTGGCAAAATTGCAATAAAATGATTTTCCCTAGTTTTATTAAGAGATAGGTATTTTATAATAGCTAAAAGTGCAAGAATCAATCGATCGACCCAATTTTTTATTGTGGCAATGGTTTCATAAGTGTTAAAACATACTTGACATTTTAAATAAGTAATGTGCTATATGTCTGTTATGTCTCAAGGCACTTGTTAAAAATTGGTTGATTAAGCCTGACAAAAATAAATACTGTTAGCAGATCCTGAGTATGACCTTCCCATATGCAAAGTGAAAGTGACCCCATTTGGGGACTCTAAAAATAGTCGACAGCCTACTTCGCGACTCTGAAAGTCAACAGAAGAATGTGCTGCTGGCTGAGGGGTCAGCCTCACACATAAAACTCTGGGGTCTCTGCTGTGTGTGTAACATTTTTCCTTTCTTCAAAGTGCAGCCCCCTGGTTATTCCAGCATATAATCAATAGCTGTCTGTGGCTTGTTAAGTCCTCTCTCACCCATTGTGTGATATCCAGTGTGAGTTACAAAACAATGTACTCGTTAAAAGAAATTTGGGGGTGGGAAAGCCGTACTAGCTCACACTGAATGCTTACGATTTTCAAGTCAGTGCTAAGTTCCTTACATGCATTCTCCTAACTTTTACAACAAACCTATGAAAGTGGGTGCTATTTTAATCCCCATTTGACAGATAAGGAAACTGAGGTGTGAAGGGGTAGAATCAGCCTGCAAACACTACCTTTCCTGACTCTAAAGGCTACGTTCTTAAGTTATTTCATTCTGGATTACTAATGATTCTGAAAAGTGGTCGGTGGGGGCGCCTGGCTGGCTCAGTCGGTAGAGCGTGCTACTCTTGAGCTCAGGGTCATGAGCTCAAGCCCCACATTGGGAATAGAGCTTAACTTAAAAAGTAGTAAGTAAATTTCTCATCATTTTGTAGTTCCGTAGATCTGGATTAACGCAGTTAGTCTGGTACTAGTTCAAACTATCTGAGATAGCTTCTCACAATACAATACCTTGTTACTCTTGCTGTCGTCTTAAAATCGAATGCCACTTTGAATTCAATAAAAGATGAATGCAGTCAGTGAAATTATAGCCATCCCTCAAGAATCAGAGAAGAAAAATATTCCTTTTTTGAGGTTTTTCTTGCCCAATTTGAGAATGTCTCTGAACTTCATATGTTAGGAGCTTTCCTCCTCAATACCATTGTAAAAAGGTTTTATTTTCAGGCTGCAGGAAATACTCTGTAAAACCTAGCCCATATTGGGTGGCCTCATTCTTGTCTGTTGCCCACCGTGAAGTCCTGTAGCTCTAGTGCTGCCATTTTGGGTTTCTGTCCATGGCTTGTTGGGGGAAGAGTTTTGAATTATTTAGTCACACTTCATTGTCTTTATACTGCTGAAATATTTAGGCTAAAAGTCTGTATTCTTACTGATCTTTTGGAGGAATGACAATCATTTAATTTTTATTATTGCAGTCCTCATTATCACTCTGCAAAAGTTTTATGTGTGATTGCTACAGTGAGCTGCATTATCTTAAAATCAGAGATAAAGTACATGAAAGAGAAAGTGCCATAGAAGCAGAAAGTAAAAATGAGGATAATCGAAGAGAGATTACTGTGGAAAGAATATAAAAAGCAGGGATAGGAACGTATGCTGGAGGGAAAAGTTGCCACTTGGAAAGACTAATTGGTTTTTAGCAAGACTCCTTCCTGCAGTTTTCCCTCAGCTTTTACGTAACATATTAGGGTAGTTTTCCAGGCCTCTGTTCCTGCTTTTTCCAGTTTCCTCTCTACTTCCTTCCAGTCCTACTCATTGCCGTCATAGTGACCGTACTGAAATGCAGTCAAGAAAGATATGCTCTTATTTTTTTTAAAAGATTTTATTTATCTGTTTGAGAGAGAGAGAGCAAGGGGGGAGGACAGGGGAGAAGCAGGCTTCCCGCTGAGCAGGGAACCCCACCTGGGGCTCAATCCCAGGACCCTGAGATCATGACCTGAGCTGAAGGCAGACGCTTAACTGACTGAGCAACCCAGGTGCCAAAGATACGCTCTTAGATTATCAAGGTTTTCCTTACGTCAACCTCAACATATAACTTAAATGTCTATATTTTGCTCCATTTGCACAATGGAAATCTCCTGCAATCTTAAAGCACGAAGCCTGAAAGAAAAGTGTTAATGAAATTTATTCCAGGTTTGACCTACTAACAATGTCAGACAGCTGCTTAAACTCATCCAAAATGTGGTTGTGTATGTGTGTTTTAATTATAGTTTTTAAGAGGTAGGCCTAAAATCAGTAACCCAAAGTGAAAATCAGATGTTCCACACCAAAGAGTAGCCATGCGCCTATTTCTCATTATTTTAAGTCAGGAGAATTTATGCATTACACATCAACCCCAATCCTCCCTCCCACCAATTTTCTAAAATATTAGTGAAACGCAATAAAAATAATTGCGGTCGTGTTAGGATGTGACGCGTCTCCTAGCACTTCACAATCACCAAATAGTACGATTGCTAACACAGTTGCATTGTGTGCAATAACATGGTTTCAGTTCACTCCACCAACATCCAAACTGCACATCCTCCTTGTTACTGAGTCTGGGTTCAAAATGTCACCCTACGATTCTGTACATGGAATATGCTTGGGACGTTTTTGTTGAAAGTGTTTTACTTTAGGGGGCGCCTGGGTGGCTCAGTCGTTAAGCGTCTGCCTTCAGCCCAGGGCGTGATCCCGGGGTCCTGGGATGGAGTCCCGCATCAGGCTCCCTCTTCCTCTGGGAGCCTGCTTCTCCCTCTCCTGCTCCCCCTGCTTGTGTTCCCTCTCTCGCTAGCTGTGTGTGTGTCTCTCTCTCTGTCAAATAAATAAATAAAATCTTTTTTAAAAAAAGTGTTTTACTTTGTATTGGGGATGTAGATACAAGTTTTTCCTATATAAACACGTACTGAAAAATGCTTTATTGAGAGTATACGTAGATCCTATGACATTTGAGGGTTAAAAATCAGAAGGTATCCTATAAGGAAAATCTAACCTAGGAACTATACCCATATGTGGTTTTCCTCCTTTAAAAAAAACAAAACCAACAACTCTTGTTAAGGATATTTTTTGGCATCTATAAAATAAGCTCAATGATGTAATGAAATCCTGTGTAGCCATCACATAGTTCAGCAGTGGCCAACACTCGGTCATTTGTGTGTCACCTACACCTCCAGGTGCCCACCCCTATGCAATTATTCTTTTTGTAGTTGAGGGGGAGGGGCAAAATTTACAAAAAATGAAATGCACAGATCTTCTCTATATAATTTTGACAACTGTATACACCTCAGTAATCGAGACATCTATCATTTCTCTCTCCCCAGAAACTTTTCTCATATACTTTCCCATTGGAACCTCTCCCATCCTGGGAGGCAAATACTGCATTGATTTTTTTTCCCCCTTTCATGAGTTTTTCCTGTTCTAGAACTTCATATATATGGGATCATATGGTATGTAGTCTTTTGTGTCCAACATCTTTCACTTTGCATGTCTGTGATTCATCTATGCTGTTCCATGTATTAGTAGTTTGTTCCTTTTTGTTGCTGAAAAATATTACATTGTATAACTACCACAGTTGATTTATCGGTTTACCTGTGGATGGACTTTTGGATTTTTTGCACAGTTTTGAATACAGTTGCTAGGAACATTTATGTGGCAGGCCTTTCTGAGGACAAATATTTTCCTTTTTTTGGGTATATATTAATAGTAAATTAGTGGGACACAGGGTAGTTGTGTGTTTGACTTAAAAAGAATCTGCCAGCCCTTTTTCCCCCAAATAGTTGGGCCATTAACCATTCCCACCAGCAGTGTATGAGCATTCTGGTTGTTCCACAACCTTAGCTGCTCTGGTGGGTTTGTAATAGTTCCTCATTGTGGCTTTAATTTTACATTTTCTTGTTGACTGATGAAGTTGAGCATTTTTCTTCTTTAGCAGCCATTCAGGTCGATTCTTTTATAAAAAAGTGTCTAAGTCTTTTCCCCATTTTTAATCAGGTTGTTTGTCTTTTTATAGAAGTTCTTAGTTTTGATGAGATCATTATTTATTCATGTTCTCTTTTATAGTTACTGTCCTAAGAATCTTTGCTTACCTCCAATAATTACAATAATATTATCCTATATTTTCTCCAAAAAACTTTATAGTTTTAGCTTTTATATTTAGTTCTGTGGTCCATCTTGAATTAATTTTTGTGTGTGCTGTGAGATAAAGGTTAATGGATTTTGTTTCCATATGAGTTCATAGTTGACACAGCACCATTTGTTGAAAGACTTTTTTCCCCTCATTGACTTCCCTTGCACCTTTGTGAAAAATGAAATTACCCTATAACTGTGTGTCTGTTTTTGGACTCTCATTCCTCTTCTATTAATCTGCCTATTGTTGATGCCATTACCATGCTGTCTTGATTACCATATCTTTATAGCAAGTCTTAAATTCAGGAGCACTACATCCTCGTTTTTTTTCTTATTTTTGAAAATTGTCATGGCTATTCTAGGTCCTTTGAGTTTCCATATGAATCTTAGAACCAACTTGTAAATTTCCATTTTTTTTTTTAAAAAAAGGCTGCTGGGATTTTGATCGAGATTGTATTGAATCTATAGTTTAATTTAAGGAGGCTAGACATCTTGACAATACTGAGTCTTCCAAATTATGAATGCAATATCTCTCCATTTAATTATTTTTTCTGAAATGTTTCATAACTTGTAGTGTAGAACTTTTCCATTTTCAGTTAAGTGTATTCCTGTGTATTTTATATTCGTTTCATTCTTATTTGTTGCTAGTATATAGAAATACAATTGATTTTCATGTATTTGCATATTGACCTTGTAACCTATAATCATGCTAAACTAACCTACTAGTTCTAGTGGTTTTTTGTTGATTCCTTAGCATTTTCTAGAGGTAATTGATCATTTCATCTGTGTATAGGGAGTTTTATTTCTTCCTTTTCAATGTTTATGACCTTTATCCTCCTTCCTTCCTTCATTTTCCTCTCTCTGTCTCTCTCTCTCTCTCTCTCTTTTTTTTTTTTTTTTGGTCCCCAGTCTCAGAGAGAAGCCATTTGGTGTTGAATGATTAAATAATAAGACCTTAGTATTACGTAGGTTTTTCATACATGCCCTTTATCAAGTCACAGAAATTCCTTTCCATTTCTGATTTGATACAAGGGTTTTCCTTTTAAATCACAATTTGACATTGTATTTTGTCATATGCTTTATCAGCACCTATTTAGGTTATTTATATATGTATATTTTTTTAAGATTTTATTCATTTAGAGCGAGCACTCATTTGCATGCAGGCAAGCAGTGGGGATGGGGAGTGCAGAGGGAGAGAGAGAATCCCGAATCTCTCTGGGCTGAGCGGAGAGCCCAGCACAGGGTTCAGTCTCATGATCCTGAGATCATGACCTGAGCCGAAATCAAGAGTCAGACTCTTAACTGACTGAGCTACCCAGACGCCCCCGTACCTTTTTAAAAAGATATTATTTATTTTGTTTTAAAATGAAATTTAAGTATAGCAAAGAAGGATACTCACTAATGGGATAATCAAAACCCCTTATCATAATATTCAAAGTCCTTCAAAAGATATCTTTGACCTGCCTTTCCAGCTTCTGCGACTGCTTCACCATTATATGATCTAGCTGCATTGAACTACTTAAATAAGTCCTTGATACAGATGTGCATTTCCCTCATTTCATTCTTTTGCCCATGTATTTTATTCAGTGTACTTCCACAGACACTTAAAAAAACCTAGCCCAGCTGTTTTGGCATGAGTTCATGACATTATTTTTGTTATTACCCTAAATAAAAATCCTATTGAGATCACATATCTCTTCTTTGTATAGATTCTTTTTAAATGCTTCATAACTTTAAGTAATTGACCTGAAATTCAAAGGTAAAGATGACGGAATGGAAAAACAAGAATACTAGTTATTATTTGTTAAAAATGTACTGTTTTTTTGTAAGAGAGATAGCTTGTGATACCAGATGCATTTTCAATTAACTATTTTTCTCAGATAAATCCTTTAATTCCTCTTATCTCTTAACTGTAAAATATCTTGAAAAATCTTTCAAACTTAATGTTCTGTGATTCTGGGGTCTAAATTTTGGCTTTCAAACTTCAGCACGTGACTTAGCCTAAGGAATTTCTGATCTCTGTTCTGGGGAACATAAGAACTGTAAACCCTTTCTCAAAAATTTTACTAGACGGATCTCTTCAGCTGTATAAGTTGCTCTCAGCCAAGTCTGTGTGTGAGAATCCTAGGACAGTTTCACCTAAATAACAACACTCCATCCCATCCTACTAGATGAGAGTCTCTGAAGGTGGTGCTCAGGTGTGCTTTAAACTAGTCAGTGTATAACAAATCTTATTAGGAGCCTAGATGTGCATTTTTCCTCCTGTCATAGAAGGACATTGACAAAAGTACCAGGAACTTATTATATAATATATAACTATTTGCTATTCAGTACAGATTACACACCAGTTGCGTGAAATAAAATAGTGTGTTCAGTGATGGAACTAGCAGTTTTGTCAACCAAGTAGCATTGGCTGTGTCCTGGAATCCACAGAAGGCAAAGGAGGAGAGATCCTTACATGGTCCGTAATACTTCCTGCTCTTCAGCTTGAGTTTCTGTCTCCATACTTCTCTTCTACATGCCACATGAATGGGATTGACAGAACGTAGGGGCTGTGACTAGAAAAATTAGGGCAGGAGAATAGGATGATTTCTCAGCTGAAGGCCCAAAATTTTGCACAATATTTAAATATCATAATTTAAAATCATTTTGACTCTGCATTTTCTTGCCCATCCTTACTTATGTTTGTATGATTCAAAAGTATTAGGTTAGGAAATAGATTTTAATTCTAAATGATCCCCTAGTATACTGAGTTGTCATAAAGATGTTAATTCTCACTGCTATTTTTCTCTTCTTTAACTCACCGATTACACTTTTTTGCAGGTTTTTAAAATATCAGGTAATCATAAAAGATTCTAATGGTACAGGTAAAAGTAATAATCTTCCCTCTTTTACCTCTGTAATACTATTCCTCTTACAAGTAACCCCTGTCAACTTACCATCTTTCCTATTGGTCTCATGCATTGTCACATTCATTGTGCAAAGGATAGATTTCAAAGTTAATGTACACCAACAGAATCATATTGTATATACCTTTTTTACTGAATGATGTCATTTTTTATATATATTAGTTATATGTCAGTAAGTAAGACTAATACTGGCGCATATGTCTCTGTGCAGTTGTTTGAATATATGGCATAAAAAAAATATCAAAATCATCTTTCTTCCGTGTTTTACAAACTGTGAGGTGGAAAATTTGGATAAGAGGCTATTTCCCCCCCAAACCTAGCAAACAATGTATGTAATCAGACTGTAGCCAACCTGCCAGATGCAGTATTTTTAGTTGAAAAAAATTCTTTATATTATACATGTACACATAAGGAAGTGACTGAGAAAGTAGGACTATACTCTGATGAGGCAGTTTTTAAAGTAGCCACTTGGATTTTTATCTGCCTTCACCACTACAGAGTTTAGAATGAGAATTGGGTGCTAGGAGAGAGAGGAAGGTGGTTGGGCTATGGGTGATTTGGATGAGTATTAAGTGAAGTAGCAGGACGCCTGGGTGGCTCAGATGGTTAAGGGTCTGCCTTTGGCTCAGGATCCAGCCCTGCGTCAGGCTTCCTGCTCAACAGGGAGTCTGCTTCTCCCTCTTCCTCTGCCTGCTGCTCCCCCTGCTAGTGCTCCCTCTGGCTCTCTCGCTCTCTCTCTCTGTCAAATAAATAAATAAAATCTTAAAAAAAACAAAACCAAAAATCAAAGTAGCAGGAGTCCCATTCCAGCCCCATACCTGCTAGAAAGAGGCTTTGGAATCAGGAGATGTGAGTTTGGATTCTGGCTCTGTCACTCTCTTCCCTAGAATCCTCATGCAAGTCCCTGAGTGTGAGTCTCAGTGTCCTCGTTAGCAAAGCGCGGGAGCACCCACCTTGCCTACCTATCATGCAGCACGGCGTGGCAGTGCCTGACTCTGTATGAGATAGACTTTAGAAGTTACCAGATGTGCGTGATCTAACCCTGACTCTATAGGACTGACTCACTGACAAGACTTGTGTCAATTTTTTAATTTTTTTAAAAGAAGCTGAAGTTGGGAGAAGGGGAGTTAGGAACTTCTATCAAGTCCTTGGATGACTGATGGGGTGTGTGGCTGGCTGTGGGTGTGTCAAGGAAGATATTTTGAAGTCAAGAGAGGAAAAAGTCTAGTAACAGTGGGACTTGGAGTAGAGCTCTAATTAGATCATTGTATGAAAGAGGCAAACGTTAAGCTGGGCCTTGCTAGTTTGGGTGAAGTCTTGACTCAGAGCGTGTACCAATGTTCTTGGAAGAAGGAATTCCAGGTCAGTGGTCAGCTGAGTCCTATTCACTTGTGTGACTAACAATACCACTAAGAGAGGTGGGTTGTAATGCCTCAGCCTCCTAGGGCAACTTGATTCCTTTGCGACATTGATGAGCTGTTAAGAGGTAGATTATACTTCTGCCTCCCTTCACTCCCTCCTATGCCCTGCAGGTAATAGGAAATTATCCACAGGCACCTCCTTCACTTTGATCAAGTGAACCAACCTGTAGCAATTGGGGCAGCTTCCACAGAAACACTAACCATCAGAGCAAAACATAAATATATTTCTCTGCTTGCTTCCTTGAAGTCAATATTTTTCAGAATTGTCAAGGTTTAGGATTCAAAAGAACATCCTGTTTTCTGAATATATCAAATTTAGAGAGATGTGAGCTACATATTATTATTACTTTGCCTTTAGAAGGTATTTCAATTTAATTAGATTTGTTTGAGAGAAAATAAATCTCTCACGCTTAAGCCTTTTAAATCAATGTGTTCCTTTGGGAACATTGTACTTCACAAGAAATAGATTACACTGAAGTTGCAGACCTCATTTCAGCACTGCGTCATTAAACTAAGTCCTTAAAACCTGCTCCTTTGCCCAAAGTATTAAATTATTGGAGCTTGATGTGTATTATGTTGTCTTGCTGAGAAAAAGATTAATGTGACAATTTATTCAGAAATATTTTTTCATTAGAATGAAATTATTTTCACGTGAGTTTCAGTCATCTTCCCTGTTCCATCCCCAGCCTTGCTGCCTCTCTCTTCCCTTCCTCTCTCCCACCTGCAAAACCGAAATGGTGGTCTCTTTGAACGGGACCTGGTTACTCCTGTAACACGCCGCCTCCCCTCCCCAAAGCTATACTATGCTACCTGTGGTTCCTAGAAAGAGACCTGCAGGTTCCTACCTGTGCATCTTTTCCTAGGCTTTCCCCTGGTCCTGGTGCTCTTCCTGCCACTCACCTCTCTCCCCCTGTGCCTGCTAAGTTTCTGTCTGTGCCTCAAGTCCAATCCACCCATCTCCAGCAAGAGACAACCACTTCTTGCTTTATGCCGACATTCATCCTATGGCAGTGCAATTTTTTGTTTCTAAAACTGTGGTCACTTACTAGAGCATAGGATGCTGGCGTGCAGGAACCATATCTGACTGAATAAAATAATTCCTATAAAGTGACTTTCAGAGAATTGGCATCTGGAACATATCTGGTCCTCAATACATGGTAGCTTTGGTAATGATGGTAATGAAAATTCCTGTGTCCTCATCACTTGTACCGTGACTGTTGAATAAATGAGTAGACGGATGGAGATAACATAAGCTCTCATACTTCCATTGACTATTTCTGAGTCTGGGGTTTCTATTTTGTGAGGTCCTGTTAATTGAATTTAAAATTTCACAGGATTAAAAATGAGTTACTTATCTTATGACTTTTTTTTTTTTTTTAACCTCAGATAAATACCTTTAGGAATGTTTCCTGGGGTGCCTGGGTGGCTCAGCTGGTTGACTGTCTGCCTTCGGCACAGGTCATGATCTTGGGGTCCCGGGATTGAGACCCACATTAGGCTTTCTGCTCAGTGGGGAATCTGCTTCTCCCTCTCCCTCTGCCATTCCCCCTTCTCGTGCTCTCTCTCTGTGTCAAATAAATAAATACAATCTTTAAAAAAGGAAAAAAAAAAAGAAATGTTTCCTAATTGCTTAACAGAACAGGCTTTTGGACTCAGATTTGGCTGTTAATACTAGCTATAGACATGTTAATATTGGTTAAATTCCTTAAACTCACTACACCTCAGTTTCTCCATCTGTATAATCAGGTGATAATGCAATCCTCTGCTGATTTGTGAGACTTAAGTGAAATAATGCATTTCAGATATGTGTATATATGCACGTGCTGTGTGTGTTGTAAGCATTTATTACATGGTGTTATTACAAAGTAGTAATAAAATATCAATAGAGAAGAACAAACTTGAAACCACCTCAGATCTCACCAGATTTGAGATATCATCATTGTTGGTATTTAGTAGATACTCATAGAGCTTTCTTTAGACTCAGAACTTTTACATAAATGAAAATAACATGATCGATAACATGGTATTTTGTCATTTCCTTTTTTCACTCAATAATTTTATCTGTCCATGGCAGTGGATCTAGGTCTGTGTCATGCTTCACCTTTCAATGCCACAGGTTTCCATTTATCAACATAACGATGGCAAGTATAATAAACCTTTTGTTGACGAGTGTAGAGTTTTTCCATTTTTCTCTATTATAAGTATATAGCCATGATAGACATTTTGATCCCAGATTTTTAATCTTTTTAGGATAAATTTTTAGCAGTGAAATTGTCAGATTAAAAATTAACCTATGGGGGCGCTTGGGTGGCTCAGTCAGTTAAGTGTCTGACTCTTGATTTTGGCTCAGGTCATGATCTCAGGGTCATGAGCGCTGTGTCAGGGTCCGCGCTCCGTGGGAAGTCTGCTTAAGATTCTCCCTCTCCCTCTGCCCCTCCCCCCACCCATGATCTCAATCTCTCTCTCAAATAAAATATTTTTTAAAAATTAGCCTATAAAAAGATTCATCAAGTTGTAAACACTCCTTATTTGTGATTTTTTTCTGCATGTGTGTTATACTCAATAAAAGAGCTTAATAAAAATGTTAACCTGTAGATTCCAGTGTCATGAAATGTAAAATATGGAATATATCAGAAGCAAAGTAGGGAGAAGGACTCTCAGATTTCATTATCAGAAGTTCCAGTTACCTGAATCCCATCTCAGTTTTTTAATAATTTCTCAACTGTTCATAATAAATCCTTCTACTTTAATAAAAGTACGGGCAGAGGTGGTGTTGTTGAGTATTGTATTATAACACAATATTCAAACCTCAGGCAAATCTGTTGCTCGAACTAAATTTTAGTTTTGTATAATTAATATCTCTAATCCCAGCTTAAGTTAATTATCTTTGACTTCCAATTTGGTAAGTTTTTTGAATAGATTTAATTGAGTTGCTCTCCAGCATAAATTTATATTCATGTTCAGTTGAACTATGGGAAATTGAGTGATATTTTTGAATAATTAATTTTATTGAAACAAATCTCATTAAAGACCTCTTAAGTGAAAGTTTATGTAATATAACAAAAGGATTTACATCCATTTACTTTTGCTGAATCTTGCTGTATTAACCCTAATTCTACAAACTATAAAATAATGCAAGTAAGTATCCTGTCTTTGGTACCTAAATATAGAGGGTCTACCTCAAAATAGTGTTTTCTGGATCCCCCCCCCACACACACAGTAGCAGAAACCAACCCATGAAGGGAAATACGAATCACATAGAAAACCCATTATAATATGATTTCTGAGTTTTATAGAAACAAAGGTTTCTCATTTGAGGCTATTGTCTTCAGTTTCTAGACCTGCTATTATTTGTCCCTGAGTGATACCTCTTTGAACTGGAAATTCAGAATTTAAGAAAAGATGAGCTAATTTACCCATGATAAAATATTAGTGTCTTTCTGGGACCAGGAATCACTGAGCTGAGATCAAAGTTATTGACCGTGTGGAGGATCTCAGAAAGCCCTTTCTGTCAGTATTCAGGAGAGGAAGCCAAGCACAGAAAAGAAAACCAGAATTGTAGCCCAAGAGCATAGAATGCTCCTTTGGACAGAAGGCCTTTTTTCTTTGTCTTTTTCTCCTTTCTTTTCGTTCTGAATGCCAAGATAAATGTCTGAAAGAACATAAGATTTAGGAGCTAGAGGATGTCACTTGAATATATAAGTTAATATTTAAAAATACGGGCGGTGATACTGTATGGGTGGAGACTTTTTGCTGGCAAAGAACAGAAATTAGTTAAAGGTAATTTAACCAGGGGCGCCTGGGTGGCACAGCGGTTGGGCGCCTGCCTTCGGCTCAGGGCGTGATCCCGGAGATCCGGGATCGAGCCCCACATCAGGCTCTTCCGCTGTGAGCCTGCTTCTTCCTCTCCCACTCCCCCTGCTTGTGTTCTCTCTCGCTGGCTGTCTCTATCTCTGTTGAATAAATAAATAAAATCTTTAAAAAAAAATAAAATAAAATAAAGGTAATTTAACCAAAGAAGAGAATTTATTGTAGTAGTATGGGTGTCCTTCCTGGAGCTCAGAGAATAGGTTGCCTGGGGGCCTCAGGAAATGATGGCTTTTCCTGCTCCTTCATCCACATGGCAGAATATGGCCACCTCAGAGAAGCTCAGAGAAGATGTAGAGAATCATTATAAGTCTCTCAACATGCATACACTGGACTGTCCCAGAAAGAAGTAGGGCTATATGGTTATCCTCGAATAGAAGAGTTGTAGATCTCAGATTTTAAGATAACATAATTTAGGTGTAATGGGAACACAAAATCAGAACTAAGGGTAGTTCTTCCCACCAATAAGAATACTATAAAAAAGGGGCGCCTGGGTGGCACAGCGGTTAATCGTCTGCCTTCGGCTCAGGGCGTGATCCCGGCGTTACGGGATCGAGTCCCACATCAGGCTCTTCTGCTATGAGCCTGCTTCTTCCTCTCCCACTCCCCCTGCTTGTGTTCCCTCTCTCACTGGCTGTCTCTATCTCTGTCGAATAAATAAATAAAAATCTTTAAAAAAAAAAAAAGAATACTATAAAAAAGTAAGTACATATCTAAGTAATTTATTACTCTTTCTATATATTATTGAGTCACCTTTGAAAGGAGAAACTTTGGGAAAGCCACTTTTCTGCTTCTCAGTTTACTGAAAGTAAATAGAAAATGATAATGTTTTTCTATTTTCTAGATAGTCTGAATGATCACTCATATTCTGTAAGAATGGGAGCAATATTTGCCCCAAAATGAAATGCTATCTTCCTTTGGCATGAGTCAGAAAAAATTAAAATGGTGATCAGTCTATACAGTCTATATATCTGTACAATGAAAAAAAAGTGTAATAAGTGTCTGTTATTATTCAGGTTGTAGTTTGTTTGCACAAAGAGAAAAGTACAGTCTTAAGGGATTCCACATTGCATTTAGGACTTGAAAAGCCTAGCAGTCAACTATGGGGCATTTCCTCTTTGCATTGTGGTGAAATTATCTCAGAGTTCTAGGACCTAAGGTGGTAGGTCACCAGCGTCCTCCTGTTCCCATTCAGAGTTTATTTAACAGGCATCTTTATAAAGATGACTTTCAAAATCATCTGATTTTTATGTGCACCATACAGATGGGACCTCTAGGTGTGCCTTAGGATTATGGGCTTTTAAAGGAAAGCTAAATCACCAAGGGCAAATTGCTTCAACTCTTGGAATTCCGTAATACCCCAGTTGCTCTTGAGATTTAAATGAGATACTGTACCTAAAGAGCTTAGCATAATGTTTGGCACAGAGTAAGCACTGGATAAATGGCAGTTGTTATTAATTAGAATTAACCTGAAAGGCTTGCAGGAGGTGTAGAGTGCTTTCTTTTTTACCTATGCTCTACTCAGAGGATGTCCTACATCTGGTGTTTAAAGAATAGTGCCCTCAGAGAACAGCAGCTTTTCAGAAATAGAAAAAGTGACAGTCTAAAGTTAATTGTGCATAAAATGCATCATATTCTTTCTAATTACTTAACTGAATTTTCTCTGGAGTGTGTTTCCTTTAGTGATGAAGAAATAGAAAAACTGCTTATGCAGTTGGAAGCTATATGTGCCTCTCATTTAAATGGTGAAATTATTTTATATTAAGTAAGATCTATGAAAACACAAAGAGATCTTACTGTCTTGGAACTCAGAGGCTGCGAATGTGTTCTTTCCGAGGTCAGAAGAGAGGCTTTGTGTTAGATTTTTTTAATCCTAAAATCTGCATTTTCCTTTCTGATGTACACCAGTTACATCAGGTTTCCCTCCGTCTTGAGTTTCTTGCTCTGTTCCCAGTCTTGCACTGCATAGCAGCGTTCCTCCAGAGGCCTCCAAACGCTGGCGGGAGCAGCTGCCATCATCATAAACCGCACAGTTGTTGGCACTGGAAAAAACATCCGCAGCAAGCAAGCTGTCCTACCTTTCTATAGCCAGAGCGCCTGAATATTCACAAACAGCACCAGGAAGGCATCACTGGAGATTTACTCTTAGATAAATTAAAATTAATGACCTGTTTTCTTCATTCAGGCTGTAATTTTTCCTCTTAGAATAAGAGGACCATACATTTTACGTTTTATTCTATCCAAATGGAAGATCACAGCTAACAAGCCGGCCTATCCATAAACATGAAACAGCTTACTTTTCTGTATGTTCAAGCTTTTGCTAATAAAAAAGACCTTAAAAAGGAAAAACCTCAAACTCTTTGAAGGCTGGAGCCCACCTCAGAGAAAGCCGACTAGCAGTTGGCTAATGGAAGCACCACTTCCGTTCGGGGCTCTGCCACCCAGTACATCCTCGCCGAGCGCCGCTGTGCGTGGGCTGCGCAGGACCGGCTGGAAGCACCACTTCCGTTCCGGGCTCTGCGACCCAGTACATCCTGGCCGAGCGCCGCTGTGCATGGGCTGCGCAGGACAGGCTGGCGGGTACCTGGTGGGGGACACAGTTCCTGCCCTTAAGAAGTTGAGCTCAGTTCAGTGCGTGCCCTGTGCCTGCGCTGATGCTCACCACCTAACAGGGATTGACTGTACCACGTAAGGTGAGCTCTAAGTGCGATAGGAGAACATTTTTAAATGCAGTGCCAGGGAATTCAAAGGCAGGAAGATTTGATGGCTCTGCTTTCTGAAAGCACCGGTCAGATACAGTGGGGAAGACATTCACAAATAATTACCTGAGCACCAGACACTGAATCAGGCATATTTCACATGTCCTCTCATTTTAAAATTGTGATTTAAATTTCTTTATTCATGGGGCGCCTGGGTGGCTCATTCAGTTAAGCGTCTGTCTTCGGCTCAGGTCATGATCGCGGGGTCCTGGGATGGAGCCTG
The DNA here is from genome assembly GCF_024610735.1 of Ursus americanus. NCBI lineage: Eukaryota > Metazoa > Chordata > Mammalia > Carnivora > Ursidae > Ursus > Ursus americanus. Next base: position 18,270,712 of record NC_142138.1, read on the forward strand.
TGTTGGGCTCCCCACTCAGTGGGGAAGTCTGCTTCTCCCTCTCCCTCTGCCCTTCCCCGCTGCTCATGTGCTCGCTCGTGCTCTCCCTCTCTCTCAAATAAATGAAAATAAAATCATTAAGTTCCTCATTTATTGTTCATTGTAAATGAAAGAGATTGAGAAATATGGTTTGCAAAAAAGCGATCATGGCAGACATAGTATTTGGTAACTAGGTTTTGCTGCTTAGTACATTTGGACATTTTCTATGTCATTAAGAATTCTTTTTCACACTGATATTAATAATTACATGACTTATTTAACCATTTTTTTGTCTTATAGCTAAGTTAGGTAAGAAGATGTAAATATGAGACTAATAAAACCATGAAAATACTAGGAAAAAACATAATTTAAAGGGTGGGCACTTTATATATATTATTTAATTTTTTTTTTTTTTTTAGAGCAGTGAAGTTAAGAGGAAGGTACAGAGATTTCCCATATGTCCCTTTTAGATTACCAGCATCCCCCTCCAGAGTGGTACGTTTGTTACAGTGGTGAACCTGCACTGACACATCATCATCGCCCAAGTCCATACGGGCTTCACTCTTGGTGGCGTACATTCTGTGGTATCAGACAGATGTATAATGGCACGTGTCCATCATTGTAGTATCATCCAGAGGGCGGGCATGTCTTTAAATACATGATATGAAAAAGGCACAAACCTCAACAGAAAAGAGTAATTTTGAACACCCCCAAGTTAAAAATTCTTTGTGTATTAAAATACTATAAATAAAATTTAAAGGCCCTATCATGTAATTCTCACAACAGTTTTGGGAAGTAGGTGCCCAGATTCCTTTTCAAGAAGAAAAAACTGAGGGGCCCCTTGGTGATGCAGTCAGTTGGTAGGCGACTCTTGGTTTCAGCTCAGGTCATGATCTTAGGGTCCTGGGATGGAGTCCTGTGTGAGGCTCCGTGCCCAGAGTGGAGTCGGCTTGAGGGAGTCTCTCCCTCCCTCCTTCTGCTCCTGGCCATCGTACTCATGTGCACATGCGCACTTTCAGGCACAGAAAAATAGTGCGGAGATCACTGGGTTTCTGGGAGGTTGATCATCTTGGTGAATACGAGAGCGGGTAGAATGAGCGGCATGTGAGGACATGGTTCTTCTGCAGCAGGCTTTGATGTGCATACACGCAAGATGGTGGAGGAGCTTCATTTCAGACAACTGCATCCTTTGAAGTGTTCGTTTCCATACACTTTTTCATTATAATGGCTATGACAAAAATCTTTTCCAAGTGTGTCTTCAAACAACATTTCAGAGACGTCAAGGATGGACAAATGCAAATTACAAAAAGTGGAAATCCCTCTTTATTATTCCTTATATGGTGTACTCTACTATCCCTTAAATAGTAGAAAATTCCAAGGCCTCAGTTACATTGGGACAGTATAGATCATTAACTACTTATTAAAGAGACAGGAGAAGAAAAGCCAAACTGTGTGAGCTATTACCATTTGGATGAAATAAAAGATTGATTATGGCCATCATCATAGTTTATCAGTGGAAAAATCTGGAGTAAAAAAAATTTAGAATGTAAATGTTTTTAGATCATATTTAGGTGAATTCAGTCAAGTTAAAAATCCCACCATGTCTTGGATGAGAGCAGATGGCTCATTGATTGTGTATAAGTAAAATGTTTCTATGCAGTTGATCTAAAATTTGATTTAAAATGGGGATATAGTATTTACCGCCTCTGTAGTAACAAAATTTATGCTATGTAATAACCTTGACACATTTACAGAATCATGTTTAATGGGCCCTCCAGAACTCTGGTGAATAAAGCTTGGTCTGTTTTCTACATCTCTTAGAAATCTGGAAAAGCTGTAAAAAATATATCTTTCATAAAGTTTTTGCATTTAGGTCAACTACTGCGCTCTTGAAGTTTAACAAAAGAGTCAAGGACTATATATACTTTATTAACTGTATTTAAAACTGAATTTAAGAGATGTTAATAGCTGTTTAGAATTAGTATTTGAATCCATACTACAAAGACTATTAAGATTTTTAGATTATAGAGTCCTACATGGACCCACTTAAGAATGAGTGGACTTCATTTTTTAATTCCAAGTATATACACATCTATTTGTATGAATTAACAAATAAATACATCTGTATTTTTATACAAAGTATACATATTGCATTTTTACAAGTGCATTTATTTTTTCCCAAATAGATAAACAATCAGATCTTGTATGGAAGAAGTCACCAAAATGCATCTGCCATTATTAAGACCGCCCCATCAAAGGTCAAGCTGGTTTTCATCAGGTAAGATAGAAATACATACGGTTTTCTAAAATCTAAGATCCTTCTGAAGATGTTATTATTTTGTAAGACTATCTTATCTTTGGTTTGTCTAACAAAATCACCGTATCCTAAAAATATTTTCCTTTTTAAACTGTCACTTTAAGGAAAGTATAGATTGTATTCAATTTTTTAAATTTCTTCCCTTCCTGGAGCTGATCGGCCCCTCAGTAGAACCTTCTAGCTTCCCTTCTTCCTGTCACCATCATGTGGCATATCTGCTGACTCATTAATGTCTTCATCGAGGAAGAGACAGGAAAACAGAACCCAGAAACATTTTAGGCGCTCCACAGAGTGCTGGTGAGAAATCCAGAAGGAGCAGATGTGCGCTTTGCTGTCTAGAGTCCCGTGGTATATTTGGGATTCCACATTTTCCCTTACCCTACCTGCTACCTGACTGCATCTTTTTGTCAGTCAGAATTGGGAATTCTCACTGGTGATAGCTGTTGTTGCCTTGTCAACAATGGAATTTGATTTCTTTTATTGAACTAAAGTGACTGATGAATCTGGGTTATCACTGAGTGATATAACTAACCCTGTACATTAACTTTCGCTCTGTTTCTTTTCCTTCTGAGTCTCAGGTATCAGCTGTAAAATGAGAATAATAAAGCACCCACCGCCTTCATTGTGATATGTCAAAAATTTGAAATGTTGAACACACTCTCTCACATAGACTAAGGGCTGAAAGAGCGTTGGCTGGTATTTTGTGACAGTGAGGATCATTCGTCTTCTTCCTACTGTTACTGGTTACCTGTCCGTGAGACCTGTCCATTTGCGGAGACCCTGAATCCCAGGGGTTTTATTCCTGGATATGGGCACTAATGTAGGTGATTGACCTATCCTTTCCCATGCCATCACTTCAGCTTACAGGGTGTTGTTGCTGCTTTGCTCCTAAAGAAATCCTGCATTAGTAACCTCTTCTCCCGCTGTGGCACTTCCTGGATTTCCAGGGTTTTACTCTTGTTTCCAAAGGGAGAATCCTTTCTCCTTCTCCTCTTTTGATGTTAAAACAACCTCCTCTGGCTCACTCACTTTGAAGTCCTCTGTTAGGCTCCAGTCTCCTTTTTGGGTTTCTCTGCCCTTCCTGTCACCAGAAGTTACAAAATTAGAGTTAGATGCTGAAAACATGAACAGACTTGAGGAGAGGTCAGCCGCTCAGAGCCATGAACGTGTCCATCGACAAGAATGCACGCCGGCATGAACACTTCGCAGAGAGTCACGTGAGGGTTCGTGAGCAGGCACCCACAGCACTCGCCAGTGTCTGTGCTTCATGCTCAGCACGTGGGGGGACTGCTGCAGGTGCTGCCCTCGACGTTGCTGTCACCTCTTCACCCGTATGGGGTCATCCCATTTTAAAGAACAAAAAGAAAATTGAATGGGATCCAAAGGAAACCATCAATACAGTTAAGTAGTTGGGAAGTAGAACCTTCCTCTTTCAAGAAAGAAAGGTTACATGATTTGAAATTGTTTAGAATACAGAAGAGAAAGCTGAGGAGAATTTTAATAATAGTAGTGAAACCCCATTAATTTAGTGTCTGATGATTTCCATTTTGATCAGAGGAGATCAGAATCGAGGAAATAATTTGTTCAGTAAACTAATAGTGTAAGCATGATTGAGGATGCCACAGAATACTTATTTACTGGAAGGGATTTTAAGCAATTTAGAAGTACCAATGTACATTCAAAATGTGTGATCTAATTATGAACCTTTTTTATATGGTCATTAAATTGTAGTGCCTAAGCACATAGGCGGCATTCAGAAAGCTTTATTGAATAAATTTCCTTTCAGCTCCTTCTAAGCAATTCCAGATTATTCTCCAAAGGCAACAATCATAGTAAGTTATTTTGTGGACTTAAAGGCACATAGAAAAAAAGATACATATAGATAAAAATAATTCATTATTTTACAAAATTTATCATACTTAAGTCCCTCTCCACAGTACTTTCCCAAATAGTCTAAGTTGGGAAAAGTTTCTCTATCTTACTTTGTAGACAGAAAAAAAGATGTAGGTGTGATTTTGAATAGACTATTTTCGCCCACTCTGAGACTGTGTAAAGGAAAACGAGTTTAAATTGAATCAAGACAGATGTATGCCCTGCTAACAACGTTTTGTTTGATTCAGTAGATATGTATCTGGTAATTTGTGTGCCAACATTTTATTAATTAATGCTTCAGTTTCCATAAGGGAAGGAACTGTTCATCTGACTGAGAGCCTGAGAGCTCTTACCTAAGTGACAAATTCTTTTCTGAAGCAAGCCTGAACTCTCAGGCTTAGTGATTAAAAGAGGAAACCCTAGATTCACCCTACGTCATGAAACCCAGCTCTAGAATACCCCCAGTATGTGAGCTTGTGCAGTTTCTTGACCTGCAGTATGTGGATTATATAGCCGGCTCAGGGCGCGGGGGTGGCTCTGTCAGTGAAGCGGCCAACTCTTGATTTCAGCTCAACTCATGATCTCAGGGTCCTGGGATCAATCCACATGTCAGGTTCTGAGCTCATCGGGGCTGAGTTTCATTCTTGGTCTAGTTTCATTCTTCTGCATGTGGCTCTCCAGGTTTCCCAGCACCATTTATTAAAGAGACTGTCTTTTTTCCATTGGATATTCTTTCCTGCTTTGTCAAAGATTCGTTGACCATAGAGTTAAGGGTCCATTTCTGGAGTCTCTGTCCTGTTCCATTGATCTATGTGTCTGTTTTTGTGGCAATACCACACTATCGTGATGACTACAGCTTTGTAACATAGCTTGAAGTCAGGCATTGTGATGCCTAGCCAGTAGGATCGAACAGTACATTAAAAGGATTATTTACCACAGGAAAAAAAAAATCTTCTGCGTAAGGATTCGCTTGCCCTCTCCCTCTGCCCCTCTCACTGCTCACGTGCTCACTCTCTTTCTCTCAAATAAATAAATCTTTTTTTTTAAAGTCAAGTGTTTAAATGTATATATGGCTATCTCATAGATTGTCTAATGTCTTAATATGTATAAATTGCCTGGTGATGTGGGCTCAGCAATGTTTGCTGCTATGGTGATGAAGGTGATGGTGGTGGCAGAAAAAGGGAGGTAGAGAGAGAAGGAGGTAAAAGAAGTTAGGGAGAAGGAAAGAGGAGGAAAAAGATGAACCACTCCTTCGTATTTCTTTTGTCTCATTCCAGAATCTTGAATATTTTTTTAAGTGAAGCACATTCACAGTTTAAGAATTTTAATTAACATTATAATGATTAAACACTGGAAGAGATAGAGCACTGGCTATTATATATAAGTGATGAATCCCTGAATTCTCCTTCTGAAATCAATATTGCACTATATGTTAACTAACTAGAATTTAAATAAAAATTTTTAAAATCACTAGAAGAGATAGCTACAGATATTATATAAAACCCTTTCTAATAATGTTAGAATAAGAGACCTGGACATAGCCTGACTAAAACATCTCTCTTAGTTCTGTGTCTGCAACTGCTTCTCCCCCTCTCCTCCTCCTCCTTTTTTTTTTTTTTTTTTTTTTTAACCAGCATGGGGCTTGAACTCATGGCCCCGAGAGCCCAAGAGTTGCAGGCTCCACCAACCGAGCCAGACAGGCACCCCTCCTCCTCCTCCTTTTAAATGATGACCTGATATTCTAATAAGGAGTAGAAAACCGGTTAATGAAAGAATGTATAAAGAGAAATCTAATTAACATGAATGAATCCCCATGCCAGTAAAATATATATTATAATAGATTTTACTGAGATGAGTAGTATCAAATAGTGTTGGAATTTAAAACACTTGAGGAAATCAAAGAAAGAAAATATTTTATGCTCTTCCACTGTGTACATCACCAGTGGGGATATAATGGTAGATTGGTGACTTATTTATGTGTGGTAACCTGTACGTTTTAGGTGCTGTCCAACACATCATCCTCTCTCCTTCAGGCTGATTATCTAGTTCCCACTCCTTTAGACACACCTCTCCCTATAGGTTACCTCTTTCAGACTATCGGTAGGAAAACCCTAGTTGTGCCTACTTTGGAACCAAATCCTAAAGCAGTTAAATATTGGTTTGCTATCAAGTTTCAGGAAGTTAACACTTAAATCATCTCAGCACAGCAGGTGCAATTACACTTTTAATGTTAAACACTGGTGTTTAGAAATTGTATTTCTTTATAGTTAGTGCTTCTGTTTGCTTATACTTCCTTCCTTAGTTGAAATTATTGATTCTCTGTGCATTTCTATAATAGAGAAATTTTTGGCCTCTATCCCTCGGCAGCTCTTTTCCAAATTTATTGACAATTGAGATAAAAATGGGAACTGGCCACAGATTTGGAGTATGATTAGCAGTAATCACAGAAAGCTGTTAAAATGTGCTGCAGACAACATTTTAATTAACAGGGGCATTTAGTCTATAGTGATGTACATTTGTGTGATCACGTCCTTGTCATATTCTTTTAACACTTGTATTTATTCATATACTAATTGATCTGTAATTCACAAGAAGTCCGTGAGTCATTAGTGAAAATTAGCAAGTTGCTGCTATGTATACATGACTTACATAATCACTTTTTCCTCCCCCTTTTGTCCCCACATTAGATTTTGGACAATCCGGTAATCACATACTTTTGTCTATTGTACATATGGACTTTGGTAATCTAAATTATTCTATGGTGGATAATCCAGATGTATTTTACAATCTTGAGTTCTTACTATGTAGCACACGTTCAATTCTGTGGATTTTCCTACTCGACATTATCCCCTCTACGCAAGCGCTACAATTTTAAGTACAGGAGGAGAGCTATATTAATCCAAGAAAGAATGAATTGCTGTATTTGGCAGTGCAGGGATCCAAGGAGATTAATGATCTTGCCTGCAGCTCTTGTCATACCTTCCCCCACTATCGAAAATTAAATGTCATGTATAACAACTCACTCTCCATTACTTAATTACATGTGGAAAATGTGTACTGTATAAAAACTCCTGGGGCTAGAGGAGGCCAAGTGAAACTGAACCCCATGGAAAAATTTAGTGCTGGCTGTCAAGCCCTACTGAGTCAAAGTGGACTCACCGTGGGAGCCACCATACGGTATTGATTGAACATATGTCTTGTTTTGTAATTAAAAATATAGTGTGGCCTGTTATCCTCTGGCCATATCCCTAAAAGATGATATTGACTTGAAATTAATGTGAATGTCAGAGTCATCTGTGGGAGAAGTCCATCCGAGGAAGCAAACTGAATGCCTGTTTTTAAAATCCTGATTGTGCTCTCAATTCTTTATATCTAAATAAGAGGGAGAAAAGATGGTGAGAATAAGCGTGAGTTTTACTTCCATAAAGAACTATTCATGCATTTATTCAACAAGTATTTGCTGAGTGCCTACTTGTGCTGGGGCTGTGGAGTCAGTGATACAAAGAACACAAGCTCCACCTTGGAAGGAGGAGGCAGAGAGTAAGCATCTGGCACCTCATCCGGGCATAAAGGTGCTATGGTACTTCAAGTACATATAGGAGACACAATTAACCTAATCTTCGGAGCCTTCGGGACGGTGTTACAGAGAAAGATGCTGGAGCTCAGGCCTGAAGGGTAAGTAAACAAAGTTGTAGTATGTACAGAAACCCAAAAGTTTCTGGAATTGGGTAAAATACCCAATTATCTGAACATTTACTTCTAGGGGAAAAGCAGTCCTTCTTTAGGAAAGTGTCATTGGATGAGTACAGCTGTCCACATCGGCCACTTTGAAATCTATGAGGAAGCATCCTCCTGACTCTCGTGGACCATTAAAGAAATTTAAGTACACAATAAAATACCATCCATGGGATACCTGACATGTTTTGAGGAAGAGGCCTGTCCATTAGCATTGAGTTCTTACTAGGAATTGCAGGAAAAAGAAAGTTAGAGACACTCTTCAACTTCAGGGCTCTTCTGTTTTCTCCTTTTAGTTGGAGCACGTGATAGACCCATAGGAGTCTCTCAAGTGCTCTGAAATGCTGATTCTTGCTTAATTTATTCAGTGCTTGTGTCCTGTATTCTCCATATTCAAGAGTAACTTTATTAATCTTATATTTGTAATTAGAATTTATAAGACTTGTAGTTCAAAGACAAGGTGGAATTGGAGTATTTTGATCTTTTGTCAAGACATCGGAATTTATCCAAATAAGAAGCATTGTTTCCTTTGATCTGCTGTGGTCACCTGGGGAAGCTGTACATTTAATCCACTTATCATTCCATTGGGTCATACATTTGTGGAATCATCTTGAAAGCCTATGCTATATTCTTTTGAATAGCCACAGAAAGCTTAGTTTTCCCTCTTCTGAGGGTCGTTGTAGCTAGTCAATCTGAAGTGACTCCAGATTTTGCAGGATCATTCATGAATCTGGTGCATTCAGTGTATTAGGTAAAGTGTTGCTACCAAACTTTCTTGCATGACTTGTAAAATATCTTTGAAAATCATTTTTATTTCATGGACAGAATTGGTAATTTTCTCTTTGCCCCCCCCCCCCGCCTTCCTTAACATGGTATCAGCTTGAGGGAATTAAGACTATATTTGTTTGATTCCTTTTAACACTCAGAAACACCTAATTGTGTCTGGTTACAGAGAGGAAATGGGCAGTTTTCTCTTTTCTTCATTTTTGTTTTTTTGTTTTGTTTGCTGGTTAGTATTTATACTCCTATCCTCATAGAATGTCTGTTTCCTTAAGTAGGCCTTCTTACACACGCACGCACGCACACACACACACAGTGTATGTACTGTGGTGGAACAGGAAAGGCGGTCCATCGAGATGCCTCTCTCCCTCTGCGGAAGCTGGAAGAGACATGTATTTCCCTGCTGAGATGTGGCTGGGGGTTGCATGTGACCTAAACTTGGGCAATATGATACTTAGCTTAGAATAGGAAGCAAGTAATATGAGTGATTTTATATGAATGGTGTTTATTCATGAAACCACAGGGCCTTACTGGGAGGTTCCTACTATGACATCATTCTGTTTCCCTGCTTCCTTGTCCTCTGGAGGTCTCCTAGTTTCTTTATGTTCCAAGTCCAATCATCGAGCCTGCCTGTGTTTTGTGAGATCTCAGTATCCCTTTAATAATTTCCCTTTTGCTTTAGTTGGTCTAAATTCATTTCTCTTGCTTGCTGCCAGAGAATCCTAATGAATAGTAAGGGTGATAAAAGTGAGCTATCTGAACAAATCATGAGCAACCAGGGTAAGATATTTGGTTCCTTCTGCACATTTTCTTGTCACCTGTAGGCTTTTAGCCTTGATTCTGAAAAGTTTTTCTCCTTCAGACTTCTTTAGCAAAGCACAAGACCCCTGAGCAAGTCTCTACTGAGGATCTCCAGTGTGACACATTTCCATTGCCAGACCATTCACTGGCTCTTGAAATGAGATTGCCATGATTATCTCAGAGGAATCAGGATTTATCCTGGATTTATACCTAGGGTGGGGGAAAGTCACCTTTCCCCAGAACGTGGCCTTATGGTGAGGGCTGGATATCTGAACATTAGGCCTTTGCCAGCCAGGATAAGGGGAGGGTGGCTGAGGGTATCTACTACATTATCTTTCAGAAAGAACTTCTGTGAGAAAATTATTAGGCTAAGTCATCCCGTCTATCTAGTCCTGTGCTCCCCACATCAACCCTTCCGCCCACCCGCACTGCCAAATATTTTATGAGCCACTTTTTTCTCTGCACACTGGCAATAATTATTTAGAACTTGCCTGGGCCCGCCTTTGTGAAATGTGAGTTACTCCCAACAGCCTTCATTAGTGATTGGCATTGTTTGGAATGCCAAGTAAATAAAGTTCATAATTCAATCATTGGTCATTTGTTTCAGATTCAGCATATTGCTGGTTTGGTGGTTTCATTCAATTGGAAATTGAAAACTATTCAGTCTGTTCATAGAGCTAGAGATGTCTCCTGGAACCTTTTCAGAAAGTAGTTTTGCTCCCACTTAAATATAATGATGTGCTTTATATGTGACTTCTGGTTCATTTATATCAAGCTTCCCGACCAAATGTTAATTCAGTGTCGTGTCCCAATTAACACAACAAATGTAGACTTTATTTTTTTCTATCCTCGAGTGTCTTACATCACTATATTTAGTGCAGTCAGAAAATAGTATGTAGGCCTGTTTAGCTGTGTTCATGTGTTCCTCATTTATTCATCATGTGTGTGCGTGTGTTTGTGTGTGAGAGTTCAAACAATGTGCTAGGCACTAGATTGTAGTTGTAACCAGTGTGTGTGTGTGTGTGTGTGTGTGTGTGTGAGAGAGTTCAAACAATGTGCTAGGCACTAGATTGTAGTTGTAACCAGTGTGTGTGTGTGTGTGTGTGTGTGAGAGTTCAAACAATGTGCTAGGCACTAGATTGTAGTTGTAACCAGTGTGCGTGTGTGTGTGTGTGTGAGAGTTCAAACAATGTGCTAGGCACTAGATTGTAGTTGTAACCAGTGTGTGTGCGTGTGTGTGTGTGAGAGTTCAAACAATGTGCTAGGCACTAGATTGTAGTTGTAACCAGTGTGCGTGTGTGTGTGTGTGAGAGTTCAAACAATGTGCTAGGCGCTAGATTGTAGTTGTAACCATTTTAGAACAGGTTTCAAAACAAGGTGAAGTCTATCTACTCAGCTATCCAGGCTGAATTCAGGGACATAACTTCTGTTTTTGACATAGTGCTGTTTTGTTGGCATAAAGTCAGATCCTCTGGGTTTACCGAAAGTGAATTTCCAAGTGGCAGGACCACAACAATCCAGAAGACAAAAATGATATTTAAGTGATAGTCTAAGTATTTCAAATATATTCTCATCACACTTGCACTTTCTCTTTGGTCTCACGCAATTTTAAAATTGTGAAATCTGTGTAACATGAACTCTCCCGTCTTAACCAGTTTTAAGTGTGTGCTTCAGTGACGTTACGTATGTTCGTGCTGTTGTACAGCCGCCGCCCCGTCCATCTCCAGATGGGTAAAAATCTGTACCTGGTTGAAAATAACAGTAATAACTCCCCGTTCTTCCCCCCGCACCCCCAGCCCCTGGCAACTATCATTCTGCTTTCTGTGCTTGTATTTAACTATACTGGGTACCTCATGAAAGTGGAATTATACAGCACTTGTCCTTTTGCTACTGGCTCGTTTCACTTGCCGTAATATTTTCAAGGTTCATGCATGTTGTAGCATGTCAGAATTTCCCTCCTTTTCAATGCTGAAAAATAGTCCATTGTTGGTATATACTTGTATTTATCCATTCACCTGTCAGGGGACACTTGGGCGGCTTCGGCCTTTTGATTATTGTGAATAGTGCTACTATGAACGTGAGAGTACAAATGACTTCAAGACTCTACTCTTGTTTCTTTTGGATATATACCTAGAAGTAGAATTGCTAAGTCATATAGTAATTCTATCTTTAATTTTCTGAGGAGCCTTCATACTATTTTCCATAGCATCCATACCATATGACATCCTACCAGCAGTGGACAAGGGTTCCAATTTCTTCACAGCCTCACCAACACTTGTTATTTTCAGGTTTTTTGGTAGTAGCCATCGTGTTGGGTGTGAGGTGGTATCTCACTGTGGTTTTGATTTGCATTTCTCTGCTCATTAGCTTTTCATGTGTTTGTTGGCCATGTGTATGTCTTCTCTGGAGAAATTTATTTTCAACTTTTTTGCCTGTTTTTTAATCAGGTTGTTTGTTTTGTTGAGTTATAGGGATTCTCTATATATTCTGGGTATTAAACCCTTATCAGATCTATAATTTGCAAATATTTTCTCTCGTTTCATAGGTTGTCTCTTCACTGTGTTGATTGTGTCCTTTGATGCACTGAAGTTTTTCATTTCGATGTAGTCCAATTTAATTGTTGTTGTTGTTACTTGTGTTTTTGGTTCATATGCAGGATATCATTGCCAAATTCAATGACACAAAGCTTTTCCTCTAAGTTTTCTTCTAAGAGTATTACAGTTTTAGCTCTTATGTTTAGGGCTTTGATCCATTTTGAGTTAATTTTGAATGTGGTATAAGGGAAAGATCCAATTTTATTTTTTGCATATGGTTATCTAGTTTTCCCAGCACCATTTGTTGAAAAGATCAGCTTCCCCCGCCCCCGCCCCCCCCCCGCCCACATCCCCACCCTGCCATTGAATGGTTCTGGCATCCTTGTTGAAAATCGTTTGGCCAAATATGTGAGAGTTTATTTCAGGGCTCTGTCTTCTATTTCATTGGTCTGTGTGTCTCTCATTATGCCAGTACTGTTTTCATTGGGTGAGACCTCCAACTTTGTTTTTCTTTTTCAAGATTGTTTTGGCTGTTCAGGGTCCTTTGAGATTCCATATGGATTTTAGATGGAACACACTCACTTTGCAAGATGTAGAAATGCTTCTTGGAGAGATCTCTGACTATGATAAATGAAAAGTTAAGGCATTCTACATACACATACATATACCACCCATTATATCAGATTTTCTCTTCTTCATTCATAAATTGTTGTCATGAGTTCATTGTGCTTGCCTGAAGGGTAAGTATGTTCTTATCGTAGCCCACTAATCTTTCTTTTACCATAATTTGTCATGTTCTTGTAGAGGTTATATTGGAGAGAGTATCTCATATTTATCCTAAGGAAGTAGTCAATAGTTGTTGGATAAATGCTTCAAGTAACATGTTAATGAAATCCTAAGAGATTTACAATTTGAATTATGGTTACAACTTTGATGGATGAGCAATAAGTGTAAAGGGTTTTATCAACAAATCCCTGTGTATAACATGTATGTGCTTCCAAGATTGCAGTGAAGTATTCTTGGAAGAATAGAATGAAGTTACTGAGAAAAGCTATGTAAGTAGTTTAGAAATGCAGAGGAGGGAGAGATTACTGTTGGAGAAGCGAGCACAGCAAAAGCTAGTTAATGATACCTGGGTAGATTTACATAGGAAAGAATTGAGTCCAAACTGCATGAACAAATTTAATTCAAGCATTTATGAAGTACCTTCTGTATGTCAGTTGCTAATAAGACCATAGAGTTAAATAAGAAGTTCTTTAAGAACTTCTAAGACATACAAATAAATAATTATACATCAAGCAAAATAAGCACCTATAGGGGGAACTCTGTGATATTGAGTTATTCAGATTGCATGTTCAGGCTTGTTGAAACAGAGTGTTTTTCATAATTGAGAAAGGAGTGATTTGGATTTTTTGAGACAGCAGAACAAGGAAACCAGTAAGGTTACTCTTGCCATAGTACAGACAAGGTGAAAAGTCCATGAATTAGGATGGGGGCCATGGGCCTAGAAGAAAAGAGAAGAAAGAATGAAGTCTAGAATGAAACCATCAGACTTAGTGATTTCTTTGGATATAAGGGTCAATGGGTGAATGAATTAATGGTAACTGAGCACTCTTAGGCCCTGGAAATTTAAGCATGTGAGACTGAACATCATGAAACCATAAAACAGTAAATGTTAACAACTGTTGTGCTTTGGTGCTTTGACATTGGCCTTATCTTACAACAATTCTGTTAGAAGATACTATCCCAATTTTAAAGATTTTATTTATTTGTTAGAGAGAGAGAGAGAGCCTACAAGCAGGGGGAGTGGCAGGCAGAGGGAGAAGCAGGCTCCCGCTGAGCAAGGAACCTGATATGGAACTCGATCCCAGGACCGTGGGATCATGATCTTAGACAAAGTCAGGTGCTTAACCGACTGAGCCATCCAGGCATCCCACCATCCCAATTTTATAGATTAAGAAACCAAGATTTTTAAAAAGTTGTTTAGAATCTTGCTTACATCTTAGTGATAGAATCTGTACCTTTGCCTAGATCCGCCTCACTCTAGGTTTCTTTCCAGAATAGCATAGTTGTCCTACATTGATGTAACAATGAATTAATTTTTTAATTGGGGCATTATTTACACTCAGTGCAATAGACTTGAAGTATTCAGTTTGTTGTTTTGAGAATACAAAACCGATACCTGTGTAACCATCAGCCAAAACAGAAATATGCAACATTCATGCATCCCAGAAAGCTTGCTGGTTCTCATTTCTGGTCAGTCCCTCTGGGCCCTAGAGAAAACACTTCCTGATTTATTTCATCATAGATTAGTTTAAACTGTTCTTGAACTTACGTAAATAGAATCAAATAGAATTAATTGTTTTGTGTCTGGTTTCTTTCATTTTACATAATTTTTTCAAGATTTACCCCTGTTTTTATGTGTATCTATAGTTTGTTTTTTCAGTTACTGAGTAATATTCCAATCTATAAACATACCATAATTTGTTGTTCCATTTTCCTGTATGTGGACATTTGGTTTGTTTCTAGTTTTTAGCTATTCTGAATACAGTAGAAGCATGACTTTTAAAAATAATTATTATAGATTCAACTTGTGTAGAGCATGTTGGAGTCAGGATAAACTCAGTTATGCTTCAGTGAACTTACAGCCAAATCTCAGTGGCTTGAAGCAACAAAGGTTTATTGCTTTATCATGTTACATGTCCATCAGGGTTTGGCAAGGGGGCCTCGCTGCTCACCTTGATCATTGAGGGACCCAAGGCAAGATCTCAACATGTATTTCTATGATTACTGATTATTTGGTTCAAGTTGTGACTCAGCTTTAAAGGAGAAGAAACGTACAAACCAGAGGTTCATGAACAGCTCTAATTACTATCACAGAAGAGTACTGAGGGAATTACACTCCACTGTATTTTTTACCATGCTCCCTGCACTATCATGTTTGATAAGTATTTTAAAGCACTTTACAGTCATTATATCTATACAAGGACTAGGTAATGAAGATATGACACTTGGATCGTAAGTATGAAAAGTTGATAGAGTGAACAAACTCAGAATCTTTCATGCTTCTTACCCTAAGGAAAATTATGAAAGAGCTTTAAGAGTAAATTGTGACCTAGTCAAACTTTTGGTTTGGGAATATTAGCCTGGATATATAAGAGAAGAAGATATATATGTTTCTGGAAGAGGCTGCTAAAATGGGAAACACTGTAGTGTGGTAGTCAAAAGAATAGATTGTGAAAGTAGACTGCCAGGTTTGAATCTCAGCTCTGCTGAATAGCTTTGTGAATTTGGTCAGTTTGCTTACCCTCTGTGTAAAATGAAGAAAGTAATTGTAATTACCATGTAGAGTTGTTACGAAAGTTAAATGAATTAATCTGTGAAAAGCATTTAGAACAGGGGTAGGTGATAAGAACGCAAATATTATGGCTTTGGTGACCTGTTTTCCAAATCAAAGAGTTTTGTCATGTATTCGTTTTCTCTTGCTTTGTAACAAATTACCACCAATTTAATGGCTTAAAACAACACCTATTTATTAGCTCACAGGTCTGTCAATCAGAAGTGTGGTACAGTGTAGCCGGGTATCACAAGGTATACCCTGCTCAGGGTATCACAAGACAGAAATCAAGGTGTTGGCCAAGCTGAGTTCTCTTCTAGAGCCTTGGAAAAAAATCAGTTTTCAGGTTCATCCTAGGTGGTGTCTTTTAGTTCCTTGCTGAATCTCAAATGAGGATTACTCTCAGCTCCTAGAGGCCGTTCATATTCATTGTTACATGCTTCCGTAATCCTCAAACCAGCAATGGTGCTTCTTTTTTTTTTTTTTAATGTTGGATACATCGATTGTTTTTTTTTTTAAATTTTTTAATGATTTTTTATTATATTATGTTAGTCACCATACAGTACATCCCCGGTTTCCGATGTAAGGCTCGATGATTCATTAGTTGCGTATAACACCCAGTGCACTATGCAATACGTGCCCTCCTTACTACCCATAGCAATAGTGCTTCTAATCTCTGACTGCCTGTCTCTAACCTCCACGCATTCCTTAGGGTTCAGGTAACACCGACTGCTAATTTCGGACATCAGGGCACTGAAGCTCTGAGAAGTGAAATCTCCAGATTGAAAGGACCCATGTGATTAGGTCAGGCCCAAACTGATAATCTTAACAGTCAGCTGTGCTGTATAGTATAACCTAATCATGGAAGTGAAATTGATCCTATGCAGTATGTAAACTAGGGGGCAAGAATCTTGGGAACCTTCTTAGAACCTAACACCAAGTACCAGTGGGTGTATTTTATAACAAAGTAAAATTGAAATCAGGAGGTAGATTGTGTAGAATATATAAATATATTCTATAGACAAGAAACTGAACTGGGGGTGTTCCTAGCATCTTTTTGGAGAAAAACTAAATTGACAGTCCCTGTATAGTAATTCCATTATTGTAATTGTTTATTTATTTAGCTATATTCCTCACTAATTGCTATTATCATCAAAGACAGGAATAATGTTTTATTCATCTTTGTACCCATAGTATAAATACTAAATGAACTAATACCTATATTCAAAATCAGAGCTATATTATTGAGTTTCAGCCAATTAAAGTAAATCCTGACCAGCTTAAATTAAAAGGAAAATGCATTGTAAGAATACAGGGATATCTCAGGGACTCTTAAGAAGGAGCCATACAGGGGCGCCTGGGTGGCTCAGTCATTAAGCATCTGCCTTCGGCTCAGGGCGTGATCCCAGGGTCCTGGGATCGAGTCCCGCATCGGGCTCCCTGCTCTGCTGGGAGCCTGCTTCTTCCTCTCCCACTCCCCCTGCTTGTGTTCCCTCTCTTGCTGGCTGTCTCTCTCTCTCTGTCAAATAAATAAATAAAATATTTTTAAAAAAGAAGAAGAAGGGGAAGGGGAAAAGGAAGAGGAAGGAAGAAGGAGAAGGAGAAGAAGAAGAAGAAGAAGAAGAAGAAGAAGAAGGAGAAAGAAAAAGAAGAAAGAAGAAGAAGAAGAAGCCATACAGCTGAGACTGAAGAAAAGGAGCCAGGATGACTCCAGAGATATCAGCAGAAGGAACGTCCGAACCCCCTCTTTAGCCTTGAGCATTTCCGTTGGTATTATCTAGCTACTACACTCTAGACCTTTGTATCTGTTCTAAATTTTGAGTCCCTGGGAAAGAATCTGATTGGCCCAAACTGAGACAGGTGTTTGCCCCCTACATCCACCGAGGTTGAGGCAGACTGTCATTGTTACACAGTATAGACATTGCTACTGTGATCCATTCAGGGAGTCACTGTGAGCTGGTCAGACAGCCCAAGAAATGTCCATTAAGTTGGCAAATACTGATAGCTGGCTGGCTAGAGGCAGTATACCGTCATTAATTCATTGAAGCAGCTCGAAAAACTCAGGGCATAGTTTTGATAGTTCTGCTTCCAAGTCTTTTTCTTGCCTTGTTAAGATCACTTTTATTCAACAGATATATAGTACACCTACTCTCTGTCAGGTCTCTTATTGCAAGCTTGGGGGAGGCAGAGATAAGATCCCATCCCTGGGCTTGGAGAAGGAGAAAGAACAGCACAGATAATTTTAATAGAGCACGGCAAATACAATGATACATGCGGGGTTCTGTACTCTGGAAAACTATTCTCTTACCCATGGTGGCACTCCATTATCTCTCTCACCAGCTGTTAAAGATAATTATAAAAATACCAATAAGCAATTACAATTTCTGATTGTGTCCTGTATGGGGCACCTGGGCCTAAGAAGCTTATATTAATTATATTGGAAAGGAAAGGAAAGTTATAAAGCAAGTAGACTTTATTCCTTATGAGAATCATAGGAGAGGAGGGGTGGGAGGGTCCCCAGAAGTCATTCAAGTTAACTGCTTGTTTGAAGTATAAATGCCTTCTCTCCTTTGGCTTCCCTCTTCCTACTCATTTCTCTTTAAAATTGTCAAGTCTCTGCTTGCTTAATGTGGAGGTGTGAACACTCCCTACTAAGTGGATTCTAAAGGATTATGAAATGTAACTTCTTAAAGCAGCTTCCTTCTCTCTATTGAGAGTAATTGTAGGTTTTCTATTTTTTTGTGAGGTTTAAAAAAATTAATGTGGAGTTTAAAGGCCATTAAAGTCATACTAATTTAGAGAAAACCATTAAATTATGAAGGGATAACTTGGCTGATTTGAAGTAACTTGGTCCAGGTAATCATGACTTCTCAATAAGAATTTATGTGCAGCCGTATTTTTAATGCTAGTAACCTTTGAAAGAGGTATGAAGAGCCATCTGCTTAATTACTGCCAAATATACTCTGCCCCATGAGCTCTGAATCTGGAGCAGACAGGTCCTGTTGGCTTTCAGCTCTAAGGTAGAGCTGAGTTCTGTTGTGTTACTCAATGAAGGAAAATGAATGAGAAAGGGAATTACCACTTTGAAAATGCTATTACTTATCCCGAGGTAACTGATTACTTCTTCTGTGTATGAGCAAACTGCTGAGAAATGGATTGTAGTCCCTGAAAAACAATAGCCACCTCTTAATGTAATCGTGCATGCTCAATGCATCTGTAATACTGTGGGAAAACACAGAGATATTCTTCATGCACTGTGTCACTTGATGGTTTTAGTTTTTCCCCCTTTTGCTTTGGTTTGGCTCATATGCCAGATAATCCAAGAATCTCAGAAGGTTAGAATAAGAAATGGTGCCTGGACTTCATCTCTTTATACTCTGCCTCATTCCAATTACATCAGCCCGGAATTCTTGCAGTTCAGTTGAATTCTTGCAGTTTAGTTCATTTAACAACTATGTTAAGTACAGACTGTTTGCCAGGCACTGTTTGCCCTAGATAATATAAGAGAGAGTGAGAAGGACATGCTTGCTGTCCTTGGAGTGTTTACCATCTCGGGGAAGGCAGATTGGAAGCACATTTCATACAATTCTCTTACGTAAATTACAAAAGACACAGAACTACGGTCGGTCTTTGTATAGGGTGCTATACACATACAGTGGAGCTCCTGGAAGGCTTATTTTAGGAAATGACATTTGTGGTCAGGTACAAAGTAGAAATAAGAACATAAATCAGACAAAGGATTTGGGCAACAGACATGCAGAGCAGAAGAGGATAGGGCTAGAGAGTGCCCTGAGGTAGCTGGAGCTTAGCTCCCCTGAGAAATGGGAAGAAATCTTATGTAGCTAGACTGGAGCAGAGTGAGCCAGGAGAAGAGGGAACAAGAGGAAGCCAGAGATGAGGGCTGGGCCAGATTGCTCAAGGCCTTACAGCCTCCCTAACAATTGTGGACTTGATCCTAAGTGTAATAAGAAGCCATAGGAGGATTTTAAGCAGGGGATAGAAATATAATCAGATTTATGTATTAGAACCGTAATAACTCTGCTCGGTGAAGAATAGATTGGAGAAAGGATTAAGAATATAAATAGGGAGACCAAATAGGATGCTCTTATATTAATTCTGGTGAGAAATGATAATAGCTACGGGCACCTGGGTGAATCAGTCTGTTGGGTGTCCAACTGGGTCTCAGGTCTTGATCTCAGGATCATGAATTCAAACCCCACGTTGGGCTTCACACAGGGCATGGAGCCTACTTAAAAAAAAGAAAGAAAGAAAAGAAAGAAAAAAATTATAATAGCTTGCCCTAAGATAGAATGGAAATAAGTGGAAAGACTCAAGATACGTTTTGAAGGTAGAATTAACAAGACTTCTTGATTGGATATACAGTTGAAGGGTTAGAGGTTTCAAGATTGCCTCCTCAGTTCCTGGTGGAATAACTGGGTGGACATTGTTGACATTTACCAAATGACGAGGATTGATCATGGAACCCTCTGGTGACTGAGTGGGAATAAGAGATCTATTTTATTTGAGATACTTGTAAGACATCCAACGGATATAGAAAGTAGGAGTTAGAGATAAGATATTAAGGTCAGAAAAAGACCTGGGCTAACTATGTGAATTTGGAAGACATCAATATATAGATGGTCTTTTGACTTAAGGGAATAACTCACCTGGTTGAGGCTATTGAACTTACACTGGAGAAGAAGGACGGGTAGATTATAAATTTAATAAAGAAAGGCATTTCAGGTAAAGGCAGTGATAGGATTAAAGCATCAAAGTAGGAATGACATGGACCAGTGGATCCTTTTCCAGTTGGTGAGAAGTAAAAGATAAAATGGGATTGGATTTTGAGGCCCTTCCAAATCCAGTAGTGCCTATCCTGAATATATTGGTCATATGGAGAGAGATCTGTGAGCGGCCTTAGATCTTTGCATACCAGAGAGAAACGTTTTTGTGATCTCCCTTGGTTTATGCTGTGAGACCTAAAGTCAAATGTCACATAAATCTTGAGATAATTATGTTGGTTTTGCGCCATGAGTGAGTGGTAAAGTTTAGATCTCCCACAGAACCACTGCGTATCATTTGCTGGTAACATCATGGAAATAGATCCAAATAATTAGAACTAGTATTATAGGAGTTGTTCTGTGCCTGTGACCCGGGTGATGAAGCTTTAGCTCCTACCGTCTCTGCTTCCATTAGGATGAGGAGGAGTGGAATTAACCCACAAAGCATTATCTGTCTGGATCTCGGCACTCTCCATCCATCACTCCTCCTCACTGTGTCCACCCATGGAGGGCCTATCGTACACATCGCATCATCCTTCATTTGGCAGAACAAAGTTAGAAGCCAAATGAGGAGACCGGGAACCTATCCAGTTCAAAGAACAAAAATGCTCTGGACATGAATGGGCCTAGAGGTTAAATGTGGCCATTTGAAAAATTTATGCTCCACAGTGCTGAAAGAGCTGATGTCTTTCCAAAATGATCCTCAGCAGCACCTGACTTACTGAGCAGGATCTAGCTAATCCCTGGCATCATCATTCTCTGTCACTAGTAACCATATCCCAGTGTCCCTGGGGTAATATGTACCTTTTTGTGCTTAATAGCTTTGCATGCTTAAAACCATATATATTTGTACATATTTTTATTCTAAGGTGCTTTGTATACATTTGCAACAGAAGAAGTGGTTGTAATTTGAGCCAGAAACTTAGCATTTGCTGTGTGCTGATTCTGCCTATTTTCACATCCACAGAAATGAAGATGCAGTCAATCAGATGGCCGTTGCTCCCTTTCCAGTACCCTCAAGTTCCCCATCCTCTCTTGAGGTAAGATGGCTCCTAATTAGCGTGTAGTGATTTAGATGGATTGGTCATGATTATTTTTTCCAAATCTAGCATTTTTGATTTTCAGCATCTGGTATTGCAAATTCATAGCATTTGTTAAATAGGGAATTTCCCCAATCAGAAAGTATTTGAGGTAGGATTATAAAGTAATATACAAATATTATATTTATTATATTATATGTTTATTATGTTTATTATATATTATATATATTATTATATTATATATTTATATATTATATATATTTATACATTATATATAAAGTAATATAAGTATTATATAATATATATATAAATATAGTAATATATATTACTATAAAGTAATAGGGGCACCTGGGTGGCTCAGTCAGTTAAGTGTCCAGCTCTTTTTTTTTTATGTTCAGTTAACCAACATATAGCATATCATTAGTTTTTGACGTAGTGTTCAGCAATTCATTCGTTGTGTATAACACCCAGTGCTCATCACAACACATGCCCTCCTTAATACCCATCATGTGGTTGCCCCATCTCCCCACCCCCCTCACTTCTATAACCCTCAGTTTGGTTCCCAGAGTCCAGAGTCTCTCATGGTTTGTCTCCCTCTCTGATTTCTTCCCATTCGGTTTTCCCTCCCTTCACCTGTGGTCCTCTGCACTATTCCTTATGTTCCACATATGAATAAAATATGATAATTGTCTTTCTCTGTTTGACTTATTTCACTTAGCATAATCCAGTCCCATCCATGTCGATGCAAATGGTGGGTATTCATCCTTTCTGATGGCTGAGTAATAGTCCATTGTATATAGGAACCACATCTTCTTTATCCATTCATCTGTTGAAGGACATCTCGGCTCCTTCCACAGTTTGGCTATTGTGGACATTGCTGCTATGAACATTGGGATGCATGTGCCCCTTCTTTTCACTACATCTGTATCTTTAGGGTAAATACCTAGTAGTGCAGTTGCTGGGTCATAGGGTAGCTCTGTTTTTAACATCTTGAGGAACCTCCATACTGTTTTCCAGAGTAGCTGTACTAGCTTGCATTCCCACCAACAGTGTAAGAGGGTTTCCCCTTCTCCACATCCTCAGCAACATTTATTGTTTCCTGTCTTGTTAATTTTTGCCATTCTAACTGGCATAAGGTGGTATCTTTTGATTACAGCTCAATCATGATCTCAGGGTCATGAGATTGAGCCCAGCTTTGGGCTCCATGCTGAGCGTGGAGCCTGCTTAAGATTGTCTCTCTTGCTCTCCCTCTACACTGCCCCCCACCCCTCCCCCTCTCTCTCTCTCCGCTTCCTTAACAAACAAACAAACAAGCCATGGGAAAAAATGGTAATAGATAATAATGTGAAACACATTAAAACTTAACATATGAATATAGCCTTCCTCAAAGTTCTTTAAAGTTTTTTCTGGGCCTATAATTTGTCCTAATTGAGCATTTCAGAATTTATTAGGAAAAAAATTATCTTTTTTTTTTTTTTGAGCTTTTATTTAAATTCCAGTTAGGGGCACCTGGGGGGCTCAGTGGGTTAAGTGTCTGCTTTCAGCTCAGGTCACGATCCCAGGGTCCTGGGATCAAGTCCCATGTGTGGCTCCCTGCTCAGCAGAGAGTCTGCTTCTCTCTCTACCCCTCCTCCTGCTCGTGCTCTCTCTCTCACTCTCTCTCTGACAGATAAATGAATAAAAGTAAAGCATTAAAAAAAGAACATAACAAAAATAAATTCCAGTTAGTTAAGTTACAGTGCAATATTAGTTTCAGGTGAACAATATAGTGATTCAGTAATTGCATACACCATCCAGTGCTCATCAGGACAAGTGCTCTCCTTAATCCCCATCACCTATTGAATCCATCACCCCATCCCCCTCCCCTTTGGTCACCATCAGTACCTCTTTCTTTGTAGTTTCAAAACACTTTAGTACCTATTATCTATGATCACAAGTATCTTTAAATAATTACTTTAATCTATTAATGGGGAAATGACTAGTACAAGATTGTTATATCACTTAGATCTGCTTCTAGAGTTAGACTGACATTAGATAGCTAACTAGCTATGTAATCAAGTATCTCTTCAGCTGAGGGAATATTACATTCTCTTTACATTTTTTATTTATTGAATTATTTTTTAATTCCAAAAAGAAATATATACTTATAACTAATCAAAACTAATCAAACCATGCAGAGTTACTAGAAAAAAAGTTAACTAATGTTAACTAATGAATCATCAAACTTTACATCAGAAACCAGGGATGTACTGTATGGTGACTAACATAATATAGTAAAAAAAACACTAAAATTTTAAAAAAAAGAAAAGAAAAGAAAAGAAAAAAAAGTTAATTTTCCTTTACCTACCTCCCCGAGGAAGTTAATGTTTATGGTTTAGTATCTTTCCATACTTTTTCCTTTTGTTCTACCACAAAAATAAACAGTTGTGTATGAATAATATCTCTTTTAGTAAAAACTCAGTTGTATAATACATTCTTTCCATTCAGCAAGTATTCAGTGAGTGCATATTAAGCATCAGGCAGTCTTGGGTGTTAGAGACATAGGTGTGAATAAAACAGAAGCCTCCTTGCTGTGGTTCCGCTTACATTCTAATAAGGAAATTAATAAATACACCAAGAGAATTATCCATAGTGGTCAGTGCCTTGCAGAGAATTAAAATAGGGAATGTAGCTTGTGACCACTTCAGTTGGTGTTCAGGAAGCGCTCTTGGACAAGGTGAAATGTAAACAAGATCAAAATGATAAGAAGGAGCCAGACACAGAAATAAAGGGGAAGAGCTTTCTTTGCAGAAGGGACAGAAGTAACTCTCAAGTGAGAACACGCTGGGGCATTTGAGGGATATGGCTAGAGGCATATTGGGAGCTTGGAGAGTGGTAACGGTGTGGGGAGCTTTGTGAGTCAGAGTAAGAAGTTTGGGTTTAGCCTGTGTGTGCTGGAAGCCAGTAAAGGGGGATTCGTTGGCTTGGTGTACAGTCTATTAGGTAGAGAATGGACAACTGGAAGGTAAAAGTAATACACTAGAAGGTGGAGACCCACATGAGACCCGTTTGCAGTTAGGTGAGGTTGCAGTTTCGTACTGGAGGCGAAGGAAAGTGAGTGGATTCTTGGTGTTCTGAATGTTGAATCAGACTTGATTGATTTAATGTGGGAGCTGAGAAGAAATAGAGAATCATGAATAAATCTAGATTTTTGGCTTGAGCAATTAGGTGGATAGTGGTATGATTTATTACAGTCTATTGAAGAATAATTGTTCTTCAACAGGAAAGCAGAAATTAAGAGGTTTATTTTAGATAGATTAAGTTTGAGATGCATATTATACAGACTTCTGGAATAGATTCTATTCATTGTTTTAAAACCTTGCTTTTTTTTGCTTAATGTAATGGCCATATTTTAATATGCTGTTATTATACTTTTTTTTTCAAACTGACAAATATTCAGATGATTTTCCAATGTTTTGCCAGTCAAAGAATACCAAAATAAAGATTATGAGTGTGTGTGAGAGAGAGAATTACTAGGTACTAGTGCTTTTATTTCTATAGCAAAGATTCCCCCCAGAGTACAATTGCTGAGTCATAAGCTATACAAGTTGAAATTTTTCACTTATATTGACCACTTACTATCTGACAAGATTATAGTGATAGGTATTGACGCCCCACAAATAGCCATTTAGCCAAAGCTTGCCAGCACTGGGTATTTTCATTCTAATTAAGACCTGGGGTGGCAGAAAGAGGGGCCCCAGACCTGTACTGCTTCAGTTCAAATCCTAGCCTAACTGTATCCTAGACACACGGTCTTGAACAGTACATTACCTGTCCTGTCATCTCTTTACTTATCTGTGGAAGGGTAACAATACTTTCGCCTCATAGGGTTCTTAAGATTAAATAAGACATATGTATCTTGTGCCTGACACATGGTAGCTGCTCAGTAAACGCTAGTACTTAATTTTTAATTTTTTTGTGTTTATAGAATGTCATCTAAGTCTTTGGGGGGGAGTGGGGAAGAATAAGAGGAATCACTTTAGAATAATTTTTTTCTATTGTATTGTTAGTTGTGAATGTTCCCATCAAAATATCTCCTTGGAACTGAATTTTAAGCAGATGGTTGAATCTTGTGTCTACTAGGTCGGACACTGTCGTAGAGGCCTTCAAAATGTGGTCTCGTGTCCCACTTATATCCAGGCCTTTGAGAGACAGTAGTAGCATTACTTCCACACTGCAGAAGAGGAGATGGGGTCTAAAGAGGCTGAATAGTATGTCCACACGCCCAGAGGTGGGTATGTTAGCAGCGGCAGCTTCTTCACCTGCACCTACGGGTGTCACCATCAAACATTCATAGACTTGTAAAGAGCAAAGGAAGTAATATATATAAAGTATTTAGTACAGCTCATGGTGCGAGGCAAATGCTCAATAAATGTAAACTGCTTACCCTTTCTTCAAGTATTTAAGTATATTTAACTCAATTTTAAGTATATTGTACAATATTAGCTACTGTTTTCATTTTTTTAATTGTGCTAACCACAGAAATGGGTTCTAATCATCAGTCACCAGTAAAAAATAAATTGTATTATATTACAGTTGAATATATGAATTGAATTATATTATAAGGGGGTTTTTAGTTTTTCTCTGGACTGTCAGCCTCCAACAACTGCCACCAAATGATGAGTGATACCCCTCTTCTGGGTGGTATGTTAAGTCTCTGAGTATGCTCTGGTCCCGTGTCCACTTCATTATCCCTTCCCTCTCGCCTGTGTGACCCTCTCATGAGGCCTTTTCCTCCCTCAGCCCTTTCTAGTAAGTACTTAAGCATAACTCATGTCTGACATATTGCTGAAAGCACTGGCCCACTTAAATCAGAACTAAATAGATGAAATACAGCCATATCATTATTAAGTTGGGCCTGATAATAGTTCAGCACATTGAATAGCACTATTATATACGAATGGGATCTCATATTCATTCCCTCATTGAGCAAATATTTTTTGAGCCCTTTCTATGTGTCAGGTACTGTTTTAGACACCAAGGATATGGCAGAGAACAAAATCACCTCATGCAGTCGTGTGCTAGCAGAGTGAACAAGAGTGCTAGTAGAACATTGAACAAAAAGTCTGAAGATGTGGTTCTTGTTTTAGCTTTACCAGTTACCTCTTGGGCACCTGACCTCGTTAAGGTAGTTAGCCTCTCAAAGTCTTGCTTTTTCTGTAAAGCCACATTCATAACCTCCCCTGTCTGTGTCAGCAGGTAGTTACAAGGATCAAACACTGAACGCAGGTAAAAGTATTTTATAATCCATGTAGCTATATACGTATATAAGGGATTATTAGCATTTCTGTTGCTATATTCTTGGTAATTGTAATACTGGGGCAGCCATATGGTACAGTGATTAAGAACATAAGCTTGGAAGTTGGACAGATCCGAGTCCTAATATTTGTTCTGCCATTTACTAGCAGAGTGAACTTGAGCCAGTTAAGCTCTATAAGCTCCCATTTCCTCACATTTAAAGGGGGGGGTGATAATAATAATTAATTCTATGGATTTGTTGGAAGAATTGAATCATGTTTATAAAATGCTTAGCATTATTCTTGGCACACAGTAAGAACTCATTTTAGTTGTGATTATACTCATATTATTATAGCCCTTTAGTAAAACTCCCAGCCTCCAGCATCTTCCATTTTCGACAGTTACACGTAACACAGGATTTATTTTCTTACTATATTATTGTATTTGTGCTCTTGCTCAAAAACCTTTTATACCTCTTGCCTAGCAGATCTTTGTTTCAGAATCTTTGTTTCAAGGTTAGTATAAAGGTTTTGTATTTACCTCCCAATCTCTACTTATGAGCTTTCTTTTCTCATTAATGCATAATAAAGCACTAGACACTCTCCATGTATCTGTCAACTCCACCCCCCCACACACACGCACATCTTGGTCTCGCCAATACTTATGTCTTGGTTCCTATTGTTTCTAACACCTGGGGTGCTTTTCCACTTCCTTTTTATTTCACAACGAAAATTTCATGAAGGGTTGTTTTAGAAAGACTCCTTCAAGTTTTCTTTGATTCAAAATGAGTAAAATAAGGGTGCCTGAGTGCCTCCATCAGTTAAGCCTCTACCTTTGTCTCAGGTCATGATCCCAGAGTCCCCAGATCTAGTCCCATGTCTGGCTCTCTGCTTAGCGGGGCATCTGCTTCTCCCTCTCCCTCTGCCCCTCCTCCCTGCCCCCCCCCTTTTTCTCTCTCTCAAATAAATAAATAAAATATTTAAAAAACTGATTAAAATAATGCCTAACACCTGGAATATAAGTGTTCAGATGTGAGATATTATTATGACCAGCTTCATCCCACATCATTCCCTTCAGTAATCTTAACTCCCCTCATAGTTAAGTAATATTCATGGTTCATTTAAAAAATAAAAATTGTCCTTTATGTGATGTCACCTGGGCCTTATAGAAAAGAGGGACCCGTTTCTGAAGGAGTTTCTCAACTAGGAGTATGTTGCTTGTATTCTCTCACTATCTCAACATTTTAAGAATGTACGACTATAGAGAAAGACAATTATCATATGATCTCACTGAAATGTGGAATTTAAGGACGAGGTGAGAGGAAAAAATGAAAGATGAACCCAGAGAGGGAGACAAACCATAAGAGACTCTTAATCTTAGGAAACAAACTGAGGGTTGCTAGAGGGGAGGGGGGTGGGGTGATGGGGTAACTGGGTGAGGGACATTGGGGAGGGTATGTGTTGTAATGAGCATTGGGTATAAGACTGATGAATCACAGACCTGTACCTCTGAAACTAATAATACATTATATGTTAATTTTAAAAAATAATAAATATGTGACCAAGAATAAAAGTCTCCATTAAAAAAAAAAAAAGAATGTACGACTATATGCACCACACTAAACTGTAGTCTTCTGGTGGGCTGGCCTTACTGTCTTCTTGGCCACTGCATTCCTAGCCTAGCATATAACACTTCCTTAATGTTTGTTGAATCAGTGAATGGGGTGAACCATATTTAAGCTTTTCTACCATATCCTGATGCTTTCATTTAATGTTGGATACTTCTTACTGATTTAGTTTATTCTGCTATGTATCAGATATCCACTTTGTAGATCACCTATATAGTCTCTCACCTCAAAGAACTTCTAGTCTCATTAGGAAAATAAGACATGTATATCACTAAAATAAGGTGTCCCAAGAGATAAAGCTTTAGGAGGAGTTCAGAGAAGATGAAAAGTATTTCC